>NC_045783.1:23210738-23835738 GCF_008692025.1 Phocoena sinus
GGTCTCCGAGTTTCCTTCCAGCTCTGTGCCTCGTGCGTCCTAAGTGCCCGAAGGTGCTGAACTGATCTCCAGTCTCTCCATGGCAAAGTGAGGGCTCTGTTTCCTGAGGAACCTGAGCAATCCCGCCCAGGTGAGCCGCGGTATTTCTCTGCTATCCTGGGCCCGGGGTGAGCATTTACTCCTGGGCAGGTCACACCAGAGCTCTGATGGCCTTTACATCTCTCATGTGACTGTGACTCCTATGTCACCGTCCTGTAACTTCCTGTGGCCAAGTCAGCCTACAGGGCTGCGTTAGAAGGTTCTCCCTTTGTTCCAGATGTTCTCAACGCCACCCACCGTGGGAACGCACACCATGCCTCACGGGACAGAGCCTACTGGGATGTCCTGGGTGTTGTGAAGGGGCCTGGCGGGCACTGAGGGACACTCACCCCATCTCATGGACTCAGGGGTGAGTCAGGCTGCTGCCCCCCCGACTCACTTTGGCTCTTCTCAAACTCTCCCCCTTGCGGCCCTTCCTCTCCTCTCCCAGACTCACCCCAGGCACTCAGCCTCTCTTCACTGAGGGTTTGGCTGTGGGCTCCATCGTCCTTAGGGAGTTTGTCCCCCCAGTAAGCTTCCCCGCTGCTCCTCACTCAAGCCCAGTCAGCCTTTGGGGGTGTGGGGGGGGCGGTTGGAGGGGCTCGGCATAGTTAAAAGCAGGTGAGTCATCTCCCCAGGTGGACATGGGAGAAAAGAGTTGGTGGATGTGCTGGTAGGAAAAAAACGACATTCAAGCAAAAAGTACAGCTGAATCAAGTCATGAATGTCCTCCCTGGGAGGGGCATGTGTGTATGGAGGCGGGGCTCGGGTAGGGAAGTGGTCTGAGAGAGCAGTGGGACCTAGCAGCTAAGGGGGCTGTTTACTGAGTACAGTCTGAGAATAAACTCTGGATCCTTTAGATTCATGAAATCTCATCAGTGTGCGTCACGAGGGTCTGCTATGCAGGTAACTGTGCGTGTGTTACCCCACAGCTGCTTTACAGCACTGTTGCCTTTGGAAAAGGCACGTGGGAAGAGGCTTGACCGCGCAGCCAGGGGGGTGGCGGTATTAGACTTCACAGTGGAAGCAGCATCCATTTTTCTGGAACCTTTTTCAAAAGGAGCGTGAGTACCCTCTGTGTCTCTAACGGGCAGGGGCCGATCTGAAGGTTAGGGTGACGCCAGTTTATCTGGTACAGCCCTTGAAGGTCTGTGGACCCGCGGCCTCTCAATTCATCATCTGGGGACAAGAGGACGTAGTCCTAAGGGGTTGAGGTCTCAGTCCCAATAAGAAGGCTGAGGTCAGTTAGCATTCATCTCTTTCCTTGAATTCCTTCTTACTGCTTTTGCAAGGCGCTCGGTTTCTCACCTCATCACCTTCTTGCCCCAGACTGGCTCCCTCAACCTGGCACTGATCATCCGTGTTTCTGTCGCATGCGCCATCCCTCTCTGGTCTCTGAGGTCACAGACCCTGGAGTCACCTTGGATTTAGCAAATTCACTGAGCACTCTTTCATTCATTTCCTAAAATCAATCCTGCCCCACCCCCGCTCCCCAATCCCAGTGTTCTTGTTACACCCTTCTTTTCTTCCGCATTCTACTGTCCTCAGACAGCTTTGGGCCTTCATAACATCACGTATGACCTCCGAGCTGTCGATTGGCAGCTGCTGTTTCTCTCCCCAAACCTCCCTGAGCTGTGCCTGGATGATGAAGCGATGGGTGCGGCAGACTCTGCTAACCGTGCACCCAAAATCCATTTTCTCTCCCTGGGAGCACGGCTGGCTTACATTTACCAGACTCCCAGGTACTAAATGTAGCAAATCGCTGAGTTCTAGGCAGGGGGATATGAGCAAAATTAAGAAGAGTACCTGTTAGAAGCAGACAACAAGGAGGCTTAGGTGATGGCAGCCTTGGAAACGGAAGGTGCCCGGTCCCTGATTACCGTGAGGAGGAAAGCCACCACCAATGAGATCAGACTTCCATCTATACCAACAAGAAATAAGCTTGTTTTGTGTTTGAAAATATTTGGGTCAAAACCCATTTCAAGTCCAGAGTCCTCTATCTGATTTTTCAGGTTTCCCATGGTTGCCCCTGCCCCTGTCTGGCTTCAATTCCCGCCGCTGTTTCCTCTGCCATCCATTCTGGTCAGCCTGTCTCTTTCAGCCCTCAGCAAGCCCACTCCTGCCTTCCCACCCCAAGCCCGCTGCACCTCCTGCCCTCTGTCTCCTTCCCTTTGCTGACCTCAGTCTCTAGTTCTTCCAGGAAGAGCCTCGGAAAACTCCATCCTACACTCACCTCTCCCTTCTCTGAATTAATAGGTTAGTCATTGCTTCACATGTGCTAGTTTTCTCTTCCTTCTCACAGGCAAGAACTGTCTTCGTGTCTACTCCTCAGTGTTGGGTGTCAAGTAGCAGTTAAATACACTGTTTTGTGAACTGACTGTAGTCTAGGGTCCTCAGACTTTATTCCTTGACATGAATAAGAAGTATGCTCTCTAACAGATCATTTGTTCATTCAAAGAAAGATTTACTGGGTGTAAATCTTTTTACAGTCCCCACCGACACTGTCATAAAGAGCTATAGTGAAAGTTCTAGGGAACACATGACAAAGTTACTGACCTTCAGCATATGTGTCAGAATATGAGACTTGTTTGATGATATTTCTGTCCTGGTTAGTCCCTGAGGTTGCTGATGTATTTTCACTTTCCCCTGAAATCTTTTGCTCCCTATCAACGTTGTACCTCCAACACGGAACCCCGAGGCTGGACACACCCAAGGAAGTACAGGGCAGGTCTCCACTTATTTTGAGTCTCGAAGTTGACTTTCTTTGCCTATTTATCAGGACCATACTCTTGAAAGCCAGTTTTTGTAGATAGAGGGGAAATCTTTCCTAAATCCCCAATATTTCCCTTTGGCATGTTAAGAGCTGAGACCACCTGCGTCTCTATCAAAGAGTGGAAGGGAGAGCAGACACCCCCTCAGCCCTTCCCAATTCACTGCCCAGAAGGGGATGGATTGGGGCAAAGGAAACCCTTGCCAATGAGGACGGTAAAGTGAAATGCCTATACCTTCCGGCTACATGGGACGGAGCGTGGGTTGAGATCAGTATGCCTGGACTTCTCTCCCCAGGAGGGGGCGCTGTTAGTTGAGAGGGAGGCCGAGGTGAGAGGGGCTTTTGCACCACATCTTGGGACCCTGGGAGGAGACCCCTAGGAGGATGCCCTGTCCACTGCCATGGCGTTGCTGGAATGTCAGCTCCACTAGAGCAGGGATGTTTGTTTGGTTCACTGATCCCCAAAACCTAGAACAGTGCCCAGAACATAGTAGGTGCTCAATAAATATTTCTGGGGTGACTACATCAGAGTAAAACGGATGGGACGCTGCCTCTGGGCAGAGCTCCCCCGTGTGGCTTGGAAGGCGTCCAAGAGTTTCTATAAGCCACGTAGGGGCACATGGCGAGTGGAGGGGGCTGGGTGGTGATCTTATGTGGGGTGTTGCCACAATGGAGGCTTCAAGGAGGACCCTGTGGGCCGGAGGGGCAATAGTGTCCTCAGCTAGTGTCAGGGGGACACCCAGCTCCACCAACAGCCAGATGGGGCTGAGTCAGCAGGGGGGATTTTGGGGCTGCGCTGACCCAGAGGGGCCACGGCCCCAGCAGCATCAGGCCGACAGGGGGCGCCATGTCCCACAGTACAGAGAATAGTACAAGGGCACCGCAGGCATCAGAGACCACCTCTGCAGCCACAAGGACTCCATGAACTCCCCCTACTCAGAGGCCATCTTGGGGAGGAGGATGGAGTGGGGCAGAGCTCAGCATGTCCTTGAAAAGGACTGCTTTCAACCGAAAAGAGACCATTGAAGTAGGAAGAGACTCAGATATTAACTAGCCTATCCAAGCCTCCTTTTCTTTGAACTGGAGTTGGCATTGGCACCTGCTTCACAGGGTTTCTGCAAGAATTAAATAAATAGTATATAGAAAGCATTTGGAATCTGACAAGTTGTAATCGACATCCTTGCTGTGACACTTGTTCCCCGGAGAGGTGGCATTCCTGGGGACAGCTAGGTCAGTTGTGAAAAATAAGATGTTATGTTTACTTTGCAACATCTGAGCATGGTGTGAAAAAGAACTGCCATCATGATACTTAATAACACACGATTTGAGTAGGGATTTCTGGCTTACAAAGCACTTCCAAATATTGTCCCCTTGAATCCTCTCAACAATGCCACAACAGGGGAGATCATTTCTACCCTGATTTTACAGATCTGGAAACTAAAACTCAGAGAATTTGACGGGCTCGCCCAAGGCCAGACTTCTAGCAAATGCTGGAGCCAGCTCTGAAATCCAGGACTCCTGACTCCAAATCCCCTTCTCTTTCAACTCTATCACTCCTGGAAATGGGCCCCCTGCCACCAGAGAGGGCAGGACCCTCCCCATCATCAAAAGGTGGAAGTGGCCGGTGGAGGTGATCGAGGCCACGGACAAAGGAAACGGAGTCAGACACCCGTGGGTGAGATAAAGCCCAGACGAAGAAGGACTTTCTCTTCTGTCTTAGTTTAGACCCTTTCGGTGGCAGTCAACTGAAGCCCGGGTCAAATTCACTTCAATACTGAACAAGGCTTTTTGATTGTTTAAGTATATTACCTAAAATGGGGGTTAAATGTTATAAGGGTGCAGGGATGATTCACAGAATGCAGGTCAGGGCATGACGTGGGTCCAGGAACTGGAGGATCCTCAGTGCTGTACCTGAGTGGCTTGTCTTCTGGTCAGATCTGCCTCCTCTCTGTCTGTGGACTGGCTGGCCTCCTTCTCTGGCCTCCTGGTTGCCTACAAGGCTAACGTCTCCTGTTTGCAGTTCCAGAATGCCAGCCTAGAGGGTATGATCAGCCTGGATGGGGGTCTCCACACCTACGATGGCTGGATTGGTTCTGGCCGCTCTCCTGAAAGGCCCACAGGGGCCATCACCGGGCCTGCCCCACAGACTAAGCACAGAAATGGGCAAATGCCGGACAGGCCTTTGGGCCACAGCACAGGGAAAAAGCACTTGCTGCTGGTGGAGAGTGAGTTTATCCCGTGTGCTGTCTTTCATATCAGAAGGGCTGAGCTTTCCTTTCCATGTCAGCCTCTTCCTTGCAATCCACCCTGTGGACAGCTCCCTCTCCAGGCCTAGAGGTGGCTGCTTTACGGAAAAGGCAAAATTCACTTTTTGACAGAACTGCCTCCTAGTGCTTGAAAATGTCCAGTTTCCTCCATGTGTCAAAAAGCCACTCCTTGGAACCTGCGAGGGAAAGCTCTCTGCCAGGGGATCAGAGGTGAGACCAGCAGGTGACAGGGCCCCTCAGTCTCTAGTTACACGTAGAACGCTGAGATGTGTATTCTTTGCCTCTTCTTACTTCCATGTTTGTCATTTGATAGATTCTCAACTCCTGAAGAAACCAAGTCAGAAAGACGTGGCCCAACTTCACATGACATTTTGGCTGGCTGGGGTGGGGCGGGGCTGTCACTGTCCCATGTGGATGGTTTCTGGTGTGAAAGAAAAATTTGAGGGGTTGTCTCTGTCTCCAGATTCAGGCCCCCTAACACTGAACTTAGGGAATAACAGAACAGTGACTTTACTGGGAACTCATTTCACAAGGAAGTTATAAAACTGAGCATTTATGCGTGGCATTTAGAAGCTTAAACTGTCTTTTCTTGGAAACAGCGGAAGCAGGTGGTCAGACCCGCCCCACGTGAGTGAAAGACATGCTCGGTGGAGCTTGTGGCTGGAGCCAGCGTTCGGGGACGGCTCCTAGCCGTGTTGTTTTTTGTTTTTTTGAAGGTGCATAAAGAAAATACTTTATTCTTAATATAGTGCTGGAATTTAGTAGCTATAAAATACTTTTTATTTTATGCAATTTTTAAAGGTTACTTTCCATTTACAGTTATTACAAAATTATTGATTCTATTCCCCGGGTCGTACAATGCATCCTTGAGCCTATCTTACACCCAGTAGGTTGCACCTCCCACTGCCCTACCCCTATGTGGCCCCTCCCCCCTCCTTTCTCGCCACTGATAACCATGTTCTCTATATATGTGAGTCCGCTTCTTTTTTGTTATATTCACTAGTTTGTTGTCATTCTTTTTTATGACCTCCCCACCTCTGTTCCTTTGCACCTCAGTTGCTACATCCAACTAGTCTCACCTTCTGGCTGTCACTGATAGGATGGCCCTCCTCTGCACTGAGGCATCTTTCTGACCTGGTCCTGGCTCTTTCTCTGCTGTACCAGTCACAGCACAGGGAGGTCACCAAGAAGCACCATCCCCCTCGTGGGGCTAACATTCTATTATTTAGACCGTGTCTACCATTTCATCCAGCACCCCTGGTGATTCTCCTCTTCAAGTGAACTCAGTCTGTGTGTTAAAGATACTTTCCCTCCTAAAACAAAGTTTACTTGGAGAGAAGGTGGATACGATGTTCAGGATCTTTTGCTAAGAGGTTTAGGAGGGCAGCTGTGACGACGGCTCTTTCTGAGTATGTTTTGGTGCCACCACCATCATCAACAAGACCAGGACAGGTCAGAGGCAGCAACGGCCCGACGCAAGGCGCGCGCTTTCTCCACTAAGTCATTTACCCCTGGTGTCACCATAGCAGAGAGAGATTCTGCCCCATCCTTCCGGGCGGCATGGTAGCGATAAATGGACTATTTCCTGCCATATCGGTAAACAAAGGATGTCACAGTCACCAATGATTGAGCCCTCCAGCGTGAGCCCTGAGGAAACCCCGGGCTGAAAAGAATACCTGCCATCTAGCAGCCATCAGACTGCAGCCACTCCCTGCGGTGAGCCCTGAGGAAACTGTTTGTGAAAATAGGATACTGGCCCCAGAAAGCTGAGGTGCATATCAAAGGAATGATTTCAGCGAGCCCAGACTCTTGCATCTTCCCACACGTAGAAAAGCGCTAAACTCCTTAACTTGAGATACCTGGTTTTCTTTATTTAACAATAATCTTTTGATGTTCCCAGTTACCTATCCTTTGTTGCAAAACTCTATTATTCCGGCTCCTCCCCTCGCCTCCTTGGAGCAGTTTCTGCATTATCTGTCTCCCCGCTGCAGTCCTCATTTTGCCCCAAGTAAAACTTAACTCGCGACTCTCACGTTGTGCATATTTTTTTAAAAGTCAAAAGTAGCCTAAGAGGGAAGCATGAAGGTGGGATTTAAGACTATGCCACCCAGCCCAAACTGTTTTCATCATAGTCCATTTCATGTCAGGCAGCAACGGAGGTGGCAAAAACAACAGGCGTTTCTAATACTCCTTTATTATTGTAGAAATCACCCGAGGCTGACCCCATGCTAACTACTGAGGTTCACAGTCCTAGGAACAGCAAAGGAGGAAAACAGACATCTACACAGAGCCTCAGTGGCCCCATCCACATAATAAGGATCAGGTAAACCCTTCCCTCCCCCCTCCTTAGTACAGCAAGGCAACAAGCATTTACGTGCCTAGAACTGGGCTAGGAATTTTATGTGTATTATTGAATTCCTTCATGCCTTTCTTGTGAAGTGGATTTTATGATTGCCACTGTAGCGCTGTGACCTCGAGGCTCACACCTCTGAAGAAGCGGCCAGGATTTTCTGGCACCAAAGACCGCCCTGGGCTGTTTCCTCAAGATACCCAGCTGATCCTCAGAGGTGTGAACTCCCTTCACTAAGGTTTGATAAGGGGCCCTGGGGAGGATGGGGAAGCCTCAGTCAACACTGTCGAAGGAGTAAGGTTTGTATTTGTGTCCTTCTAACAATCTCTTCCCCACACTTCACGCCAGCCAGCGACCAGTGTCTTTCCCAGGCTTTCTGCCCCTCCTCTCAGCCCAGAACTACTGTCAGCTAATCCCTGGAAGCTGCAAAGGCTAACGGTGGGATCTTTTCAGGAGGACAAAGAACAAAAAGCCCCAGATCTCAAATGAACTTCTCCTTGAGGAATTTCAGTCTCCAAGACAGGCGATGTCTACACACCCCTGAAATCACGCTCTCAGCCCCTCTCCTTCTCCAAAAGCCAACAGAGGAGCCACCTAGAGAGCCGCATATACAGCGCTGCACTTCCGCACTTGAGCAACCCTGGTTCTCTGCTGAAGTCTGAGACTTTTAGCTCAGCTTTTCCCCCACAGAGGCTGTTCACTGCACGGAACTAGGTTCTTCAGTTTTACTTGCTCAAGGCAACTGGGCTGTGTCTGCCTTCACAACCCATCAGTTCACTGCAGCCATTAGAAACCAGGCTGGGTGAGTAGTGAGATACCAGAGGCACGCCTTCCAGATCAGGAACAAAACAAGTGTCCTGGGTACCACTACGTCATTTAACATTGTTCCAAAAGTGTTAGTCAATACAATTAGACAAAAGCATGAAGAAATATAAATATTTTAAAAGAGGGGGAAATTGTCGTTATTATTTATTTATTTATTTATAGATAATCTGATCACACAGTTGAAAAGCTGAATAAAATGAAATCATTGGAAATATTGAGTTCAATAAGGAGGTCAGATTTTTTTTCAGAAAAGCAAAATCAATGTCCTTAGAGTCAGTTAGAAATACGATGTAATGACCCCATTCACAAAAGCAGCCACGCTATAAAATAAGATAAAATGAAATAAATACCTAGAATAAACTTTTAAAATATATACATGATAGATGAAGAGAGCAATGAAACCCAACCAAGAGTCATAAAAGATGGCCTGAATAAATGGTGAGATATCTTGTTCTCAGATGAGCAACTTAATTTCTTTGATTTCTAAATATTGGAGGATTTTCCAAATATTGTTCTGATATTGATTTTCTATTTTAATTGCATTGTAGTCAGTTCTGTTAAACTTATTAAGGTTTAATTTACAGCCCAGAAAGGGGTCTATGTGAATGTTCCATGTGCGTTGGAAAATTACGTGCATACTGCTCTAAATGGAATATTCTATAAATGTTAATTAAATAAAATTGTTCTAGTTGTCCATATCTTTGCTGATTTTCTGTCTACTTGTTCTATCAGTTATTGAGAGAGGAATATTGAAATCTCCATTGATAGTTGTGGATTTGTCTGTTTCTCCTTTCAATTCTATCACATTTTGTCTTATGTATTTTGAAGCTTCACTGTTTGGCGCCTTCATCAAAAAGATGGAACAATCCTGAATATGTATGTACCTAACAACAAAGCTTCAACATACGTACCTTCTTTTTTTTTTTTTGGCGGTACGCGGGCCTCTCACTGTTGTGGCCTCTCCCGCTGCGGAGCACAGGCTCCGGACGCGCAGGTTCAGCGGCCATGGCTCACGGGCCCAGCCGCTCCGCGGCATGTGGGATCTTCCCGGACCGCCGGGGCACGAACCCGCATCCCCTGCATCGGCAGGCGGACTCTCAACCACTGCGCCACCAGGGAAGCCCCATATGTACCTTCTTGGTGAATTGACCTGTTTATCATTAAGTAATGTCCCTGTTTATCTCTAGTAATATTCTTTATATTGAAATCTATTTTGTGATAATTAATATGGCTACTCCAGCTTTCTTTTGATTAGTGTAATGGTGTATCTTTTTTCATCTTTTCACTTTTACCCTACCTATGTCTTTATATATAAGGCAATTTCCTTTAAGCAGTATATATTTGGGCCTTACTTTTCAGATCAATCTCTTTTAATTAGTGTTTAGACTGTTTACAATTAATGTGATTCTTGATAGAATTGAATTTAAATTTATCATCTTGCTACTTGTTTTTTTATCTGCCCCTCTGTTCTTTGTTTTTTTATTTCTGTTTTTCTGACTTCTTTTACATAAAAAGAGAAAAACTACGTGTAAAAGAAACCATGATCCTCCATACAATGGAATGCCCAGCCATTAAAAATATTGCCGTGGATCTACATTTACCAAAACGAAAAGATTCCCCTATTGTTAGATAGATTGCATTGGGTGCCTTTACAGTAAGAGCATTCATTTATTTTCTATGTAGAACTTATGTCCACTTGAAATTATATATTTTTATTTGTTTATTAGCTGTTGCCCTTACTACATAAATCAGGGAATTTAAGTTTATTGCTATATGCAGATTCTTGAACATCGTAGGAATTTTTAAATGTCTGTTGAATGAACAAATGCGTACATGAATCTCACTTCTGTATAGTCTGTACCTTTATTTGTATATGTGTACGTAATATAGGGGGACTTCTGGAAGGAGAGTTCACCCAAAGGCTGGCAGTAGTTGACTCTGTGTGACAAATACTCTCCCACCCTCCTCCCAAACTCCTCACCCCCTCACTACATATCCATAAATGCACAAATAACATATGAAAACATTCTCAATGTATGAACTTCCAGCAAAATGGAAAAAACTATAGAGGCAAAAAGCAGATGTCCTCTTTCTTTCTCTCCTTCTCTCACCCCAATGAATCCTGCCTTCCTTCCCAGAGAGAAACATTGTCACCAGTATTGTGTGCATCCTTCTAGACTTGTAAAAACATATACACACATAGAGACAGGTACGATTTTATTTGTGTGTATACTCTAAACAAAATGGGACTACTCTGTATATACTGTTCTGCGACCTGCTTTTTTAATTTAACAATATATACATTGGATGTTTGTCAGATCGGTTCATATGATTCTTTCCTGTTCTTTTTAGAGAGGTGGACACCTGGCATGTCTCCTCAGAGAGCACTGTCTCTCTGTCCAAAAATGAGGGCCGACGGAACATGTCTCCGTCACGCTCTTCTAGAGCACAGTGTGTCTATGTGAGGTGCTGTGTGTCTGCCATGGGGCGTTTCTCCTCTTCCAGCGCTGTCTCTCCATTGCAGGAGGGGGGCTGACCCTCTGGCATTTCGCCTTATAGAGAGCTGTCTCCCTGTCTGAAAAAGAGAGGTGGGCATCTGTCTTTTCTTCTCAGAACCCTTTCTCTCTGTCTGAAAATGAAGGGCACCATTCGGGATTTCTCCTCATAAAGCGTTGGCTCTCTTTCTGAGGGAGAGCGCTGGCAATCTGGCATTTCTCCTCAGAGTGCGGTCTCCCTGTCTGAGGTGGAGAACCTCCATCCATCGGGCATTTCTTGTCAGAGAGCTGTATCTCTCTGCCTGGAGAAGTGAGCTGGTCATCCCAAAGAAGACGGCTGGCTCGCCAGCCTTTCTCCTCCTAGAGCCTAGAGTGCAGTCTCTGACTGAAGGGGAGTTCCGACCCCCTGCCTTTCTCCTCAGAGGGCTCTGTTTCTCTGCATGAGGTGGAGGGCAAACCCTCTGGCATTTCTTCTCAGAGGGTTTTCTCTCTATCTGAAAAAGGTCGGCCACTCAACGTTTGTCTTCACTGAGCGCTGCCTCTGTGTGTAAAGGTGGGCTTTCCCTCCAGAGTGTTTCCCCCTAGAGCTCAGATCCTCGTCTGAGGTGGAGGGCGTGACAGCCGGCGTCTCTCCTCCTGCAGCTCTGTCTTCCTCTCTTAAAAAGTCCGCCGGCCGTCGTCCTGGCTTTCTCCTCACAGGCCGCTGTCTCTGACTGAGAAGGAGGTCCTATCCTGGGGCCGTTCTCCCCCTAGAGTGCTCTTCCTCCGTCTGATGTAAAGGGCTGGCGGTAGCGTGATTGCTAGGCCGGTCCTGCCACACACCAGCCGCCACACTCATGCTTCATCCTCTGAGCGTGCGCCTGAGTCCTCGGCGAGGCTGTAACGGTCCTGTGTGGGACGGTGCAAGCAGACCCTTCAGGATGTTGCTACAATGCAGTTGCCTAGGAGTGCCTTTTCCTCACATTTAACCACCCTGGAGCTGCATATGTGTTTTAGGAGCTGTCTTGTCAGTAGCCAGTTCCTCTCCTTCTGAAACAGGCAACGCATCCTTCTCCTTGGCTGGGGCTTGATGCAGGTGGTGGAGAGCTCAGGGTCCACGTGGGAGGATCCTGTTGGCGGCAATGTTGGCCAGAGGCATGAATGGCTGCTTCAGTAGACAGCGGACTTCAGGAGGCCTGAATGCTTGTCTGTTTTGACTTCATGACGCCCTTTAAACTTAAGGCCTTTCTCTTGCCAGTGTTTCCTGTTACAGCCTCCAACAGGCTCTGATGTCACTTCTACTCTTAGCACTTCATGCCAGTTCTTCTCTCCGTTACAAGGATTGAGTCTCTGATTTCCAGGGTTGCCTTCTTATTGAACCGGAGGAGGAATGGTTATAATCCTGTGTGCTCAGAATGTAGGGCGTTACAAGGATGTGGATGAATCCATGGAGAAGACAGGCAAGGGAACTGAGGCTCCTTCTAGCGTCTGTTATGCATCAGGTGCCGTGCTAAGTGCTTTACATCATGGTATTTGATTCTTCCAAATATCCTCTTAAATATAATGTTATAATTTCCATTCTCCATGGGAGCAAACTGAGATTTTTTGAAGTTGGGTAACTTCCTCTGGGTTGCACAGCTAGCATGTGCTACAGCAAGGATTTACACCAATGTCTGCCTGGAGGCAAAACTTCTCTTCCCCAGGCAGGCCCTTGGGATGGGGATGGCAAACCCGAGGATCTGATTTTTGGACCACGTTTTATTCAAATGTGAACTACTGGCACCCTGACCACACCAATTACCCCGCCTTCGCCGGAGCGTGCGGGCACGGGCCGGAGGCTGGTGTCGGAGTCAAAAGAAGCTACAGCCCCTCTCTACGTCACCCTGGAAGACAGGGCCCAGGACCTTGGCATACTTACTCGCTTGTCCACGACAGGGGTCGTGGACCTGTCCTTCAGTCTTCCTGGTTTTTTGTCACAGTCCCAATTCAGGAGATGGACGTGAAGGAAATCAGGAATTAGTTCAACGAAATATCATGCAGCTTCTTCAAGCTCAGTACTCAGGGAGTAACGTTATCGCTCACGAAGAGTGCCACCATTATTATTTGGTTGCCTTTAAAGCCTCATGAGACAGCCTTGCAGCAAAAGAAGAGCTCTTACTTTTCAAATAGGGTTGAATTTTTCTTAAGAAAGAGAACATTGTCCCACGTCTCCCAGCATTGCCTTCTCCTCTGTTCCGGGATATATAAAAAATAAATGTGGTCTGTTTACCCCTCCCTATAGATCAGGAAATACCAAACCTTGAGGTTTTAGAGCAATGGCTAACCCTGCCTTTGGGTCCGCGCCACGTCAGGATATGATTTGCCCTGCTCACGGTACCTTAACGTTGGTTTGCTCCTATCAAACCCACGCCTTCTTTTTGAGTCAATTACTCGAAGATCGAGATAGAGAGAATGAATGGAAATTGTGGAAACTGAAGTTCAAAGGCTAGATTTTCAGCCATTGTTTGTCCCTCATACTTGACCCTTTATTCTAACAAGTTATTCTTTCTGAACCTGAACTTGGGCTGAGGCAGTAGGATAATTGTTGGCTGACTAGGAAACAATAGCCCCGAACATGCTAGCCTCCCCGCCTTCCCTAGCACTGTTTACTTTGCCTGGAATGTGCTTCCTTCCATGTCTGCATATTCAAAAGCTGCCCACCCTCTTCAAGGCTCTGGATAAATAACCTCACTTTCATGAATGTTTCCTTGGGTCCTCCAGCTGCCAGTTGTAAGACAGCAGGAGGCTGGCAGAGAGAAAGGATTCTGGGGCCAGACCATCACCACAGTTCACATCCCAGCTTGGCCACTTTCTAGCCACAGGATTTTCGTAAGGTTTCTCACTGTGTCTTGTGTCATATGTAAAATGGGGATAATAATAGTAACGACCTCAAAAACTACTAGGCGCGTTCAATAAGCTATTACACATTAAGCGCTTAAAACAGTGCCTGGCGCGTAGTAAGGATTACAGAAGTGTTTGTTAAATAAATAGTATTTCCTCTTCTGAGCTATTAACAACATTTCAATATCTTCTATAGTGCGTACCATTTCTACTTTCTATTATACACATTTTCTTCTCTCTTTTCCTAGACTGAAAGTTCCTGGCAGGAAAGCAGTGCCTGTTTCTGCCTGCTAGCCCTCATGCTACCTGTAGATAGCAGGCACTGAGTAAATATCTAGTGAATGCTTTCCAAGGTGATTGCTGTGGCTTCATCCTCTATTGCAAATGTTAAAACCTATACCTCACAAAAAGCGTCATTAGCGTTATCTTTCCTATCCATAAAGAGTTTGGGTTGTTTTTTTCAATTATCCTCTTGGTTAGCGTTCTAGAAAATGCGCTTCCTCTCAGAGAAAACACGTTGGAATGTACATCCTGCCAAGCAAGGATCCATTCATCCCATGGTCACTGGAAGCTTGGTGTTGCAGTGAGGAAGTGTATGAAGGCCGGCTTCCCCGGAGGCCTGCTTCCTGCAGGAACCTTTGTCAGCTCACTCAGGGAGAGTCTATCTGCTTGTGGGGGCCTGGTTCATTCATACCCAACTTCTAAGACGCCTAACAGACCAAAATGGCAAATCATCAATTTTCACTGAGAAACAGAGCTCACCAGGAGGTCCTTCAAAGCTCCTGTTAGCAGATTAGCATGTTCTCTTTTTAATATGGAAGTTTATTTGAGACGCCAAATCAAAATCAGAATGCTGCCCAGCGGATAGAGCCAAGTAAAGAAGCGAGACATTCATGTCATGACTGCTCGATAGGTTTGATTTACACTGGGGGGACGCAGACCAGAGGGACAGGGGACTCCCCTCTCAGCAGCATTGGAAGGCATTCTAACAAATTCCCACAGTTCTCCGCCGCTTACCCAGTATTCCTGGCCAGTCATTAAAGCTTCTGTAATGGCATTATTTCCTCCTAATGGATATGTTTCAGTGTCCAGGATTACGGCTTATCTTTCATTTTGCATTCTAAATGAAGGTCTCCCTTTGGGGGAGGGACTCTTAAGTCCTTGGTTTAATATTTTGTAAATGCTCTAGCTTCATCAGCAACATACTTGTGTCAGTCTTTGGTGTGTAATTTTTTAGAGGGAAGGAGGCATATATCATCCAGTTTTACCTGGATTCTTTTTCGTCTCAAGTCCAGATGGTGACACAGTCTAAACTTCATCCCATATTCCGGAGTCACCCTGTTTGGATCTCACAGCTTCAAAAACCCCTGAATGTAGCTGGCACCTTAATATCGCTGGGAGGCAAGTGCTTTGCATTCAACTAGCAATTTTCATCTATTGAATGTGGTTCAAATTTAAAAGATCGGTAGGCTCTGCAGCTGAAGAGGTCATTTCTATAGCTTGGGCGCGTGCAACTGCAATTTCCCCAATAAGTGAGAGACATTCTGCCGTTAGTATACAGCAGTGTTCGGGTTTTGCTTGTTTTGTTTCAAATATACCTGAAGTCCTTGGGCGGTAGTGGAATTGAGAGATAGTGCCTTGAGTCTGGAGTTTGCTGATAGACTACACCTTCTGGGGCAGAACCACACTTAAGATTCCTAAAGGTCTCAGGAAACAGAACGACACCGTCACAAAAGCCCCTCTGCCCTCAGCTAATCCAGTAAGTTCTACCCATTCTGTTCTCACCACACCCTCACCTGTGCCATGTCATCCCCTGAGAGCGAGTCCTGGGTTCTTTTAGAGAACTGGGCTCAACATAAAGCTTTTATTTGAAAGGCAAAAAGAAAGCTTCTGTTTCAAAAGAGAAGATTCCAAACGTGTTGGTGGTTGATTCCAAACGTGTTGGTGGTTGATTCCAGTTGTATTAAAAATTCTGGACGCAGGCTTTGCTTTGGGCTTCAGTAAACACGCAAAGAGCCATGGGTGAGAATGGGAACTAGCGTTAAACACGATTTTGAAATCCCCTCATTTTGCGGAGAAGGAAAATGAGTCCCAGAGCCTTGGAGGTACCTTCAAGGTTACAAGCTCCTTAGTAACAGAGACAGGACTTGCTCTTGGGATTGTGTCTTGAGAGCCCCTCTTCTCTCAACTAGATCTCGCCTAATGGAAATGCTTGATAATTGTAGTTCACATTAAGCCACTAACTTCTCGAGCACATGGTAGCATATTTTCCCACTCCTGTTAGAAAATGTATAGGATGGACTCTTTGTAGAAATTTTGGTTTAATCATATCAAAGGTATTTCTTGAGAGATTACTGCAGGCCATGTTCCATATGCCAGTGTGCTCAGCACCAGGGTGAAAACTGTGAGCAAAAGAAACACTGATCTGTCTTCATGGGGCTTCAGCAATGGAGAACACAGACCAGTGAACAGGCAGGGGTAGTGGTTAGGAAGGGAGTCCCCTTTGATCTGAAAGAAATGAAAGCACTATCTCGAAAAGCTATCTGTAACCCCATGTCCATTTCAGCACCACTCACAAAAGCCAAGGTATGGAAACAAGCTAAGTGCCCATTGATGGATGAATGGATAATGAAGATGTAGTACATGCATACGGTGGAATACTACTCAGCCATAAAAGAAGGAAGTCCTGCCGTTTGTGACAACTTGGTTAGGTCTTCAGAGTATTCTGCTAAGTGAAATAAGTCAGACAGAGAAAGACAAATACTGTGTGATATCACTTATAGATGTAATCTAGACACACCAAACTCACAGATACAGAAGATGGTGGTTGCCAGAGGTGGGGAGTAGGGATCGGGCAAAATAGGTGAAAGGGGTCAAGAGTACAGGAATAAAGACACAGACCTACTAAAGAATGGACTTGAGGATATGGGGAGGGGGAAGGGTACGCTGTGACAGAGCGAGAGAGAGGCATGGACATTTATACACTACCCAACGTAAAATAGATAGCTAGTAGGAAGCAGCTGCATAGCACAGGGAGATCAGCTCGGTGCTTTGTGACCACCTGGAGGGGTGGGATAGGGAGGGTGGGAGGGAGACGCAAGAGGGAGGAGATATGGGGATATACGTATACTATAACTGATTCACTTTGTTATAAAGCAGAAACTAACACACCATTGTAAAGCAATTATACTCCAATAAAGATGTAAAAAAAAAAAAAAAGTACAAACGGCCACTTATAAGACACATAAGTCCTGGAGATGTAATGTACAGCGTGGTAGCTATGGTTAGCAATACTGTATTGCAAATTTGAAAGTTGATAAGAAATTAGATCTTAAAGTTCTCACCACAAGAAAAAAATCTGTAACTGTGTATGATGATGAACGTCAATTAAACTTATTTTGGCGATCATTTCGTAATTTATACATATATCAAATCACTATGCTGTACACCTGAAACTAATGCAAGGTTTTATGTCGATTATATTTCAATTAAAAAAAAAAACTCTCAAAAAAAAAAAAGAAAGAAAGAGAAGGAAGGGAGTCCCAAGATGCGAGGTGGGGAAAGTCAGAGAAATCGTTTTGGAGAAACTGTTGTCGAAATCAAAACGTGCAGATCAGCAGGAAGGATTCAGATGGGGAGGTGAGGGGGGAAGAACACTCGGCTCACACTTGCTGTCGTGAGGCGTCGTGTGTCTGTGGGTCAGCCGCGCTGTGCCCCTGGCTCGGAACGCCCTCCGTGCCCTGCTCTACCCACACCCTCATCCCCTCTGCCCGTTCAACTCTTAGTCACGCTTTCATTCTGGGGCCAAGTGTCACCCCCCTCGGAAGCTCCTACACCCAGAGCAGGTAAAAGGTCTTTGCTCTGTGTTCCTATAATGTTTTGTTTATCCTTTATTTTAGCAATCGTCATATGTTGCAGAGACAGCCTTCTCTAGCTGTCTTCCCCACTAGATTGCAAACTCAGAAACCAGGGACTTTGTCCAACTCATGCACTCTATACACAGTGCCTGGTAAAGGGCAGGTATTAAATAAGCATTAATACGCGATAAAATAAGTGAGTAGCATAAAAGTAAGCCTATAGCTCTCCTAATGCTGACTCAAAAGCATGCAAACCGTATACTGTCCTTCAGGTTACTTTTGACGCCTCTCATTTCTAAAAGTCAACGTTCATAAAAACATGAGGTTTGCCTATAAAGAGGATGAAATGCAAACCTAGTCAGGAGGGCGAGAGTCACCACCAGTGGGGCATGTGCCTGCCATGCAGAGGTGCTCTGGCCGTGCCTCTCTTCACTTCCAAACTGGTGAAGGATGGCAGTTACAGGCTTCCCCTCAGCGTGTCCCAAAGCCCACGGTCCTCCCTGTGGAGAAGCCCAACTGCCCCAAGCTGTGTCTTGCGGGGTTGGACAGTGGGAATTAACTTCCCTTGCCCTTTCTGGTGGTTCCTCTTGGGCAGCACGAGAAAAAAATCCCAGGTGGAGACATTTTAGCAATGGTCGTCTATTCAACAAAACAAATTAATTTACAGAAATCTTTATTAAAGTGGCCGCTGTATGCTTGGAAAATCAACCAAGGTGCTTATAAAAAAAGCTTTTCTATGAGCCCTAAAGTACGCTTTCTGACTCTGTCTGCCTGCTCCTACCTCATTAAAATTCCAGATGTCAGAAGGAGGCTATGCTCCATTCCGTGATTTAAGGCCCGCTTTGTTAGTTCAAAGCGACCTGGGCCGCCCTGACGCAGAGTGCCAGGTTCATGTCCTTCGCGGCACTTCATTGAGAAGGATGTCAGGTGGGCCTGCCTCCAGAGCAGAGTGACTTTTCTTAAGACGAGGGGTTTTTTGGAGTAACTGGGCCCCCAAAGTATGTGTGAATCTCCAGAAAATGTGTTTTTTTGTTGTTTTTAACAATAGGCTCTGTAACTATTATCAGATTCTTAAAAAGAATAAAGAGAAGACATTAATAATGCAAAACCCCTCCCCAGACCACCAGCTGACTCGCTGTTCTCTGTACAGTCCAAATGTCCCCCTACTTTTCCAAACACAGGACACTAGACCACCCCTTCTTGCCCCCTTAGTCACTTGAAGGCTCCCAGCTGCCCAGCCACTCATTGCCAGGCAGGAAAAACGCTCGAAGGTGACATCACCAGGCACCTTCAGATCCACACCTTTCCTCCTCCACCAGGCACATGTTCCAGAATGATTTCCAAGTGATGGCCCCCAAAGGCACTCCCCACTCCAGGATGAGGGGGCTCTTTGGCCAGCCGGTATGCAGCAATTAATTCGGTAAGGCCCCCTCCCCAGGGGAGGAAGCGGGGCTCGGGCTGTGAGGCTGGCCGGGGCCCTAATCGCTGTGCGAGAGACATCAAGCTCTATAAGGGATGTGTAGCTTGTTCTAACCTTTTTCCTGTTTTTGTAAAACTCCAAAACCCATTGATTTTCTTTTATCACTGATGGATATGTTTGCTAATTTGCTAATAATATTGCCTTCCACTGACAGGAAGGAACTTGTATTTGGTTACTTAATTTTCTTTCAGATGCCAGTCCCTTGGGAGGTGGAGGTGTCTTGACAGTGATTAATGGGACATTGTCTTGCTAAAGAGCGGGCTTCTCATTTATGTCTGGGCTTTCTCTTTTGTTTACTCACTGCCCACCTCCTGAGACATTCCTCAGAGACTGAGACCAGCTCAGATGGGTGTTTAGAGACCAGGAAGGCACTTTTCTTCACCTGCTGTGCTGGTCTAAGCCCCATTCTCCACCTAACCGGAAAGGTCTGTGCTTATTTCCAAAGGACGGCTGTGTTGTGACCCATTGAAGGAAAAAGCAGTGAGTGAAAAAAAAAGAGTTCTGCCGTTATTGGATTTAAATTGTGGTTGAGAAGACTGGGACATAGGATGGTGCTGGAAACTGAGATGTGGAAGCATTTAGATTGTGAAGCTGGGGGTCCCTTTCCAGGAATGAGGAGAAGTGGGAATCCCTAAAATGAGAATGATTTCTTCGGAGAGAAGTGAAGGCATTCTACCAGTTAGGATGGGACAAAGGTAAGTTGGGCGAGGCACTCTGTGTAACAGAACAACTTACTAGCTTACTAGATTGCAACTTACTAGCTTTGTGACCTCCGGGAATAACTTCCTTAAGTTTCATTTTGTCATCTATCCCGTAGGAATAGTAATGTATCAGGATGGTTTTACTTGCAGAAAACTGAAAACCCAATTCAAAATGGCTTAAATACTAGAGGAAATAATTTAGCTCATGGCTCATGAAAAGTCCATTAGTGGCCAAAGCTTCAGGCATGGTTTGATCAAGGGCTTGAACAAACAAAAACCATGCATCTAGGAAAACATAGTTCAAATACTGTATATATGATAATGAAAGTTAGTAATGCTCATTATTTAATAAAGTTTGTAAAGTGAAAATGATAAAAAAAATTTGTAAAAATTTGTTAAATTAAATTAAAATTTAAATCATAAAAAATTTGTAAAAGTTTGTAAAAAAAAAAATGATAATAAGACTCCATCTTGGCTGAAAGATGCACACGCCACCAGGAAGGACCCTGAGTCAGACTATGGGCCAAGCAAGACGATTGGCTGGAGACAACCTGGAAACTAACCCCATTACCTTAAAACCTAAGACTTCGAGCCACGTAGCAGAGCAATTCTCCTGGGTTCCCTTACCCTGCTGCTCTCTGCCTGAGTGCCCCTTCCCAATAAAATCTCTTGCTCTGTCAGTACGTGTGTCTCCTCCGACAATTCATTTCTGAGTGTTAGACAAGAGGCCACTCTTGGGCCCTGGAAGGGGTCCCCCTTCCTGCAACGTGCTGGTGATGTTGATGAAAAGTAGCATCATGGATGAAGGATTAAAGGGAAGATTAGGTAACTTAGCATATATGAGCGTTCCCAGCACCACCCCTAGCACATAGAAGATGCTCAAACATTAGTCAAATCCGAATTTGTGGTGAAATGTCCTAAATTAGCTTTCTATCGCTCTATAACAATTTATCACAAACTTAGCAGCTTAAAATAATGCCCATTTATTAGCTCACAGTCCTCTAGGTCGGAAGTCTGGGTATGGTGTGCCTGGGGTCTCTGCCCAGGGTCTCACAAGACCGAAATCAAAGTATAGGCTATGCTGCATTCTTATCTGGGGCTCAGGGTCCTTTTCGAAGCTCATGCAGGTTATCAACAGAATTCAACTTCTGGAGGTTATCGGACTGAGGTTTCTCTTTCCTTGTTGGCTGTCAGCAGGGTGCCCCTCTGGGCTCCTGACAGGCTACTTTCATCCTCCTTCAAAGCCAGCAGTGGAAAAAACTCCCTGGGTCTCTCCACCCAGATTTAATGGGCTCACGTGATTACATCAGGCCCACCCAGATAATTTCCCTTTTGATGAAATCAAAGCCATCCAATTAGCAACCTTAATTACATCTGCAAAATCTCTTTTGTCACGTAACATAAAATCATCAACCACATGGGAGTGTTACTCCCTCATACTCTGAGGATCTGTCCACACTGAAGGTACCAGGCGGTGACAATCTTGGGGGCCATTTTAGAACTCTGCCTATTACATGCTATTAGAATAAAAGCCCAGTTATGGTAACATGTTTTGGTCACAGAGCATGGCATAATAGGGGCACGGTAAATATTTGTTGAGTGAATGAATGGACATGGTACCCAAGGCCCTTCAGGATCTGGCCCATTCTTATCTTCTGCCAGCTGATGCCCAACACACGCGCACACACACACACACACACACACACACACACACACACACACACATCCACACTTCTAGGCCAACCCTGCAGACTCAGCTTCCCTAGCCTTTTTGCTCCTCCAAGCCAGGGTCAGGTAGCCTGTGCCAAAAACTAGCAAGTACCCTTATCATAGCATTTACTATAGGGCGGTATGATAGCCCATCCAGACACTGAGAACAGGGAAAGCAGGCTGGTCTGTAATGTGATGGACCATGAATTTTGACACATATTTTTCCAAAGACTCAGACCTTCTGACACCAAGTGCACCATTCAGCCTAGAACCCCTTAACACCATGCCAGTGACTTGACTGTAGACCCCACTTGGCTTTAGAATTCTGCCTTCATTTACTTTCTCACCAAGTGAGAAGAGCTTAAGCAAAAGCACACAGTAAACTGCAAAAATGCCACGTACCTGATAAACGAAGGATGCCATGTTATGGCTGCACATAAGGCAACGGCATGGCAAGAGCGTTTTGCTTTTCAACCGGGTTTTAAATGTCCTACATGAACATTCACCTTCCCCTTTGCTACACCACCTGCAATTCTCCCTGCAACACAGGTAGTGATGGGGGAGTAATGAAGAAAAGTGCACACCTTATGAATTTTCCTTCCAGTTTAAAAGTCCATTTCCATTTCATAGAGAAATGTACTACTGGGAAACAATAGGTCATTAGTGTCAAGAGTCAGGGAGGTAGGATGAGATTGGCATGGTGGAGACTTAGCAGGAAATCCTGAACGGGACTCTCTGTTTTAGTTGTTTTATGAATTTGGATAAGTTCCTCCTCAATCTTAGACACTCTACTAGGCTCTAAGGATAAAAAAAAAAAAAGGAAGAAATAGTTCCTGCCTTTGTGGAGCTACCAGTCTGCGGGTAGTGATAGAAATGGCGGAAGAAAAATGACATCTGTCTTGGCACGTATTAGAACAGAGGTGGTACAGTACAGAGGAAGGAGCCGGTGGCGGCAGCTGACTCTCATTTTAGTCTGAGTGGGTGTTTCCCAGGAGGAGGAGGAGGAGGAGAAAGGGAGTCCAGGCAGTGGGAACAGTTTTGAGCAAAGGTGCAGAGGCCCAGAGTGGAAAGGGAGGGCGGAAGGGCTGGCATTGGTTGAGGGCCCACAGCCAAAGGCTCTTCACAGACCTGGGTGCTGCTCAAAGCTGGGCAGAGATCCGAGGAGGGCAGTGCACGAGGGCAATAGAACCATGGAAGCAGTGGCTCAACCTGTACCATTGGTTCGGCGAAACGCAGGTGCGGAAGTGGGGCAGCTTGCTGAGGAACGCCATGGGCATCGCCGGGGCAACAGCACCAGAGAGCTTTTCAGCTACCCCGCTTTGCTTACCTCCCCACAGTCTCAGCTTCCTTAGCAAGCTCTCTCCCTATTGAGACAAGCCGCCTCCACGTGAGTAGAGTGAAAGGCCCTGGTCTTACGCCAGCAAGGCGTCACCAGGAACGACAGGAACCTTGAGGGTGGCTTTGAGTACTTAGTAAATGGCTGGAGAACCGATTGGCCCCAGCACCTCCACCCAAAGGAACGACCTGGAGCACGAAGTCCCAGGCGTGGTCGCAACCTGGCCTCCAGGGTTGGGGAAATATACTCCACGTCTTGACGGATGGAGCCGTCCGGTCCACACTGGGGATACAAGGATGCATAGAGAATTGGAATCAGTTTTGCAGTCAGTGAACCACAGTCCACTCTCTGGCCACAGACGCTCACACGCAGTAATGCTCACCGTCCTCCTCCAAGACCTGCAAAAGGCGACTAACAACAGGTCCCAAGGTGCTTCCTCTTGATCCAAAGGCTTATGAGCTAAAAATAGATCTTCCTCCCACACACTGAACATACAGTAAGGAAACAAGCACAGGGTAACTACAATGAACTCTGCCATCTGAAGAGGGGAAAGATGGGAAGTCACAGGCCTTTGACGATTCTGAAGTCTCGCAGTACACATGCTACCCCTTTCTCACACGCTGGTCATGGTCATGGTCATGGTCATGGTCATGGTCATGGTCACGGTCATGGAGCTGGCTCTCCCCTCCATTGTTCTCCTTGGCTTTTGGCTCCTCCCACTGGGACATCTTCCTTTCCCATCACCCTCCTTCACCACTTCTGATGAGGGCACAGGAAAATGTGTGACACTCTCAGCCTTTTTCCTGCTATAAAGCCCTGGGGACCCAGAGGCCTTTTACAATTTTGAGTAACTTTAATTTAGAATCTTTTAGTTCAGCCTGAGGCCAGTTTCGCTTCACACTTCCTTTAAAAATGTTCCTGGGGTTACTTTGGATCTGATTTAAATCCACTCTATTTCACCAATTCTTCTTGAGACATGCCAGACTCTGTAGACTTTTTCTCAGCTACTTCTGGTACTCATGCTGCTATGGGACAGAATCTTTAAAGTTCCTAGAAGCCCTCTTGTCCAGCTGAGAGGGTATACTAGGCACTGCTTTAATTCTTTCAAAGGTCTTATAACCACAGGTTTGACTTGTGTTTTACTCTAAGCTTCTATCTTTTTGGCAGTGCCTTGAGTTTGATCTGTTACTGGCTTGATTCACTGGAGATAAGAAAGTTTTCTTTTCCATTCTGGCTTGTTCCACACCCTCTATATTCCCTTTCAATTCAGCTTGCAAACTAGCCAGTTCTTTCTTTAGTAGTAGACATTTGCAAGTTCTCCCTGGAAATCGCATTGCTCAAATCTAAAAGTTCACAAGCTACATTTTCTGTCTTCCAACCTACTACCGGCAATGGTTTTACCAATTGTTTTGCACTATTTAAAATGGAGCGACTTCCCTGGTGGCGCAGTGATTAAGAATCTGCCTGCCAATGCAGGGGACACGGGTTGGAGCCCTGGTCCGGGAAGATCCCACAGGCCACGGAGCAACTAAGCCCGCGCGCCACAACTACTGAAGCCCACGTGCATAGAGCCCGTGCTCCGCAACAGGAGAAACCACCGCAAGGAGAAGCCTGTGCACCGCGACGAAGAGTAGCCCCTGCTCGCCACAACTAGAGAAAGCCCGCGCGCAGCAACGAAGACCCAATGCAGCCAAAAATAACTAAATAAATTAATTAAAAAAGAAAAACCTTGAGGTATAATTAACATAGAACATTATATTAAAAAAATAAAATAAAATGGATCATCGTTTTTCTAGATGTCTCCAGTTTTCGGGCCTCTGCTTGTTGTCTGGTCGAGAGAGTAAACGGAAGTGCACAGGGCCTCTAAAGGCCTAGGCTTGAAACAGGCATTCTGCCACTTCTGCTGCATCCTGCGGGACAGAGCAAATCACAGGCCGACCTCTTCAGAGCGAAACTATGAAGTGACAAGGCAAAAGGGCACAAATACAGAGAACCATTAACTGGGGACTTCAGTGCAGTCAATCAACCCCAGAGAGACCAATAATCTATTTTACTAAAGTCAGTGTGCTTTGTTACAACACCGTTGTTTGTAACCTGATACTCCTCCGGTGTGCCCAGCAATGTGCCTGTGACCTTGCTCCTATTTCCAAATTGCAAGGAAGAAGCATTGTCCCCAGGCAAACACATCCCACCTCTGACAAGCCTCTCTGTGCTGCTCGAGTTTTTCTCCATATCGGACCTGGCCTTTGGTGGAGAAAAGGATCCTGGCGAACATGATTGCCACCTTATACACACTACGATGTGTGTAAAGTGAACAGCCTTCTGCCGTAGGGAAGTCTGACCCTTCAGAGATTCCAAAAGAAAAATAAACAAAAGCCATTGGAGTCCCTATTGATAAGGCCATTTTTAAAAAAGCAATAATTTGTCTCCAGAAGACACTCGACTGGTTTTCCACTCAAAGCCAAGTGAGTGCCCTAACTTGCCTTTAACGGAAAAAATTTTAAAAACTGAGTATTTTTAGAAAAATTTTACTGAGGCCCTCTGTTATGGGCTGAACTGTGCCTCCCACCACCTCCCCAAATTCACACACTGAAGTCCTAACCCCCAGTACCTCTGAATGTGACTTTATTTGGATATATGGTCTTTAAAAAGATAATTAAGTTAAAAGGAAGTCATTAGTGTGGGCCCTAATCCAATATGACTAGTATCCTTATGAGAAGAGGAAATTAGGACACAGACATGTACGGAGGAAGGACCACGTGAAGACACAGGGAGACGGTGGCCGCCTATAAGTCAAGGAGAGAAGCTTCAGGAGAAACCAATCCTGCTGCCACCTTGATCTCAGACTTCTAGCCATCAGAACTGTCAGGACATGAACTTCTTTTATTTAAATCACCCAGTCTGTGGTACTTTATTAGAGCAGCCCTAGCAAATTCATATGCTTTCTAAGATGTTGATGACTCTGGGCTCTCTTTTGGCTAGAACGGCTCACTTTGAGCGCACACGAGTTCCCTTGTCACAGTAGATAGCAGAGTTTACTCTTACGAAGGACAATTTTATTGAGCACTTGCTATTTGCCAAGTACTGTGTTTACATGTATTTTATCCTCAAAACAATCCTATAAGGTGTCTACTATGTTATGTCTGACTTTTTAGATGGGAAAACTGAGGCTTAAGTGACTAAGAGGTTAAGTGATAGAGCCTGAGTCTCCCAACTGGCAGGACTGGGATTTCACCCCTCTCAGCTGGAAGAGACCTGGGCTTTAAAGTCAGATGGATTTGAGGTCAAATCCTTGCTCTGCAAATTACTAACTATGCTACGTTGAGTGGTTTACTTAACTACTCTGAGTCTTAGTGTCCACATCTAAAAAAAATGGCCACAGTGCACAGGTTATTGTGATGGTTCAATGGTGTAACTCATGCCTACTAAAATCTTTAAAGAAGCCTAGCACAATTCTTACAATATGTCAAGGGCTCAATGAATGCTAGTCTTTGTGTGTTAAGACAACATCAGGCCCGCTTGCCTTACAAGCATCTCTAATCCAGTCAGTCTGTGGGTCAGGGCCAGAGGTCAAGGCTGTTTCCTGCATTACATTTTTTTCCAGTTCCTTGTCCCATCTGCTCTTATGTTTCCTCAAAGGATATGACCTTTACCCATGACCTCAGAGTATAGATGAGGAGGTCACAAAAGGTCTCATGCAGACTGAAGGAGTTCAAGATTCAACACAAACTGTTGCACAAAGAAATCAAAGGCCACCACTACATCCTCTGAATAAATGGCTGAATCCACACACTCAATAAGAGGGTAGTGATGTGAAGAACAGGTTACGTTCAAAGTGGCAACTTGGAAGGTGTTGCTTTCACTCGATGAGATTTTGTTGATCATGAGTATGAGGATGGTATCGTGCTGGGCACATCCGGGGAGGTAGAATCTGAAGATGCCCAGCATCAGATCGAACGCGATGTGTCTTTACAGGGGCAAAACATGATGAGAGGTTAGGGGATGGAGAAGTCATTTCTGGTTTGGAAACATACCAAGCTTCCATAGAGAGGATGGCATTTAGGTAAGACTGGAAGGAAGGGAGGAGAGAGAGGGCTTTTTCGTCTAGGCACACTCTGTCCTCAGCCCGGTTGTATGTTAAGGCACAGGGGTCCATATGTAATCGACAGCATAGACGGGCTGAATTCTTCCTCTTTGTAAGGAGGTGTAGTTTGTAACTTATGACTAATATTCTCCCAAAACTTGGCAGCAAGAGGCTATTCCGGGACAGTTGTTTGAAGGATAAGCAGTTCTTCAGTCTTTTTTGGCTACTTTGAGATCTTCCCCTGGGATTAAGCCACATGACCAAGAGTGGGGCCCCTAGATGCCATTGCATGGATGATATTGTGTGGCTACTGGCTGAATTGCGTTCGTAGCAGGTGCCTGGGGTGATGGACAGGACGTCCCATCATGGGGATGCTTTCCAGGCTGAACATCAGCAGAGAGTATCCTGACCTGCTTAGGTAAGGATTATAGGTCTCTCTGATCCAATGGTCGCACTTTCCCTGAGGAAGCCTCGGCTGGAGAGGCACCAGCTTTTCCTTTCAGGGCTGATTCCTAGAAAGCTTCCTAGTGTCTGATCCGTGGCTCCCTTGCAACAAGCATACACATCATTATGGGATGCAGTCTTGAACATCTTACTCTTGGCTCCGTTTGAAATCTCCATCCTTGTTTTTCATTCCTTCTTAAGTTCCTCTCTCTTTGATTCATGCCTACCTGTTCCAGCTTTTCTATCCTTGTGAGCTACTTCCAGTCTTTTCTGAAGGAGGTGTGGTTAAGCCACACTGTCCTTTCATTTCCTTCAAGCCTGCAGGTCTGTGCACATGAGGTTTCCTTTGCCTGGAAAACTCTTTCTTTCCTTTCCTCTTTTCCTCTTTTCAGTTTTCCACTCTTCCCCCCGACATCCCGGTAGCTCTGCCCTCTTTTAAGTCTGTTTTGATATCGCTTCCTCTATGGGTTCGAGTTCCCTGTGTGTGTTCCAAGGATTAAAGACAGTGATTCGTGTAAAATTCCCCGTACAGAGCCTGCCAGGTGCTAAGGTTTCCTCTCACCTCCAGCCCCACTTTCTGTAAGTGATTCCTTTCTTAGCACATCATTCACTAGGAACTGAATCCTTCATGGGAGCAGTGCGCATTTGTCTCCAAGAGGCAAAGATACAGATACAGAGAAGGTGATTAGGGAGGGCTTCCTGTAGAAGTGGAGCCTCGTGGAAGCATTGAAAGGAGCGAAGACTCCAGACAATAACCAGCCTCACAGAGGGGTGGTAGAAGGTAGGCTGTGGCAATGGACCAATCCTGGGGCCAGCAACAGCCCCCAACCCATCTTTCCAGGTCTCTACTCCGATTTTTCAGGCCTTGAAAAATACAACGTACTTGGGGCTCAGTGTTAGGGGACCTCCGGTGAGCATGTCCTGGGGGTTGTGAGTTCCTGTGCATATTTTCCCTTTGTGGTTCCAGAATCTAATATACTTCCCTGCTCCAACGCCTGGTAATCTCAGCTGTCTAATCCACTTCTCCCTTAGCCTTCCTTTCGGCCAATAACACAGGATACAGTGTCTGTTCTGTCCCCAAACACCTTTTCACCCCTTCGGTGCTCAAAACAACAGAGCTTCCAAGGAGCTCAGAGATCATCTTCACATATGTCTCTGAAATCACTACATGGTAGCAGAAGAAATGCTACCTTTTTACTCACAGGATGCATGATTCCTTCCACAAGTGTGGATTGAGCCCCTACTAAGTACCAGGCACTGGGAACAGAGGTACCCAAGGATGGGTAGCTTGGTCCATTTCCCTCAGCCAGCAGGAAATCTGCAGGAGCTGTTCTAAGAGGTGGCCTCAGCCTCCTTAATGCCTTCTGTTACTTCTCCCCCATCCTGACAAGTCAGCGGAAACAAATGATTCAAGGACCCTTTTTTGTGCTCTCTATACAAGGGCAGCTTCAAATCGCACGTCTCCTGGTAACCGCTGTAGAGCCCCTCCTATAGGAAAATTTCAGAACTGCAGCTTGAGGATCTGGGAAGAGAAAGCGTGCAATGCCAGTCTCGCGGGAGGTGGGGGGAGACCTCCATTCCTTTCTGGGGGTTCTTCCATTTCAATGACTCGCTCTTCCCATTCGCCAACAGTGGTCAGGATAGGGAGTGAGGGGAGGAGCCACTGCACCTTTTCCACTATCTTTGCTCTCCTGTGTCCTTCTAATAAGATGGAGAGCTTAATACAATATGGCTACTTGTAATGCAAGTTCAAGTTGAAACATACTATTTCAATATAGTCCTAGCTTAGGGCTGTGGACATAGCAAGGCCTTAATAATTACATGTCGTTTGCTTGGTTGTAAGTCCTTGATCCCTGGAACCAAACATGAAGTGAATTTGATCCTCGGATGTTTCTTCTTTTGCGTGGAACCGAGAGGCTTGGAGAAGCGAATCTTAGATCAGGGAACTATCTCTTCTATGGCCAAAGTGAACCAGAAAAGAGAGTCAGGAAGCTCTTCTTACAGTCCTCGTGGTGTTCAAGATCTGAGTTTTCCATACTGAAAACGGAGACTCTGCAGACATCAAAAATTATACCGCCAGTTCACTGCCCAAGATCAGCTGAGCAAGGGTGGTACCAGCTGGAAAACTCCTATTCCATTTATTAAACAATAGTTCCTCAGGACACTACAGAATTTCACTAATAACTGGCTGAATATATGGTTAAGCCCAGTCATAATGGCTAGCAAACTAAGAGGTACTTACACTTAGTTATACCTCTAGCATGTAGGTTGGCACAGAGGGAGGCCTTAATTATCAATGTGTTATGCCCCTACCTGACATATAACAAATGACTTTAATGTGGCTATTCCTGTTATAGTTTAAACATGTCGGTAATTAGGGAGTGGAAAATAGGTGTAGCAGTGGGAGTTGTCAGTTTCCTGAGCTCTATATGTGACCTTTTGTGCTCTGTACCTCTGAGCTCAGACTCTCAACCGAGGGAGGCAAGACCAGCCTTGGGTCACAGGATGCACGGCGTGGACATCCAGGCATATCACGAGGCTAAGGAGAGAGCTACGCACAGAATTACACCCGTTTATTTAACAAGTCTTTACTGAGTACCTACTACGTGCTAAGACCGTTCTAATCACATGAGATGTCATTTAAAAATGGACTCAGAACCCTGCCTCGGTGGAGCTTATATTTGAAGCTGGTTCAGTTATAGAACCCAAAGAGTTGATCACTGGCTCAGAGATGGTCACCAGTGGTGGGCCTGCCCTCGGCCCCGTCCTGTCCTGTGCTTCTTTCAACAACTTGGATGAAGACATAAGAGGCACGTGGTCGACTCTGCGGAGAGCAATTCTGAGCACGCACCAGCACTCAGTACGGTCCTTGTGTGGTTTTTCATCCTCACCACAATCTCGCAAGGCGCGTATTATCATCACTTTCATTTCACGTCACAGAATTCTGTAGGGCTTACGTGAATTTCCCATCCACGTTGGCTTCCCTCCCTCTGAAGATGCAGGGTCGAAGATGGTGTCATTAATACTGGACGATGGGATGAGGATTCCAAAAGTCTTCATTATCTGAATAAATGAGCTCAAACTGACAACTTGCATTGAGGGTATAATACAAAGCAGTAAGGTCTAAGACACAACATTTAGAGACTTGAATCCTCTTGGCGCTATTTTTGATGCATTATCTATTTCTGTGATTATTTCCTGCAGTTTATGAGATTTCTGCTTTCCCCTGGTACTCTGGAGGAAGTTGACTTTTAAAACGCAAGATTAATATATTTAATAGCCAGGTTTAAGGAGTAAGGGAATTTAGTGTTAATGTTATTCCAGGGCACAAGCTGCCATGGCCAAGGTGATTTAGGGGTTGATCTCTGTTCCAGCTATCTCTGTAATGAACCAACCCCAAACCCAATGATGTAAAATAACAATCATTTTGTTATACTCACTGATTCTGAGTCAGGAATTTGGACAAGCCATGTCAGGATCAATTTGTCTCTACTCCACAATATAAGGGGCTTCATCTGGTAGGACTGCAATGGCTGGGGGTGACTCAGATATCTGGGGGTTGGAATCATCTAGATGTTTCTTCACTCACATATCTAGTGTCTGGACTGGGATGACCTGAGGGCTGGGTTCAGCTGGGACCGTCTGTGGGAGGTGTTCCATGTGGCTTGGGCTTCCTCACAGAATGGCAGATCAGGGTAGTTGGATTTCTTACATGGCAGCCTGAAGCTCCAAGAGCAAGCATTCTAGCAAGCTAGGTGAAAGGTACACGGCATCTTTTCAACATAGTCTATCAGTCAAAGCAGTCAAAAGCCTGTCCAGATTCAAGGGGAAGAAACATAGACCTTATCTTGTGATAAGAGATACGTCAGTGAACTTGCGGCCATATTTAAAAACCACTGTATCCCTAAGAAGCATATCCTCCCTGTGGGCCTTTAGCTCAATTACTTACAGAATAAGTCCCAATTTGTAGAAGAAAAAACTGGGGAGGGAGGATGTGACTATTGTCTTCAACTCTTTGAAAGAATGTCACATGCAAGAGAGAACAGATTTCACCCACAAGCCTTCAAGTACAGAACTAAGAACCAGTGAATAAATGTCAGAGGGAAACTTCTTAATATTTAGAGATGTCTGTCAGCGGCCGGCTCAGCTGGGAAGACTGTGAATTTTCTGATTTTTGAACTATTGATTAAGCACAAACCAAGAATGTTCTAGAAGAGTTTCAGGCTTTGTCTGGGAGGTTGGATTAGATGATTTCTTTAGGAAAGCAAGGGCTATACGTGACCCCACGTCAGAAACATCACCACAGATACAGGGAATGGTGAATAATACGGCAAGGCTTCAACTGTCTTTTTCCAAGTTACCGCCTGAGGCTATGATTTCAGGGATGCACCCCTCCTATATTGATGGCTGAAATCCACCTAGATTTCAAAAGAGATGATTTCTTTTCATTTAAGATCTTGACCCTTGTTCAAATGTAATAAAATACCCTGGGAGAGCTGACAGCTGATGGTCTTTTGGGTAATTTGTAATTTAACCTGAGTGTTTTTCAAGTCCTATTCTGTGAGCATAGTTTGACAAGAGAAGACAGGGTATTGAGTGAGAAGGAGGAAGGGGAGATGCACCATGATGCAGGGGTTGGGGGAGATGCACAAAAGTCTGGGAGAGCTGAAACTTAACTGTGGCCGCCCTGGTGAAGGGCTGATCTCTTCAGCTTAATTTAAACGGATAAGAAACCACAGTTTTCGGAGCAAACTGGTAGAAAGTGGGTACCCTGTTTGCTACATTCCCTGCACTTGAGAAATGCAACAAGGCCCGCAGACCCCTCTTTCCTGCTTGGAGCAGTTAGAGGGAAGCTCCCCCCACCCCCATCACATATTCCTGTCCTCACAGTCTGCTAGAGCAGAGAAACTCTGAGGCCTAACCCACCTCCTGAGAAGTCATGTCAGCCTCTGTATAAACAAAGTAAAACTCGTAACTGTGTATCTCCAAAGCAAGAGCAATCCCAGAGGGAGACCGGGGCGGTGTGGCAGGCAGATGCTATCCAAGGGGAACATGCTTCGGGTGTGCACATTGGATCTGGTCGTTAACCAAGGACCTCTTTAGAAGGGCAAGGGTCTCAGAGATGCAAACAAGGCTATAAAATGTATGGCATAAACAGAGCATTCCGTACAGGGAAGAATAAGTAACCAGTGGACTCCTGCGCCCTTCCCACACACCCCAAAGAGCTTCTGATCAAAGAGGGCAACACTGAATGTTTCAGCCTATGTTGACGATCACCCCCCTTCCATGTCTGCATCTTCCTTCCCTCACACAGCCCAGAGCGGGGGGGGGGGGGGGGGGGGGGGGGGGGGGGCTGCACAACCAGCTGTCAGGAAAGCCTGTGAAGTCAGCTATTTGCATCTTAATATGATGTGAAGACAATGGGTTTTGTCCCTTGGCATATTTCAATATGAAGGCTGATCTTAGGGCAGAGTGAAAGACTGTCCTCCAAGGGAATTCAAGCTGGGGAGGAGCGATTGGGCAGATGCTTGGGAAGGGGAGGTGGCCAGCCGGAGTTCCGCAGGCAGCCACCACTTCCATTTCCCCGTACGGGCGGGGGCTGGGTGTCAGCTTCTGGTTCACTTGTGGGAGGCCAGAGGATTTGGGCTTTGGGCTGGATGCTATTCTCCTGGAGAGCAGGTAGTGGGTGGATCTCAGGCTCTGGTCCACAGGTGAGTTGATGTGCCCTTCTGTCTCAAGCATTCTTCCCATGGTCTAGAGAAGAGCCAGCTCACTGGGGATCCACATTACATCAGCAGTGGCCCCAGAGAGCGGAGCGTGCCGGAATCCAGGTGTTCCTCCCAGCTACGGGAATTTTAATTGGGTTGTAAATAGACAAACATGAGATGAAAGGAGAAATCTTCCAACAGAAAGTTTGCATGGTCCTAGTACTCCAGACCCATGGAAATCTTAGGATAAAAAGTCCCAGGGCTTCCCTGATGGTGCAGTGGTTAAGAATCCACCTGCCAATGTAGGGGACATGGGTTCGAGCCCTGGTCCGGGAAGATCCCACATGCTGCGGAGCAAATAAGCCCATGCGCCACAGCTACTGAGCCTGTGCTCTAGAGCCCGCGAGCCACAACTACTGAGCCCGTGAGCCTAGAGCCCGTGCTCTGCATCAAGAGAAGCCACCGCAGTGAGAAGCCGGCCTGCTGCAACTAGAGAAAGCTCACGCGCAGCAACAAAGACCCAATGCGGCCAAAAACAAACAAACAAAAAAGTCTCAAGTAACACCAAGTGCTATTTATGTTCACCAGTATATATAAAACAAGCCCTGACTCCGTTATGCACTGCCAATAGGAAGTTCTACGGGATCACAGACACGTCAATGGTCCCCAAGGCCCCATAAGGCTATTTTCCTAGCATATCACATCCTCCAAGCCATAGATGTCACAACGTTGTTCTAGCAGAGACTAAATATCATCCCATTATTAGAAAATGAAAGGTAATTCAATATACAAGATTAAATGGAGGCATTTCTTTTTCTTTTCTTTCTTTTTCTTCACTTCCTGAACCAACAGATCTTGGTTGTGTGGAGCTTTTAAACTTTCACAAGCACAGGTACAATGTAATGCTCAACAAATCAGTTTTAAAAGGGCCATTTGATAGGATTGGGGGAGAGGAATCAGCGGCTGTACAGATCCATGTAGCATAGATCTTGTCCAAAGAAAGGAAAAATCTTGGAATTCAATATGAATAAATTTAAATGCAACTCAGGGGAGAAAGCATTTTTTATACATGAATTGAGCTATGTGAAACCAGCAGTAATACACAAGACTTATAATACTACTGAGAGCCAATAAACAAGAACGAAAGTCTGCAATTGCACTGCACACTGGGAATGAACCCAGAGAGCCAACAGCCCACTCAGTCAGATAATAACTCCAGGAATTCAAACTGGCTACACAGGGTGCAATCACGGGATTCTGCAAGGGCATATTTTTGTGGACTTGTGGTGCCCTGACATTGAGAAAAAAGATAATTACTTACTCGTTATTGGAGAAAAGACTCAGAGTCTCTCTCATTTGCGTAAGTTAACCATGAAGCATCTTAGTTAGCTAGGCAATTTTCCTTTAAGATTTGTCATAAGTGGGGTTTTTTTTGAATTTTATTTTATTTATTCTTTTATACAGCAGGTTCGTATTACTTATCCATTTTATACATATTAGTGTATAGATGCCAATCCCAATCTCCCAATTCATCACACCACCACCCCTCCCCCGCCACTTTCCCCCCTTGGGGTCCATACGTTTGTTCTCTACATCTGTGTCTCTGTTTCTGCCATGTAAACCGGTTCATCTGTACCATTTTTCTAGGTTCCACATATATACGTATATACGTTAATATACGATATTTGTTTTTCTCTTTCTGATTTACTTCACTCTGTATGACAGTCTCTAGATCCATCCACATCTCTATAAATGACCCAATTTCATTCCTTTTTATGGCTGAGTAATATTCCATTGTATATATGTACCACATCTTCTTTATCCATTTGTCTGTTGATGGGCATTTAGGTTGCTTCCATGACCTGGCTATTGTAAATAGTGCTGCAATGAACATGGGCCTGCATGTGTCTTTTTGAATTATGCTTTTCTCTGGCTATATGCCCAGTAGTGGGATTGCTGGGTCATATGGTAGTTCTATTTTTAGTTTTTAAAGGAGCCTCCATACTGTTCTCCATAGTGGCTGTATCAATTTACATTCCCACCAACAGTGCAAGAGGGTTCCCTTTTCTCCACACCCTCTCCAGCATTTGTTGTTTGTAGATTTTCTGATGATGCCCATTCTAACTGGTGTGAGGTGATACCTCATTGTAGTTTTGATTTGCATTTCTCTAATGATTAGTGATGTTGAGCAGCTTTTCATGTGCTTCTTGGCCATCTGTATGTCGTCTTTGGAGAAATGTCTATTTAGGTCTTCTGCCCATTTTTGGATTGGGTTGTTTGTTTTTTGAATATTGAGCTGCATGAGCTCTTTATATATTTTGGAGATTAATCCTTTGTCTGTTGTTTCGTTTGCAAATATTTTCTCCCATTCTGAGGGCTGTCTTTTCGTGTTGTTTGTAGTTTCCCTTCTTTTAAGTTTCATTAGGTCCCATTTGTTTATTTTTGTTTTTATTTCCATTTCTCTAGGAGGTGGGTCAAAAAAGATCTTGCTGCAGTTATGTCAAAGAGTGTTCTTCCTATGTTTTCCTCTAAGAGTTTTATAGTGTCCAGTCTTACATTTAGGTCTCTAATGCATTTTGAGTTTATTTTTCTGTATGGTGTTAGGGAGTGTTCTAATTTCATTCTTTTACACGTAGCTGTCCAGTTTTCCCAGCACCACTTATTGAAGAGACTGTCTTTTCTCCACTGTATATCCTTGCCTCCTTTGTCATAGATTACTTGACCATAGGTGCGTGGGTTTATCTCTGGGCTTTCTATCTTGTTCCATTGATCTATGTTTCTGTTTTTGTGCCAGTACCGTATTGTCTTGATTACTGTAGCTTTGTAGTACAGTCTGAAGTCAGGGAGTCTGATTCCGCCAGCTCCGTTTTTGTCCCTCAAGACTGCTTTGGCTATTCGGGGTCTTTTGTGTCTCCATACACATTTTAAGATTTTTTTTGGTATAGTTCTGTAAAAAATGCCATTCGTAATTTGATAGGAATTGCATTGAATCTGTAGATTGCTTTGGGTAGTATAGTCATTTTCACAATATCGATTCTTCCAATCCAAGAACTTGGTATATCTCTCCATCTGTTTGTATCATCTTTAATTCCTTTCATCAGTGTCTCATAGTTTTCTGCATACAGGTCTTTTGTCTCCCTAGGTAGGTTTATTCCTAGGTATTTTATTCTTTTTGTTGCAATGGTAAATGGGAGCGTTTCCTTAATTTCTCTCTCAGATTTTTCATCATTAGTGTATAGGAATGCAAGAGATTTCTGTGCATTAATTTTGTATCCTGCGACTATACCAAATTCATTGATTAGCTCTAGTAGTTTTCTGGTGGCATCTTTAGGATTCTCTATGTATAGTATCATGTCATCTGCAAACAGTGACAGTTTTACTTCTTTTCCAATTTGGATTCCTTTTATTTCTTTTTCTTCTTTGATTGCCATGGCTAGGACTTCCAAAACTATGTCAAATAATAGTGGTGAGAGTGGACATCCTTGTCTTGTTCCTGATCTTAGAGGAAATGCTTTCAGTTTTTCACCATTGAGAATGATGTTTGCTGTGGGTTTGTCATATATGGCCTTTATTATGTTGAAGTAGGTTCCCTCTATGGCCACTTTCTGGAGAGTTTTTATCTTAAATGGGTGATGAATTGTGTCAAAAGCTTTTTCTGCATCTATTGAGATGATCATATGGATTTTCTTCTTCAGTTTGTTAATATGGTTTATCACATTGATTGATTTGCATATATTGAAGAATCCTTGCATCCCTGGGATAAATCCGACTTGATCATGGTGTATGATCCTTTTACTGTGTTGTTGGATTCTGTTTGCTAGTATTTTGTTGAGGATTTTTGCATCTATATTCATCAGTGATATTGGTCTGTAATTTTCTTTTTTTTGTAGTATCTTTGTCTGGTTTTGGTATCAGGTTGATGGTGGCCTCATAGAATGAGTTTGGGAGTGTTCCTTCCTCTGCAATTTTTTGGAAGAGTTTCAGAAGTATGGGTGTTAGCTCTTCTCAAAATGTCTGATAGAATTCACCTGTGAAGCCAGATGGTCCCGGACTTTTGTTTGTTGGAAGATTTTCAATCACAGTTTCAATTTCCTTACTTGTGATTGGTCTATTCATATTTTCTATTTCTTCCTGGTTCAGTCTCAGAAGGTTATACCTTTCTAAGAATTGGTCCATTTCTTCCAGCTTGTCCAATTTATTGGCATAGAGTTGCTTGTAGTAGTCTCTTAGGATGCTTTGTATTTCTACAGTGTCTGTTGTAACTTCTCCTTTTTCATTTCTCATTTTATTGATTTGAGTCCTCTCCCACTTTTTCTTGATGAGTCTGGCTAAAGGTTTATCAATTTTGTTTATCTTCTCAAAGAACCAGGTTTTAGTTTATTGATCTTTGCTATTGTTTTCTTTGTTTCTATTTCATTTATTTCTGCTCTGATCTTTATGATTTCTTTCCTTCTGCTAACTTTGGGTTTTGTTTGTTCTTCTTTCTCTAGTTCCTTTAGGTGTAAGGTTAGATTGTTTATTTGAGATTTTTCTTGTTTTTTGAGGTAGGCTTGTATAGCTATAAACTTCCCTCTTAGAACTGCTTTTGATGCATCCCATAGGTTTTGGATTGTCATGTGTTCGTTGTCATTTGTCTCTAGGTACTTTTTGATTTCCTCTTTGATTTCTTCAGTGATCTTTTGGTTATTTAGTAACGTATTGTTTAGCCTCCATGTGTTTGTGTTTTTTTATGTTTTTTTTCCCTGTAATTGATTTCTAATCTCATAGCGTTGTGGTCAGAAAAGATGCTTGATATGATTTCAATATCCTTAAATTTACTGAGGCTTGATTTGTGACCCAAGGTGTGGTCTATCCTGGAGCATGTTCTGTGTGCACTTGAGAAGAAGTGTAATCTGCTGTTTTTGGATGGAATGGCCTATAAATATCAATTAAATCTATCTGGTGTATTGTGTCATTTAAAGCTTCCATTTCCTTATTTATTTTCATTTTGGATGATCTGTCCATTGGTGTAAGTGAGGTGTTAAAGTTCCCCACTATTATTGTGTTGCTGTTGATTTCCTTTTTTAGCACTGTTAGCAGTTGCCTTATGTATTGAGGTGCTCCTATGTTGGGTGCATATATATTTATAACTGTTATATCTTCTTCCTGGATTGATCCCTTGATCATTATGTAGGGCCCTTCTTGTCTCTTGTAACATTCTTTATTTTAAAGTCTATTTTATCTGATATGAGTATTGCTACTCCAGCTTTGTTTTGATTTCCATTTACATGGAATATCTTTTTCCATCCCTTCACTTTCAGTCTGTATGTGTCCCTAGGTCTGAAGTGGGTCTCTTATAGACAGCATATATATGGGTCTTGTTTTTGTATCCATTCAGCGAGCCTGTGTGTTTTGGTTGGAGCATTTAATCCATTCACATTTAAGGAAATTACTGATATGTATGTTCCTATTACCATTTTCTTAATTGTTATGGGTTTGTTTTTGTAGGTCCTTTACTTCTCTTGTGTTTCCCACTTAGAGAAGTTCCTTTAGCATTTGTTGTAGAGCTGGTTTGGTGGTGCTAACTTTTCTTAGCTTTTGCTTGTCTGTAAAGCTTTTGATTTCTCCATCGAATCTGAATGACATCCTTGCCAGGTAGAGTAATCTTGGTTGTAGGTTCTTCCCTTTCATCACTTTAAATATATCATGCCACTCCTTTCTGGCTTGTAGAATTTCTGCTGAGAAATCAGTTGTTAACCTGATGGGAGTTCCCTTGTATGCTCTTTGTCGTTTTTCCCTTGTTGCTTTCAATAATTTTTCTTTGTCTTTAATTTTTGTCAATTTGATTACTATATGTCTCAGCATGTTTCTCCTTGGGTTTACCCTACCTGGGACTCGCTGCACTTCCTGGATTTGGGTTGGCTATTTCCTTTCCCATGTTACAGAATTTTTTGACTATAATCTCTTCAAATATTTTCTCGGGTCCTTTCTCTCTCTCTTCTCCTTCTGGGACCCCTATAATGCGAATGTTGTTGTGTTTAATGTTGTCCCAGAGGTCTCTTAGGCTGTCTTCATTTCTTTCCATTCTTTTTTCTTTATTCTGTTCCGCAGCAGTGAATTCCACCATTCTCGCTTCCAGGTCACTTATCCGTTCTTCTGCCTCAGTTATTCTGCTATTGATTCCTTCTAGTGTAGTTTTCATTTCAGTTATTGTATTTATTGTTCCTCTCTGTTTGTTTGTTATTTAATTCTTCTAGGTCTTTGTTAAACATTTCCTGCATCTTCTCAATCTTTGCCTCCATTCTTTTTCCGAGGTCCTGGATCATCTTCACTATCATTATTCTGAATTCTTTTTCTGGAAGGTTTCCTATCTCCACTTCATTTAGTCGTTTTTCTGGGGTTTTATCTTGTTCCTTCATCTGGTACATAGCCCTCTGCCTTTTCATCTTGTCTATCTTTCTGTGAATGTGGTTTTTGTTCCACAGGCTGCAGGATTGTAGTTCTTCTTGCTTCTGCTGTCTGCCCTCTGATGGATGAGGCTATCTAAGAGGCTTGTGCAAGTTTCCTGATGGGAGGGACTGGTGGTGGGAAGAGTTGGGTGTTGCTCTGGTGGGCAGAGCTCAGTAAAACTTTAATCCTCTTGTCTGCTGATGGGGGCGGCTGGGTTCCCTCCCTGTTGGTTTTTTTACCTGAGGCGACCTAACACTGGAGACTATCTGGCTCTTTGGTGAGGCTAATGGCAGACTCTGGGAGGACTCACGCCAAGGAGTACTTCCCAGAACTTCTGCTGCCAGTGTCCTTGTTCTCACAGTGAGACACAGCCACCCCCTGCCTCTGCAGGAGACCCTCCAACACTAGCAGGTAGGTCTGGTTCAGTGTCCCCTGGGATCACTGCTCCTTCCCCTGGGTCCCGATGAGCACACTACTTTGTGTGTGCCCTCCAAGAGTGGAGTCTCTGTTTCTCCCAGTCCTGTCGAATTCCTGAAATCAAATCCCGCTGGCCTTCAAAGTCTGATGCTCTAGGAGTTCCTCCTCCCATTGCCGGACCCCCAGGTTGGGAAGCCTGACGTGGGGCTCAGAACCTTCACTCCAGTGGGTGGACTTCTCTGGTATAAGTGTTCTCCAGTTTGTGAGTCACCCACCCAGCAGTTATGGTATTTGATTTTATTGTGAATGGGCCCCTCCTCTTGTCTTATTGTGGCTTCTCCCTTGTCTTTGGATGTGGGGTATCTTTCTTGGTGAGTTCCAGTGTCTTCCTGTTGATGACTATTCAGCAGTTAGTTGTGATTCCAGTGCTCTCACAAGAGGGAATCTGTCATAAGTGTTTTGCATAAAAAATAGGACCACAACAACTCGCCTGAGTTCTAAAGAATGTTTACTGTGTCTATAATTTGATATTTCTGTGCACTCTGGATATGAAAGTCTCTAGTACTTTGAATTTTCCCTTTCCTTATAGTAATAGGAGAAAAGATTGGTCAGTCTTACAGGGGGTAACTATGTTTGGCTACCTAAGGAAGGAAGCTGTAGTGGTGTTTACAGGACACATACTTGTCATTGGGAAATTTCCTTGATGCAGTGGTAGCTTACAATTATACCACCAGGCAAGATATCCCTGAGATCATGGAATACAGGGGCTCACACCAAACAAATATGCTTGAAATGTATCGTTTATTGAAGGCTTTCAAAAACAGAGCTAGAAGCAAGAAGGGACAGATGAGGTAGCGAAACACACTTAAGATAGGGTGCAGGTGGGGTGGAGGGACCACACTACCTGATCCAGTATTCATGCATCCTGTCTCTCTCTCTCTCTGCCTCATCAGCCTTCCCCGCTGATGGCAGGTTATGCAGATGAGAGATGAGGTTTATGCAAGAGGGTTCAGCCCGAAGGTGCCTGAAACCAACACACATTTGCTGTTTCACAGAGACACAGGGCAATTCCCCTGACCAATAACTATGCCAATTAGCCTGATAAGCAGCTTTGGATTCTACCTACATTCCTTAGGCAAAAGGTACATGATGCCAGAAGGGGTATCATTTATGGGTGGTCAATGTAAGACCACATGAATATTTAGTGTCTCATATTCCTCACATATATTTAGAGGTTCATGAATATTTGTTGCCTCTGGGTTCTTCGTCTATGTTCAGCAATACATGCTTTACCAACTTTATCTATGTCTAACCTGTCTCAAGGGTTACTAACTTACTTATGTAACCCTAACACATTTTATGACTTTTGTCAATGTCTCATGCGCTACTTGCTCTTTCTTACCTATATCCCATGTATCTTAGGAGTTTCACCCATTTTACCGTTTTCTTGTCTTCTATAGCAGAATTGAATATTCTCAAAGAATACAGCAAATACACATTACAGTGTTGATTGCCTCTATGCTGATTCCCTTAAGTTCTAGAAGGTATTTATCCATTCGTGTCTTCTTCCATCTGCTCATCGATGCAAAAAAACATACACATTGAACACCTACTCATTGCCAGGCATCTATCTAGGCTGTGGGAATATATGGATGAAGATGATACAGTCTAGCCTGAAAGGGATGACAGTTTAGTACTAAGAGAGGCATAAAAATAAATACCAACATGAAGTGTCATGGGTTTTGTAATAAATTTTGAGTGGAGAATACTGGGACAGAAGCACCACATGATCCTGTGTACAGGGTGTGCGTGGGCAGGAGAGACAGTGATATGGCTTCTTAGAGGATGTGGTGCCAGAGCTGAGTCTTGAGCGATGAGTATGTTTCCCAGGCAGAGGGGAGAGGAAGGGCCATCCAGAGAGAGGGAGCAGGGTGAGCTCGGCCATGGAGGCTCAGAGGACATGCTGAAGTGTCCCAGGCAGGGAAGGGGCAGAGAGAGGAAGCCAGGCAGCGTGATACCTTGAATCCTAAGAGAACAGGAGAATATTCTGTTCCTTTAAATGCTTGACCCCATCCCCTTCATAGTGTGAAGGGAAATTTCCATCGGGTCCCTCCTTGAACTATGTGTTTTATTATTTGGGAGGCCTTAACTTCTCAGAACCCTGTCTTCCTCATCTGTGACATGCAAATAATAACCCCAAGCTCAAAAGGTTGTTCTGGGGATTGGAAGATCATTGATGGAAGTGCTTAGCCATCCACCTGGCACCTAGAAAGCCTCCCCCAAAATAGTAATGATCACTAATATAACCATCTTCATGACCAGCGGTCCCCAACCTTTTTGGCACCAGGGACCGGTTTTGTGGAAAACAATTTTTCCATGGACGGTGGGGGAGTGGTGATTCAGGCGGCAATGTCAGCGATGGGGCAGATGGCTCAGGAGGTAATGCCAGTGATGGGGGAGTGGCAGATGAAGCTTTGCTCGTTCTCCCGCCGCTCACCTCCTGCTCTGAGGCCCGCTTCCTAATAGGCCATGGACCGGTAGCGGTCCATGACCTGGGCGTTGTGGACCCCTCTTCATGACCACCCCAACTTCCCAGAGGGTTGAGTGAGATCTAATGGGGTTTTGGTATCTCAGACAACATGATCATTCACAGAATGCCTAGTGACGCTCAGAGAAACATTCAGATGGTGGCAATTGTCCATCCTTAGAGCAAAACGAATTTACAATCATAATCCAGACGGGTAACCGTACCTGAGCCATACCGTGAAGTTCCCTGGAAATAATAATGATGATACTGGGGCTTCCCTGGTGGTGCAGTGGCTAAGAATCCACCTGCCAATGCAGGGGACACGGGATCGAGCCCCGGTCCGGGAAGATCCCAAATGCCGCGGAGCAACTAAGTAACTAAGCCACAACTACTGAGCCTGCACTCTAGAGCTTGTGCTCCGCAACAAGAGAAGCCACCGCAATGAGAAGCCCACGCACCACAACAAAGAGTAGCCCCCACTCACCACAACTAGAGAAAGCCTGCGTGCAGCAACGAAGACCCAACGCAGCCATAAAGAAATTAAAAAAAAAAAACATGGTGACACTGTCCTATGATTCCATTAGTCTGTCTAAAATGTAGAAAGATGCCGTCTGTTTAATTTTGTGACATTTGGGACAGTAGGGAAATTTGAAACCTATATATTTTTAAGTTAACATCATGTAATATTGGTAGTGTTTATCTCGAAAAGATAGCTTGGACGAGACGCCATGGAACAATGCCCTGAGGTCTCAGCTGCCCAGCTGGGTCTAGGTTGGGCAGACGGTGACTTGCCTTTGTTTCGGGCTGACAGAGGGACAATGGGAAGTGTCTGGAGATGATTTGTGCTGCCAGCATCTTCAAAAATGAGAGACGATGGCGGGGAAAACACTACCCTGGGCAGGGCTGGGGGTGTAAGAAAATGATGATTCAGTTCATCGCTTTGACCCGCGCGGTGTTTTGTTTAAAATTGCGCTGGGCAATTCCTTCAGCCTCAGGAAGAGAAACAACTCTTGTCAATAAATTATAGCGGATGTGGGGAAATCACTCCTAGGGTGAGGTCTGGGACTGAACGAGTCCCGGGAGGTCAGTGCCCACAAAAGCAGCTGCCAAAATTCACATTTTTCCGTTTGCCCGCTGGTTCAGAATGGATATAAATCCACATAATGCAGCCTTAGAGCTCCCTGCCTGCTGGTGATGCGCTGAGATAAAGGCGGGGGGAGGACATATGACCCTGAGCTGCTAGACTTGCCTGACAAACGCAGACTCTGCTTCAGAATAACCCGACCGCTCTTGGCATCTTTTCTAGATTTCTGGAATCTTCTGGAAAATGTCAGTTCCTCATTAGAAATAATCTGTACTTAATGCCCAAACTAGAGGGCAAAAATATTCAGATCTATAAAGATATATTTTTAATTATAAAAATTATACATATATATGTACGTTGCAAAATTTTCAAGAGTACTTAAGTGTGATCAAAATAAAGTGAAAGCCCTTTTCTCCGTATTTCTCTATTAAGCCCAGGGCTTAATGCTTCTGTTTTCTTATTTCCCCATAGAGGTGTGGAAGCACAGAGCTGACACCAGTCTCCAAGAAGAGGAGAGAGATTGACTTTAGTCATGCTTGGGCGGGGGTGTGGGAGGAGGCTGATTCACACACCAAGTTTTGTCTATGACCTTTGGCAATACATCTTTCTTGTGCTGGAATAGAATTCTCCAGTTGACAAAGCACTTTCAAATGCATTCAACTTGACCGATACCCTGTAAAGTAGGCAGATAGGGAAAGTGTCGCTAGTGTCGGATTAGTGTTGGTTTCCAGATAATAAAACTGAGGCTCAGAGAGCGTAGAGTCCTTGGCCAAGGTCGCCTAGCATCAAGCAGAGCCAGAACGGGTACTCTGTGCTGTGACGGGCCTACCCCTCCAGGTCCCTGAGAAGGCCAGCTGGAGGCCAGCCTGTCGCTTATGGAGTGACTCGGGCTGCACAGATCAGGGCTGGGGCCAGGGTCTGGCTCAGAGAAATCCCTCAACAAACAGGTCGCCATTAGTACCAGAGCATCTTTAGGTATCATCTCTTCTACCTTTACCACCATGACTGCGTCTCAATCCAGATTTGTTTTTCTGGACCTAGCATGGCTGATGAAGCTAATAACACTAAGTCTCTTTTTTCCTTGCCAAGATGATCTATAGTTGGGGGAAGTGCGGCTCTTCTCCTCTTATATCCCTTTTGTATATTTTGAGTCGGGAGTGATTCTGCATGAGAAACACAGTCAGGCCAATTTCAGCCATAACTGCATTGGAAGGAAGAGGATCACGGAAATTTTAATGAAAACGTCAGCACAGTGAGAATAGGAATCTGTTCTTTTGCAGGAAGAAGCAGCGACCTGGCTCAACAAGCAACACAACCTTTAGTTTGTGGTCATGAAAATTATGATCATCTCCAGCTCCACTGAGATTTAAACCAAGAGGAAAAAAAAGAGTTTTAAAAGTTCAGATGCAGTTCACTCAGAAGCTTGTCTCCAGACTTTGAGAACATTTCAATTTTTCACAAGGGCCCCAAAAGAAAGAGGTTGGCATCTTGTAAAAAAGAACACAGATTCTCTAGATCACAAGGAACAAGGATGCTAGTTGAACACAGATTCTCTAGATCACAAGGATGCCAGTTGTCTGTGCTTTGTAGCTCAGGACTGTGAAGCAGCAGGATTAACAATGACATGCAGGACTCACCACAATCAGCCTCAAGGGCTGTGCCGAGAGCGGGACTGCACTGCAATGGCAGTGTTGCCCTTCCGTCAAGGTCGAATGCATGTGCTTCGTGGGTCCTAGCTGGGGGTGGGGGAGGTAGAAGTGAGATGTGTGTTGTGTGTGTTTGGGGGACAGAGAGACCAAGCTTGATCAGCTGTGATGCCTGAGCCAGTCAGGTGAACCGTCTACTAGAGGCTGCAAGGAGAGGTGCACAGTTAGAAAGCTGTTGCCATGGCGTGGTAGGAGGAGACCATGGTGTCTGCCCACCACCCAGTCTTCCATGGGAAAGAGAAGGAAAATGCAGTTTCACAGAAGTGTCTCCGTGCTAGCTCCTCATATTACGTATGGCAGACACCGCTAATATCCAACTTTCTGGAAGAGACACGCTATGTTCCTCTACTCACACAGAAAAATAGCCTGTGACCAGATGTGTGGGTTTTCTACACCAAGCAATTCTGACAGCAACTGCCTGAGTTAGTGCAAATCCCACAAGTAAAAGTCCCGCAAGACTGCCCTCCACTTCAGACACCAACTGCAAACAGTGGGTCCCCAGGTGACTCACAAAATCTGCCCGACTTGGCTACAAGTGGGAGGATCCCATGACTCCCTCTAGGGTTCCATCATTTGCTAGAACAGTTCACAGAATTCAGGGGAACGTTTACGGATGTTTACTGGTTTCTCATATAATAAGGGATATGATAAAGAATACAGATGAACAGTCAGATGAAGATATACACAGTGAGGTGAGGTCTGGAAGGGTCGTGAGTGCAGGAGCGTCTGTTCTTGTGGAGCTGGGGTGCCCCACCCTCCCCAAAATTCACCTGCCCAGAAACTCTCCAAATCCCATACTTTGGGGATTTTTCTGGTGGCTTCATCACGCAAGCATAAGACTAAATATTAGCGGGAGCTGGGGAAGAGACCAATATATATACATTTCTTATTATTTCACATCAACCTAATTCCCATTCCTTCACCCTTTATTACTCAGAGAATTACAGTTTTGGTCCAGCCCAAATAAATTACATTCACAGTATCCCTTGCTTTTAGAGATGATCATATGACAAATCACAGTTCTGACCAATGAGAAGTAGTTAGAAGCCTACTGGGGATTTCTGGGAAAGTTCTGGTCTCCTGAGTTCATGCCTCTCTATGGTAGTTTACAAGAGTGGCCACAGATTCCCAGTGCTATACTTGCGGAACTGACCTTGCAACTCCTTCCATCAAGAGGCAGACTATTCCTCCACTCCTTGACTCTGGACTGTGATTTGCTTTGGCCAGTGCACAATTACAAATAAGATAAACCAAAACAGAATGGAAGCTGCCCTCTCTGGCTGCCCTGGAAAACCGGAGACTGCCATGGGAAGACACCAGGGCTGGCCTGCTGAATAATAAGAAACGTGTGGCCCAGGTACCTCCATTGCTCTGGCCAACAGCATGCCAACTACCAGAGTCATAAATGAGCCATGCTAGATCGTCCAGCCCTCAGCGAACCTGCCTTGCAGCTGCATGGCTGAGCGCAGCAGAGGTCAGAGGAGCTAGCCCAGACCTGAAGAACTACTCAGCTGACTGACAGAGCGGCAGTTGTTTCAAGCCACTAGATTTGGGGCTTTATTACCCAGCAAAAGCAAATGGATGTATACCTCTTCCCCAGATCACTTTCTTCTTCCTACCTGGAATGTGGACGTGAGGCTAAATAGGGAGGAACTACCTTTGCACCCAGGGGGATGAATGCATTTCAGAAAGACAGAAGGGGCCTGGTAAACCGATGCTGTTGTAGAACGAATGGGTGTACCGTCCTAGGACTACCTGCCTCCAGACTTCATGTTTTGTGAGAAAAATGCAATCCTATGTGATTAAACCATTTGTATCAGCTAGTTCTTGGTTGCAGACATTGGAATCTATTTCAGGTAATTTGGGTAGAAAGTGGTTTATTAAAAATACACTAGTTAGGGCTTCCCTGGTGGTGCAGTGGTTGAGAGTCCACCTGCCAACGCAGGGGACACGGGTTTGTGCCCCAGTCAGGGAAGATCCCACATGCCGCGGAGCGGCTGGGCCCATGAGCCATGGCCGCTGAGCCTGCGTGTCCGGAGCCTGTGCTCCGCAACGGGAGAGGCCACAACAGTGAGAGGCCCGCGTACCGCAAAACAAACAAACAAACACTAGTTAGCTTATAGAACCTTTAGAAATTTAGAAAACCAGTCTATATTCTACTTAACCAGGAAGAGAGCAGCCAGATACAGCAGAGCCAGGAGAAAAGCCTAACGACCATGCAGGACCGTCTAGTGGAAAAGCAAGTTCACAGCCTCGCACTCCCTGTACCTATGTTATTAGGGAATGGACACCAAAACGCCCTCCATGGCCACCCTGGAAGAATGGATGTAATGTCTGTACTCTGTCTGTCTGTACTCTCCACACGTAGCTACTCCTCTCTGCTCACTTGTGCCTCAAAACCTCATGCAAGAGCATCTAGTTGGTAGAACCATGTGTTTTATTCACTTCCTCTTCACCCAGTTGGTGAGGGAGGGGCTCCTGCTCCAGGGTTATGAGGGTGGCTGAACTCACGACACCAACACTGGACAGGTGAGGTGGACAGCAGTTTCTTAGTCCCATGTACTCACAGTCCGGGGAAGGAGGACACGACACACCATGCAGGACCACACAGGTGTTGCACTCAGGAACAGAGTGAAGAAGCAGGAGCTGTGTGAGGCAGGCTTTGTAGTAACAAGAGGGTGAGGTGACCCCTGCTTCCCAGGGGAGGATGTGATTGGCTTGTTGAGTAATTCATAGACTGCAGGAAGCTGAAACCCAGTACTCAAGGATAAGGAGGCACAGTGGTCGCCGTGATAGGAAAGGCTGTTTGGTTAAGGGACCTTATCCACTGAGGCAGAACGGGCAGAGACTTGAGATTAGGCTAATTTTACCTGATATCAAGGCTGCACGTAACAGTAAATCTAAATTCAGGCTCACGCCATACCATGTCCCAAGCAAGCACCCTAGCTGGAGGAAATTTGGGAAATGTAATTTTAGTTTCCTACTCTCAGGAAGGCAAACTAAAGGGGGTTGAAATAAGTGACGGGGGAACAATAGTCCACCTCTTTGTTATCCAACATCTATATACACCCTTCTTTCCATAATTAAACCTTTAGATGACAACCTCAGCCACAACAGCATGCACCTACCAGATGTCACGTAGTTGTCCTTACACAAATGAAAATGCACTTACCTTCTCCCTAAAAGGAAAGATTCAAAGTCTCATTGCTCAGTGCCTCCACCTCTGCATGATATGCGTTCCTTCTCTAACACAGACACAATCCTGTCTAGCTACCCAGTAGCCTGGGGAATAAATAAATAGTAGGGGGTGGGAGGGACTTCCCTGGTGGTCCAGTGGTAAAGAATCCGCCTTCCAATGCAGGGGATGCGGGTCCGAATCCTGGTGGGGGAACTAAGATCCCACATGCCGCAGGGTAACTAAGCCCACACACCACAACTACAGAGCCCATGTGCCACAACTACAGAGCCCACGCACCCTAGAGCCCACGCGCCACAACTAGAGAGAGAAAACCCGCACGCCACAACTGGAGAAAAGCCCACACACTCCAACTAGAGAGAAGCTCAAGTGCCACAACAAAGAGACCACACGCCGTAACGAAAGATCCTGCATGCCTCAACGAAGATCCTGTGTGCCACAACTAAGACCCGATGCAGCCAAAAAAAAACCCCCAAAAACAGAAATAATAAGGCAAATAAATAAATAGTGGGGAAAAGGGAGGGGAAAATTGTAAATACACACTCCTTCACACTCACACACTCTTACTCACATATACATCAGAGAAAGGAAGAAAATATAGGTAGCCACTATAGTATCTTCTGCACCTAGCAGCAAGCAGTGACAAGAGGGTATAGCAGTGCCCAGTAGAAGTGCCAGTGGTGCCATGCAGATGCGATGATGCCAAATGGACATGGTGCTATGTAGAGAGGCCAGGAGCAGAGAAAGGAGAAAAGGGGAGCTGAACAGATTGTACAGAAGCACATATGGGACCAGCCAGGGCTTCTGGAAATACCAGAGGGAGAATTTTTGCAGGGGTCTGGGTTCCTGCATTATAAGTGAGACAAAACTTATAGGGGAAGAAAAGCAAAATGCATGTTAAAGAATTAAAAAGACATAGTCATGACACAAGAAATTAATGTCCAGTGGGAAGACAATTATTCAATGCACAAAATACCTACAGAGAAAATACACGTAGTATAAGATTAAGGATGTCCTAGTTCTATAAGTACTGAGATAAGGCAGGAAGGTAGGAAGGGGCTGATCTGGAAAAGACAACAGATCACCATGCTGTCCAATGGCTTGTACAGTGCTACTTCTGTGTTCTCAGAGGGGACAAGAGCTACCAAGGCCCAGAGAAGTTAGGTGACTTGCTTTAGGTCACACAGGTAGTGAGTAATAGGGCAAGAATCCTTCATTATAGCACACCATGGCAAACCATCATGGACTGACTTGTAGGAAGTAAGTCTATGCTGGTTTCCCCTTGCAGTTTTCACTCTCCTCTCAAAGAAAAGAGCTACTGGGTATTTTTGATTAAGTCATTGGATTTCCTCGTGCCCCCAAGTAGGCAAACTTCCCCAACCAGTCATCTGTTTCTCAGCTGAACTTTTCTGGCTAATACTAAGAAAAAAAGTAATTTCTGTTATAATAGTATCTTATGTGCTGTGTGATGGAAAGAATGCATAACCGGAAGTCAGGAAACCTGAATTCTTCTCCTGGCTTCATCAACACCTACAGGGAGATTTCAAGCAAGTCACTTCATCCCTGTGGGCTTCTGTTGTTTCGTCTGTAAAATGAAGGGTTTGGCTTAGATCAGTGGCTTCCCAGTAGTTCTTGGCCCTTAAGATTACATGGTAGCCCCCAAGGAACAGATAAGAGGGAGCCCAAATGGGCAAGGCTTCAAGCCCCCTTTTCCACTTGTTTTATACAGTGAGGTTCTTAGGCCAAAAAAAATCACCTACAGAATTGCTCAGGCACTAATAATCTGTGATTCCACGGCATTTGGTTGATGGTTCTAAAGAGAGCTCCACGTCCACATGCCTCAAGTGAGTAAAATTTTGGATTGACTAAAAATAACGAACGCTAGTTTGACTTCGGTTATTTTTCAGAATGGCACAGAGTGGACTGAGAAAAATGTTTTATGAGTAGGGAATTATTTTGCTTTCTTGATAAGATTTATTACGTAAGCATGTTTTGTCCTTAGGAGCACCAGCCCCCGTGTGAACACTATTTCACTGTAGCTACATAAACTGGAAGATTCGTATAGGCTGGGACCACAGTGTCCAGCGTCATTGTCAGAACCTTCTAAAAAGGTCAGTGGGAAAGATGAGAGAGTTTCTTGTTTCCTCCCCTAGAATCTTAGCCATATTAGGAATTTATTTAGTTATAAATACCCTGTTACTATGACAATGAAGACAATTACACTACAGATAACATTTAAAGAGAATTTCTAGGTGAGTGAATACACCCAACTTTAGCCCAGAACAGCTGTTCAATGGTCTGTTAATAGAAGAGCCATAAGAAAACAGAGATTCTCAAACTACGTTGATTGATACTAAAGAAAAATTGTTCCAGATGATTAGACTTTTAGCTAATGAAATAAAAACAATGATACATGGAACACAAAGTAAAATTTAGGAAATACGGGAATCAAGATAATTGGAATTTTTGTTTGTTTATAGACGAGGGTGCCATTAGGACTGTCTTTAAGTGAATGAAGATGTTTTGTGAATTAAATCCTTCCTGATCGTTTCCTATATTCCTAAAAGAACAAGGAGGAAATGGACTTATATTTAGGAGAAAAGATCTTGATTTGTTAACGGAAGTGAATTGAGGTGATTTTTTTTTTTGGTAATAAAACACTAGGGTGGCCAAAATAAGGTCACCCTCAGATCTCTTGCCATCTGGCCATCTGTCTTGGACAATTGCCCATTTAAAGGCAAATGGTCGGAGAAGAGAATCGTTATGATTTTGGTAACTGTATATGGAGTACGTATAGAAAGTGAGCTGGTAGAATTATTAGCAGTATATCACATCTGTAAAATGTTTGATGCTTTTAAACATCCCTTTCCTATACCTGATGTAATTTGGGCTGTGGGAAAGGTTCAGAGGTAGCATTCCCTGGTGCAGGGGAAGGAACTGAAACAGGCCCGGAAGAGGTGAAGAGCCTTACCGCCACACGGAAGTGAGAGACAAAGTCAGCAACAGCCCTGTTCTCTGGGCCACCCACGTGGCCCCAGGCATTGCCACAGGAGAGAGACCAGCTAGCAGGGGTAGCTCTGGGGAGAATGATGGACTTGAAAAAGCATTGGAGGAGATGGAGGAAAGGCATCATCTGGTGAAGAATGGCTGGATGCTAAGATGTGTCTAAGATGGGGATTGTTACCTCAGAGAACTAACAGGCTTTGGGACCCGCCTTCACTTATGAGGTCCACAGACTCTGGAAGGCTTCCTCTCAATAACTCACATCGCTTGGGTGGACGAAAAGGCACACCAGCAACTTATTTATTTATAACAAGAGGAATCACTTTCCCCAGGTATTGGAGGGCTTCTGTCCATACAGGGCTGATGATTGTGTGTAGGAGTGTAGAAGCTAGGGACAAATTACTGGAGCCACCAGGTTGGGAAGGGGGACCTGGGCCTGACCATGTTGCAAATCAGAATAAAACTCCTGTGAAGGTTTTTAACCATCTGCCCTTGCTGGGGCTCTCAAATCTTTTTTCTTCACTGAGGCTCAAAACCAGTTCTCAGCAGTCCTGTGTATATGCTCATACTCTATTCCTAGAATCAAGGTGTCTGGTCACTGAAGTACTTATAAGAAGGTTATTTGGTGACCACAGAATCAGGTAGAACTTGGAGAAACAGATCACAGAAAACCTTATAAAATATATCTACATCCCAGCCCTATATCTTCGGTGATTACCTCTACTAGCATCCCTCAGGTACCATATCCCTCTCCCCCGATAGGGCTGAAGGTACCAGATAATTCTGCCCTTTGAATTGTATATTGTAATGTTGACCATACTACACCCACTCCCCCATTCAGTGGCCCATTCTTTCTTAAAGCACATTAATATTGTTTTGATTCCTCTTCAGTCCAGGATATTTAATGATCTTATTGATGCCACCCTCAGAAAAGGACCATAAGGGACACCAATGTGTCTGAAGGCTGGGGGGTCCCAAGTACAACAGAAGGGGCCGCAACTGACCAGATCAAGTCTTGGAGACCAACAGCAGCAATAAATGACTCCATATGCCTCAACATCTGATCTGCTCCTTGATACATTAATTCTCCTTCGAACAAAGCAAAGAGCCACGTTGCCAGAGAGCTGCCTTCCAACACCACCTCCCATCTTCCTCACCACCAGCAAATTTCTAGCCGTGGCTTAAGGGCCCACGGGGGCTGCAGCTGTAGGACACAGTTATATTTTCTCTTCTTTCCTTTCCCACCCATGGCTCACTTGGTCTGACCTTGCTTTGAACTTGACATGACTACTTTGAGCCTCACCATCCCGTCCACATGAGGGGGCCTTAGACATGACCATCTCAAAAATCTTTGCCAACTCTAGATTCTCAGAAACATTCCCTCAGGAAAAAGAATCCAAAGTTAAGTATTGCATAAATAAGTATTGGCTTCTGTTTCTGTTCTTTCCCTTTATTCTGTAGCTGCCAAGTCATTTTCTAGATATTTGAAACTGAGTGAAAATGTTTCCCAGTGGGTTTAATCTCAGTTGCTCTCTGTGTATTTTTTTATTACGCACTTACCCAGGGGTCAGTCTCTGCAACTGTCCCCCAGGCACAAGTGTCCTTTTAATTCTCAGAAGCTTAGCAACCCACGTAAAGTACTCTAATTAAAGATGTGCATTTTGAGAAAAGTTTGAAGTCATACCCACTTACGGTGGAAGAAAGGATCTCTGTTAAATTCACCACAGACGTGAGAATGAATCTCATTGTTAGAAAGAGATTTCCTACTCTTCCAGTCCTGACTCTGGACTTCAGAACCCTCTCCAGGCACTGGAATTTCAGAGTATTAGCCTCATGGGCCCTAAGTATGACCTCCATCTAACATCTGTTGGATCCTTCACACAGGGACTCAAGTCAGTTTACATGACCTGGGTACCTACTCTGTGTCTGGCTCAATTCACTGAGGACCCAAAAGCAAGGGTTCAGGGCTCAGGCTCTGGGTGAGTCAGATGTGATTGGGTCCAAGTTCTAGACTGCACTAACTTCACGACCTCTGTGAACTTCAGCGCCTTCATCTACAAAACAGATGGCACCTGCCGCGTGGGGTTTTTGTGAGGAGTCCATGCAGTAACACATGCAAAGCACCAGCATAAGTTCTGGAAGCCCTTAATCAGTGGTAGCCACCGTAATGGCTAGAAAGAGGAAAAATGAAAGATTCCTTATTCGACAGGAGTCAACCAAGAGTCTTTTACGTTCCAGGCACTGTGCTAGGACACTGGGTATGCACTGGTAAACAAAGGCATGATAGCTGTTCTCATGGACCTTGCAACCTGGTGGGAGATACAGTCCATACAAAACAAACCAACGTGGACATATATAATAAGTTGCGGTGGGTGCTGTGAAGGAATGAACTGGGACCTCAGAAGGCTTGGGAAGATAATATGGGCAGAACCACGTGGGCTTGGAGGAGAAGAAAGGGAATCCATAGCATAGGGACTAAGTACTCTCGTGGGTACGGGTGCTGGGGCAGTCTTCACAGGATCAAGAAGCCCCAGAGATGGAAACACAGCTCATCAGAAGAAACTTGCTTTTTGTTCCATTATTGGCTCACCACATTTTAAAGTTAGGGCATTTATCAAAATCATCCAGCCCAAATCTTTTATTTTACAGATGGGCAAACTGAGGCATGGAGAAGTAAGGTGCCTCTAGTCATATAGTGAGTTAGTGAAACAGCAAGCTTTGGAATCCTTGGGTTTTGGGGGTTTTGTTTCTATAACTACTTCATACTTTCTCTTAAATATATCAGAACATACAGGGTTTTTTTTAAAGGGCAAATACCCTGAGAAAACCATCATTCAAAAAGAGTCATGTACCAAAATGTTCATTGCAGCTCTATTTACAATAGCCAGGACATGGAAGCAACCTAAGTGTCCATCAACAGATGAAGGGATAAAGAAGATGTGGCACATATATACAATGGAATATTACTCAGCCATAAAAAGAAACGAATTGAGTCAGTTGCAGTGAGGTGGATGGACCTAGAGTCTGTCATACAGAGTGAAGTAAGTCAGAAAGAGAAAAACAAATACCGTATGCTAACACATATATATGGAATCTTAAAAAAAAAAAAAAGGTCATGAAGTACCTAGGGATAAGATGGGAATAAAGATGCAGACCTACTAGAGAATGGACTTGAGGATATGGGGAGGGGGAAGGGTAAGCTGTGACAAAGTGAGAGAGTGGCATGGACATATATACACTACCAAATGTAAAGTAGATAGCTAGTGGGAAGCAGCCGCATAGCACAGGGAGATCAGCTCGGTGCTTTGTGACCACCTAGAGGGGTGGGATAGGGAGGGTGGGAGGGAGGGAGACGCAAGAGGGAAGAGATATGGGAATATATGTATATGTATAACTGATTCACTTTGTTATAAAGCAGAAACTAACACACCATTGTAAAGCAATTATACCCCAATAAAGATGTTAAAAAAAAAAAGGATATTTAAAAGTAGCATCAAGGTGCCTTCTTCTTATATCACTAAAAAATATCCCTTCTTGAAATTTCTGAGGATCAAGGCATCCAGTTGAGATCCTACGAGAATTCTGCACATTTTAAGCCCATCAGACTGGAGTAAAATCTCCTGTGTCCCCAGTTAATCCTCTCTTCTCTTTTGAGTGCTCGTCCCTTTGGTACTTGGGTTATGTTGGAATCACATTTTCATTAAATTCCAAGAGTAACAGCTCAGAGGCCCAGAGCTTGGGGATGGCTGTGCAGACCAAAGGAGCCCCCTGTCAGACCCCATCCTACACTCCACCCCACGGTGGCCACTGTGCTCACTCTGATGGCTGTTCTCCAGCCCCAAGTCTGAAGAGGTGCTCACCACGAAGGACGGGCACCAGCTGCTTTCATACACCCAGATATGAGACAGAAGGGCGTAAGATTCTGGCCAGCATGGGCTTGGATGGCTCTAGGTTTGAATTTCCAGCTCTGCCACCTATTAGTCTTGTAGAAACTCAGTTTCTGTAAGTATAAAACAAGAATTTGGACCTCACTTCCAGGGATGTCATGAGGTGATTAAATAAATACCTAGGATGATACATGGCACATGGGACTCAATAAATATGCATTCCCTTTTATTATTTAATGATATTTAAGTGCATGGCACTTACAATGTAATAGGCAATGTTGTAAGAATTTTACAAATATTAACTCTGTTCCCTTCTGCCTTCCTGATGAGGAAAAGCAGAATTGGCAGTGCGAGGGGTTCCTCATAGCAATGTGCTGTATCACAAGGCCTTTGGGAATAAGAATAGCTTATCTTGGGGCTTCCCTGGTGGCGCAGTGGTTGAGAGTCCGCCTGCCGATGCAGGGGACACAGGTTCGTGCCCCGGTCCAGGAGGATCCCACATGCCGCGGAGCGGCTGGGCCTGTGAGCCATGGCCGCTGAGCCTGCGCGTCCGGAGCCTGTGCTCTGCAACGTGAGGGGCCACAATGGTGAGAGGCCCGCGTACCGCAAAAAAAAAAAGAATAGCTTATCTTGGTTGAAGATCATCCACCCAGTCTCCCAAGCAGGAATCCAGGAGTTTTCCTAGATTCCCAGATCGTGGTCATCGTCCTTTATTGTGACGATTAATAATGTTGATAATTTCACCACGTACACCAGTTGGCAGCTGATTTTCTGGCATCATCTCTTGCTGTATTTTCTTGACCCATTTTCTTTACAGCAGGCATACACTTGGCTCATGTCAGTCACACTAAGTTACCTGTAGTTCCCAAAGACCCCACTGTTTCACACCCAAACGTCACACTTCTCTTCTTGGCCAACTTCCCGTGTTTGCCTGGCAACAGTCTTTTCAATCTCATCTCAGTCCTTACTTACTTCCTCTTGGCCTTCCCTGACCTTCTGAGTAGTACAGACAACTCCCTCCTGTGGGTGGCTGTCTAACCCTGTCCACGGCCAGATCGTAGAGTTTGGTGAGGGCAGGGACTACGTCTTATTCAACTTAGTACCGCCAGCACTTAGTCTGATGGCACATAGTAAGGAAGAAAGGGTGCGAGGGAAGGAAGAAAGAAAGGGGAGGAGGAAGGAAAGAAGAAGGGAAGGGGGGAAGGAAGGAGGAAGCCAGCATCAGTTAATCAGCCAATGATAATATGAAAGCATCTTTCTCATGGCTGGTCACTGTGGCCACTCTCACTGCCTCCACCAGGTGGAAACTGGAACTGTGGGAGGGGTAGATACCCTGACTCAAAATGGTTGTCATGGCTTGACAATAAATGGCCATTTGCCAGGTGTTAGAAGATACATGCTCCCCTGTAACATGAAACTTTGACCTCTTTTATTCCCTTGAAAAACAAACAAGGCAGAATATTCCCAGAGTTAGAGGCAGGGCTGCTGAGCCGGGAGACCAGGACCAAGTGCTCATTTCACTAACCTGGGGCACCCAGCTCCTCTTCCGTTGAAAAGAGCCAGTGGCAGCTCTAGGAGGAGGGAAAGACAGGTGATGATCTCCTAGGGAAGAATGTATTAGGCAGGGCTGTCTCGGAGGCAGGCTTCTACATCCTGTGGCCCCAGCCCCCCTGCACCACTGTTGAATATATCTGTCCTTCATTCCTGAGGTCACCGTGCTTGGCATTCAACATTCCTTCATTAAACTGGAGCTGGAGAGACCAATGGGGAGTGATGGGGATGAAGTGAAAGTATAAGCAGATAGCCTTCATTCGTTCATTCATTCTTCATCCAACCATCCATCCATTCGACCATTCACTCTACAAATGTTCCCTGAGTGACTAATATGTTGGATGTACATGGATGCAAGACAAAGCCCTTGAAAAGAAGCTCAAATTTCTCTGTGTGTCAAGTTCTCATCTTAAATGAGAAGCTTGGATACTTTTGGGGTCAGAGTTCCCCATGACCCCAATTTCATAGTTCACTGAGTTCTTCTCTCCATAAAAATAAACAAACCCACACAATTCTGCATGTTAGTTGAGGAGATTCATAGACACACTGAAGCCCATTCATGAATACCAGGTTAAAAATCTTTGGGCTAGAACACTGTTCTAGTGTCTTCTTACCCAAAACTCAATTCTTGATTCTATAATAAAGCTGCCCCAACAGAGACTCCTTTACACATGGTACTTTCTAACATTAAACAATGATTTCAGTCTTTGACTGAGGCAGGCACTTTGTTTCAAAGCAACACAAGGCAACCCGCTACGGAGGAGAAATGTCAAGTGCATGCTGTACCCAGCTCCTCCCTTCTCCACCCACCTATGTCTGTAGCTCATCTGGCTTAACGGGGAGTCGGTCTGGCGGCTGATCCTTCTCTGACTGTCAGGGCTCAGTTCCTAGTGCCTGGGGTCCTGCTTCAGGGGCTCAGATTTTGCTACTCGTGGCTGGACCAGCCTTTCCAGCACTGCCTGTTCTTCCCCTCGTTTCACCACTACTCACCCAGATCTCAGACTCTGAACCTCAAGGGACGCATAGCCTGCCTGATCATTCCTTCTGGGCTGGATCTTCTGGTTGCAGACCAGAAGTCCCTACAACCCCATGTGCCGACTGCAGAGCAGCAGGACCCTGGCTGTTTGAGTGTTAGGTTCGTCAACACCGCCTTATCCACACTTCTCTGTCTGAAACGTCCCTTCTGTCATACCACCCTGACCCATCCTGCCTCTTCCCATCTACATCTAGGACGCTTGGAAGTCAAATAGCAAATGAAGATTGGGGACAAGACTAGAGTGAGGCAAGGGAGGCTCCCGGACATACAATTTAAGGAAGTGCTCGTTCTTGGCGCTGACCTTGAAACTGCACGACCCAGAGAGGGAGTTCCTTCTTAAATTCTGCATGCTAAGCGCCTCTCTTGCCACACTCTGACCGCAATCCTGATCAGGAAACCTCCTAAACCCAGAACAGACCTAAGCCATTCTCTTCTAGACTAGTGTTTCTTTTTTTTAAAATTTATTTGTTTTTGGCTGCCTTGGGTCTTTGTTGCTATGCGCGGGCTTTCTCCAGTTGCGATGAGCGGGGGCTACTCTTCATTGTGGTGCACAGGCTTCTCATTGTGGTGGCTTCTCTTGTGGAGCACGGGCTCTAGGCGCGCAGGCTTCCGTAGTTGTGGCATGTGGGCTCAGTAGTTGTGGTTCGCAGGTTCCAGAGCACCTGCTCAGTAGTTGTGGCACACGGGCTTAGTTGCTCCGCGGCATGTGGGATCTTCCCGGACCAGGGCTCGAACTCATGTCCCCTGCATCGGCAGGTGGATTCTTAACCACTGCGCCACCAGGGAAGTCCCTAGACTAGCGTTTCTTTAATATCTGGAAGGGACCACATAATTATATTATAATCCTACTGCCAAGAGGGAAAATTCACGGGGAAGAGAAAAGTACTTTATATCAAGTTCAGCAGGTTGTGTGGCTGGTGATTAATTCCTTTGTGAAAAATGGCAATTTTAACACTGACATGAGTAATCAGACCTTTTCTTTCCGTAGCAGTTTAGCATTTCCTGCTGTAATAATTCACACCTAATACCTCATTCAAGGAAGCAGAAGTGTCAGCATGCTATTAGTTTTCTCTGCATTGAACCATTTGCTCCTTCATAAACTCCGTCTAAAGCAGCCACATTGCTGGCGTGCGTTAGTGATTCATGCTGGACGTCCACAGAGATTCTGAAAGGGCATCACCAAGAAGGGCCTCCACACAAAGGATGATTCCTCAACTTAGTGACAACTCAATGATCCAGCAACTCGGTCATGATCTCTTGAGCTGGGAGGTCCCCCGATTTTAGATTTTCAAGGCCGTTGTATACAGGAAGGCAGGAAGAAAGGAGAAGTCTGGGGCCAAGGGTCAGGTCTCTTGGGTTCTAATCCTAGTTCTGTTGTCTAACTTTGCTAAACTTTTTGACCTCTCTAGTCTTGCATTTTCTCATCTGTGCAAAGAGAAGGCTGGCTGAGGGCTGGATCAGGAAAGACAGTTTCAGCTTGAAAATGTTATGGTGCCACTTGGTGTGACTCTTGGGGTTTTAAGTTATTTTTGATAGTTCCTTGAACCCTTTCCTGTCTTTGTTCTCTAAAAGACTTGGACAGTAGCAGTGGGAGTCTCGGTTCATGCCCACAATCCCATTCTGGTTTGCCCTGGTGGTCGAGGGAAGTGGAGACAAAGGTTCTGCTGTACTTTCGTCTCTTGACCTGTATTCTAAGCCTTTCTCTCTCTCCCCCAGGGACCTCCTTCAGGCTCCCAAACCAGCTTCCCCTCTGCCGAGCTGCCAACTCATGCCTCCCTACAAGAGGCCTCTTAGCCAACGTGCTAGCACCATCTCCCTCCCACTAAGGTTTCTGAATCACGGTTGCAGCGCAACACCTGGCACCCTCAGCTGACAGCACATCTTACAAAGTGCTTCTCTAGTTTGTCCCTCTGGATAACAGAACCAAGGCGACAACCAGAATTGGGTTCCTCACAGGTTAGAGGGCATCTAATTATACTTGGAAGAGCTTTTTAACTCAGACTTTGTTTTCTTTTAATAGACATTTTTATATGTCTGCACATGTATATGTATTTCGTATATATGTTACATAATAGTCAAATATGACTAATACTTGGAGTATTGTTTCGATTCTGTCAGTATAATTTGTTCACTCATATCTGGGTGTCTACATATCATTAAGATTCTGAACTTTTACTCTGAAGAATATATTCAGGGTAAATTCCGACACTTTTCTCTGAACATGGTTTTTCTGACTACTACAAAGATAGGACTGGGTGGTAATAGGTTTTCTCTCTTCTACCAACATCTATTTTTTTTTTTTTTTTTTTTTTTTTTTTTTATGCGTTACGCGGGCCTCTCACTGCTGTGGCCTCTCCCGTTGCGGAGGACAGGCTCCAGACGCGCAGGCTCAGCGGCCATGGCTCACGGGCCCAGCCGCTCCGCGGCATGCGGGATCCTCCCAGACCGGGGCACGAACCCGTGTCCCCTGCATCGGCAGGCAGACTCCCAACCACTGCGCCACCAGGGAAGCCCTACCAACATCTATTGATTTATAGGGCTTCCTTGTGGTGATGTTGAAAATAATCGTGAGACAGGGACTTAGCAGGAAGAAGTGCCTAATGGATGAGCAATGTCTGCTCTGAGTAAGGAGGGGGCTGGGTGGCATGTGTGCCACTCACGTGCCATCCTTGGGGGACAGCTTTGCAGCCAGTGCCCACGTCGTCCTCCTGCCTGAAGCCAGAGGGCAAGGCACGATGCTCAGTGAACATAAGGTTGTCCGGGATGGAGGAATGTCACACAAAGTGGGATCACTGCAGTGATAAACATCAAATTAGAGAACAGGTTATTACGGCCTTAATTCTGGGGCTTTGCTTCCTATCAACATACCTGGTGAATCCAGCAGAAACGGAAGCCATTTTAGTGGTGGGTAAAAGATCTAATTGGGACTTCCTAATGATGACAAGGAAGTTAGCAGAGGAGGAGACTGAGATCCCCTACAATTTGCTGCACAGTTATGATGCAAATCACCATACGTGCAGTAAGTAACACATAATCCCTTACTAACCTCCATTCACTCCTTTCTAAGAGAATAACAAACCCTTACAGAACTACAGAAAACCTTCCTGGCTAGTTCTGGGTGTGTTCTATTTAGATGTCTTTATCCTGCTTGACCAACCCTCTCCGTCTTTGCAGTCCTCTCCCCACGTCTCTTTATGCTAGAACGGGCTCTTTCTTCCATAAGGGCCGAGAGCACACCAAACGCTGAGAACTCTGTTTCTCCATCTGCTCTTGCTTTCAACTTTAAGGAGAGAGTTATCAGTTGTAATCCTATAGCTCTAGATATCTGCCTTTTTAACTGATATTTGTTTGAAATTTAAAGAGGTTTTTTTTGCCCCTTTCCCCTCCTTCCCCCCAATCCCGGGAATCCAGCCACCGTGTACATCGCAGTGTTTTGCCTTCTGTCTCTCTGCTCTGATCGCTGTGTGGCCTGGCTTACCCTGTGGCTCTAGGGGGGATTCACTGGGTGAGAGAGAACATATTTTAAGTTAAATAGGAACCGAAAAAGACTCTAAAATGTATGGATGCAATGATATTTTCCGGACGTCAACATCAAACGCTCGGCTCTTTCGGGCACAGCAGTGATAACAGTCAACAGTTCAACTATAGTGAGAATTAAAATCCTCACCATTCTCAAGGTCTTGCAAGGACAATCTCAGTTTTGACCTGTTTCGTAATTGGGCTTGTTTCAGGAAGCAAGGAATAGATAGAGGCTCACGTGGGGAAGCCGGAGAGAACAGGGGTGTATTTCGGCAAGCCTCATGGAACAGGGGATGACCACTGAAGAGTCAATGCATTTCCAGCAACCTGGAACTCTCGTGCCCACTCAGATTCCGCTGCTCGTGATGCTAGTAAGCCAGCACTGCATGCCTCTGCACCGCTCCTTCTACACACCTAATTCCTCACAGCTGCCCTCCTTTTGTCCTCCTGTCTCCCGATGCTTCCTCTGGAACGCATCCTCTTTTGCACCTCACCACCTCACTCAGCGGTGTCACACAAAAGCCGCAGCCGAAACGTCCATTTTGGAAGTGTTTGGGGAATGACGCTGTGTGGACCGCAAAGACTAGGGTTTGCTAGCTTTAGCCCTTCCCAAGAATGTTTCTGTTCGCCATCTTCTGCCTATTCTCTTCCTTGTCATGGCTCCCTGCTCTGGTTTATTTCACATCAGTTCCCTTTCAGTTTGGATTAGCCAGTCCTCTCTGCCGTGCGTTAATTTCATGAGTCATGGCACCAACATAACATCGTCTATTAACTCTATTACTGAACACCGTTCTGAGAGCTTTGGGGGTTAAACTACGTAAAACATAGCCTTCGCTTTCACCCTCATCCCCTCCACGAAACGTGTACCTGTGAAATAACAGGGAACGACGTATTTCAAAATATTTGCAAATGCTCAGCACAGCGACCGGCACGTTTTAGATGCTGTACAACGCATATTTGTTGGACAAATGGATGAATGCTTGATAGTGTCGTGAAGCATGGGGCGCTCTGGGGGTTCACATAAGGTGTGATGATGCAGATTGGAGATGTCAGAGAAGGTCCCAGTGAAAGGCAGGACAGGAAGGTGCTGGGAGGTGTGTTAGGATCCACCTGGGCTGTCTGAGGGATGCAGGTGTAGCAGGCTAAATGGGAGCCCGCCGTTCTCTGGATGAAAACTGCTTCTCTGAGTTAGCTGTTATGGTGATGACTGCTGCTATCATTATGGCTAAATTTACTCTAAACAGAAATCTATAACTATCTCAATGAGCACTGAAGAGTGGCTTAGTCATCATGGCCACCAAGTGTCGTCACACACATTAAGGGCACCTATGTGTCCAGAAACGTCCCAGCCACCCTGTTAAGTGCACAGCCTCTTGTTAGCTTTGTCATGTGGGCTTTTGGATTTGAAAACAGACACACAAAGGAAACAATCCGATCTTAGAATAAGTGGAAAATTTACCCTCTACATCTCTCTGAATTGGATTTTTGCTGTTACATGCTACAGAGACTTTTAGATGTGAAATGTCAACTCATGCAACAATTATATAATATTAAGTAATTGGCATAAAGCAGTGAGAAGAGGGAGGCAAACTTAATAACTAATTACAATTACTTATCTAATTATAATATCTAATTATCTAATGATAATTGTACAAAGGAACAGGGCAGGGTGCTAAGGGGCATAGAATGGGGGGCCTGACCTAGTTTGGGGCAGAGATGAAGATTTCCTTATGTACTTGATTATTTACAAGGATAAGGAAGAGGTAGGTGAACAGTTGTGTGAGGATGATCCGGGATTAAACTGGGAAAAGACCCACTTTTGCCCTGCTTTGAGGTGCATATTTTACTGAGTTTACTGCAGTAAACTCCTGTGTCTGTGTTTGACCCTTGAGAGGCTGGCTAAGCAGATAATATTGTCACCATAGCAGCTGTTCCTGACGTTGTCTTTCGGCATCTGTGGAGGGTTGGTCCCAGGACCCACGCCCCTGCCCCCACGGATACCACACCCTACGGACGCTCAAGACCTTTATATAATTAGGCATAGTACAGTCGGCCCCCAGTATCCGCAGGTTCCGCATCTGTGGATTTGGATCCAGGGTAGGTTGAATCCATGAATGCAAAACCCGTGGATATAGAGGGTCGACTGCTCTGTTCTTTTACTCTGGGTACCTGGAGTGGGACACAGGATCCCAGTGCCCCATCAGATGCTTTCGCTCTGACTCTCAGAGTCGTGTTGAGTAGAACACAGGTACACGCGGACACGGCACAAGGCAGTAGGTATTCAAGTCTCTGCGGTTATTTTTTAAATGTTTGCATGCTCAGGGTTCTGAGTGTGGCTGACTACTGCCTGCACTGAGCTATCTCACAGCAACCTCTCTTCTTGCCTCTTCAGTGCCCCCGCAGGCCCTCCGTTGGTTGCCTCTGTTCTCTCCTTCCAAGCAGTTTCCTGCCAAGTTTCCTCCCCCCACCCCCCAGAGTTTTGACTTCTCAACACACAGACGTTGAGATCATTGTCGCTTGTGCTTCATTCTATAATATGTGATGAAGCTAGTGAAGCCAACACTGACAGTATTTCTATTTCACCAAGGCTGGTAACCCGACCACGAACAGAGAAGGACTGATAGTAGCAATCTTGATTGTGAACTTGAACTTCAAAAGGATCGAGAGAAACCAAGAGGTCTGAAATGCGTTTATAAGTGGCATTCTGAGCATAAAGGGAAGAGGGTTGTTTCAGTTGATTCTTAACTGGCTCCGACCAAGCCTCCACAGGCTCCTCTAGACGGTGTCGAGGCTGCGGCTCTCGCAGCCTGAACTGGGCAGGAGAGGTGGGTGGGAGTCACTGAAATGCTGTCGTGGGTTTCCACTATTCATGGCTAGAAAAGTCATCTGACCACGTGATTCTCTCTCATTGAGGAGTGAAATGCCCATAAAAAAGTAAATTGTGGAAGTCAACCTGGTGGATGGAGAATGGCCGTCTGTGTTGGGAGCGAGCATAGGTGGCACTTTTCTCTGATGAGGGATCCGGTGGAAATGCCTTAGGCTGATCTCCCACCTCATCTATCACATTATCCAGGATCAACTAAAAATGAATTTCATGGATGTCACGTGTGGAAGACAGAGATCAGCCCTAGAAATGAGACTGGAATTTGCCTTCTGGGATTTTACACAAAATGTTAATATGCTCTCACCTTTGGTTCTTCTCTTTGTAAAATGGGAACACTGATTTCTGACTCTTGAAAAGAGAGATGAAGTAGTTTGTGAACCAGAAGACAAGGCTGCGAGGCTGCATTTTTACAGCTATACATTCAAGAAGTTGTTGGTTGACAAAAAGAGGCGGGTGGGACGAGGGCAGGGCTGGTTGAATTACCAGTGTCTCTGAAAGCAGAACAGATTTCACTGCGGTAGGTAGAACAGGGTCCCCCCCCAAACATGTCCATGTGGTAATACTGACAATAATGGGGCAGCATCTGTAAGAAGTAACAAGTCCAGCAGGGAGATTGGACTCTGGAAGGATGTCTCCAAGGAAAAAAAATGAAACTGATGGTGGTTATGTTCAGATGTCTTGAAAGGAGATCTATACTTCTGGCAGAGTTTTGGGATAAATTTGCAATAGGGACATAAGAAACTGGGCAAGAAAAGAATAATACGAATAATTATTAACCCTAGGGACAACGCAGCTGAGCAAGAAAACAAATGCAATCATAAAGTAGTCAATGGCTCGGCTGAGAAGGTTCACGTAGTCATAATAATGCAATCCCTGGGTATTGATGTAGCCATAATTCATGAAATCATTTTGGGAAAATGGGAGCCTGTATATGTGTGTGTGCACGTGTATATCTGTACCAGGGCACTAGGCAGGTGTACCAGCAAGTGAAATTCTCAATTTTCATAGGATGAAGTCAATAGATACTAAGACTGAAAATTCTAGAACAGCAATGTGAGCATGCAAGTTAGAAATATGGAGGCAAATACCAGGTGGGAAGAGTTGAAGTGGTGATCTCCGGAGAATGGATGCTGACTGGGTAGGAAGGGTTGAGAAAGCCCCTCTTTAAACTATGGACATGTATTCCTTGGATAGAAAGCCAAAATATCCTAAAACAGGATGAAACAAAACTTGGGAAACCTCACTCAAGGCTACAGGCTAACTCAGCTCATTTCAGGTTATACCAGATTTCTTGTTCTTCCACACATTGTAAGCACTTTCTTCAAACAAGGTGTTCTTCAAACACGCATGCTGTGCCTTCTGCAACACCCTATTCCCTCTGCCCAGTGTTGCCATTTCTCCCCTCTCTACTTGGCCAGCTTCAGTTATTCTCGCAGGCTTGGATCTCTTACCCCCTCTTCCAGGAAGCCTTCCCTGATTCTCTCAGGGCAGAGTCAGTTGCTCCCCTCTGTCCTCACGGCATTTCTGTTATTATACTGCAGCCTGTAGCTGGCGTGCCTGCCTTTACGCTCACGAGAGGCCGTGTCTAATTCATTCACTTCTTTCCACAGCCTGACACAGTGCCTTGTGCACAGCAACTCCTCAATAAACGTTTGCTGAATACACAAGGAACTGCTTCTTTGCTGAGCAAAAAAGTGAAAGCCTTTTTGAGTGGTCGATCAATGGCAAAGTGACCTTGGAGCCACTCGATAGAGTCGGCGGGGATGGGGCGTCCCGCGTGGACCCATGAGCTGGGAGGAAGAGCCACACCAGGATGAAGCAGCTGCAGCTGGGCCCAGCGGCGAGAGGTCCAGGAAGGGGAGAGCCTTCCCAGGGCCCAGTGAGCAGGGGTAAGAGCAAGACAGGTTTCCAGAGACTGTGTCACAACACCCCAGGGACTAGCCTTGCAGATTTACCATGACAGTGACGAGGTCACTCCTTTAGACTTTGCCCTCTGCTCTTCATGTTTGTGGGTGAAGAGGGTTAATATCACGGACATTTGTAACCACTGACTTCTCCCACCCCCCATCCCCTGGCTTTTCCATTTGGCTGCCCCGCCAGCTCAGTCTCCCAGGAACTCTCCCCGCCTCCAGTTCGCTTTAACCCCCTCCCTTCCACGTCCACCGCACCCTGGGGTATCCCTGGCTGCGCCCTCTCCACACTGTCCTGTGCGGGTTTTGCTGCTCTGCTTGGCCGTGAGTTGCTGGGGACGGGAAGCCTGCCTCATCCTGAGTCTTCCCTTGTGCCTGTCTCACTTGCCCAGTAGGTGGCTTTTGAAAGAATGGGTGGGCGGTTTGTGAATTGATCCTTCCCGGTGTCAGACCCCAGCACGTGGGGTGGGTGTCCCCCAGCACAGGCCAGGATGCAGGGGACCTTCACTCCATCACCTCGCCCCTCTGGGCTCCATTCTAAATCTGTCCATGGAGGAAGGTCCTCAGAGCTTCGGCAACCTCTGACGGCCGGGAAGAGAGGCAGGTAGCATCAGAAAGGAGAGAATTTCACATTCCTGGAAGCAGGAATAAATATAAACATCCTAGATGTTTGTCCTGTCCCCCTGCCTCTGATAAGTGTCTTAGCAGAGAGGGCTACATTTCTCTTTATTTCTAGATATCTCCCTGCCCAGGAACTCCGTGCTGCTACGACACTTATCGGACCATCCTCTTCACCCCAAAGCGTCCTTCAGCCTGAGAGTTTTGAGTGTTATGTTTGTTTCAGGTACCTCAGGGAACAGAGAGGCCAGGGAGAAATCGGTGGGTGCCTCAGCCACAGATCCCTGGAGCCTTGGGCTTATCGATCCCATCCCCTCTCGACCATCATTCTGCCAGAGAGGGGGGCAGGAGTCCAAGAATAAACCTCAGAGGCAGCGGGCAGAGCTGGGGTGGGAGCTGAGAAGGCAGCTTGGAATTCAGCCTGAGCCCAACCCTCACAGGGAGAGGAAGCCTGCTCCCTCTGCCCTTGCTTCCCCTAGTCCAGTGGAGATGAACAAGGTTCGCTATGACTCATCCTGTGAGTCAGACAGGGGAAGAAAAACAAGCACGTCAAATTCTGAGTTTCAGATGTGAAAAGATTCAGCAGTCTGATCTGTGAGCAAAATTGTTGATTTGAAGAGCTGGAGAGAAAACTGCCAAGTTCTCTCTCCTTTCCCTGTCAAAGGGCTGTGCCTCCTGTGGACCGGCTGGGTAAAGGCCTGGCCGGAAGGAAAGAGAACCCAGAGAACACCCAGCATCTCCAAACAGGAGGTACCAGGGAGGAAGAGGACCCACTGAAGCCTGGAGCTAGGGTGTGAGGTGGTGCTGTTTCTCTGGGCTCCCCTTCACACCCCTCTTTTCCTTCAGGCACTAAGGTCCCCATCCATTTCCAGGTGTCACTTGATTGTGTTCTTGATTTCTACCTCCCTGGTTCTGTGGTCCTCAAACTTGGCTGCACCGTGGAATCATCTGGAGAGATGAAGACATCCTGATGTCCGGTTCTACTCCTGGGGCCCAGGCATCTGGATTTTTACAAGCTCCCCAGGTGATTCCAGTGCAGAACCAAGCTTGTGCATCGTGTCCCTCAGCCAACGCATAAACTCTCCATAGGAATTTGCATCTGTAATAGTCTAATGACATGCTGTGTCCTAAATGAAAGAATTTCATGCTTTGGAGAGATTTTTCCATGAGCTGTGGAGACTTCTGCATCAGATATTGGTGCTGAAGATAAATGGGTTATGGTTGATTTAGGATATTTTAGGTCTGAAAGCAGAGTGAAGGGCACAGGGCAGCTTACTACTCTCTTTCTAGCTTTCTTCTCTTAATTCCTTTTTTCCCCTCCCATTTTTCTTCCCCAAGACCCCCAAATACCAGGGAACCGGAGTCCATTCTAACTGATCCCTCTCTCCTTCCCTGAAAATGCCCTCAGCATTCTGCTTCCTGCTCTCCCTGTGACCCAGAAGGAAGTCGTAGTGGGACCTTCCACCAGGGACCCCAACTTCATGACGCAGAAAGTTCTTTCCAAACCCTCCATGCTGCAGGGCACTGGATGCTAGAGGGCCCTCAGGCTTGGAGCAGCGTCAAGAGTAAGGGGACACCGCCGTGTGGGACCTGGGTCCCTCAGGCGGGCGAAGCAGAGTAGCAGCTCTCCTGCTCTTTAAATGGGGTCTCAGGACTCCTTTACACGCTTCGGAATTACTGAGGACCCCAGAGAGCTTCTGTTTATGTGGGAGACACACCTATTGATATTGACATTAGACACGAAATCGCAAACCCAGTCCAATAACATATACTAAAATTTCAAATTAATGTATTTTATGAAAAATAGCTGTATTTTCTAAAAATATAATGCAGTGAGAAGAGCGGCGTTGTTCTACTTTTGGCAAATCTCTTTTCTGGCTGGCTTAATAGAAGACAGCTGGGTTCCCATACCTCCTGTATTCAGCCTGTTCCGATTCACACAGTATACAGAAAACAACATGGCAACTGGTGAGAGAATAAGAGTGCAAAAGCAAACAATGTCTTCGTATTATGAAAATCTTTTTAACCCTGTGGATCCTCTAAAAGCAACTCAGGGACTCCCATGGGTATCTGGGCCACACCTAGAGAAATCTTGCTGTAGACAATCATCTATGACTGAGAAAGCTACTGTTGGGGTGATGATTAAACAGTGCATGAGGCCAGGAACAGGCAATAACTTGGTACCCGAGGGTAGATCCCAGAGGATTTACAACAGGAGAAAAAATAAAATAAAAATCGAATTGACAGAACGCAAGCAATAGTTGTCAATGTCGTGTACATGTCTTTTGTATCAATTTTTAAATCTCTGTGCAACATACTCTAGTTCACAGTAACTTGGGAACAGTGCCAGAATGTGTTGCCCACTCACCATGTTGAATAGCTAACACTGAGGATGAAGCGCTGAGGCAGACATTCTGGAAATCCTGCTGTCCCAGCCCTGCCACTGGCCATGGGAACAGATGTAAACAGTTTCGGTTTCAGTTTCCACTGCTGCAGCAGGTTAAATAGTTGATTTCCAAAAACCTCTTCTAGTTTTAACATCCTCTGGTTATCTGTTGACAACTTTTTAGAAAGCTAGGGGAGGGCCATGGCATTCTTGAAAAAATTTCAGCTGAATTAAACAAGTAAATACTTAGATGGTAGAAAAATGAGAAGGAAATAAAACTGAAAATTTACCAAATTCTGGGTAGAAGGTAACGTCTAAAAAATTGTAAAACATTTAGGAAATGCAAACCCTATCAAGAAGAAAGTAAAATTGACCCACTACATTTTGGTGTATTTCCTTCTGAGCATCCCTTTTCCAGATCGTACTGCACACAGAATTTAATATTCTGATTCTTTTAGGTAAAGTTTTGTTAACTATTTAGGTAAAATTTGTTATAATTTCCATTTAAATGCATAACCTTCAACTGTATGGTTATACCATATGTATATATGGATATACTTAACGATTCCCTTATTTTTCAATATTTGAGAAGTTGTATTAGGGTTATGGAAGATCTTGTTTCTATTTCATTTTATTTTTTTTATTTGCTCTAGTGTGGTTTGATGTTATTCTTATTATCAAAAATAATTTTAAGGCAAGAACTTTTTTTGTTTTTAATGGGAGGTGTAGTGATTGTTTATACAAGATATCACATTCTTTGAACAGTCCAGGGCAGATTTTTCTTGACTCTCAACAGACTCTCCGACTTCACAGGACTGCAGTTGCAAAGGTGAGGCTAGAATTCCAAATATGACCATCAGCCGGGGCTTACCTGCCTGTGGTGACTCACGCTGCCCGCCCTGATGATCCCACCTCCACTCAGATAACAGTTTGTCATTTCACCCCAGGACAGCCCCGGACATGCAGCAACTTCACTGGAATTCACTTTTCCTGTTTTTTTTTTTTTTTTTTTTTTGGTGCCCCTCCCTGTTCCAGGAAGGTAATTCAGAAATCATCACTCTTTGCTTTTTCCAACAGGGCCTGATAAGAAATGGTCGAGTCTGACATGAGCCAGAGAAGGACGGAGAAAGTCCCTCTCTCCCACTTGTCCCTGACAGCATGCCCAGTGTCCCAGGAATATGGGCCTCTCTCCAGACCTAAGGATGAGCTGAGTTGCTGAAAAGTGAGAACATTATGGAACGAAAGGCCCTGCACAATTGAGATTTATCTGTTAAAATGGACAATGGACTTGCAGGGGAGGCCGAAGAAAGAGTTCTGGCTACTGAATGGTGCCCACAGCCACGTTCAGTCCAAGAGTACCAACCGCCAACACACTGTTTCTCTGGTTCCTTTCCTTTCCCCTTTCTGGGATTCTTGCAACCCCACAATTGCCTGGTGGAACTTAGATGTTCTGATTGAACTGGGTCTTTCCAATTATTTCGGTCTCTTTTAGTGAGAAAATGTTCTACTATATACGGATTTGTGTCATAAAGTACCACAAACTGGATAGCTTAGAAGAGTAAAAATTCATTGTCTCGTGTTCTGGAGGCCGGAAGTCCAAAATCAAGGTGTTTGCAGGGCCATTCTCCTTCTGAAGGCTCTAGGGAAGGGTCTCTTCCAGGCCTACTCCTAGCTCTGGAAACGTTAGTGTTCTGTGGCTGGTAGATGGCTGTCTTCACATCATCTTCCCTCTGTGCATGTCTTTCTGTGCCCAAATTTCCCCTTTTTATAAGGACACTGGTCACATTGGATTAGGGCCTGCCCTAATGACCTCAGTTTAATTCGATTAGCTCTGTAAAGACCTGGTTTCCAAATAAGATCACGTTCTGAGGGACTAATGGGGTTAGGACTTCAATATATCTTTTTCGGGGACACAATTCAACGCATAACAATACCTAAACCTTGGAACAAGAGTTGGAACTTACAGCTGCCATGTGGCTTCCTCGGGCCCACATTTTCTCAGAGGAATTAAGAGGTCTGGGATGAGTGGAGATTCTCTGGAAGCATATTTTCCCTCACAGTGATAACAACTTGCAGTGGTAGGTTTAGCTCTAAATGAAGAGAATTTCTTAGACAAGAAAGGTATTGGCTAATACCAGTGTGGTCAGTGCAGGCTGCAGAATAAACCTGAGGGCTGAGCATGGTTTTACTCACAGAACCCTGAAAGAGCAGGCTAATTTCTTCTCTCTGAGCCTGAGGAAAAGCGGTGATTTTTTTTTTTTTTTTTGAATTTCATTTAACTTTTTTATACTGCAGGTTCTTATTAGTCATCACTTTTATACACATCAGTGTATACATGTCAATCCCAATCTCCCAATACACCACACCACCATCTCTCCCCCACCCACCGCTGCTTTCCCCCCTTGGTGTCCATACGTTTGTTCTCTATATCTGTGTCTCCATTTCTGCCCTGCAAACCAGTTCATCTGTACCATTTTTCTAGGTTCCATATACATGTGTTAATATATGATATTTGTTTTTCTCTTTCTGAATTACTTCACTCTGTATGACAGTCTCAAGATCCAGCCACGTCTCAACAAATGACTCAATTTCGTTCTTTTTTATGGCTGAGTAATATTCCACTGTATATATGTACCACATCTTCTTTATCCATTCATCTGTCGATGGGCATTTAGGTTGATTCCATGACCTGGCTATTGTAAACACTGCTGCAATGAACATTGGGGTGCATGTGTCTTTTTGAATTATGGTTTTCTCTGGCTATATGCCCAGTAGTGGGATTGCTGGGTCATATGGTAGTTCTATTTTTAGTTTTTTAAGGAACCTCCATACTGTTCTCCATAGTGGCTGTATCAATTTACATTCCCACCAACAGTGCAAGAGGGTTCCCTCTTCTCCACACCCTCTCCAGCATTTGTTGTTTGTAGATTTTCTGATGATACTCATTCTAACTGGTGTGAGGTAATACCTCATTGCAGTTTTGATTTGCATTTCTCTAATAATTAGTGACGTTGAGCAGCTTTTCATGTGCCTCTTAGCCATCTGTATGTCTTCCTTGGAAAAATGTCTATTTAGGTCTTCTGCCCATTTTTGGATTGGGTTGTTTGTTTCTTTAATATTGAGCTGCATGAGCTGTTTATATATTTTGGAGATTAATCCTTTGTCCATTGATTCGTTTGCAAATATTTTCTCCCATTCTGAGGGTTGTCTTTTTGTCTTGTCTATGGTTTCCTACACTGTGCAAAAGCTTTTAAGTTTCATTAGGTCCCATTTGTTTATTTTTGGTTTTATTTCCATTACTCTAGGAGGTGGATCAAAAAAGATCTTGCTGTGATTTATGTCAAAGAGTGTTCTTCCTATGTTTTCCTCTAAGAGTTTTATAGTGTCCAGTCTTACATTTGGGTCTCGAATCCATTTTGAGTTTATTTTTGTGTATGGTGTTGGGGAGTGTTCTAATTTCATTCTTTTACATGTAGCTGTCCCGTTTTCCCAGCACCACTTATTGAAAAGACTGTCTTTTCTCCACTGTATATCCTTGCCTCCTTTGCCATAGATTAGTTGACCATAGGTGCGTGGGTTTATCTCTGGGCTTTCTATCTTGTTCCATTGATCTATGTTTCTGTTTTTGTTCTAGTACCATATTGTCTTGATTACTGTAGCTTTGTAGCATAGTCTGAAGTCAGGCAGTCTGATTCCTCCAGCTCCGTTGTTTTCCCTCAAGACTGCTTTGACTATTCAGGGTCTTTTGTGTCTCCATACAAATTTTAAGATTTTTTGTTCTAGTTCCGTAAAAAATGCCATTGGTAATTTGATAGGGATTGTATTGAATCTGTAGATTGCTTTGGGTAGTATAGTCATTTTCATAATATTGATTCTTCCAATCCAATAACATGGTATATCTCTCCATCTGTTGGTATCATCTTTAATTTCTTTCAGCAGTGTCTTATAGTTTTCTGCATACAGGTCTTTTGTCTCCCCAGGTAGGTTTACTCCTAAGTATCTTATTCTTTTTGTTGCAATGGTAAATGGGAGCATTTCCTTAATTTCTCTCTCAGATTTTCCATCATTAGTGTACAGGAATGCGAGAGATTTCTGTGCCTTAATTTTGTATCCTGCAACTTTACCAAATTGATTATCTCTAGTAGTTTTCTGGTGGCATTTTAAGGATTCTCTATATATAGTAACATGTCATCTGCAAACAGTGACAGTTTTACTTCCTTTCCAATTTGGATTCCTTTTATTCCTTTTCTTCTCTGATTGCCCTGGCTAGGACTTCCAAAACTATGTGGAATAATAGTGGCGAGAGTGGACATCCTTGTCTTATTCCTGATCTTAGAGGAAATGCTCTCAGTTTTTCACCATTGAGAATGATGTTTGCTGTGGGTTTGTTGTATATGGCCTTTATTATGTTGAGGTAGGTTCCCTCTATGCCCACTACATGGAGAGTTTTTATCATAAATGAGTGTTGACTTTCGTCAAAAGCTTTTTCTGCATCTATTGAGATAATCATATGGTTTTTATTCTTCAGTTTATTAATATGGTGTATCACATTGATTGATTTGTGTATATTGAAGAATCCTTGCATCCCTGGGATAAATCCCACATGATCATGGTGTATGATCCTTTTACTGTGTTGTTGGATTCTGTGTGCTAGTATTTTGTTGAGGATTTTTGCATCTATATTCATGAGTGATATTGGTCTGTAATTTTCTTTTTTTGTAGTATCTTTGTCTGGTTTTGGCATCAGGGTGATGGTGGCCTCATGGAATGAGTTTGGGAGTGTTCCTTCCTCTGCAATTTTTTGGAAGAGTTTCAGAAGGATGGGTGTCAGCTCTTCTCTAAATGTCTGATAGAATTCACCTGTGAAGCCAGATGGTCCTGGACTTTTTTTTGTTGGAAGATTTTCAGTCATAGTTTCAATTTCATTACTTGTGATCATGCTGTTCATATTTTCTATTTCTTCCTGGTTCAGTCTCAGAAGGTTATACCTTTCTAAGAATTGGTCCATTTCTTCCAGCTTGTCCATTTTATTGGCATAGAGTTGCTTGTAGTAGTCTCTTAGGATGCTTTGTATTTCTACTTGCTTTGTATGTCTGTCGTAACTTCTCCTTTTTCATTTCTAATTTTATTGATTTGAGTCCTCTCCTTCTTTTTCTTGATGAGTCTGGCTAATGGTATATCAATTTTATTTATCTTCTCAAAGAGCCAGCTTTTAGTTTTATTGATCTTTGCTATTGTTTTCTTTGTTTCTATTTCATTTATTTCTGCTCTGATCTTTATGATTTCTTTCCTTCTGCTAACTTTGGGTTTTGTTTGTTCTTTCTCTAGTTCCTTTAGGTGTAAGGTTAGATTGTTTATTTGAGATTTTTCTTGTTTTTTGAGGTAGGCTTGTATAGCTATAAACTTCCCTCTTAGAACTGCTTTTGTTGCATCCCATAGGTTTTGGATCATCGTGCTTTCATTGTCATTTGTCTCTAGGTACTTTTTGATTTCCTCTTTGATTTCTTCAGTGATCTCTTGGTTATTTAGCAATGTATTGTTTAGCCTCCATGTGTTTGTGTTTTTTTACGTTTTTTTTCCCTGTAATTGATTTCTAATCTCATAGCGTTGTGGTCAGAAAAGATGCTTGATATGATTTCAATTTTCTTAAATTTACTGAGGCTTGATTTGTGACCCAAGATGTGATCTATCCTGGAGAATGTTCCATGTGCACTTAAGAAGACAGTGTAATCTGCTGTTTTTGGATGGGATGTCCTAAAAATAACAACTAAATCTATCTGGTCTATTGTGTCATTTAAAGCTTCCGTTTCCTTATTTATTTTCATTTTGGATGATCTGTCCATTGGTGTAAGTGAGGTGTTAAAGTTCCCCACTATTATTATGTTACTGTTGATTTCCTCTTTTATAGCTGTTAGCAGTTGCCTTATGTATTGAGGTGCTCCTATGTTGGGTGCATATATATTTATAATTGTTATATCTTCTTCTTGGATTGATCCCTTGATCATCACGTAGTGTCCTTCCTTGTCTCTTGTAACATTCATTTTAAAGTCTGTTTTATCTGATATGAGTATTGCTACTCCAGCTTTCTTTTGAGTTCCACTTGCATGGAATATCTTTTTCCACCCCCTCACTTTCAGTCTGTATGTGTCCCTAGGTCTGAAGTGGGTCTCTTGTAGACAGCATATATAAGGGTCTTGTTTTTGTATTCATTCAGCAAGCCTGTGTCTTTTGGTTGGAGCATTTAATCCATTCACGTTTAAGGTAGTTGCTGATATGTATGTTCCTATGACCATTTTCTTAATTGTTATGGGTTTGTTTTTGTAGGTCCTTTACTTCTCTTGTGTTTCCCACTTAGAGAAGTTCCTTTAGCATTTGTTGTAGAGCTGGTTTGGTCGTGCTGAATTCTTAGCTTTTGCTTGTCTGTAAAGCTTTTGATTTCTCCATGGAATCTGAATGAGGTCCTTGCCGGGTATAGTAATCTTGGTTGTAGGTTCTTCCCTTTCATCACTTTAAGTATATCATGCTGTTCCCTTCTGGCTTGTAGAGTTTCTGCTGAGAAATCGGCTGTTAACCTTATGGGAGTTCCCTTGTATGTCATTTGTCATTTCTCCCTTGCTGCTTACAATAATTTTTCTTTGTCTTTAATTTTTGCCAATTCGATTCCTATGTTTCTCAGCGTGTTTCTCCTTGGGTTTATCCTGTATGGGACTCTCTGAGCTTCCTGGACTTGGGTGGCTATTTCCTTTCCCATGTTAGGGAAGTCTTCGACTATAATCTCTTCAAATATTTTCTCTGGTCATGTCTCTCTTCTCATTCTGGGGCCCCCATAATGCGAATGTCGTTGTGTTTAATGTTGTCCCAGAGGTCTCTTAGGCTGTCTTCATTTCTTTTCATTCTTTTGTTTTTATTCTGTTCCACAGCAGTGAATTCCACCATTCTCTCTTCCAGGTCACTTATCTGTTCTTATCCCTCAGTTATTCTGCTATTGATTCCTTCTAGTGTAGTTTTCATTTCAGTTATTGTATTTTTCATCTCTGTTTGTTTGTTCTTTAATTCTTCTAGGTCTTTGTTAAACATTTCTTGTATCTTCTTTTTTTTATTTTTCTTTTTTCTTGTTTTTTTTTTTTCTTCTTGTATCTTCTTGATCTTTGCCTCCATTCTTTTTCCGAGGTCCTGGATCATCTTCACTATCATTATTCTGAATTCTTTCTCTGGAAGGTTGCCTATCTCCACTTCATTTAGTTGTTTTTCTGGGGTTTTATCTTGTTCCTTCATCTGGTACACAGCCCTCTACCTTTTCATGTTGTCTGTCTTTCTGTGAATGTGGTTTTTGTTCCACAGGCTGCAGGATTGTAGTTCTTGCTTCTGCTGTCTGCTCTCTGGTGGATGAGGCTATCTAAGAGGCTTGTGTAAGCTTCCTGATGTGAGGGACTGGTGGTAGGAAGAGTTGGGTGTTGCTCTGGTGGGCAGAGCTCAGTAAAACTTTAAACCACTTGACTGTTGATGGGTGGGGCTGGGTTCCCTCCCTGTCAGTTGTTTGACCTGAGGCAACCCAACACTGGAGCCTACCTGGGCTCTTTGATGGGGCTAGTGACAGACTCTGGGAGGGCTCACGCCAAGGAGCACTTCCCAGAACTTCTGCTGCCAGTGCCCTTGTCTCCACGGTGAGCCACAGCCACCCCCCGCCTCTGCAGGAGACCCTCCACCAGTAGTAGGTAGGTCTGGTTCAGTCTCCCCTGGAGTCACTGCTCCTTCCCCCGGGTCCCGATGCGCACATCACTTTGTGTGTGCCCTCCAAGAGTGGAGTCTCTGTTTCCCCCAGTCCTGTCGAAGTCCTGCAATCAATTCCCACTAGGCTTCAAAGTCTGATTCTCTAGGAATTCCTCCTCCCGTGCCAGACCCCCAGGTTGGGAAGCCTGATGTGGGGCTCAGAACCTTCACTCTAGTGGGTGGACTTCTGTGGTATAAGTGTTCTCCAGTCTGTGAGTCACCCACCCAGCAGTTACGGGATTTTATTTTTTTTTTTTACGCAGGCCCCTCAATGTTGTGGCCTCTCCCATTGCAGAGCACAGACTCTGGACGCGCAGGCTCAGTGGCCATGGCTCATGGGCCCAGCCACTCCGCGGCATGTGGGATCTTCCCGGACTGGGGCACGAACCCACGTCCCCTGCATCGGCAGGCGGACTCTCAACCACTGCGCCACCAGGATAGCCCTGGGATTTGATTTTACTGTGATTGCACCCCTCCTACCATCTATTGTGGCTTCTCCTTTGTGTTTGGATGTGGGGTATCTTTTTTGGTGAGTTCCAGTGTCTTCCTCTCGATGATTTTCCAGCAGCTAGTCGTGATTCTGGTGTTCTCATAAGAGGGAGTGAGAGCATGTCCTTCTACTCCGCCATCTTGGTTCCTCTCCCTATTCTTTCTTGATAATCAAGGCGGTGCTTTTGGATGGGGCAAGACCGTGGCTGCACACACTGCTTGGGAGATGCCCCCAAGCAGGGCCTCCTCCATTCCAGGTCTCCAGCCCAGGATGCAAAGAAGCTCTGGGATGAGGCTGTGGCTCTGGCAGGGCTGTGACTGCATAAAGCAATGACAGCCGTACTCGGCGGGGACAGGAGCTCTCATATCGTGGATGACAAAAACCCCAGTCCTCACCACGCCTCTGACTAATGACTGGCTGGTGAACACAGCATTGCGTTTCTAGAATCTACTTCAGCCTAAGTGGGTCTAACTAGCTACTGAAGGGTGTTTAACGTGGGGTTAAAATAACCTTTCTGTGTGACTGGAAATCACTCATTCAAGATTCCGCTGTGTGACATTACCTCCACAGACCCATTGCTTCCCTCAGACTAGGACTATCCTAATAAAACACTATTCCTTTATACCTCTGCCCCCTTTATGTTAACTCTCAAAAATTAAATCTTTATATAATGTGTTTATATATATTTATTTGTGTAGTGTATAAATATGTGTTATGTGAATACGTATTATATGTACATATAATGGGTGTATATTGTATGTATAAATATGTGACTTTATTATACATTAAATCTTTATATAATGTGCCTATTAACATAGATTTATGATTACTTTTTGTACATTTTCCTTTAAATTTCTAATTTTTTACTATATTTTTCTGCTGTTGTTAAAAGTAATTCAGGCTCCTGATAGAAAATGTGAGAAGTGCACTCTTCTTTACTTCCATCAGCATTTCTATTATTAAACAATAACAAATGTGAGTGGCATAAAATAAAACAGGAAAGGGCATCTGATATTCATTGGTGCCTCCTAAATGCTCGGGCACCGACTCAGGAAATTTCTATCGAATTTCATCCTCCCGCAACTCCTGCAACCTATGCGCATTACATCCATTCTCTGCATGAGGAAATGGAACCTCAGAGGAGGTCAGCCACCAGCCTACCTCCACACACTCTGTGGTCTTTTAAAATCCAGTTCTAAGCACATCTCTTCTTAGAAATATTCCCTGATAAACTCTTTCCACCTGTTTACATTTCCCGTGACCTCTTTGTCCTTTTATGCATCATTTCTCCATGTCTGGTGCACCATTTAAATGCTTTTTTTTTTTTTTTTTTTTTACTGCTATTTTAATATATTTATTCATGTCCCCACCTCAACTGAAAGTTTCCAAGTGCAGGGATACAGCGTTTACCTCACCATGTTATGAATATAGCAAGATTATTAAATAAATGTTGAAACCCTGGCCGACTGCTCAAGAGGTATTTATCTGGGAGCACGTGTGTCAGGTTTTTCTGGACGGAGCTTGCAGGTTCAGGGGCACTAAATGGATGCATTTCTTAAGCCTTCTGGTTTCAGACTTACTTCCCCAATAACAGGTTTGATTTGCCAAACTTTGGGGAAGAAAACTCTATTTCATAAGGAAGGTATAGTAGTTTAGGGGCATGTGAATCCTTCTTTTTTTTTTTAATTTTTAAATTTTATTTATTTATTTATTTTTGGATGTGTTGGGTCTTCGTTGCTGCATGCGGGCTTTCTCTAGTTACGGTGATCGGGGGCTACTCTTCATTGTAGTGCGCGGGCCTCTCATTACGGTGGCTTCTCTTGTTATGGAGTACAGGCTCTAGGTGCACGGGCTTCAGTAGTTGTGGCACGTGGCCTCAGTAGTTGTGGTTCACAGGCTTAGTTGCTCCGTGGCATGTGGGATCTTCCTGGACCAGGGCTCGAACCCATGTCTCCTGCATTGGCAGGCGGATCCTTATCCACTGCGCCACCAGGGAAGTCCTGAATCCTTCTTAATAAAGGTGCAACAGCAGCCTTCCCTGGAATTTTCATTGTGCTCAAAAGGGATAAAGGAATGGAGTGGGACTCCTCCTCAGCAGAAATCCGAGCATTCTGGAAGGTGGTGAGTTGCCTTCTAGCTCCCTCACACATCTCTTCACCAGCCCTGCAGGGAGCAATAGCACACACGTGCTCCTTAGTTGACAGGGAGCAACTAGAAGGCAGGGGCTGCACCCTACTCATCTCTGTGTTCCCAGTGCCGGGGAAGTGCCTGGCACACAGTAGGTGTTCAATAAATGCTTGGTGAATAAAGGGAAAAATGAGTGAGTTGGGTTTTAAATTTTTTCTTGTGAAGTATTGCACAGAGGTCTTGTCTACTGCCCATAGGATTGCCTATTTATTGTGTGTTCACCCCTCTGATTTCATCCCGCAGGTTAGTTTGCTTAACTAGTCCAACCCTCAGACGTGCCGACTATGGGGATTTAGATCTGGAAAAAGGCACAGAGTGCTTCTCTAGTGGGATGTCATTTTTTTCGGTTATTTTGGCATGAAGTTCCTTTCAAGCCTAGTTTAGCAGGTATTAATATGTATTAGTCAAATGAATTGATGTATAATTGTAGTTATCCATTAGAGGTCCCTGATTACACTTTTATATTTGAAAGCCTACAGCGACTTAGAAAAAGGTCAGAGTACAAAACAAAAGATGAATGCCTTTTAGTCCATATCCAAAGAAGAATGTGAAAAATTGCAAACTTTCCCCACCCATAACCCTATCATTCCTCTATATTTCTCTGTCCTGTCCACTCCCAGGAAGACAAAAATCAAAGAACTGGAATTTTTCAATGCTTCAATGCTTCATTTGTTTCCCATCTGTTTCCTTCATGTATCTGAGCCCTTGGACTCTTACAAATGTCTGCCTCTCAACCCCAGAGGTGAGTGACAGCCTCAGATAAAGCAATTGTAACCTTCTTCTTTCATGTGGCATCTGTCCTACCACTAGATACAGTTGATTTACCTGTACTAAAAGGGACAGTAACCAGAAAAGAGGATTACACTACATTCGGAGGCAATCAAGGGAGGAAAATAAACCTAGTGCCAAGAGGGTATTAAATGGCAGAGCTATCTGCAGGAGTAGAATAAGCTCAGAGAGAAAAAAAAGAAAACAAACAAATTTTCTAGGACAATCCCTGTTACCTCATAACTCTGGAATTTTGTCAGAAGCTTGATAATTGATTTTCTGTTTTAGGTAATTTAACAGGTTGTTTATAATTTTGTTCAGGGAAGTCCCTGAAAGACTGTTTTTTATTGACAAAGTAATTCTTCCCTGAAGCAACCTAAGCTACGGAAAATGCATATTCTTACTTCCTCCTATACGTACATGCAGGGTGTGTGTCTGTGTGTGGGAGAGTTGCGGGGAGGTATATAAAGCCAAAGGGAATGGGGAATTTCTTTGACTATAAATTGTACTTGAAAATCTGGGGAAGACATTATCTCTTTGTATTGAACAAATGCGCATTTGTGATGTAACACAATGGCATCTTTTTGCATGAATTTTAAAGATTAACATGAGACGTCAAATAATTGTCACACCAGTAGCAGCTGCTTCAGATCAGCAGATTTCCCCTTTCTCCCAAATCCTGGAGCGGGGGGGTCCCCTCTGTTACTAAGCCTGTTGGCAGAGAGATTGACAAGACTCCTCTGCTCTGTGTCTTGATACACGGTCAAGAATTTATTTTGCAATCCTCATCCTCTGTAGTTATCACTTCTACTGTGGAATTTCAAAGGGATTCTTACTTGAGTCCTGTCATACTTTTTTTTCATGATTTCTCTCCTCTCGTCAACTCTGCAGGCCTGTGACTCTGCTGGTCATCAAAGAAAGTTAATCAAACAAAGCAATAAAAATCAAGCGTGTGGTACATGACTCATCCCTCCTTCCATTCTCATAATTATCATACCACTCCCCGAAGGACCACATTCTCTGTAGTGAGTCATGGGTGGTGGGTCTGAGAAATGACTCTGGCCCAGCCCTGGATGAGGCTGGAGAAATCAGAAGAATGGATCCTCAGTGGGTGGTAGTGAGAGTTGGAAAAAATCAAAATTCAATTTTTGTGAAAGATTCATTAAAAAGGGTGAACTAATACTACATAGAAAAATTGAGTATGATTCATACCGTATGAATGTAAAGAACTGGGAAGTTTTCCTTCCCCTCTTCTGCCTTGGTAAAGACGGTTTAAAATGAAAACTCTGCCTTAAGTGTGGAGGCAGCATGGCTTGTTGAAAAGAGCTCAGCTTTGCAGGTAGACAGACATGAGTTCACATCCCGCCTGTGCCACTACTAGCTGTGACCAGTCCATCTGATCAGCTGTGTCTTCACTTGTAAAGTAGGGATAACCTATTATCTTTAGGGGAAGGGCTAAAGCAAGTAGACGCGAACTGTCTGACACCTAACGTAATATTCATTAGTTTACTTTGTATTAGTCATCTATTTCTGTGTAACAAATTACCCAAAACATAATGCCTTCAAACAACAAACATTTATTATCTCATAGTTTCTAGGTTAGGAATCTGGGTCCACTTTAGCTGGGTGCTTCTGGCTCTGGGTCTCTCCAAGTTTGCAGTGAAGGTGTTGGTTAGGGCTGGGGTCTTATCTGAGGACTCAACTGAGGGAGAATCTGCTTTTACACTCATTCCCATATTGTTGGTAGATCTCAGTTCCTCATGGGCTAATGGCCAGAGACGTGAGTTCCTTGCCATATGGACCTCTCTACAGGGCATCTTATAACACGGCAGCTCATAACTCGTTATCCCTCAGAATGACAGGCAAGAGAGAGAGAGAAAGCATGAAAAAGAAAGCCACGGTCTACTGTAGTCTTGAAACGATAGCTCATTACTCTGTCACAATGTCCAGCCCACATTCAAAAGGAGAGAATTTACACACCAGCATGACTGCCAGGAGGAGGGAATCGTTAGGGCTTATCTTAGAGGCTCCTACTATACTCTTGCACTCAACAGATATATATTGAGAGTCTACTGTTGGCCAGGCATGGTGCTAGGGGGTAAAACAAAGTGAGCAAAATGAGACATGGTACCTACTCCCATGCACCTACAAAAGAGGAGACAGGCATGAGCTTATGTAAAATTAAGACTCATGGTGCTAAAGAAGCACATCCCATGGGACTTGCCCTCATCGGCAGTCAGTGAATACCTTCCTGAGAAAGTGACATTTTGAGCAAAGATCTTATGATTATCCAGGAAAAGAAGGGAGGGGAAAACCAGTCCAGAGAGAGAAGAGCATGTGCAAAGGTCCCAGTGTGGTATGAAATTCTTAAAATTGTAATCCCCAATTAATTTATGATACCTGATCAACCTAGAAAAGATATTTACTTTAGGTACCTATTTATTTTCACTTCAATCAGTAGCAAAGTGACTCAGAGAGACATTTTGTTCCCTGACTTGCCTCAAAGGCTGTGGATGCAGCTCAGAATAGAGAGCTCTAGGCAGTGCTTCTCCAAATTTAATGGACATTTCAGCCTTGTTGGATCTGATTAAAATGCGGATTCTGATTGCGGAGGTCCCAGGCTTGGCACTCAGATTGTGGCCTCAAGAGCTGGAGCCTCAGAACCACTTGGGAGCTCGGGAGAAATGTAGGATCTCAGGCCCCAGACCAGAGCTCTAGAACAGGTGAGTACATGAATCACCTGGAAAGCCTGGGCTCCATCCCCAAAACGTTACTTCAAGTGGTTTGGGTGGGACTCCAGAATTGGCATGTCTAACAAGCTCCCGGGGATGTTGCTGCCACCCCCATGCTTTGAGTAATGCTCCTCTAGATTCTTAGAGCTCAAACTATTACCCAGGACATTCCAGAAAAGGCCTTGAATGGTGGCCCCTACCAGGGTAAACCTTAAGCAAAGGCATCCTCTGCTGGAAGAGCAAAAGGGCTCATCCTCTCTTCTCTCGATTGAACCCTTGATGGAGGAAGTAAGGAAGAGCTGGAGGGAGGATGCCTGCACCCTGGTGATGCCCACGGGTACACAGTCCGTGCATTTCTTTTAGGGAGCCCTCAGGGACATCAGGATCTTCTGGGAATCAGTAGCCAAAGCGCATTTTTATTATTACAATTACATTCCTTGCAGACACATTTTTAATCTGAGTAATAATTTTCATTTCTTGGAATACCTACATGTCTCTGGGAGACCATCAGGACATAGGCTATGTGATGTTGAGGTCAGAGAACTAGACTCAAAGGGCCTAGGAGGGGTCCTCAGCTCTACCACCGCACTGGACGTGAGACTCCACCCAATACCGCAGCATCAGTTCTGGGATATCCCAGCCAAAGATGCAGGACCTGAATCTCACCGTGAAGGACTAACTCCCTTCTCCAACAGTGAGAGCCCACCCAAGGACATTCTACAACATAACTAATAGAAAATCTCCAAAGTGTCAAGGTCGTGAAAGACAAGGAAAGCCTGAGGAACTGTTCCAGACTGAAGGAGCCTCGAGACATGATGATGAAATGCAATGTGTGACCCTGGACTGTGTCCTTTTTGCCCTAAATAACATGATGGGAAAATTAGCAAAACCTGAATGAGGTCTGAAGCTCAGACAGTGGTAATGCACTAATGTTAATTTCCTGATTTGGGTGGTTATATTGTGGTTTTGGAGGAAAATATCCTTTTTATAGGAAATACACTAGAGTTCAGGGCTGATGGAACGTCATGTTGACAACTTATTCACGCGGTTTAGGGGGGAAGTTCTTTCTTCTGTGTTTGCAGTTTTTCTGTAACTTTGAGATTGTTTCAAAAAGCAAACGGACAACAACCAAAAAATCCAAAACAAAACAATGACGTGCATCAATATGTCCTGAGAGACACAAGCAATTTACAAAAGGCAGGTGGGATGATGTCGTCCTCTGTTTCCCATCTGCTGTTTGTTCGCTGTAAAGCCATCATCACGTCCTTCCATTTCTGTTTGCAGGCTGTTCCTGGGCTCTGTCCGCTGTATCACTTTCAGTATCACCGCCTGCATTAGGCGTTCACCACTACACAGCAGAACCAAGGCAGCAGCCTCCAAGCTGCTCTTCCTGTCCCGTGTCAGCTTCTCTTTCTCGGCCCCATCCTGCACCCAGCCACCTAACCTCTTCCCCTGCTGCTGACAGAGGGGTTTTTCTAAAACCCAGACCTGCTTGCGTCACTGTCCTGCTTAAAATCCTGAAGTCCCCTCCTCCCTATTCCCCGTACATGAAGTCCCAGCTCCTTACACATCTCTTATTCTGACTGTAGCCTGTCCATCAGCTTCTTCTACTTCTGTCCTCTCCTTGCCTCATGGACTGAACAACACAACAATGCACCTTCCCAGGAACTCACTGGGACCATCCTGCTTCCGTGCCTCAGTGATGCCATTCCCTCAGTTTTCCTCTCTCTGAAAAACTCTGGGGCTTCAAGAGCCAGCTGAGATGTCACCTCCTCTGGGAAGCCTTCCCTGATCCGCACCGCCCTACCCCAGGCAAAGTGCATGACCCCTTCCTTTGTGTACCGATAATTCTTTGTATAACTGGTCTCCTCATAATGTGTTTGCTTTATTATATGAGTCCCTTACCAGACTATGAGCTCCTTGAGGACAAAGACTGTGTCTTTAACGTAGTTGTCACCAGCACAGGGCCTGGCACCTTGTTGGTATTCAGTAAATGCCTGTTGAACCACGGGGCCAACTGCCGTAGGGGGTGTTACGCTGTTTGGCTGCTCGTCAGGCACTTGGTGGCGTTGATGTTGAAACTCCTCCCCCTTCTGGGATGGAAGGGCCTGCACCAGCTGGGGGACATTTGATGGGTCTGGGTCATGCAGAGTTACAGTTAAGTAAGAAATCTTGCTCCCCAGCACTAAGGTTTACCTTCTTTTCTTCTCTGGGCGGTTCTGAAGCACCAAGAAACAGCGTGTTCTTTTTATATCTTCCGTCACGTTAAGAACGGCTCTGATAAAGTCTTCTCCAGTTCCCCAGCCTCTGCAGAGTGGGCGGAGCCTGTCCAGTAGGGGCCCCAGCTGAGCAAACAGAGTGTGCAGGAGTGGTATGAGGTGGGGGGCAAGCTGGGGTGGGCACTACTTATCCCTGTCCGTGGGAGATGCCAGCAAATAGAATGACAGAGGCCAGGAGCTGCGGAGGAAGCCAAGGTCCAAAGTGCTGGCGGGGGAGCCAAGTGCCGCATCAAACCTGGCGGGAAAGTCAGCCCAAGAGTCCAGGGTGTGGCGGGAGTGGGTGAGGCTGAGCACTGGTAGGGCGGAGGAACGGGGGTGATAGGAAGGGACGGCCTGCAGGTGGCACGGGCCTGGCATCTGAGGGCTAGCGGGGGTGCAGGGATACGGGGTGGGTTAATAGATTTGCATAAAGAATCCGGAGTGAGTCAGATGGCGAGTCACTGTAAGTGATCACAAAGTCTTCTCCTATTGTCACGAATATTTATTTTTCCTTTGTGCCAAAGCCTCGTTGCCTTTCGTGGCATGTCAGTTAGCAGAGAAATGACTCTCTGGGGGAGAAACCTAATGTCATTCTTGGGCTGGGCTAATCGTGTGTCTTGGGAACTGGATGAGAAAGTCTGGCTGAGCCCTGCAGATCGAGGAAAACACAGAGCACCCAAGGCCATCAAGTCGGCCCGGCTAAGGGCTGCTGCGAGTCACTGCACGAAGTCAAAGGAATTTCTAAGTGTTTCTAATACAGATGTATGCAATTCAGGTGTACCTGCCTCTAAGCCCGGAAGAAATCAGGCAACAAGTCATTCCATTTACCAAAAGCAAAGATCCACGATAGAAGATCCTTTTAGACCGTGAGCTGCCCACTTGTATTTAAAAAGAGCTGGGAGTTAGGAAAACTGTAATAAGGACAGGAATGACTAGGAACGGGTCTACAGACGTCGATTACCCCCTCCCACATGTCTGCGAAAGAGAGGCGAGCCACTCTCATAAAATCAAACAAGCCTATGATGGAAACTCATGGAGTTAGAGAAGCATTGATTCTAAGCCTGTGATTCAGGAGCACGACTTAACTTCTTTTAAAAAAAGATCCTCATTTTTTCATTAATTCAGGATTTACTGAGCACCAGCTCCCGTGCTTGGCACTGAAGATGTAACGGTGAACAAGGCAGAAATGATCCTAACTCTTACCAAATGTTATTCTAGTAAGAAAGACCAGACGAAATAGGAATAAATAGACAAGTGATTTAAAAGGTTGTCAGTTGTGATAAGTGGTGTGCAGGAAGCAGCCAGGAAGGGGAGATTGTCTGCTGGGGAGGCGGCTTGGAGGAGGGGTTACTTTAGTTGAGGTGACTGACCCGGAATCTCGGAGGTAACATTCCAGCTGAAACAAGGTTGCTGGAAGGAGCCAGCCTTGTGACGCAGGGGAAAGTTCCAGGCAGCAGGAGCAGCATGTGCAAAGGCCTGAGGTCGAAAGAAAGCCCTAGCACGTTGGAAGAAGGAAAAGGAAAACAGAAAACAGCATGCCTGGAGCTTAGTGAGGAAGGGCTGTCATGAGGAAGACGCACGTGGATCTACAGACCAGAGGCCAATCGTGCCGGACCTTGGGGTCCACTCTAAGGATAATGGGGAACCACGGAAGAATTTTAAGCTAGTGAATGTTAGGTTTCAATTTACATTTGAGACGACTCCTCTTGATGGCAGCAGAGTCGACTGGGTGCTGGGAGACCATGTGCACGCTGTACCAGTTGTCCAGGGAAACAATATGGATGGCCAGGGTCAAGATGGTGGCAGGCAAGACAGAGACACATGGATGAACTTGAGATGTGTTTTGGAGATAGAATCGACAAAGTCTGCTTCAGGCTAGATGTGGGCTTCAGGTAAAGGAAAAGTCAAGAATGACTTCTAGGCTCCCAGATGCACATCTGGCAGGTGCCATTTCCTGAGATGGGGAAGCTGGGCAGGAACGACAGCTTTGGGAATTGTGAGTACAATTCCCACAGGGAAGACCAACAACTCATATTAGGTGTTAGCCGGCGGATGTCTCTGAGGCATGCAGGTTGTGATGTCAAATTTACACGTGGGTACACAGAGGCAAAGTCAGCTCTGAAGAAATTAAAAAAAAAAAATCCATGTATGTAAACAAGCAGATGGTGGCCAAGCACCTCGGGGCCAGTTCACATACTCTTCAAGCGTTTGCACATCTTTCTCAAGACTGATTCTTAGAGATGACATATCTATTGCATTGTGAATTGCAGTATTTATTGCTTGCAAGGCGTCTTATCTTAGAAACTATATACTGGTTAGCAATGACTGAGTGCGTTAAAAGTGGCGAGTCTTCTGCTTAACGCCATCTCATTTCATCGCCACAATTTTAGAGAGGGCAGATACGAGTACACTTAGAGGGTAGATTAGAGAATGGAAGCTAAGGGGTAAAGTGGCCTCCCTACAGCCACACAGCTGGTATGTGGCAAAGTGAGAAGTGGAACCCATGCCTGCTGACTGCAGGCTCACGGTCCTGCCCTCATGGACTCCCCTCCTCTCGGTAAAAGTCTCTTATCTACCCCTCACTGGAGAACAGTTTCTATTGTACTATAACGGTGTTGGGTCCAAGGGCAGACAGCTCCCAAATATGCCACATGGTGTATGGATTATTTCGAATTAAAATTATTTAAGAAACGGCCAATGTAGGAGGGATACTCTGACCCTCTTTTCTGTCTCTCTGAAAGCAGGAAATAAATCTCATGTGAAACATGCACTCCCTGAATTTGGAGGTAGAAAGACACCCTTATCACCAGAAATAGGGAATTTGGGCCAAGAAGCCTGTATAAACAAACCTTATGACTTATTTAATTTACTACCCCAAGCCCAAACTCTGTTTAGATTCTTCACTAATTGAGCACCCAAAACCTGAGTTTCTTTGTTCTGCCGATTCCTCACAAATTTATTGTTTCTTTGTCTAAAAAGTATAAAAGGGGCTTCCCTGGTGGCGCAGTGGTTGAGAGTCCGCCTGCCGATGCAGGGGACACAGGTTCGTGCCCCGGTCCGGGAAGAGCCCACATGCCACGGAGCAGCTAGGCCCGTGAGCCATGGCCGCTGAGCCTGCGCGTCCGGAGCCTGTGCTCCGCAACAGGAGAGGCCACAACAGTGAGAGGCCCGCGTACCGCAAAAAAAAAAAAAAAAAAAGTATAAAAGCTGCCTGCTTTGGCCACTTCTTAGGGCCCATTTCCATAAGACTCTCATGCACATGAATTAAAATTTGTTTCTTTTTCTCCTGTTAACCTGTCTTGTGTCAATTTTATTATTAGTCCAGCCATAAGAACTCAAGAGGGGTAGAAGGGGAAATTTCCCCCTCCCTGACTGTGGCTGTGTGAGTTGAAACTGGGGGCAAATCACTAAACCCCTCCAAGCCCCCTTTTCTTCAACTATTATGATGGTTAACTTTCTATGTCAAATTGGCTGAGCCACTTTGCCCAGATATTTGCTCAAACACTATGCTGGATGTTTCAGTGAGAGTATTTCTGGATGAGATTAACATTTAAATTGGTGGACTCTGAGTACAGAAGATTGCCCTCCATAATGTGGGTGGGCCTCATCCACTCATTTGAACACCTGAGAGAACAAAAGACAGACTGCCCCCAAGTAAGAAAATATTCTGCCGCAGACAACTTGAACTGCAGCATAGACTCTTCCTGGGTCTCCAGCCAGTCTGCCCACCGTGTAAATTTTTGACTTGCTGGTCTTCATAATTGGGTGAGCCAATTCCTTAAAATGAATCTCTTTGTATATGATATATGGTTGACCCTTGAACAATGTGAGGGTTATCGGCACCAAGCCCCTGCACAGTTGAAAATCGACTCGTAACTTTTTTTTTGGCTGTGTTGGGTCTTCGTTGCTGCGCGCGGGCTTTCCCTAGTTATGGTGAGCGGGGCTACTCTTCATTGCGGTGCGCAGGCTTCTCACTGCGGTGGCTTCTCTTGTTGTGGAGCACGGGCTCTAGGCGCGTGTGCTTCAGTAGTTGTGGTGCACGGGCTCAGTAGCTGTGGCTCACGGGCTCTAGAGTGCAGGCTCAGTAGTTCTGGCGCACAGGCTTAGTTGCTCCGTGGCATGTGGGATCTTCCCGGACCAGGGATCGAACCCGTGTCCCCTGCACTGGCAGGAGTATTATTAACCACTGAGCCACCAGGGAAGCCCTCAACTCGTAACCTTTGACTCCCCCCCAAATTAACTACTAACAGCCTATTGTTGATCAGAAGTCTTACTGATAACTTAAAGAGTCGATTAACACATCTTTGGTATGTTGTATGTACTATATACTGTATTCTTACAATAAAGTAAGCTAGAGAAAAGAAAACGTTGTTAAGAAAATCATAAGAGAAAATACACTTACAGTACTGTACTATATTTAATAATACCATTGGTTTACATCATCTGTTTAGAAGATGAGTCGTCTGTCAATATCTACATTAATATTGTCTTATATGATACAAAACATATATAGCTAGAGATAGATCATCCGTCTATTTCTATCCATCTATCTCTCTACATACAAAAAGCACTCAGAGGAAAACACGATTGCTCTTGAAGGAACAACAATTACACTGACAGCTAACTTCTCAACAGCAATAATAGAAGTCTGTAAACAGTGGAGTGATATCTTCAGTGAGCTGAAAGAGAGTAACTGCCAATCTAGAATTCTATTCAAGATGAAACTATCTTTCACGAATGAGGGCAAAGATAAAGACATTTCCAGAAACAAAGTGGAAGGAGTTTGTCACCAGCAGTACCTCTCTAAAGAAAACACTGAAGGAGGAACTTCAGGATGAAAGAAAGTTATCTTAATGGGAAGGTTTAAGATGCAAGAAGGAATTAAATGTCGGCAAGACACATAGACATTTTTCCAAAGCAATTGTGGCCAATAAATGTCTGAGAAGATATTCAACACCATTAGAGATCAGGGAAATGAAAATCAGGACCACAGTGACCCATCCAATTGTCAAAAATCAGAAAGTGTTGGACAATACCAAGTGTCAGAGGAGATGTGAATCCACAGGCTTTCTTTTACTTTGCTGATGGGGCTGTCAATTGGAAAACTGGCATTATCATCTAAGTTAATCTATTTACTATGCAGCAATGCATCCTCAGCTTATATTGAGAAATTCTTGCACATGTACAGGAGACATGTATAAACAATGCACACAGCACCGTGACTTAGCAAAACCATGAAAACAATCCCAAATGCCACCAATAGGGAAACAGATGAACAAACTGTAATATAGTCAGACAAACAGATATTATGTAGCAGTCAAAACAAACGAGCTACAGTAATATGCAGCTAATTGGAAAGTTAAGTTTCAAAGGCTACACGAAGAATGACATTCTTTTATCAACACAATTATGGCCGGCTTATAAGTGAGAAAAACTTGCAGCAATCATTCACATTCTTTCTGAGGAGAATCTGGCTCAGCATCCTTTGACAGAGAGAGCAAGGAAAGGTGCTGACCTTATTTCAGACTATGTGGAAAAGATGTAGAGTGTAGATGCTTAATAATCCAAGCATGAATGTTCAGTACATAGACAGTTGCATATAACTGAGCTGGTATATTGAATGCTGTGGTTACCACCCCAAAATACCCTTCAGGATCAAGGCACTTATGTGTATCCTTTATGAAGAGATGCATAGGGTGAGGTCTGGGAAGGAACACAGAGTTTCTATGCCCTCTCCTCATGACATGAGGGTGCGTCACCCTCCTGGCACATGGATGTCTGATTTATGATATGCGATGACCAATCAGGAAGCTCCACTGAGCTTTGGTCCAGAGTTTTTAGGAAGTTTCCTTATATAGGTGAGATTGATTAAACTCATTCTCCAGCCCCCCTCCCCTCCTGGAAGTCTGGCTGGCTCAAAACCCCAGCCCTCTAATCACATGGTTGGTCTTTCTAGTAACCAGTCCTCACCCTGAAGCTCCAGGGGCCCATCCTGAGTCACCTCGTTAGCATAACAAAGACACTCATAACACTCTGGAAATTACAAGGGTTTTTGAAGGATCCTGGGACAAAGACCAGACAAATTTATATGATAACTCAGGAACACTCCTGTACAAAAATCTCTGTCTTAGAGTCTGTTTCCAGGAAACCCGACCTAAGACAGTTTTTGCCAGGGGTGGTTCTAGGAAACACAAGGGCTCTTTCAGTCCCCAATGTGCTACCTTCCATGGAGAAATGGGGAACCCAAGGGCTCAGCCTTCACTGGGTTAGGCTCCACCCACACAACCTGGGCTAGTACCTGTGTGTCTGCTCACTAGGCCCAATGCTGGCTGCCTGGTGACAGTGTTCTAGCTTGGGGCTACTTATACACAAAAGAGCTCTAGGACCTGGGATGGTCCTGAGCTGATTAGTTTCAGCTACTAATTATAATGGGAAGGACTATTGGGCGTTTGTCCCTATCATATTCTAGTCTATTTATATATGAAAAAGAAGAGGAAGTGTAACAGGGAAGAACAAATCTGACTCCATATTGGATCTGTTACTTTTACTTTAACCTTTGTATTCTATTGCTTTTGCTACAAGTTAAGAATGTTGCCTACAGCCTGAAATACACAGGAGAGCCCATTCTCAAGGCTCTGACCTTTAAAGGTATAACACTTTTCCATTCATATAGAGATAAAATGTTGCAGAACACAGATAACATTGGTCTTGTTGGAGATTTACAGGAATATCAGGACCTGACCTATGTGGACAGCTGCAAGAACAAAGGATTCTGACACCAAGAAGTTTGTAACAATCAACTACATCCCCTCCCCTTTTAGTATAAAGGAAGCCTGAATTCTAACTCAGGTAAGATGGTTCTTTGGGACACTAGTCCACCACCTTCTCGGTCTGCTGGCTTTCTGAATAAAGTCACTATTCCTTGTCCCAACAACTTGTCTCTTATTGGCCTGTCGTGCAGTGAGCAGTATGAGCCCGGACTCAGTAACAGAAGAAGAAGGGGAGGAAGGGGGAGGAGAAAAAGAAGGAGAGGAAGGTGGCAACGTAGATTCTAATTTCCCCTCACTGGCAGCCACTTATCTGAGGGTTTCTGGGAGTCATGTATATTCTGTTTTGGTACATGAACATGTTCTGAATTCCAGGTACCAATACATGTCCATTACTCTCTACTCCAGCTCTCCAAGCCAGACTTCTCCCCCAAATTGCCATCAGGGGCACACAATTCTGCCCAGGTGTCTCAGACATCTCAGCCTCAACGTGTCCAAAAAAATTAAACTTTCTCCACGAACCCGTTCTTTTATTTTCTGTACTTCATTATACAGTTATCTCAGCCAGAACCTTGGTGTCACCTTGGTGTCATCCTTGATTTTCATCTCTCTTTTACCTCCTGTCTACATCAACCACCTTGACCTATCAATTTTACCTCCTGAGTATTTCTCAGACTCCCCCCTTCTCCCATGTCTGCTACTGAAACTGAGCAGGGTCCTGTGGGGCTCCTGGGCACAAAAGCCTTTCTGTGTCCCCCATTTCTTGTTTGTAGGAAATAAGCTTCATCTAGCCTTCCTGACCTTCCCTGAGTTCCAAATTAGCAGATTCAAACAGTTGCTAATTAGGGAAGGGAGGGAATGCAGAAACAAAGGAGGAACAGTCAAGAAACAATAGTGCAGTGATGGGGCAAGGTCCTGGCTCCTCCACAAGGGATACACGTAACAATATCTTTGAGTTCTTCTGCAGGAACTAAGGTCCCACCCAGGTGGAAGATGGTAACTACAAGCTGAGACCCGGGACTGGCTGAAACCAGAAGGCTGATGGTTGAGATTCCTGGAATACCACTCTGTTACCTCATCACCAACCAATCAGAAGAAAGTCACACACCCTGCAGCTCTCACCCCAAACGTTGCCGATAAATACTTCTCCCTGAAAACCATCGGGGAGTTTTGGGCTTTTGAGCACGAGTCACTCATTCTCCTTGCTTAGTCCTGCAATACACCTTTCTCTGCTCCAAACTCCAGCGTTTCAGTTTGTTTTGCCTCACCGTGCATTGTGCACATGGACCTGTTGACAACAGAACCGAGATAAGCAAAATGGAGAGAAAGAGTCCTGTGCTGTTGTTGTTTTCTTACACAAATGAATCAAACCATGCATGTTGTTCTTTCATCTTATTTTTTTTTAATTTAACAATATATCTTGGAGGTCTTTCCATTTCATTCCTAATGAAGATACTTTGCTCTTTTAACGACTGCCTGATATTTAATAGTCTGAATGGTCTAAGGTTTAGTTAACTATTTCTAACCAATAAGTAGGTTGTTCTCAGTCTCTTGCTGTTACAGAGAATGCTATAATGTCGTTGTAGAAATATATATTTTTGGTAGGAGAGAGCCCTAAAAGGGAAGTAATTAATCCCATTTTCCCAAACTACCCAGTATTTTTAAGATAAAACTCATATTTCTTAAAAGGGCAGATACCACCACCATCCACCCCTTCCAGCTTTCTGCCCTACTTTCCAGAAACACTAATTGCTTGAAGAGTCCAGTACATACACCATGGTTTTCCTTACTCTGTGCCTTTTCTTTGCTCTTGCTGAACCTGGCTCCACCCATCTCTGCTCACCTCATTCCTATTCATTCTTTATCACTCAGTTCAGATGTCAGTTCCTCCAGGAAACTGCTCCACACCCATTTCATCATTGCACGTGGCATGTTGCATCCAGTTTACTTATTTATATGCCTGCACCCCGCACTGGATTATGAATTCCTCTATGTTAGGATCTGAGGACAGTACTTGCGTCTTACTGTCTTTATAGCTGAAGTGCTTAGCAAAGTGTCTGGAACATAGCATGTGGTAAATTACAATAAATGAATGATAGACCTTCATTCACTTATTGTAATTGACCTTCATTCATTTATCTGAGGTAGATCAGAAGGACCAAGAAGGGAATCAAAAAGAGAAAACCTGCTCCAATAACCAAATAGCAAGTGTTAGAGAAGGTAAAATAGAAAAAAATTAAAAGAGGAAAGTATGAAGAAAAGAATAAAGGAAAAAATCCAGGACTGAAGTAGATGGGTTTCCAGATTAATACTGTCCATGAAAAAGGTTCATCAAGGCATTTCATCATGAGACTTCAGACATTTACAGATAGAGAGGATCCTTTAAAAGCTTCAAAAGAGGAAAAAGCTGTGGATGGGGCTTTTCCACAGCAATATTTCTAGCAATGCTAGAAAGCAAAGGAGAAATTTCTTCAAAATTCAGAGGGATAATGATTTCTAAATTATTGATAGAGTTCTGTGGTCAGCCAAGCTATCAACCAACGATATTTTCAAATACGTGAAGACTTAAATTTTTTTTACCTCTCATGCTCTGTTGGTCAGGCAGCTACTGTGTCTGTCCTGCACCAAAACAAGAGAATAAACCAAGAAAAAAATAAGACAAAGAATTGGGGCAACAATCTTTTCCTCTCGTGGGAAGAGGTGAACTAGAATCCCAGGTTGTCAGCTGTGCATTGGGCATGGCACAACTGTTCCAGAACAGAAGAGAACGGAACAGAGGGTCCCAGGAGGAAAGGCTCCAGGAGAAAATGGAATCAATAGGATTCTGGATGTGTTTGAGCATGTAGAGAATAATAAGATTTAGCAAATTTTTGCAATTTTTTGGTAGAGTTTATAAGACCCTATGAGAATCTGAACGCTTGTTTTTCATTTACTGAACTTTCTGTATTCTCATCGCTAATCATTAAGTCCTGGAGAAATCATTAAGTCCTGGAGAAATCATTAAGTCCATTAAAAGGAAGGAATTGTGGTTCAGTAACAAACAACAGTTACACAGTTAAAATGATGTGAGAAAAAATATTGATTCCACCAAAAAATTTTGATAGACCTAAGTAGGAAAGATAGGAGGTGTATATGTTAAGAGCTGTGAGGATTCCAGGGGCAGTGGGAAATAAGAGAACTGGGTTTCCTCCTTCCATAATAAAAATTCAAGTTTTGACTTCTGGTTAGGATGTAGACAGCTATAAGAGACCACTGTGTCAACCTGACAACGAAACAAGTTGGATAAGCTACAAAGTCATAGTTCCATTGAACACATTATCGAGCTGAGAGTACAAGGAAACCTGAATGAACTAAAATCCAGAAGGAAATAAAGCCCTTTGCAGCAGTGAAGAGATTTATGCCCGCTTTCATTCCTGATAGAGCAGCAGAAGAGGTAACCCACCAGAAACAGGAGGAGGAAAAAGCCAGCTAAACCGCTGACAATTAATGGTCATGAGTGAGCTGCCATTATAGATTGGGATTCAGAAGATCTCGGTTGAAGGCCCGGCAGGAGCACAGAAAGAAACGGCCTCTGAGGGATGCAAGTCTTCACCCAGTGCCGGGCAGCAGCTGCTGAAGTGTGGGGATGGGGAATGGGAAACCCATTTAAAATATACTCATATAGGCTAAAGGTAAAGATACCATGCTAACTAATCAAAAGAAAGCTGGAGTGGTTATATAAATATCACATGAAATAGATTTCAGAGCAAAGAACTGCCACCCAGGGATAAAGAAGTACATTTTATAATGATTAAGGGGTGAATTTATCAAGAGGGCATATCATTCCTAAATGTTTATGTGCTTAATAACAGAGCTTCAGTACACTTGAAGCAAAAACTGATATAACTGCAAGGAGGAACAGACAAATCCATAACCTTAGTCAGAGATTTCAACCCTCATCTTTCAAAAAGTAATAGAGCAAGTACACAGAAAATTAGTTAAGGACTGAGAAAACATGAACAGTCATATCAACCAACTTGACCTAATTGCCATTTACAAAACACTCCACCCAACAGTAGAATATACATGATCTTCAAATACACATGGAACCCTTACAAATTTCAGTAGGTGTAAAGATTCAAATCAGACGATATGCTTTCTAACCACAATGGAATTCAATCAGAAATCAATAATTTAAAGTGCCTGGAAAAATCCATAATTACTTGAAAACAAAAAAACACACTTCTGAATACCCTGTGGTTCAAAGATAGAATTAAAAAGAAAATTGGAAAGTACTTTGTAATATAATGGAAACAACATCTAAAGCAGTGTTTAAAAGAAAATTTGTAGCTTTTGATGCTTATATTATAAAAATGTAAACTCAGTGTTCTGAGTTCCCACAATAAGCAACTAGAATAAGATGAACAAATTAAGTCCAAAGTAAGGAGGGGAAACAATAAGCAGAAATCAATGAGATAGAAAATAGACAATAGAGAAAAATCAACGAAGTAAATGGTGGAAATTAACCAATATCAGGAATGAAAAAGAAGAATCACTACAGTTCTTAGAGATATTTAAAGACTAATAAGAGGATATGTGGAATCATTTTATACCAATAATTTTAGTAATTAGATGAAAATTAAAAATTTCTTTAAAACCACAGTGTGCCAAAAGAGACACTAGAAGAAATAAAAACAATAGACAATCCTATACCTATTAAAGAAACTGGATTAATAATAAAATACCTCCTTACAGAAAACCTCTGGCCTCAAATTGAATTCTATCAAACATTAAAAAAAAAAACTAGTAGCAATCTTACATAAATTTTTCAGAAATTAGAGAAGACAGGAATATTCCCCAACATACTTTATGAGGCCAGCAGAATCCTAATACCAAAACCTGATAAAGATATTACATGAAAAGAAAACTAAAAACTGATATTGTATGAACATAGACACAAAAATTCTTTCAGAATATTAACAACTCAAATCCAGAACATTTACAAAGAATCATACATCATGGTCCAATGGTTACTTTAACATTTTAAAATTAACTATTGTAATTCACCGTATCAGCAAAACAAACTAGAAAAGTCATATGATCTTCTCAAGAGATACAGAAAAAAATTGATAAAATTCAATAGCCATTGATGATTAAAACAAGCAAACAAACACAATTCAGCAAACTGAGACTAGAGGGGAAATTCCTCAACTTGACAAAGGGAATCTACAAAACCCTACAATTAACATCATACTTCGTAATGAAGGCATTAACGTAATTTTACCCCTAAGATCAAGAACAAGGCAAAGTTCCTTCAACATCACACAGGAAGTCCTAACCAATGGAATAAGCCAGGAATAAGCGATAAAAGGTGTAAAAATTGTAAAGGAAGAAGTAAATCTGTGTTTATTTTGAATTCAATAGATAATTCATAAAATTGAAAAATTTAAACACTGTAAGTATATTACTGAAAAATACAGATATAAATTCAAAAAAAATTAAGACATTAAATGATTTGGGAGTGCTGAGTATTGGGGTAAGGTACTGCTTTTTGCTTTATAAGCTTTGTAGTGTTTTTTTGATTTTTTTAAAACTCTATTTTAGTTTGATAAAAATATAAATTAAATTAGAAAGAAAAAGAGAAAAAGGCCTCAGCAGGCATTAAGTACATTTATTCAACTCCAACTATTTCTTCAAAGACAATTTCTTTATTTAATAGAGACTTTTCCCTTGATTGTTCCCTTAGTAAATTAAAGTGTTGACTGAGCTTTGCCCTCTTTGGAAACAAAGCTTGTGAAATACAGAAGTACTTAAAAATGCAAGCACATTTTCATTTATTAATAGACTGCAATCAAAGCTTGGAATAAAAATAAAAATGTAAATTTTAGGCATAATTAATGAGCTTTAAAGTTGTTTTTCCCATGGAAAGAATGAATAGTTTTTGGCTGTTAGCCCCAAGGGCAAGCATCTATGTTACACAAATGGGTCCGTATGCATACGAACATATATGTTCATGGTTATTTGCATAAATATCTGTATATGTGTGTACATTTATGTCCATCAGCTAGATAGTCAGGAAAATGACAATTTTATGATACTTACAGATTGCAATTTGTTTTAAAAACTTCATCTAACCAGAAAAATTCTACATTAGCTTTGCACTTATGCTACCTACCTCCACATTTAATATCAGTTATCTCTTTTTGTTAATGCACATGAAATGGGCAGAGACAGTTCAAGCAACTTTCTGAGCCCAGACATTCAGTTCATTCAATCTCATGGCAAAGGCAAAATCTAGGAAAGGGAAGAAATAACACATTTTCAGAGGGGGGCCGAATACTTCTTGGGCCCACTACCTCAGTTCCTCTGACTGGCCCTGCTGCTCACATTATGAATAAATAAATGGCTGCATTCAGTGGACTTGGCCTACAGTCTTTGTGTTTTTCTTTGTATTTACTATATGGAAAAGTTGTCCCCAGACGAACTTATAATTAACATCTTATACAAGATATCAAGAGGTGGCAGTTACTCAACAACTACCAAGATTTCAAATGAAGCTTTCCATTAATGAGAAGCAGAATGATCCCTCCAGGGAAGCGCATGTAAAGCTCATGGGCTGTTTCTCAAGAGAAAAGGGCAGAAAATACAATAAAGCAGAGCACACATATTTTGGAAAGTCAACACCCTCTGCAGACTGTTGACTGGTGTCCTGTGGGACCATTGTGAGAAGAAGATATGTAATGTTAAGTCTAACGAGTGCCGATGAAGTGGATATTTGGAAAGTCAGACATGATGGCCCCTGTGACCCACTTGAAAATGGAGACTTTTGGCTTAAATGTCTCCTCCTCAGAGACCACTCAATCTAAAGGAGGTCCCCTGTTATTCTGGATCCCAGCACCCTGCTTGGTTCTTTCCTAGCACTCATCACAACTGACTACTATTTACTGTCTGGTTTGTCTCCCTCCCTAGAACATAAGTTCCATGAGGGCAGAGCCATTGTGTATCTTGTTCATCACTCCATGTCCTGTGCCTGGTAACAGGCCTGGCATGTACCAGGCTCTGCCTCACCTAGAATATGTCATGTATAAAATATGACCTGGAAATAGACTATCTAGAACATATTGTTGTCTTGCTGTTATTTTTTATTCAGGATATAGACCTATTCTTTAGAGGAAATTCTCAGTGAAGGGTTCGTAAAGAAGCCAATTGTAAAAATACTGTGCACAGTGCCCAGCAAGGAACAGATGACCAATTTAGCAATAGCTTATTTAATAATTTAATCTACTGTAATCTAACAAGCATCCTGTGGGCCTGAAATGATTCATCCTTAAACATAGAAACTGGAAGCTACAACAGACAGATGCATATAGTCTATGATTCACTCATTTGGACATTACTTCACTTATGCATTCGTTCATTCAGTTAGTCCGTTACTTATTCATTCATATGTTCATTCCATTTATTTGTTGACTTTACATTTACCAACTATTCATAAATGCCTGGTGCTGTGCTACAGTTTGGACAGAAATAGTGCAAGAAGAGGAAGGTATGATGGAAATCAGTGTGATGGATTAGAATAGTCAACAATCCCAGCCCAAAGTCTTAATGAATAGTCACTCTTTAAAAACATCTTTCCAATGAGTTAGAGTTTCTGTATATTGAATTTCCCTAAAATGAAACCAACGTTTAACGTGATACTTCATTAGCTATCAGGATTTCTCAGGCTTACAACACATTTTGATGCTATCTGGGCTGCCCTTCTAAATCAGCCAATGAAAAATGAGGCATGCCCTGATTTGTGGCAGCCTTAGCTGGCAAGCTGAGAGTCAAGGTAAGTAACGCACACAGCTTAAATGTTATTTTAAAAACTAGGTTCTGATATAAGATAGGAATCTAACTGGAAGAAGAAGATTGTCTACCAGTAAACCATCATGAAATTTGAAGAAACTGGAGACGACTAAAAATGATAGGAGAATATTATCATATTTAGGCTTCCATGGGCCGATAACAGCTGAAGACACCTTGTTAGAGGGAAACTATTCACTCTTTAAGTGGGCAAACATCTGTTATCTTTCTAAATGGGAAATATCCAGAGAAATAAATATTAGCATGAAACCTCAAATCTACAGCCATATACTGTCTCCTTTGGCCATATAGTTAGAAGATCCACAAAAGTAGGAGGAAAAGACTGGAGTGGGGCTGCAGGTCCCCCTCCAATACAGAGTCCAGTGATCGTTTAGGCTATAGAACTAAAATGAACTCAAGTTGGTGAAGGTAGTCCAGAGCTATGAAGGAAGTTAAGAGTTTTGAGCTCTACAAATGGCAAAATTTCATTCTTTTCTATGGCTAAGTAGTATTTCACTAGATAGATAGATAGATAGATAGATAGATAGCTGTACACACCACATCTTCTTTATCCATTCATCTGTTGATGGACACTTGGGCTGCTTTCATATCTTGGCAATTGTAAATAATGCTGCTATGAACATTGGGGTGCAAGTATCTTTTCGAATTAGTGTTTTTATTATTATTATTATTTTTGGATCTATAACCAGGAGTGGAATTGCTGGGTCCCATAGTAGTTGTATTTTTAGTATTTTGAGAAGCCTCCATACTGTTTTCCACAGTGGCTGCACCGATGTACATTCCCACCAACAGTGTACAAAGGTTCCTTTTTCCCAACATGCTCATGGATAGACTTGGAGGGTATTAGGCTAAGTGAAATAAGTCTGACAGAGAAAGACAAATACTGTATGATATCACTTATATCTGAAATCTAAAAAATACAACAAACTAGTGAATATAACAAAAAAGAAGCAGATTCATAGATATAGAGAACAAACTAGTAGTTACCAGTGGGGAGAGGGAAGAGGGGAGGGGCAATATAGGGGTAGGAGAGTAAGAGGTACAAACTATTAGATATAAAATAAGCTACAAGGATATATTGTACAACATGGGGAATATAGCCAATATTTTATAATAGATATAAATGGAGTATAACCTTTAAAATTGTGAATTACTATATTGTACACCTGTAACTTATATAATATTGTACATCAATTATACTTCAAAAATAAATAAATAAATAAAAATTTAAAAAGAGATTTGAGTTCTGAGCAAGCTGAAGACAGTTGTGTACAAGCCTAAAGTCAGTGAGATAAGAGCTGAGGATTTTCCCTTTGAGACCGAAGAGAAAATGTAGAAAGGTTAAGGATCCTTATGTGAATGATAATTATTAAAGAATGTATCTTAAAGTATTTTTTAAAGCATGTATTACAAGATTATAAACTCTTCAATTTAATTTCAATTCAACACAGACAGATAAACAGAGGGAGAACCTATAACAGCTCAGCTACAGTGGTTAACGCACTAGGCGTTGTACCTAGTACAATAGTGCTTTCTGTCCAGTGGGAGAAAGATATTTAAAAAACTGTGAAAGAGGAGGATAAATCTCATAAATGAAACATATCAGTTAAAGAACTACACCAGTCACCAGATTTTCTGTGCCTCTCAGATTCGAAGTGGCCACGGGTGCCTTTAGGTGGGCTACATCTTTGTGAACTTGTCCTGATTCCTTTCAGTAGACTCAAAGTATAGTTGGTTGTCTGTACCCTTTGGGGGATCACCTTTTCTTTGCCCTACATCCTAGCCCCACCAACATCTCCATTTCACTTTTTCACTGAAAGACATTTATCTTAAAACAATGTCTCCAAGGACTTCTGTTTCTGGGAAAAGGGAGCAGACATATGTTTCCTTACTCCTCTCACTGTGAACAGTTACACACCTTGGACACTGTACCTAAACCAAACATAAGAAGACTCTGAAAGCTAGAGAGAAGAAGGCAGATCAGCTAGGGGCCTTGGGACCCAAGGAATAATAAGATGGTGAGTTCTCTGGGGTTTTTGTTTGTTTGATTGCTTGCTTGCGTCTTACCCCAACTCACAGCTAAAATAGCCAGCAACTCAGAAATGCCCCCAGGGGCAGATGAAAACGCCTCTGACAAAAGTCTGCTTACTCTAGGCAAAGGACCAGGAAAGGGGCAGCCTGGCATGATAGAAAACTCTTAGACAATAACCGCTCTACTCCAGCCAAACACCTCCGCGAGAACTGTGGCCTCACCGACATCCATGCCAGCAATGGTCAGTGGGGGAGCCTAGACTTCCACCCAGGCAAGGGTGTAATGAGGCATCCCAAAGCCCCAGCAGGTGCTGTCACAGAAGACCAAGTAGGGGGTTGGGACTTTCATCTCTGCCAGATAGTAAGGCAGTATCAGTAGGACTATGTGGGGAACCTGGACTTTCACCTTCTCCTGGCAATAATGAAAGATCCCTCCCTCTCCTTGCTGGAGTGATGTCAAAGGAGGCCTACGGGAGGGTCAGAACTTTCAGTACTGCCTAGCAGTCATGAGGCTATTTCCCTCTGGTGGTGCCAATAGAGGTCACATAGTGAGCAGTAATAAGGCATTCCTACTTCTCCCAGCTAGAGGGGTATCAGTAGAGGCTTAGTGGGGACCCAGAGCTCCCACCCCTGCCATCAGTAAAGAGGAGCCCTCTCTTATGGGTGTCAATGGCAACTGAGTGGGGAATTTAGACTTCTACCCCCACCTGGCAGATACGAGGCAGCATCCCTTGCTTCCTTTCCTGAGCAGAGTCATAGACAGACAGTGAAAACAGAAAGTTTAAGTAAGATCCAGAGTCTCGAAACACAATGTCAAAAACGGCTAGTTTTCAATAGAAAATCATTCATCATACGAAGAACCAGGAAGATTTCAAACTGAGTGAAAAAATGACAATGAATAGATGTCAACACTGAGATGACAAAAGTATTAGAATTATTTGATAAATAGTCTTGATCTGGTAAAGATTTTAAAGCAGCTATCAGAAAAAAGTGACAATGAGCAATTATGAATACACTCAAAACAAATGCAAATGTAGAAAGTTTCAATAAAGAAATGAAAAGACTCAGCAAAGAAATAGAAAGAAGATATAAAGAAGAACCAAACGGAAATTTTAGAACTGAAAAATGCGATACGTGAAAGTTTAAAATGCTACAGGTGGGCTCAAGAGCAGAATGGAAAACACTGAGGAAAGAATCAGTGGACTTAAAGATAGAGCAATAGAAATTACTCAGTCTGAACAACAGAGAGAAAATAGACTGGAAAAACAAATAAACAGAGCTTCAGGAATCTGTGGGACTACAACAAAAGATGTAACATTTGTGTCATCAGATTCCTGGAAGGAGAGGAGAAGGAGGGCAGGGCTGAAAAAGCACTTAAAGAATAACTCCTGAAAACTTCCCAAATTTGGCAAAATATATAAACCTACAGATTCAATAAGCCAAACAAATCCCAAACAGGATAAACCTGAAGAATTCCATTCCAAAACACATCACAGTCAAATTTCTGAAAACTAAAACCAAAGAAAATATCTTTAAAGCAGCTATAGAGAAATGACACCTAATCTATATGGTGAAAACAACTGGAATAAAAGTGGATTTCTCAACAGAAGCCATGGAGTCAAGAAGGAAAGAATGAAGATAAAGAACTGTCAACCCAGAATCTCACTTAGGAGAGAGGTGATGTTATGGGTTGAATTGTGTCCCCTTAAAGAAGATATGTTGGAGTCCTAACCCCAAGTCCCTCAGAATGTGACCTTATTTGGAGATGGGTCTTTACAGAGGTAATCAACTTAAAATGAGGTTATTAGAGTGAGCCCTAATCCAATATGACTAGCGTCCTTATAAAAGGGGGGAAATTTGGACACAGAGATAGAGAGGAGAGAGGCCTGGGGCAGATCCTTCTCTCACAGCCCTCAGAAGGGAACAACTCTACCAACATCTTTTTGCTTTGGTTTGGTTCAGTTATTGGTTATTTGGTTTGGTTTATTTACTTATTTTAGTTTTTAAAAATTGAGGTATAGTTGATGTACAATATTACATAAGTTACAGGTGTACAACAGAGTGATTCACAATTTTAAAAGGCTATATTCCATTTATAGTTATTATAAAATATTGGCTATATTCCCTGTGTTGTACAATATATCCTTGTAGCTCATTTATTTTATACATAATAGTTTGTACCCCTTAATTCCTTCCCTATTTTCTCTCCCCACTGGTAACCACTGGTAATCTGTGAGTCTGTTTCTTTTTCGTTATGTTCACTAGTTTGTTTTATTTTTTAGATTCCAGCCAACATCTTGATTTCAGATTTCTAGCCTCCAGAACTGTGAGAAATATTTTGTTGCTGTTTGTTTAAGCCACTCAGTTACCCTATTAGCAAGCCAATACAGGTGTAAATCTAATAACACGTGTATAGAACTTGCATGTTACAAACTACAAAAAGCTCATGAAAGAAATTAAAGCTCTAAATAAATGGAGAGACACACCACGTTAATGTATTAGAAGACTCAATATAATAAAGATGTCTTCTCCCCAAATTGATACAGAGATTTAATGAAATTCCTACCAAAATCCAGGCAAGAGTTTTCTCATAGACATAAACAAGATTATTCTAAATTTATATGTAAAAGCAAAAGAACTACAATAGCTAAAACAATTTTTTTAAACTTTTAAAATATTTATTTATTTATTTATGGCTGTGTTGGGTTTTCGTTGCTGCGCATGGGTTTTCTCTAGTTGTGACAAGCGGGGGCTACTCTTCATTGCAGTGTGTGGGCTTCTCATTGCAGTGGCTTCTCATTGTGGAGCACAGGCTCTAGGCATGCAGGCTTCAGTAGTTATGGCATGCGGGCTCAGTAGTTGTGGCGCACAGGCTTAGTTGCTCCGTGGCATGTGGGATCTTCCTGGACCAGGGCTAGAATCCATGTCCCCTGCATTGGCAGGCAGATTCTTAACTACTGTGCCACCAGGGAATTCCCAACAATTTTTAAAAAGAAGAATAAAAGCGAGGAATTAGTCCATCTGGTTTCACAACTCATGGTATAGCTACAGTAATCAAAACTACTTAGTGTTGGCAAAGGAGTAGATACATAGATCAATGGAACAGAAGACAGAACTCAGTAATAGACCCACACAAATGTGCCAAACTGATTTTTGACAAAGGAGTGAAAGCAATTCAATGGGGGAAAATAGCCTTTTCAAAAGCAACTTGTGCTGGAGCAATTGGACATCCACAAGTTAAAACACACACACACACACACACACACACACACACACACAAATAAGAAACAAATACCAAAAACCCTTGACCTAAGTGTCATCCTTATAAAGATATTAACTCAAAATGGATCACAAATGAATGGTAAAATATAAAACTATAAAACTTTTAGAAGAAAACATGGGGAAAAAAAATCTTCAGAGTCTAGGGCTAGGCAATAAAAGAAAATTCATAGACTTAACACCAAAACTGAGATCCATAAAAGGGAAAATTGAAAAATTGGATTTGGTCACAATTAAAAACTTTTACTCTGTGAAAGACCCCGTGAAGAGAAGGAAAAGACAAGATATAGATCAGGAGAAAATACTTCCAAATCATATATCTGGAAAAGAACTAGCATCTAGAATATATAAAGAACTCTCAAAATTCAACATTTAAAAAAGCATACAATCCAACTAAAAAATTGGCAAAAGACAAAAAGAGACATTTCACTGAAAAGGGTGTACAGATGGCAGATAAGCATATGAGAAGATGGTCAACATTATTAGCCATTAAGGAAATGCAAAACACATTGAAATATCACAACACACCTATCAGAAAGGCTAAAACAAAAATAATGACACCACCAATGGGTGGTGAGGATCACTCATACAATGCTGGTGGGAATGTAAAATGGTACAGCCATTCTGGAAAATGGCTTAGTAGTTTAGTTTCTTTAAAGTTTAGTTTCTTTAAAAACTAACCATGTAATTACCACACGACCCAATAATTGTCCTCCATTTATCCTTGAGAAATAAAAGCTTATGTTTACACAAAGACATGTACACTAATGTTCATAGCACCTCTGTAATAATCCCAAACTGGAAACATCCTACATGTCCTTCAATATATGAATAGTTGGGCTTCCCTGGTGGTGCAATGGTTGAGAGTCTGCCTGCTAGTGCAGGGGACATGGGTTCGAGCCCTGGTCTGGGAGGATCCCACGTTCCAAGGAGCAACTAGGCCCGTGAGCCACAACTACTGAGCCTGTGCGTCTGGAGCCTGTGCCCCGCAACAAAAGAGGCCGCAATAGTGAGAGGCCCGCACACCGCGATGAAGAGTGGCCCCCGCTTGCCACAACTAGAGAAAGCCCTCTCACAGAAACGAAGACCCAACACAGCAAAAGTAAATAAATAAATTAATAAACTCCTACCCCCAACATCTTAAAAAAAAAAAAAATGTGAATAGTTGAACTGTGGTCCATCCATTCCATGTGATACTCTTCAGCAATAAAAATGAACCAACTATTGAGACACACAACAACCGGGATGAATCTTCAGAGAATTCTGCTCTTAGAAAAAAGGCAATCCCAAGAGGTTACATACTATATAATTCCATTTACATAACATTCTCTTTTGTATTTTTAATTGAAATATATTTGACATGTAACACTGTATAAATTTAAGGTGTTCAACATGTTGATTTGATACATTTATATACTGTAGAATGATTACCATTGTAGCAATATTTAGCACCTCTATCATGTCACATAATTATCATTTCTTTTCTGTGTTGGGAATAATTAAAATCTAGTCTCTTAGGAAGTTCAACGATTATAATTCAATACTGTCTATATTTCTATACTGTGCCTTAGATCTCTAGGATTGGTTTATCTACTAGCTGCAAGCTATATAACATTCTTGAAATCACAAAATTATAGAGATGGAGAAGAGTGGTTGCCAGGGATTAAGGGAGGGGTGGGGGCAGGAAGGAAGTGGATGTAGCAATCAAAGGGCAACATGAGGGATCCTTATAGTGATGGAAATGTCCTGGGTCTTGATGTCAATATCCTGGAGTGGAACAGCGCGATAGTTTGGCAAGATGTTACCACTGGGGAAACTGGGTAGAGGTACAAGATCTCTCTATATTATTTCTTACACTCGAATATGAATCTACAATCATCTCAAATAAAATATTTAATAACAACAAAGCAAAAGAAAGCAACACTAAACAAAAATAACATTTTCAAATAATTAGGAAATTTCAGAGTTCCTATAAATATTTTTAAAGGAAATCAGCTCTAAATTCAATTCATTGCTTCCATCAAATTCTAGAGCAGAGCAGATGTTAAAGCTTCAGTTCTAAACTGAAATGAGTTGTGATTCAGTCAGCATCCAGTGGGTCTGTATGTCCACAGCTGGGCATCGAACCTGCCCCAGGCACCACCCCTGTCCTCACGTGGGCTACTGTCTAGGTAGACAGGCAGGTTCAAGATCTGCAATTAGAGAAGCAGCAACTCTGTCCTCAAGCTCAAGCCACTTTCTCCGTTCCAGCTTCCCAGAGAGCCCTATACTTTGCGAGTTAGTTAGCCCACCCACTAATAACGCTGACAGTTTGATTTCCACTTGGCTCCCAACGTTTTCTGAGCATGCACCATCCTTAAGGAGAAGGGTGAAGTTGAGCTCTGCCATTCTCACCCCTCACCACCATGAAGAGATACTGAAGTTGGAACAGTGGTACCTCTCCAGCTGGTTTGGGGTACTAAACTCCCACAACGAGGCCAGAACACATGAGAGCACTTAACACTGCACACACAAGAGAAGCTGTTGGGACACCCAGAAATAATGGGAAATCTCCTTGGGTTTCCTTATCCAGCAGAGATTATAAGTTTGGGTGATATGTCTATACTTTTTCCTCATGGTTCTCCTTTTGAATAAAGGCATGAACTTGTCATCAGATTGTCCAGAGGTTGTGATGCTTAAGTGAGACATAAATGAGGCTCAGAATCATGCCGTTGGATCTTCCCTAACACCCAGCTCCATAGGGCCAAGACTACTCAAGGGCATTCCAAATATCGGGCTCTGCTCTACCTTCTCCTCCACCACACGCACCTCACCCAGCATAGGGATTTGCTTCCAGGCCCCTGGTGACACCTGTTTTCACTTTGACAAGACTGCTAAATCCTCTAGGTCACTTGTCTGTCCCTGGATTTCAGCTAGATTACTCAGATGCTTTCATTTCCACACCCCTCAGCTGGTTTTGGCCTCCCTACCATTGAGTCCCAACTGGCACCATCTCAATGAGACCCGCAGCTTGGCATGCTCGGGGAGGTGATTCCTGGAATCTTGGCCTATGGTGCCTGGGCATGACCTGAGCAATCACAAGTGGCCTTTTCCGGCAAGGTGGCCTTTAAAAACATTGGCCTCTTTGTCAGCGTGCCAGCATGTCCTTGCGATTCAGCTGAATGTTCCATCTGTTTGAATAGCATCGTGGCCTCTGTGGCAAGGAGGTGATCCCTGCCCTTTACTGTGAGTTCTGTTGGTCACTCCCTACGACCACAGCCCGCCTTGCTTCCTCCCTTAATTCTAATTCTAATTCTTTCTTGCTAAATTGTACCCTCTCTCTAATCCCGTTGTCTGCAAACTTTTTAATAACAATATCCTACCAGCAAAGCAATTTTGATCACGCATCCCCAATAAATAAATTGCTGTACTAACCTGTACACTGTAACTGTGTTAAAAATGGACATTTTAAAAGGACAAGACAAAGTAAAGAGCAGAAATCCGAGTACGTTTTTCTTTCACCCAAGGCGGCCATTCTGTGTTACACACTTGAGAGGCCATGGCTCTAACCTGCAAAGCCTAGTGGTCAGGTACATACATCTTTTAACAAGAGCAGCAAGCAGGTGCCATGAGGATATTGATCTTCATCCCACTCTCCTGTTGTAAAAAGCACCACCTGGATTGGATGCCTTTAAGGACAGTCCATGTCTAGTATTCATCATGTTTCTGCATATGTATTAGTGAAGACGAAAGTTTGGAGCAAAGAAAAACAGACTGTGGGAGAACCGTGGAATTTAAAAATCTGAATTCAAGTTTCTTACGAAAGAAGAACTTAAAAAATAAAGAGAATGATGGATTTGCACAGTCTTCACAGCCAAGGCTGGGACTATGCCTCTTGATCCACTTCCTAGATGGTAATATTGATGGAAGATGGGGGGTGGGGGGGAAGGGCAGGGCGGGGGGACCACAATACAATGGGCAGAGAGGGAGTAAGAGACCTAAGGAAGGCTCTGTTCTTAGGAATATTAACCCTCAGCTAATACCAGCCCCTTAAAACATACAAGGTTATTATTAGGCTTTTATATATTTAGATTTCATATGTATTTTCCAGGAACCCATTACCCAAAAGCTGCCTTTAATTTTTAAAAATCTTTACTAATTTGATGAGTGGCTACCCTATCTCATTGTTATTTTAGTCTGGATTTCTTTTATTATATGCATGTTGAATATTTTTTCATATGATTTTTTGCCATTTGCATTTCCTGCTTTATGAATCATCTGTTTATATCCTCTACTCAATTGCCTATTGGAGTCTCAGCATTTTTTTTCTTGTCAATTTTTGATGATTGAGATTTTATATAATGAGGACATTAAGATGTGTGTGTGTGCGTGTGTTTTGTTAACCAATTGACATGAGCTCCTATGAATTTTCCAGCTAAATAGCTGTTCTATTTTGGCTTGAGGGGAAAAAAAAAAGTCAGACCAAGATAAGCTCTTACATTCGGCTTCATTTCCAGAAGAAAAGGGAAGCAGGAATTGTAAAGCTGCTGAACAAAAGCAACTTTCATTCTCTCTCGGTTTGAATGAGATTTTTTCTCTCCCTCTCATGGAGTAGGAACTTCTTTTCTCTTTATTCATACAGTTGTTATCAGCAATAATAAGGAACCTCTACTGAGAAGCAGCTGTGGACTGAAGCGTGGAGCTCTTCAAATCGGGACCTTAAGGCCAATACACCAGTCTGATTTAGACAGGGCCCCTCAATTCTGTTTAGAAATACCTTTTCAATCATTTGGATGAAAAGAGTGAGGGCATCAGTGGGACCTTCAGAGACTCCACGTGACACGGCCGGTTAGCTCCATCGTCTTGACTTGATTCAGACGAGCTGGTTCAGAACCGTATTCCTGCGCCTGCTTCCACCGGGTGATCACAGGCAGGGAGCGAGTCCTATTAAATTCTTGAGCGAGCGCAGCCCCACAAAGAAGGTGCTGCGGAGTCTCCTCTGTCTAGCCGGCTCCACTGGATGAACCAGAGCTCCAGGGGGGTGGAGAGGGGGGTGGAGAGAGCAGGACGGAGCTTCCCCAGGACGGAAGCTGAGGGGCAGGGGGAGCGAACAAAATAATCCAGAGCTCAGGCTGGAAAAATTCAGGGTGGGCACCTGAGACCTGGAGATCGGATGGCAGCGGCCTGAGCGCCAAGGAGGAATTTCAATTTCGGGCCTTTCCTCCAGAGAATGCGGCATGTGGGGACGAGCTCCTGGAGTTCATCTGAACCCCGTCGCTTTTCAGATGAGGAAACGAGCCGTCAGAGGTGAAGTGACCTGCTTCAAATCACGCCCAATGTGTGGACCAGAAGGGATGTAAACTCGCGTCCCCTGACAACACCACACTGCCTCTCAGATGTCGTATCGTTTTTCATTTCCTTTTCGCATTCTCACTGTGGTTTGAGTTGAGCGTGTCGGGTTTGAGAGCCAGCAAGACCTGCCGAGCGCATAGAAGGTTCTCTGTATATTTCCTGACTGAAGGCCTCATCTTATGCTTAAGAGGAAAGTTTTCAAAACAGAAAAGATCCAGGCCCACCTCCTAGGTCAGCTACTTATCACCGTAGGATCTTGAGAAGATGACTTGGCCTCTCTGAGTCTCAGTTTCCTTTTATCATCAAATGCAGATGACAATCTCTCACACACCATTTTGAAGCATGGGTAAGATAATGCACACGAAGTGTCTGGCTCACTAAATGCTGCTCTGCCGCTAGCCAGAGCTTACAGAAAAGGAAACAAAGGCCAGAAGAACGTTAAGCAACTCTGTCCAAAGTAACTCACTCTTTAAGGTGTTGCTTAGATGAAAACCTGGGTCTCTGGAAACTGGGACAGTCCCTTTCATTCTCCTACATTAGCTCCTATTCATGATGGCTCACTGTTCAGGGGCTCAAGACAGTCATTGATTAGAATTCAATATCTTAGATTATTAAAGAAAAATTTGCAATAACCTCAGGTATGGATAAGCTACTGTAAGCCAGTGTCTACAGTAAAATATTACAAGGTCTGAGTTACACTGTCAGTTCAGAAAAGACTTTTTAAAAATCCCATTGACACAAGACACCACTGGAAGCTGGAAGAGGGCATTTTTAAGGAAGACATAGGTGTGTAAGGACGGAAGAAACTGGAGTCACAATATCAGAGAATATTCACGTCGCCCCAATGAGCGCTGTGTGGTCTGGACAAACTGCTCCATCTCTCTGAGCCTGTGTCCTTGTCATGTGGAGTTAGGACCACCTAATGGCCGAGATCACACCTAGCTTTAAAACAAGCCTGGGATGAACCCTACAAAGATGATTGGCTCAGACCTAGGTCTTGACATTATTGAGAAGGATCCCTTAGCTTCAGGTTGAATTTAGGGAAAGAAATTTGCCAGCTGACAACTGGAATAAGAAAGGATTTCGTGAAAGTCGCTACATCAGGAATGTCACAGCTCCCACCAGCTCCACTGTTAATTGACTTTCTGTCTACAATATTGGGTGAATTTGCTGCTAAAACCAAGTGTTTTCTTTGCAACTGGCTTCATATCCTTAATGTTCACACACACACACCCCCGCCCGGCCAAAGCTGTATTCAGTTGCCCTTATTTCCAAAAGGAAACCAGCATTTCTATTGTTACTATTGCCATAAAAATTTTGACATATAAAGAGAACAGCGCCCCCTAGTGGAAGTATAATCCAATCAGGCAGCCAGGCCCACCATTAAAAGCTGTTGGATGGTGTTCACGTTTGAAAAATTGTTCCTACAACCTTCTTCCAAAAGTCATTTGTGCTGCCAAAAAACGTACATTGGGTTTAAGCTTCTACCAGGGAAATGTTCCTGTTGTGGTTTTCTTTAAAGGACGGAAACCAGATTCATAATTTGGGGTCAGGATAAGGAGAAGATAGAACAAGAAAAGGATCAAGAGTTAGGAACATACAAGAAAAAAAGGGCAGAGGACAAAACACAGACAAAGGAAGGATGATATGAAAATACATTTTTCCTTAATTTTATTGAACTGCATTCCTGACACAAAATGCTTTAGATGGAGAGAGATGCCTTATTCTAAAACAATCCCTACCAAAGACCCTGTTTTAAGAGGGGCACCTTGTATGACATTCAACAGGCAATGACTCCATTCCTAATAATGAAACAAACTACCACCACCCAACACCTGACCTAACAGAACAGACATCCTGTGTCTTGTTCATGTTGTGCTTGAGGGCTTTTAAATAGGGGAAAAGTGTGCCTGTTGCCAAATGAGAGCTTTAGCAACTGTGTGAGTGGGATAGGTGAGCGGGAGACATTGACAAATGACACAAACCCAGAGCCAGGTGGCTTCACTCTAAAGTGACCCCTGTGCTCAGGGGGACACTGCTCCCACTGAGGGGCACACGGTGGCCTCCCAGTGGCTTCTGGGGTAGATGGATGAAGAGTTTCTCTTTTAATAGTCATGTGTTTATAATAATGCGTATTAGGAAAACAATTAAACTGGCATGTCAAAGCCATGAATTTAAGGATACCATTTTTAACAAGAGGCCGCGTTTTTTTCCAAAGTGAGTTATTTTAAAGACAAATACTAAATAAATAATGAAATGGGTGGAAAGGAGGGGCGGTGAAAATCATGAGTGAGCGCTCAGAATCACTGAGGTTCGGAAAACCCTGCTGTAAGTAGCAGATACTATTCGAGTATTTTCCTCTCCTTTCTCTGGTGACACAGTAGACTGATTTCCTCTCATGTTTTACTTGGTCTGTTTTGCTTCTTTCGTTCGCCTGGCTCCTGTCTTTACCTGACACATTTCCCGCTGCTCAGAACCAATTACAATGTTGATGTGGAGGACAGCCCTCCTTCTCCAGGCCTGTCCAGCAGTTGTTCCAAAACTGAGGTCCAGCTCAGGGGGCATCACTAGACTGTCCCCGGCAGCTTGTCTCCAAATCGGGCATCCTCCCGGACCTTCCTGCCCTCCCCTCCAGCATCCCCCAGCTCACTCCTCCCCGCAAAAGAAGGGCCACGTGCCAATGACACGGTCAACAGCCCCAGCAGTGGGGAAGATGCGTTCCTGCCTGAGGACAGGAAGAAAGCAGCTGCTGCAATCCTGAAGGCTCCTTTTCTCACACGGGATCCCCGAGAAGCCTCTGCCATCGACACCATGGATAGGCAGAGGGGAAAAGGCTGCACCGAGAACCTTCCATCTGAGCCACCTCGGGCGTTCCCCACACCAGCACCTTGCCAGTGTGGGCCCGGGTCTGTCCTCCAGGGCTCATCCCAATTCAGTTAAGAAGCATTTCTCATTTATGGGATGACCGAAAAGTGGGTTCTTGAGTCATTTTTCCCTTCAAGACGTCATTGCCGGAATGCAACCCGCCACCTAACTTGCAGTATCTCAGAGCCAGTAAGAGCCCCCTTTGTGCACAGCTGACTTTTCCACAGTCTGTGCTTTGATTGGTGCTGTTCTTCCACTCTAATGCCCCGGAGAGCCTCTGACGAGCCAACCAGTCAAAGTCCAGAACCCTGAAACAGTCAGCAGCCCACTGGCCATGAAGAGCTTCCCAATCCTGCCTCCCCATCAGAATGGACAAGACTCAAGATGGAGGACAGATTAGCCCATTTGGGGTAACATACAAACTGGCACTGAATGCTCTCATTCCTCTCTGCACGCAGAGTTTGGGGGCATCTACTCAGTGGTGCACTAGTCAATGTTTGACAATCAGTTCTGGGTGTTGGGAGATGGGGGGCAGAGTCCTGGTTTGTAGCCTTCGCCGATTTCTGTGGTGTAAATACTCCCATCATAGCCAATTTCAAGCTACCAGCATGATGTTAACTGACTGGCAAAATTCCTGAAAATTTAACCATCAGCTCTTGCAAGTCTGTTCAAGCCTGCTGCGTCATCGTACTGCGTGTACTTTCTACGTGTATGTGCTACAGAGTTCTTTAATAGCACTCGGTGTTGCGTGTTTGGGAATGCTTCTTATTCTCTTCACTGGTGCCAGGATCTCTGACACACTCCTCATCTTCCCCAGCATCCTTCCTTTTCCTTCTCCACTTTCTCACTTTTTAAAAAACTCCTCATATTCTTCCTCTATGGGTTCTCATCCTGTACGTACCTTCAGGACATGGGGAACTGAAATGATACATTTCTATTGCACCATGTCACTCACTCTGTGATAGCTGAAATTTGGGCAGAGCTGGGAACAAGCAAGATGGGGATTAAAGATTCCACAGTTGCTACAGGCACAGTTCAACTATAAAAATTATTGAAGGCTGATAATTAGAGATCCAAAGCTGAATAAGACAGTCTCTGCCTTCTAAAAGCTCATGGATAAACGAGAAGACGGCAAATAATGTCCCCAGAGCAGACATCAAAAAATCACAGAGTTCACATGCAGGTGTTTTTTTTTGCTGTTTGTTTTTGTTTGTTTGTTTTATCTATCTCGATAGAGTGGTCCAGCCAGTACCTACTAATTCATCAGAGTTGGCACTCAAAATGAAATATATTTGCCATCCTTGACCTAGGAGAATAAATGCAGTAAGTACAGGAGAGAAAAGACAGGAAAAGTGTAAAAGAAGCAAAGGTGCATATGAGGCAGTGGGGCAGGGATTGCCATAGACAAGCTTAATCACTATTTATGCCCAAAGCTGACCCTGTCTGTGGACTTAGCTTAAGTGAGTGCATCTCAGGGTCAACATGAAAACCTGCTCTTCTGTCCCTGGGGACTGTCCCTGGCAGGAATCAGTGAGAGGGTACCAGCATACCTGAGTCCATGGGCGTGAGGATGATGGAAGGGGCTAGGCTGATTGCAGGGTAACAGAAGGCTGGGGTTTGAAAGAGTTCACACGAATAGTGGAAGTCACGCTGTGCATTTAGAAACAGTTCCAAGCAAGGGGTTCCAGCCATGATCTACTTCCTTCAAGGCAGTTGGCTGCCTGCTCTGGGGGCCCCTTAAGAAGGAGATTCATACTCAGCCTATACAGAATCTGATTATTACCTTCTGCATCTCTGGGGACCTGGGATTTTATGTTCAAATGTGTGATCTGGGGGTCTACAGTTGACCACAGAGACGATGAGTTCTTTTCGATGGAAGACAAGGGAATTGAGTTTTAACACACACTGCCTAGGCACCCATATCCTAATCCCAGACATCAGTGCTCCATGAGGGAAAGGAGTGCCCCAGGGACGACGAGCAGTACAAGCAAGATTGCAGGCACTTTGGGGACTGCAGCCTTTGTAGTCACACACAGAGTTCCTAGATTCTGGATGTTTCTTGTCTCAAACTCTAGGATCTCATGGCTCCCTGAGCTTCCTGACCCCCAAACCTCTGACCCGGAGTGACACAGCCTTGCCACAGCTGCATTTGAATCTGTGTGGCCCTTTCTAAAACTTTATGTTTTTTAAAAAGAACCTTTGGAATGGATCAGTGAGAGGTATCCAGTTGAATGGATCTTTGCTGGTGAAATCCAGGCACTGTGGTCCCACGCCCGTCCCTTCCTCCATAACACTGCCTTAACCACACCTTTGCTGAAAGATGGATCTTGTTCACAGAACTGATGTGTAGAAAAGATCCAAGAGATAGAAAGCAAAGCTCAACACGAGATGACCCAGCTGAAAATGTTGGCTCAAACAGGTTCTCCAGAGCCCTTAACCCTGGGGGAGGAATGCAGAGAAGTCCAGCGATTTGGTAGCAACGTTACTCATGCTCCCACGGAGGTGTCGTTGCCTTTTCTAGATTCTGATTAAAAGGGAACAAACTGCTTCTGCTAGATCAGGCGTTGGGTGGTGGTGGTTTGCTTTATTATTAGGAATGGAGTCATTGCCCGTCTAATGTCATACAAGGTGCCCCTCCTAAAACAGGGTCTCTGGTGGAGATTATTCTAGAATAAGGCATTTCCCTCCATCTAAGCACTTTGTGTCAAGAATAAAGTTCAATAAAATTAAGGAAGAAAAATAGCCAGAAGTAAAATGCATTTTCATGTCGTCGTTCTTCCTTTGTCTGTGTTCTGTCCTCTGCCCCTTCTTTAATGTCGGATCTCTTGAGCTGTCACCTCAGCATGGGTTTGACCTCTCAATTCCCTATGTCCCCACCAGCCATAAGCTCCTTTGGGAGTACCAGCTGGACCTTATACCACTCAAGTTCCCTCAGCATCCAGCCGTGTACTTGGAATATACTATGTATGCTTGATAAAGATCTTTTGATTTGATCCCCTCACAGATGATTAACACAATGCTAAAACCAACCCTTCCCTCCTTTAAGGAATCCCAGTGATTATTGTCATGAACGAGGTGCTTGGGGCAGCTTGAAAATTTTTATGGCTCTATATAACATAGATAACTAATAAGAACCTACTGACTAGCACAGAAAACTCTACTCAATACTCTGTAATGACCTATATGGGAATAGAATCTAAAAAAGAGTGGATAGATGTGTATGTACAACGGATTCACTTTGCTGCACAGCCAATATTGTAAATCAACTATAGTCCAATAAAAATTAATTAAAATTTTTTTAAAAGAAAAGTTTTATGGCATTTTTTCAGCTTTATTGAGGTATAATTGACAAATAAAAATTGTAAGATATTTAAAGTGTATGTCTTCGTGATTTGATATACATATACATTGTGAAAGGATTCCCCCATCTAGTTAATTAACACGCCCATCACCTCACATATTTATCTTCTGTGTGTGTATGAGAACATTTAAGTTCTACTCTCTCAGCAAATTTCAGTTATGTAAGTATTATCAACTACAGTCACCATGTTATACATTAGATCATCAGACCTTATTAATCTTATAGCTGAAAGTCTACATCCTTTTACCAACCTCTCCCGATTTCCCCCACCCACCCTAGGCCCTGGCAACCACTTTTTTACTCTCTGTTTCTATGAGTTTGACTTTTTTTTAAATTCCACAAATAACTGATATCATGTAGTATTTGTCTTTTACTGTCTGACTTATTTCACTTAGCATATTGCCCTCGGGGTCCATCCATGTTGTCGCAAATGGCAGGATTTCCTTCTTTGTCATGGCTGAATAATAATAATATATATAACCACATCTTCCTTATCCATTCACCCACTGACAGACACTTAGGTTGTTTCCATATCTTGGCTATTATGAATAATGCTACAATGAACATTAGGACAGATATCTCTTAGATATCCTGCTTTCATTTCCTTTGGATATATACCCAGAAGTGGGACTGCTGGATCATGTGGTAGTTCTATTTTCAATTTTTTGAAGAACCCCCACACTGTTTTCCATAATGGCTGCACCAATTTATATTCCCACCAAGAGTGCACAAGCGTTCCCTTTTCTCCACATTCTCGTGCGGCAGATATTTTGACTGAAGACACCACAGAGAGAATGCTCATTATTTTGAAAGGAGCCTCTTCCATTATTGCAAAATTCTTACTTTTAATTCTTAGATGTCCATAAAAACTGAACCTCCTCTATGGGAAGTGGTTACCCTGCATTCGGTGCAACTTCTTCGGGGACTGGGAACGTATTCCATCAAGAGGCAGCCCACCTTTTCTTTTGACTTTCATGCCACTAGAAATTTCTACTTTGTCAAGGGCTGAAATGTATTTCTAAAGGACTCTTCCATCGGTATTACTGCGCTCCTTTGGAACATTTCAGACAAGCTGATTGTTCTTCTACACTACAGCCCTTCCCATGTTGAGATTATAATATAGGATGTGGGAAGGGTCCCTTCTCCCCTTCATCTCATTTTACTCAGAAAAGAAGCTTTTGCTCCTGTCTCATAGATAATCTTATTGGTGAGCCCCTGATGCTTACTGGGTATAACTTACTTGTGGGTCTGATTACTGAACTTCCAAGGCAGGTCTCGGGCTAGCAGGCTCCTCCTTCCCTGCTCGGGAGCCGGGGGAGTCTTGCCTGCTCTTTGTACCTCCTGCAAGCTGAGTGCCCCACGGTACCTGCCTCCATGGGAAGGAGTTCGGGTAGGGCTTTGGAATGGCGGCACATCAGCCATGCCTGCCCTGTTCTTTTAGGAACTGGTCTTCAGCCATGCAGGTGGTTGGGTACCTGGACTTGGACTTCGCTTTGTAGACCTATCTCCAACCTCCATGCTCTCAATTGCTTCCTTTCTCTGTCTCTTTTTCTCTCACACACAGTCTCCTCCTCACTCCCCTTCCTTCCCTCTTTCTCTCTCCCCCTCTTCATGCCTGAATGTGTGGTTGTGGGGACCCTACAGGTCCACAAGTCATACCTTCAATTTTGAAATCAAAACGGCTTTGAAAACTGAGTTTGCCGTAAGATTGAAACAAACTCATTTGGCAGTGAAACTTGGTGTGAGCTGCCAGGAAGCTGTTCAGTAGTAGTCTTCATTTATCCCACTGAGCGTGACTATCCAGGCATTATGGCTACAGAAATATTAATGTATTTCATTACAGCATGTGCCCTCTAACGCACTGGGGCATGTGCACCTTCCTAAAATTCAGAACATTCTGAATTCCAAACTTATGCCACGTTTTCCAGAAGAGTTTTCCTTTTTTTAAAAAATTTACCTTTGAATTTTGCATGATATAAATTCCTGATTAAAAGCATGGTATGCTATTTCTCATTTGCCTAGTAACCCCTTGTCTTTACACTTCATGAGTAAGAATTTTGCATGATATAAATTCCTGGGATGTATCTGCTGACCCTTTTGTGGTGTTGGAGTTTGGCCCTGTCTTTAACACATTCACTCATGATTTAAAAGAAGAAATGGGAGGCCAGTGGTCAGATTTGCATGTGACTTGAAGCCCAGAAGGACACTAAACAGACTGAATAACAAAATCAGGATCCAAAAATATCTTAATCTGAATGAAGGGACTAATTCAAAAAGAAGGAATTTAAAAGCAGTTGTTTGCCTTTATCCATGAATTAAAGCCTTTGACTTATGATCATTTAATGAATTAAGAATCCACCTAACTTGACATGAGAAAGTTTATCAAATGCTTTGCTACAATCCAGACACACTACTTCCCCCACTCTGCTGATACATCTGGTCTACCAACTTCCAGACCTTGGACGATGGCTTTCACCTGACAACCCCAGTGAACTCGGTTGGAATCACAGCTTCCTGTGATGCAGTCACATGATCACAGTGTCCTATATGACACAGTCACTGACTCCAAGCTTTTTTCCCCTATAACATCCACCCTTCTGTTCTAAATACAGCAAATCTAATTCTTATTTTAAGCGCAGTGGTTTTTACTCTGAAAATAGCCAGAAAGTCTGCCTATGTCTACTCTCCAATTCAAATTCCCTTTGTTGGGAGTTAAAAAATGAAAAAGATTGGGCTTCCCTGGTGGCACAGTGGTTGAGCGTCCACCTGCCGATGCAGGGGACACGGGTTCGTGCCCCGGTCCGGGAAGATCCCACATGCCGCGGAGCGGCTGGGTCCGTGAGCCATAGCCACTGAGCCTGCGCATCCGGAGCCTGTGCTCCGCAACGGGAGAGGCCACAACAGTGAGAGGCCCGCGTACCACAAAAAAAAAAAAAAAGAAAGAAAAATGAAAAAGATAACTGAACGGTGAAAATTTTTTGTTTCTTTAGTCACCCCTAGGACCAGTAATTCTTCTCACAATACAGAATTTTTGGATTTTTCATTTCTGTGTGTCTTTTTTAAACTGATGGGTTTTTATGAGTACTAAATAAATAAATATGTAGGGTTACAGGTAAACTTTGGTTTCTTCTTTTTGTTTATTTGAATAATGTAAACTTATTTCTTTATAAGGAACATGTCTTTTGATTGAAGAAAAAAAATAATACAGGTCCTAACAATCCCCCTCCCCCCAGCCTTGAAGAACAGCAGCGATTTGGCTGGTTGAATGTGTAGGGGCCTCTCCTGGCTGTAGAGAGGAAGGACCACAGTCACTTCCTTTGCCTTGGGCCTCCTGAGAATCAGCACTGGTCCAGTTGACTGTGAACTTGGGGCCTGTGGGAAAAGGGTCACCTGGACACAGGCAAGTGTTGTGAGGATTCCAAGTTTAAGGAGACTTTCAGGGAAAGCCAGTTGGAGTCTTCAGGTGAGGTCCTTTAGCTGAAAAGGCCGGCTGTGTTTCAGGGGTAGGACAGGACCCCTGAACATGATAAGAAACCCACTGCACACTGGCTAGTCACCATAGACTGACAATAAGATGAGCTAGGTCAGTAAAGGTGCTGCATTCTACCACCGCCAGAGTGATGGATATACAGGCTTACCTCAGAAATATTGCAGGTTTGGTTCAGGACTACCACAATAAAGCAAATAATAGAATAAAGTGAATCACATGAATTTTTTAGGCTTCCTAGTGCATATTAAAGTTACATTTACACTATACTGTAGCCTATGAAGTGTGCCATAGCGTTATGTCTAAAAAAACAACGTACACGCCTTAGTCAAAAAATACTTTATTACTAAAAAATGCTAACCATCATCTGAGCCTTCAGCAAGTCATAGTAGTAACATCAAAGACCACTGATCACAGGACACCATAACAAATATAATAATAATGAAAAAATTTGAAATAGTGTGAGAATTACCAAAACATGACAGAGACACAAAGTGAGCAAATGCTGTTAGCAAAATGGCTCAGATAGACGTGCTCGATGCAGGGTTACCACAAACCTTCAATCTGTTAAAAAAAAAACCATAACACAATATCTGCAAAGTGTCATAAAATGAGGTCTGCTTATACAAGGGAGTTTGGGATAATCCAATACTTAATTTTTCATTCCAAGTTTTTCATTGATAAAAAGAGATAATAACAACCTCTAACCTGGTGGTCTCTGAAATGTCTAAGGAAATTGATGTCAGGCTCTCAAGTTACTCTGAGAAGGAAGACTGACTTACAGTCACAATTACTGACCCTCAAGGAGCCAGTGTGGAGACATTGTGCGAGATTGAGCTAATTGCCTATGAATAATAAGAATGGATTAACAGTTCATATTTCAAGTTTTTACTGTGTGAAAGGCAAAGCTCTAAGCACTTCACATGAATTAGGACATTTTGTCCTCAAAATAACCCTATGAGACAGGTACTATAATTATCCCTATTCTATAGCTGGGAAAGAGAGGCACAAAGAGGCTAAGACAGCACCATGACACATATCTAAGGAGTGTCAGCGCCAGACTGTACGCCCTGATATCTGGCTCTACAATCCACGCTCCCAAGTCCTCCATCACCCTGGCAAAGTGGTCCTGCAGGATACTCTAGTGAGTTCACAGCTAATCAAGTGCATCAACTTGCACACAAATGGGTTTAGATTGACATTGATCATTTTGTCTTTTTAATCTTTAAGCTTATCCTCCACTGCTGATTATTCACAAGCATAAAGATAAAAATAGCAAGGACAGATCGGGGAAACTGACTAATAGTGACTTGCTGCCCCCCATGCAAGACGTAGGCTGAAAAGATGCTGAAGAATGTCCCTAACGGCAAGCTTGCTGGGCAGAAGGTGGTACTTGCTTTAAAATAATCCCCCGCAAAAGCAATCTGGTGGAAATCCTAATATCTTCCCCTTTGTGACCCCACCTCCTCATGAGTTTGGAAACAGAGGCAAAATCATCTTCCACAGCCAACTCTCTAACTACATCTGCCAGAGAAAACTGGCATCTCTTGCCCAAGACCTCTGCATCTAGAGGCTCACACATCCTTGACCCAGTTGGAGCCCAGGCAAAGACTCCAATGTTCTCCTGTAACAGAACAGGAGGATACAGAAACCTAGGCACAGAATCCTAGCATGTGTGAAATGCAAGGATCTAGCGAGTTACAGAAAGAGGTCCCCTTATTTTTAAAGGGGATAAAATTGAAGCAAGCTTGGTGAAGTCATTCACTTTATTTTTTTTTTACACATGGCTAAGCCTTTCATTTATTAAAGTAATTAAATTTCCAATCATTAAACTTTCTCATAAAGAATACTCTAGTCCCAGATAGTTTCACTTTTGAACTTATTCAAACTTTAAGGAAGACATTTTCTTTTTTTTTTTAATTTTTATTGGAGTATAGTTGCTTTACAATGTTGTGTTAGTTTCTACTGTACAGCAAAGTAAAGCAGCTATACATATACATATATGCCCTCTTTTTTGGATTTCCTTCCCATTTAGGTCACCACAGAGCACTGAGTAGAGTTCCCTGTGCTATACAGTAGGTTCAAGGAAGACATTTTCTAATGAACAATATTCTTCAGAAAAGTGAGGAATAGGAAATATTTTCCAATCAGTTTCATGAGGGAATATAACCCTCCTACATAATCATGACAAAGACATTACAAAAAAAGGAAGCCACAGTGAAGTCATTTACTTTAGATCACACAGCTAGTCAATGTCTTATTCCTCTTTGTTTCCCTGGAAGTTGAGCATAGAAGGTGCTCAGTAAATGTTTAATGAATTATCTGTGTGAGTTTATGGAGGAGTCTTCATCTCTCTGGTCTCAGTGTTATCAACTATAAAATATGGACAATAATACGGTCTATATGCCCTACAGAATTATTGTGAAATGAGGATCAAATAAAATTTATCCTTCCTCCCCTCCTGCATACAAATACACCCAGACCTTTCCTCCAAATAAACGGACAAGCAGGAAAGGAAAGAGGCACACTGTCATTCCTCTCCCCTCTCCATCCTCCATCTTAAAGATTTTGAAACAAGGCAGCATGGTGACTTGGGCAAACCCAGACGTTGACTTAGGCTGGGCTAGGAAACCAGAGAGGAAAACCAGTTGACTTGGTGGGGTTTGGGGTTCTTGATATCTTGGGTTTTTTTTTAATATAATCAATTGAATTTTATTCCTACAATAGGGAGAAATTTAAGTTTAAAATAGTCATACTCTATTCAAGCATCTTAGAGATGACCTGGATCAATCCTTTCACTTTAGAGATGAAAGTAAAATCAAAATTTGGCCCCACGTCACACGGCAGGTCAGGAGCAAGACTCCTGACTCCTGATCGTCTCATTAAACAATCACCTTGACACGTGGCTTCCAGAAGGGATAGTATCGTCCTTGGCAAGATGCAGACCTGCTCTAAAGCTGTTGGTACCTGTAGCCATTGTACGTTTAGTCACATCTGGGCAAGTGACTAACTTCTGGAGCCAGGCCTCCTCTCCCTCCTTGATTTCCCATCCTTGCATTTCTTTAGCAGATGTTGCAAAGTGCAAAGTTCCCAGGGGCCTTCTCATTACAAACCCAGCTGCCTTGACCCTGTCCTCCTCCAGGATGTGCAGCACGTGACTGCTTGGCCAATTCATCCTTGTCCAAATGCTCCACCCTCCCCTTTCCGGCACCGTTACAACCACTCCTTCCCTGGAGCCCTTTCTCCCTCCCACCCTGGATATAGACAGAGAATCCCAGGTTTCAGCAATAATCCTCAGTCAGACAATTCCTTTATTTTCATTCAAGCTCTGCCCTCTCTTCTAAGCCCTAAATAAGCATTTCCACGTTAATATCCATCTGCCAACCCCACCCTCCAAACCCAACGGTCCAAAGGAATGTGTGGTCTTCCATGCCCACCTCCTTCCGTCCCTGACTCCCCATTTCCACACCAGCGTGGCCTTTTCACATACCTGACACTTGTCTTCACTCCTTCTTCTATTTCGGCCCCTGCTCCAAATAGCTTCAGAATCCTTCCTGTAGGTCCTACCATTGTCATGCTTCTCAAAGTATCCCACTCTTTCTATTCTGCTGCCACAATTCTATTTCTGGCATGATAGCCCTAATCTTCCTGCATCCAGACATCCTCCCACTCAATCTATTTTGCAGACTGTTCTAGAATTGTCTTCCTTAAAACCCAGATATGATCAGGAACTTTAATGCTCAGTAATCGTCAATGGCTTCACAGTGTTCACCAGAGTCAATACAAATTCCTGAGCGTGGTTGTATTAGTCAGGGTTCTCAGAGAAACAGAATCAATGGTATATATATACTATATATATGCGTATATATGTATACATATATACGCATATATATAGTATATATATACATTTAGAGAGAGAGAGAGAGAAAGAGATTTATTATAAGGAATTGGCTCATGTGATTATGGAGCCTGACAAGTCCCCAGATCTGCAGGGTGAGCTGGCAAGTCGGAGGCCCAGGAGAACAGATAGTTTAGTTCCAGTCTGAGTCTGAAGACCTGCAAACTAGGAGAGCTGATGGTGTAGTTCCCATCAGAACGTTATCAGGCTCAAGCCCCAGGAAGAGTCGATGTTTCAGTTCAAGTCTAAAGGCAGGAAAAAGGCCAATGTCCCAGTTCAAAGGCAGTCAGGCAGGAGGAGATTCTCTCTTACTCAAGCGAGGGTCAGCCTTTTGTTCTATTCAGGCCTTCAACTGATTGGATGAGGTTCACCCATGTCAGGAAGGTCAATCTGCTTTATACAGTCTTCCAATTTAAATGTTAATCTCATCCCAAAACATCCTCACTGAAACACTCTAAATATTTGACCAAATACCTGGGCACTTCATGGCCCAGTCAAGTTGACACATAATCTAACTATCACAACCATCATTACAGACATTTTAGAACACGTCCTCATTAAACTGTGATAGGTTTCTAGAACACTCACTCTGTGCTAGGCACAGTGCTATATGCTTTCACATTATTACAAGTATACTAAGTCCCACGACTTCGAAGTCATAAATAGAAATGGTAATGTGTGTGTATGTGTGTTCTCATATTTTCAACCTACAGCAAAATAAAAACAGAACTAAGTGAATTTTCTAAAGTGGTGGGATAGGGAGGGTGGGAGGGAGATGCAAGAGGGAGGAGATATGGGGATATATGTATATGTATAACTGATTCATTTTGTTATAAAGCAGAAACTAACACACCACTGTAAAGCAATTATAAGCCAATAAAGATGTTAAAAAAAAGAAATAGTAAACAATTAGGAAACAAACCAATTATGGGAATTATTCATATCTAACATTCTTGAGCACTTGCCATGTGCCCGTCACTGGGGTAAGTGTTTACAAGCGTTGGCTTACTTAAATGTCACAAGAACCCCCTGAGTCATTATTATGGCTCATTTACAAAAGACAAAACTGAAGAGTAAAGAAGTTAATGACTTGTCTAATGTCAGAGACTCAGAGGTTGCAAAGCTGAACAGGAACTCAGGTGGGTCCAATTTTTAAGCCCCTACACTTACTCTTTACACTCTACTGCCTTATTAGTAACAGCCTGCAAGAGGCGCCAGGGAGAATGACTCCATCTCCTTGTCCCCTACAACTTCATCCTCCTGTTTGCACGAAGAAAAGGGACAAGAAATCATATACCTTAAATATAAAGCATGGGATTCTTGTTTAAAATTCCAATTTTGGGGACTTCCCTGGTGGTGCAGTGGTTAAGAATCCGCCTGCCAATGCAGGAGACACGGGTTCGAGCCCTGGTCCAGGAATATCCCATATGCCGCAGAGCAACTAAGCCCGTGAGCCACAGCTACTGAGCCTGCGCTCTAGAGCCCGTGAGACACAACTACTGAGCCCGCATGCTACAACTACTGAACCCGCGTGCCACAACTACTGAAGCCTGCTCACCTAGAGCCCACGCTCCACAAGAGAAGCCACCGCAATGAGAAGCCTGCACACCACAACGAAGAGTAGCCCCCACTTGCTGCAACTAGAGAAAGCCCGCACGCAGCAACGAAGACCCAACGCAGCCAAAAATAAATAAGTAAATAAATAAATTTATTAAAAAATAAAATAAAATTCCAATTTTTGTTTTGATAGTGTTTACAGAAGACATTGTAAGTCTCACGACAGGACAGTGTCAAGGTCTAGTGTTTGGATGTACTGGTACTGGCAGGGATCCAAATCTACACTGAAGCCATGGAGTGCCACCCCTCATGTCACAAAGCACTTTCTCACACTCTCTCCCTGAACTCTCACCGTGACCTGGAAAGGTATTACCATCCTTATCGTTAAAAATAAACTGTTTTATATATAGTAGTGCGTATATGTTAATCCCAACCTCCTAATTTATCCCTCCCCCACCTTTCCCCTTTGGTAACCTTAAGTCTGTTTTCTACAGCTGTGAGTCTCTGTTTTGTAAATAAGTTCATTTATAAATAACTTTTCTTTAGATTCCACATGTAAATGATATCATATGGTATTTCTCTTTTTCTCTCTGGCTTACTTCACTTAGTATGATAATCTCTAGGTCCATCCATGTTGCTGAAAAAGGAATTACTGCATTCTTTTTTATGGCTGAGTAATAGTACAGGGAACTATACTCAATATTTTGTAATAACCTATAAGGAAAAGAATCTGAATAAGAATATATATATACATGTATAACAGAATCATTGTGCTGTACACCTGAAACTAGCATGACATTGTAAATCAACTATACTTCAATAAAATAAATAAATAAACCGAGGTTCTTAGGGTTAGGGACCTGAACAAGGTCACCCTCCTTGTAAGTGGTCAATTTTTTGACTACTCCATGTTGCCTCTTAATAACACCACTTATTCTTGAATATAAGTCATTCTCTGACAAATCTCATTGTCCAGAGCTTTTCACAGTTTTGTTCAGTTACTGGACTAGAGCCACATAAAATGGTCACCACACAGGATCATTAATCACAGAGGATCTGCTGAATCCAGAGGTCTTCCCAGGATACAGAATACCTTTGCTGAGGCATTTCTGCGCGAAAGGATTTGCTGTAATGTGACTTCACCTGACTTCACAGCCATTACTGCAAATTCTGCTTCAAAGAGAGGGTCTGTCTTAACAAGCTGCTATTGCAGCTGCTTCTCTGCCGCTGGCATTCCGGAGCAAACCAGAGATTAGAGGAGTTGCTCTTTGGATTTAGAGATAGAGAAGGCAGGCTAGGGACCCAGACATCAATCTACCCACCCTTCCCCAGCGGGTGATGCTGTGGTCAGACAGGCAGCCTCTATGATTCCTGGTCACATGTGCCCACCTGGCTGTCATAACACAGGGCCAGAGTCACAGCGTGGGAGGACAGACCAGACTTTCCAGAAAGTAAAATCACCCTGGGGCTGCAGCAGCCAGGTTTGATGGGACAACTACAGTCCCCATCAGGAGAGCTGGGGAGGGGATTGAGAAGGGCTCACAGAGCCTCTGATCACACTCTAGATGTCCTTGGGCAAACTTCCAGACACCCCGTCCATCAAAACTGCTCACCCAGAGAAAATGATCAATGACAAGCAGCCCATGGTCTGACCATGTGACAGCAAAATAATTCCAGGTACAAAAAGGGCGATGGCTGTGCAAGCAGGGTCGGCGCTCAGCACCACGAGATGAGGCACAGGGTGGAGGTGCCAAAGGATTCCCCACCAATACACACACACACCACACACGCACATTCATTCTTCTTATGTCATGGTTACCAAGGCAACCCAACATGAGTCATCAAATCTCAAGGTGGATTAGCAGAGCAGGAAAGAGGCTTTTGTTTGTTTAAAGCTTTCCTCTTCTTTCCTCTTAATAGCTTGGTCTGATCTCCATAATATCCGAGTACCTCTCTTACTCTCAGAAATCCTAAAATCAGTGTGCTGAGCTTGTTTAATCTTAGAAAGCAATCAACATTTTTTTTTCATATTGGGTCAGGGTGGGGAAGCCAGGGCTTAGTAATAATGCTGCAATTGGCAGATTTGAAATGATTATTGGAACTATTAGGGTGGTAACTTACAAACCGTATCCCCTCTGCTCTGAGGGTCAGCATTACTCCCCTGGAGGCCCACAAGGCATCTGGCCTTCTCAGAGAAGCCCAGCCTCCTAGCCTCTGAGGAAGAGGCGCTTCCTGGGCACAGAATGCCCCCTCGGGGCACAGCATGCCTGCAGACTTTCTATTTTGGGCCCTGAAAGTCTGCACAGTTCACTGTCTGTGCTTGCTGAACAGGAAGGTCTTTCCAGGGCCACATCCTAGAGGACTTTGCTAAGAGCAGAAATAAGTCAGCGGAGAAAACGAGATAAGTCACGAGGGCAAAGCACGATGTAGGAGAACACGTCCTCTCTCCTGGCCTTAGATTCTGCCTGGATCTACTCAGAACACCCTGGAGAGGCATCCTATGACTGATTTGGAGGTGGGCGCTTAGCCGAGTGGGAAAGACAGGCACGGGTTACTGGCTTTCCCTGTATAAGCCTTTTCCCCAGTAGGCACAGCTACGGTTCAAATTACCCAATGAGTAATTTCCAGGCGAAAGCACGGGCTTTGAACCCAATGAAGGAAGAAAGATGGCAGCCAAGATGTCAGTAAACCCATCTTTGCCCTCCCTTCCTCCTTAGCTAAAAGTTCCCCTGGTCCTTCCTTCCACGTGGGTCTTAATTCAGGGCCTGAGTTAGGTTTTGTTAAAGCAGAGGTCCCTGACATGGTAACGTTCAATTGAAGGTAACTGCTACTTGATGGCAAGACGAAAGAATCTCCAACGGTTCCATTTCCGCTCACCTCTCCCCACCTATGATGTAGAAAGAGGCTGTCAAGACTTTCCATCATCAACTGTTACAAAAATCCTAATAGAGACCAGGAAAAGTACTTCTCGAGCGGGGATTCCTGGTGTGGAATCTGTAGGCACTAGAGCAGCAAAGTTTTATTTCCATAGGGCTGAGGCGAGGGGTAAGCTTTGTTTTACCCCTTTCTATTTCAAATCGAGAGTATTTGAAATCGTTTTCATTTTTATAACATTTTATGCCTAGCTTCCAAGTGTATCATGGGCCAGCAAATATTCCTCTGGGCCCACACTGAGCAGAGCTGCCCCCCAGAGGTTGTGTGATGAGAGAAGGCAAAAGCTTTGCTTACATTAATATCCATGACATCTACAACCACATTCCCACGCAATCTGGGCCGGAGTGGTGGGCTCTGAAGCCTTTCTCATAGGCTTCCCCTGCCCATTCTCACCAGCCCTGCTCTAGGTCTCCCTCAGACCCAATAGTGAAGTAACTGCTTAACCCTTGGGCTGTTCTGTGGAGCTGGACCAAAGCCATGCTAACTGACCCAGCTTTACTCATAGGTAGCATTTGGAAGATTTTTAAAAGGGACTTTTAGAGATCAAGCCATCCCCCTCAATTCAGATGAGGAAAACGAGACCTTGAGTGGTGAAGTGACTTGCCCAAGGTCACACAGCACCCGGGTGGCAGAGACTAGAGCTTCTTGGCTTCAAATCCAGAGTTCTTAGCATTCTACCTTTGTGAGGTGTGAAGGGAGAGAGAAGGCTTCCTCAAATCCCCTCCTGTGGTCTTCTCTACCTGATTATTTTTTCTCTCTTTTTTGTTGAATTATAGTTTGTGTACAATATTATATAAGTTACAAGTGTACAAAATAGTAATTCATAATTTTTAAAGTTATATTCCATTTATAGTTCTTATCAAATATTGGCTATATTCCCTAGGTTATACAATATAGCCTTGTAGCTTATTTTATACATAATAATTTGTCCCCTCCCCCTAAATTGCCCCTCCCCCTTCTGATTTAACAATATTTATTAATTTAATAATCTACCTGATTATTATTAACAACAACAACAAAGATACATCTGGGGATAGGAAAGCAATATTTTAAACCCCTAAAACTTCAGTATAAATCAATAGATCTTAAGAAAATGGAGGCCCCTGTATAGCGAGAGAGTCCAGGGTGCAGAGACAGCAGTGGGTCCCATAAAGAGCCTAAAAAGAAAGGGCAAAGATCCCTGAAGACAAATATCACTAACGTCATAGCTAGTTTCCCCATTCTGAATAATGGGAGTGGTGGAAAACATCCGGAACTCACGGCTAGATCACGTCCATGGATCCAGCTCATCAGTGAGGAGACTGAGTGATCAGTCTTTGTTTTGAGGAGACTGAGTGATCAGTCTTTGTTTTGCCGCAGGTTGACCAGTATGACCTTGGACTGACCCTCAGGAAGTGTGAGCTGCAGAGCCTCTGGTAGGCTGAAGAGCTTGGTCACCCCCCCACAGAGGGAAATTAGATGACCGCAGCCATTTGAAATTACCTGCTGTTGCTCTTGGCTTAGTTCTGTTTCATTCACACTGGCTCCCAGTGTCCTGACATTTCCCATTCATGGCTGTTCTCACCAGCCTCATTTCCTACCTCTTTGAAAAGGTCTCTATAACTACCTCTGAAAACCAAGAACGCTAACTTATGCTTAAGCTAACATGGTGAAAAATTTTGATTAATCTCAGCCGAATCATCTGAAGGCTGGAATAGATGGATTTTTATGGTTATTATCAGATTCAACTTTCAGGATAGGAATCATTCCATCTTGTGGCATCATTTGAAACTATTTTGCTCTGCAAAAAGCCCACTAAGTCACAAAACAACGTCAACAATACATTCTCATCCCTTCCCATCCATGTCAGAATCGTAGCTGAGGTGCTATTGTTACTGAGTCCAAGCTCGCTCTGCTTGCCACATGACAGGCCAATAAATCAGGAGACGAGGTGTTGAGGCAAGGAATAGCAACCTTATTTGGAAAGGCAGCAGACCGAGAAGATGGTGGACTAGTGTCCCCTAAAACCATCTTACTGGGGTCTGGATGCCAGTTTCTTTTACAGAACAGAGAGGGGGAGGAGGTGAGGAAGTAAAGTAAAAAGGCCATTAGTTTTGCAAAATATCTCCCGGCTTGGCCAGCTTCGGGGTAGTGATGTGTTAATTTCTTCTTTTCTGCAGCCATCCACAGGTGGGCAAGGTCAGATTGCCTCCCTGTGAGCTGAACAAAGGCACTTTAGTTTAACATTCAGGCAGAGGGGCAGAATTCCCTGAAACAGGCCATTACATAAGATTATAATAACAAGAGCAATGAAAAGCAAAGGTTAAAGTAAAAGAAACAGACCCAACATGGAGTCAGACTTTGCTCTTCCCTGTTACACTATCAGTCCACTGACACAGAACATCAGTTTTCTAAGGCCAAGTTGTCTTGGCTACTAAATTTCTGAACTCACTGGCAATGCCCTCGACATTGGTGTAGCTGCAGTAATTCCAGCAGGAAGGTTCCCTGGTTGGGAGACTTGCTCCTCATTTGCAGTGGATGTGATTTCCTTTCCCTGCCTTTCTCCCTAGCCTGCCTGCTCCAAATCTCTAAGTATGATGCTCAGAATCTGTACCTGGCACAGATATTCTTAGCTTTGCCCCAGGCCCTAAACACAATCGGTTCATCCCACTTTACATGACTTATCTCACTTTGGTGGATTCCTGTAACTTCTAACTATTTTTCTGTTCTAGACCTTAAAGAGCCTTTTCTCATGCTAAAACTGCCTTCAAGGCTCTTTCTGGAATTACCTATTTATTTTTCAACTGTGTCCATTAGCATGCTGCTAAGTGATTCTTCCCCAAAAGGCAGCTTGGCTGGGGGGCCCTTTTTGAATGCCTCTCTCTCAAAGCCAAGGCAGAAGAGTAAGGATGTTTAAGCATTCCTGGGGGTCTGGGGGAGCAGAGAGGAGCCTCCAGTGCTTGGCAGAGCCTAAGGGGAAAGGTTGAATGAAGCTCGTTAGTTCTGATAGGAAGGCAGGGCTGGGTGCTGCGTTGAGAAATAATTGCGGTGTCACTCTCTCAGTGTTTACATGCTTGCATTACAGGCTCCACTCTGCTACTCAGCTCCTGCTTCTAGAAAGTTCTCTAGCAGCCAGGGTTTGTATCCACCCGCAGCCTGCACTCCAAAAAGAATGCCTTCGTACTGATATCAGACTACACAAATATAACTTTACGAATTATCTATGATTGTTTTTAAAGATATCATAACTTCAACTTTTGAGCAACTAGAAGGCCATGGAGCATACACTAAAACAGGCAGGCTTCAGAGTCAGGCTAAACTGGATTCAAATTCTGGCACAGACACAGAACAAATATATGGTTATCAGAGCCATTTCCAAGCGTCCGTGATTGCCACAGGCTGTATCGATTGGATAATGACAAGGGGATTGGTTTGAGTCCAAAAAGAGAAGCCACTCAGAGAAGACACAGGGAAGAAGGAGTACTTAATTTTTATGACCCAGTGGCTGTTGGCTGGTGCTTGATATTAATATTTCATGTTGTCAATCTTCTTTTTTATTTTAAACTCAAAATGAAGAGCTATCACTGGCTCTAATCCTAGGAAGAGCAAGAGGCATTTTCACGTACTGCCCCCTCCTCCGCACCCATCTAGTTACTGGCAACACAGCATTTGAAAAGTCCTCTGATCTTGTCAAGCCATTCCAAGTTAAACTTTGGAAACATGTACTAATTTCAAGGACTAAAATAAATCACCCTGCTGCTAAAATATCAGGGCTCTCTTTCTTAGGCAACAGTAGGTGGGGGTCTACCTTAGGGGCCACGAATAGATCTGGAGGATGGCCCTGCCTAAAGCAATCTTGTTCTTTTCCCTTCTCCCTTTCCTCACCACCCCCGGTTTTTCCGTTGAGTTTATGATTTGGTTGCTAGGTCAGCAGAAGGTGAATGGCTTCCTGCGTGGGTGAGGCAGAGTGACTGCAAAATGTGTATCTTGCCTCAACTCAGCAAATGGTGCCCCAGCTGTCAGGGGTACACAGCATATTGAGGCTATGATTCAGGAGAGAGCACGAGGTGAACTGCATTGTCAAGCGTGGTATTAAAAGGCTGGGGCTGCATCTATTCCATTGGCAGGCTTTGGACTGAATGTTTCCTAACAGAATCATGAAGTATTAACTTGGAAGGGGTCATGTGGACCAGCCCCTTCTCTTTAGAGATAAGGGATCTGATATCCAGAGTATGTAGGGCAGTGTGGTTTTTTTGGTGGTGGCAGTGGGGGCACTGGGGCGGGGGTGGGGGGGGGGCGGAAACAGCATGAAAAGGATCTAATCTGACCAACGAAATAGTGCTGACATTTCCCAAGAAAATATCTAATTGAATTGTACACATAAAATAAGAAGAATTTTCATAGTGCATGAGGGAGAAAGAGTCAAACCTGACAGTTCTAATATTTAGAGAAATGCATGGTATTGAAATAACTTGGATTCAATACCTAAGGTATTGAATACCTAACAATGCCAATGACCTTACTCCAGTCATAGAGCAATGTGTCAGGGTTGGGACAATGTTGATGGCTCCCCTTCTACCTGGAAGCTTGTAGCCTTAGCTCATCTTGAACCATATGTAATCATTAATTCATTTGATAAAAACATATTAACTACCTACTATGTGACAGAGTCTAGGGGGAAAAGTGTGAGTAAAACATTTTATCTACCTTCAAAACCTGCCAGACACGAAAACATTTTTTTTTCAATGTGAGAAACCCAAACAAATTTATTATAATAAGTCAGTTCCACCTAGAAGGCAATCGGTGGCTTCTACAATTGACCAGTTTTCTCCTTTCCATGTCTGGTAAGAGTCAATAGCCATCAAAGTCACATAAAATTATTATAAATGGTAGACATTTGTTTTCAGACATTAAATGATGGGAAGTAGTAGTATCAGTCGTGTAGCATTTGATGTGCACAAAGTGCTTTACTGTCATATTTTATGGCTTGTTCTACATAATAGCCATGTGTGAGATGGGCCGGAACAGCCTCTATTTCAGAGCTAGGAAATGGCGGCAATCACCACGTATATCAATGTCCTCTTTGAATGCTATTTGCCTCGGGGTTTGAAAAAAGGTCATCACATTTTAAAATTTCTTGGAATTTGCATTCTGCATGTTTAGATTTGTTTCACCCTGTCTTTTTATAACAGTTCAGTTTCAAAGCTCAAAGTCTGCACCGCACAGGTGACATCGTGTGCAGCTGCCAAGATGAGCCATGGCAGGCCTGACCCAACCCTCTTAGCCTTCATCATGGTCAATAGCTCTTACCCTACTTCCACTGGAACTCCATTTCATTCTTCCCATCACTTACCCTCTAAGGTCACAGAAACTATCCTTCTTGTCTCCATCCCTCTTTCCTTCCAAGTAAGTGACCCTGGGGGTGGTCCTTGTTTGCCTCTCACCACCCAGCCTTTTGGTCCATCTTCCTCGGGCTCACTGTAGTCACAATGGAGCCACCCACCATGGACCAGCTCCAATAATGAGTGATCTGTTCCACTCCCAACCTCTACGACTAGAGTGGAACTTTGGGGAAACAGGTGTAAAGATCTTGTAAACTCTCACTAACTCCTTTGTTTCCTCTTCCCATTCCTTCCATAAGTATTCCTAAGCAATGTGATCACCTTGGGGTCAGATCTGGTGATCAAGAGGGACTGTCCCCTGCCTGTGAGAAGCATACAGTCCAGCAGGGATTTTAGAAATGTCAATGGGCAATTGTCAGTCAAAACTGTTGGTACCACAAGAGTGTTGGGAGCAATGGAGCAGAAGGGATGGACACCTGCCTCAGGTCTGGGGGGTCAAGGAGGGTTTCCCAGAGGAAGCAGTCCCAGGGCTCTGTTCTTTGCAGTTACACTGGAAAGACTGTCCTTTGCTTGGGAGAGACTCTGAGTCTAGGCAGCCAAGAAAGGCCAAGAGTGTGGCCCAGGGGAAAGAGAGTGGAGACTATCTTTACCCTCTAGGCCGTAAGGAAGGAAGGGGGACTAGGCTTCCTTTGCTTTGCCATGACCCAGTCATGTTCAGGGATAAGAGGTACCTTTGGTTCACCCCCTGCAGCATTTCTCTTGACATACGATGGGCAAGGTTCAGGCCCAGCAGAAATACTTTCCCCTGCAAAGCCTAAAAGGACAGGATGGGCTCCTTTTCAAATCACTGCTGACAAACATCACAGCTAGTCTCAGTGCTGACGGGGAATGAGCTCAGGAAAGGGAACCAGGAAACAGCTCTTTGATTAATCAGGTGTGTGGCCTCAGCCTGTCACCTGACCACTCTGGACCTCATTGCCTCATTTAACTTACTGCATCAATAGTACCTGCCCTACTCACTCAACAAGTTTGTTGGGAAGATCAGTCATAATAAATATGAAAGGTTTAAGATAAGTAAAAGCAGAGCCCATGACTGTGTCCAGTGTTGTTTCACCGTGTTCATTTGCTTCCGCTTCTAGGTTAGTATTCTCCTCACCCGCGGCTGAGTGTCTCGGGTGCCCACCGTCTTGACACTGCCCTCCACTTACCATCCCACAGGACTCCATCAACAGCTGCTAATTATGTGCCATGGCTGAGTCATTCCAGGCCCTGACCCATGATATCACTGACACCATCAAAGTATTCAAATGGCCCCTTCACTTCAAGGCCCATAAGCCCATACTCCTCAAGTCTCCTCTGAGCCCAAGGCCAGTGGAGCACACCTAAAGGGGAAAGGCTTCATCTCCGACACCACAGTCCTGGGTTCTCCCCCGGGGCCCAGCATCTTTCTTCTAGCTGGAGCGTATCTGTCTTTATTCCTGAACATGGTCTCCTGGTACACCTACTGCACGTGCTTAGGGCTGCTTCAACAATAATGGTGGAAGCACTGCCCAATTTCTTCCATGTTCTTGTCTCTCCTTGGTCAGGGATACGCATGGAGTCTAAATCAACTGACCCATTAACATGACAATGCGACCGTGACTGTGCCCTGGTCAGCTGAGCTAACTGCCCAGCACACAGCAAGGGCTCAGTAAATACTTGTCAAATGAATGATTAGACCTTGTTATGGGCTGAATTATGCCCCCCTCCCAAATGTGCATGTTCAAGTCCTAACCCCCAGTACCTCATAATATAATCATATTTGGAGATAAGGTCTTTAAAGGGCTAATTAAGTTAAAATGAGATCTTCTCAGTGGGCCCTAATCCAATATGACTGGTGTCCTTATAAGAAGAGGAGATTTAATAGTGCAGGACACGCGTGCTTGCACAGAGGTAAGACCACGTGAGGACTGTCTATAAGCCAAGGAGAAAGGCCTCAGAAGACACCAAACCTGCCAAAGCCTTGATCTCAGACTTCCAGCCTCTGAAACTGTGGGAAAATTAATGTTGGTTGTTTAAGCTACCCAGTCTGTGTAATTCTGTTATGGCAGCCCTAGCAAACTAATACCTACTTAAGAACATACAAAAGTAGTAATTACACCACAGACCACTATTCGTGGTGTGGAACTTATAGCCCCACCAGTAAGGGAGTGATCTGCCCAGAGCGGGGAAGCTGTTTTGGGGTCCATCCTTGTTTCTTGGACAGCTTCATGGGCCCACCAGACACCCTCAGAAATAGATGACCCATAGGGTAGAAAACAGAGACTTTCCTAACAGTAAGGCAGGGGCTGCTCTCTGGATATTTATGAGCTCTCTCTGTGTTATATGAGAAGCAGATATTATTTTTCCATTTTACAGATCGGTGACTCGGATTATACAAGGAATCAGTAGTCAGTTTAGAATGGAATCACAACTGCACATTTTCCATCCACAATGTGCCTTGGCTGATCTCTGCCCCCGCTCTCTCCTCATCTCTACTTGCTTAAGGCATATACATAAGTATACAGATATTTGGAAAGTAGGGGAGAATTTGAGGGAAAAGCCAACATTTAGCAATAGAAAAAAATTGTGCAACATCTTTGCCTACATAGCCTTGGCAGCTGGGACCTAAACTGAGAGCCCAACTGATGAATTATACCATGCCTGAGTTATACCAGTTCTGAAGCTGAATTAAAGAGAAGTAAAACTATAATGAGCATCAAACAGACTGTCCCCAGGGGTACAGATGACAGAAAGAAGCAAGCGAATTGGGAAGATGATCAGAAGAGGCATGCGGACCCCTGAGGGGTCAAGGGCTCCTTTCTGCTGAGATGCCAGCTCTGCGGGATGCCGTCCCTCCTGCACGGGGAGCCGGTGCCCGTGTTTGCTGTCTGTCCCCTCCTGGTCTCTCTGCCGGGGTGAGGACACCAGCTGCCCCTTCCCGTGCCTGCCCGACGCTGCCCTGACCAGTGGCCTCCATCACCAGGATGTTCCTTGTTCTCTTTTTGGTTCTCCATTCATCCACAAGCCTTACTTAGGCACCACTTTGTTCATGGCTGTAAAGAGCTCAAGCCCCATCCTCCAATGTTGGTGGTGAGGGAGTTTCCACGTGGGCAGAGAAGACTGGACCCCGCAGCTCCCACCCTCATCCCTGGAGATTCTACTTCCCCAGTGGCTCCTCTGCCACTACCAGCCCTGACCTCCCTTCTGGTGCCCCTGCTTCTACGTTTACGTGCACCGCGGTCGTCACACAGCCCCCAGGCTCACCCTAAGTCAGAGCCTGTACTTCCCCGTCCAAAATATTCCTGAGTTTTCCCAAACTGCTCAGGAGCTCACTAGACCTTGCTCGGTCTGCCTTCCCTGTGTTCTCTTTGGTTTCTGTGCCTTGGACACTCCAGGCCCACTCCTGCCTCAAGCCCTTTGCACCTGCCGTTCCCTCTGCCCAAAACACCTCTTGCCAAGTAGCCTCATGAGTCCCTCCATCACCTCCCTTGGGACTTTGCTCAAATCTACATTCTCAGTGAGGCCCATTCTGACCCGCACTATTTAAAATTTCAGCCCCTCATCACTGGCACCCCCGATCCCCTTCTATACTTAATGTTGTCCATTGTGCTCTTTACCAACTGACACATCAAATATTTTATTTACTCTTTGCCTCTTGTGACAAGAAGGTAACCTCAAAGAGGGCAGGAAGTTTTTCTGCTCTGTTACAGTGACACCAGCACCTAGAACAGTATCTGCCGTTGTTAAATGAATGAGTGAACTCAAAGTACATCTCATTAACTGGAAAACTAAACCCACGATGGTTCAGGACTTATGGGAATGGACTCAAGTGTTCTTTCCTCAGGGTCTCATTTTATTTTAAGTATTTTAAAGTGACCATAAGTTTGCTGCCCTCTCCTACGATGGATGGTTCTTCTTGTGTCTGTATCGGGTCTCATGCTTCTTTCTCAGTTATCAGAGGAGTGTTTTCCAACTGGCAGCTGTGACCACGCGAAACATTTGCATGGCTTTCTGCAGGCTCTGCAGGTCGGTGATCGTGAAATGTAAAATGACCTTCCTTACAGAGGAGTAGTATCCACTTTCCCCTCTCACCCCATACACATAGCTCTTATTAGCTCTGCTAAAAAAGGGCTTCTTTAAAATTACATTTTGTTTGCTTTTATTATTTTTGCCAAAAAGAGAGAATATCTTGGCATCTTTGAATTTGTACTGTTTAAGGTTACCAAACAGAATGTGGAGTGGAATCCTATTTTTAGAGTGATTATATGTATGTGTATATATATAGTTATATATGCTTAATGTTCGTATATTTTTATATTTTATGTTTATATATTTTATATGTTTATATATACACATATTTATAAAGAGTGGGAAAATATACCAGTATGATAATATTTGATGGTGGTGAAAATAATATAATTTTCATTTAACTGTATTCCCCTCAATGAGCATATATTATGTCTATGATAAGAAAAATACCAGTACATTTTCCTATTTTTTCAAGTAAAGGTACTTGCATTACTTGGGCACGTGCTTATTGCTAAAGGTCAGTTTTCTGGTACGAGAAGACACGAAAAGGATCCCCCTGATGTGTGGCCATTCCTTTACCTTGTGATTTTAGCTTTTACATCTGACTTAATAAACTAAATAAAGGCAAACTGAACCAGCAGTACTGGGTTCTCCTGTTTCCATTTACCCTGAACGTAAGCCAAGCCCCAGGCTAACGTGGGCACGGCTGATTAAGGATGACAGTTTGCTCCGTCACTTCCTTAAGAAATTGTTTGTGACGTCAAAGCTGGAGCTGTGGAGTCTTAGAACTCTCATCACACTGGATGCCTGCCTTGGAGCAGCTGCATTTACCTTTGTGGCTTCCTCTCCTCTCTCCTCCAGCAGGGGTGTCTGTGTTTGCCATCTGCCCCTTTTCCTGACTCCTTCCTCCTTTGCTCTGAACACAAGGGTAACAAGTTCCATGCTGCTCCATAAGCAATGTCCACTTCTCTCCCCACACCAGTGAGTGAATTCCTGAGATCCAGGAATCTGATGTCTCCTTCATCGAACCCCGATATTCCCTAAGTACTTCATCTTTTGTCGAAAGGTCTTTGTTTTTCTTGGTCAGGCTCTCTGTGTTTGTGCACTGGCTTGGGTGCTTATTTAGGGAGTTGACAGACATCACCATGTGCAGGGACCAAGGCCTCCCACAGGTGCCCTGACCTGGCTCTCCCCAGAACTTGTAGGACAGCTTCTTCCCTTTGGGGGTTGCTCCCAATCCTTCTGGAACACGTCTTTCAACATGTGAAACTTCCGGTTGATGTGATTTCTAAAATATAAAACTCCCTTTCTTGGTATTCAGGACTTACAATCACCTGGTCCCTACCTGTCTTTCCAAATTAATCTACCATGCGTGCCCTCTATGAATCCTCCCCAGGAGCAGAAAACATTCCCTTTATGTTGCTTGGACTCAACTGATGTCATTGTATCTCGATGCTCTTACCCAACTCAGGAGTCTCCTCCATAATCTGCTCTATCAACTTGAATCCCATCCATCCTTTAAGTCTTCATTCAGATATTATTTATCCAGTGAGTCCCTGTGACTCCAGGTCACAGTGACCTTTCCCACTCATTTGGAAATCCTCACATAATTTGAATATATGCATAAACAAAAATAATCTCACACTGCACCTAAGAAGAGATGAACACAGATGTGTGACGGTCTGCTTTATATATTCTAAGGAAAGTGACAACAGGAATATTAAAAACAGGAGGAAATTTCCAATGAGACTGGAACCTAGGGATAGATGTTATTTACATGCCAGAAACTATATTGATTACTATGTCATTGGCAGATCCATCAGACATGGTATAGGTACAGAGCCAGACTGAAGAAAAACGGGTTCACACCTTGCCCCTCATAAGTCAGAGAGGAGCCTTGGAAAAGTAAGTGGAGGAGACATCAGTAGAAACCCTTATTAGAAAGAGCAAGAGCTGGTAACAATATAAGTTTACATCAACCATCACTCATTAGTAAGAAATGAGAGAAAGGTTCTAAGTATAAGCAGATGGAGAGGATTTACCCACCTTCTTCATGGGGAAAAAACAAAACCAATATATTTAGTCAAGGAAGGGTTTAGGCAACAAAGGAGAAGTAGAATATAACCCTCAAGAGAGACATCAAAATAATAACCTTTGGAAAATGTTTGCCTTGAGAAGCAAAACTAAATTTTAGAAAGAATTCGCTAGCACCCCCATAGACACATCGGTTTCTCCCGACAGTGTGTGCAATTGTATAGGAAAGAACCTTCTATTTTTCCTGGGCATAAGTGTCTGGCCTTGGGCGCTTCTCCCAGTGGAGTTTTGGAAAGGACACAGGAGTTATCTGTTGTACATATGTAACTTCATCTAATCCCCGGTTTTCAGCCCTAGTTCTCACTCCAGCCTCCAACACATTTGCCCTCTCCTGGTCCAGAGAGTCTCTGGGGCAGGTTGGCTCCATCCTTGACACACAGTGCAGGCTGCAGCTTCCTTCTGCTTCCCATCCTCCAAGAATCTGGTGCAATTTTACGTCCTTGGAGTTCTCTTTCCATTATCTGAATTGCTATAGGCTCTAACTTTTCTATTGCTTTGCTATCACTTATTGCGGCATGACAAGCGAAAACAGATAGATGTGTGTGTTCAAGCTGTCAGTTTCAAGTTTTGTCAGCCTGAAAGGCTCTCAAAGTTTTACTCAATTCTTCCCAAGGTATTTTATACATTTAATGAAATTTCAATCTAATTACAAGTGGAATATTTTAACAAAATAATTTAAAATTTATTTGGAAGGCTATATGGTAGACCAAACAAGAAAATTCTGAAAGACAAGAATTATGGGAGAACGGGATCATAGGACTGATACTAGAGTATTTGGTTGTGAAAAATAAAACAGAATGATCAGTGGAACAGAAAAGAAAAACACAACACAGACCTAAGTATATATATGCACGAATTTAATATGTGATTCAGATACTATGTCAACCTGGCTGAGGGAGAAACTAAGGATGATGACGGCTAACGGGGTGAACCATTTGGAACGAAGATAAAAACCAACCCTTACTCCATGATTGATATATTAGAACACATTCCAAATAAACTAAAGAGTTAAATCTTTAAGAGAGACTGAACAATATGACAGAAGATAAAAATATACATTAAAATGTAGCCAATCTTGGGGGTGGCAGAGGCATTAATAACACAAAAGAGGAGAAGGAACTCCAAAGGAAATGACTGGATAGCACTGAGTACATGAAAATGGAAAATTTCTGAAAGCTTAAAAAAATAAAAAACGTAGACAAAGCAAGTAAAATATTTATAATATATGGGACAGAAACGAATAATAGTATGAGTATACAAAGACCTTTAAAAATCAATAACTATGAACACTCCATGAAAACATGGGGCTAAAAACACAAAACCACAATTTAAAAAAAAGAAAAAAAAACGACCAATAAACAAGAAATCATGTTCAATTTCTCTAGTAAGCAAAGAAACAGTAATCAAAATAAGATATCGTTTTTAACCACCAAATTGGCAAAACATTTTTTTTTTTTTTTTTTTTGCGGTACGCGGGCCTCTCACTGTTGTGGCCTCTCTCGTTGCGGAGCACAGGCTACGGACGCGCAGGCCCAGCGGCCATGGCTCACGGGCCCAGCCGCTCCGCGGCATGTGGGATCCTCCCGGACCGGGGCACGAACCCGCATCCCCTGCATCGGCAGGCGGACTCTCAACCACTGCGCCACCAGGGAAGCCCGGCAAAACGTTTAAAAAATGATAGCATCCAGAGTACCCTTATTCATTGTTGCAGTGTGTGTAAATTCCTACAGCTTTTTGATGAGAAAAACCATACTGGCCCAAACCTTGCATGTATATGTTTTAAATCCTTTAATATATTTATGTTTTTCAGTCCATTAAATTTACATTTAGGAAATTTTCCTAGGGGACTATTTATAGATGTAACAAAAACGTACACTGCAGTATTATCTGTAACAGCCAATGGCTTTAATCAACATAGTGCCTAAAAAAGGATTTGTTAAATTAATTCTTGTGCATCCAAACGATGGAATATCTCATAACCATAGATTATTTTAAATAATACTTAATGACTCTGGGAAATGGTATCACTCTAGTAGGTGAAAAAGGTTCATTTAAATGTGTATAATATGATCCCAACTTTGTAAAAAGAAATTTGAACATGGACACATTTTTAAAAACTATACCAAGTGTTAATGGTGATTATCTCTGGGTGGTGGCATATGGGTGATTTAAATTTTCTTCCTTATATTTTTACATGTTTTCCAAATTTTCTATAATAAACATATGTCAGTCATCTTTATAAGCAGAAAACATCTTTTTAACATAATGATTTTCTTAACCAGAGTTTAAGTTCTTCAAGGGCATTTTTTTACTGAACACACCATCGTAACTCCTGCAGGGTTCAGGCCCAGGATGTTATTTTAAATGTAGTGGGTAATAAAGATATCTTTATCTGATAAACAAACTTCCTTCTTGGGTTTTTTTGTATTCCTTTTAAAAAGACTACATGGCATATTTTTAAAATATGGGATCATCGTCTAAAACCTGCTTTTCACGTGGGCATGTGATAAATACTGCTTCCTGCTCTGTCCTAGCAGAGAGCAAACTCATTGCCTGAAAGGGTTAATCTCACTTCCGGCCACCTGTTCAGCATCTGCCACATGGCGTTCATTTCAAAGGCCTCGGAGGCTCACCAACTCAGGAAAAAGGATTTTTGCTTTGCAGTGGATATATACACAAAGGCAGAGCCAATGCAAATAAGAAATGCCCGGCTCAGAAATAAACATTTCTTAAGCAACCCAGACAATGAAATGGATGATAGCCTTTTCTCCCAGAACTTTTTTGTAATTATGTTTTTATTGACTCTGCAGAGGAAATGAAAAAGGCTAACATATAACTGACTAAAAGAAATAAGAGTAAACCAAGCCAGAAGTCTTGAGGAAACATGCATATAAGGTAAAATAACTCTAATATGAAAATCTATTCTAGGATGTTGAAGTTATATAATTACCTCCACATGCTGCTTTTGGCTGTGAAAAGAGCTGGGTATGGTGCTGTGACATGGAACACCACGAGGAGGGCTCGGGTCTCTTAATGAATTTGTCTATCCTCTGGGTATTTTAAATTCCACAATTCAAAAGCAGGTATCAGTACTGAATTCTGATTTCTGCATGAAAGAACTGCAGAGGACAGGGCGTGTGTGAGTGTGTCTAAGTGGATTAACGAGGCATTTAACAAGTTGTCTTATGATAACCCTGTAGCCAAGAAGATTAGTTACTTGGTGAATAGACATATACACACACATATACATACATGTTCTCCAAGTGATCGGGGATGGAGGCCACTCTGGGGTGAAGTGGTGAGTCATATATGATTGTATTTTCAACATAATCATTAATATAGTTTGAATTAGCGATTCTAAATGGCTGAGGAGAATTATGAGTAGAGGTCAGAGAGGAAGGTGGTGAAGCTTCAACTGCCACGTGCCCTGCACCCTAATATTCAGGGAGGACTTTATGCCTACACGTTGAGTCATCCATGTTCTAGATGGGAGGGAATCATACCCCTCAGATGTTGGGGTAGAAGAACGGGTAAAACCTGCTGATGTTGATAAAAATAGAAAAGGCAAAGCTCAGCCAATCTGTGAGTCAATTGCAACTAGTGTTTTGATGACAGAATCATGCTATAAACTGATCTTGACAGGATGAAATGAAGAGATGAATGTAACAAGAAGATATTTAATAGGGATAAAAGTTAGGCTCTGACCTTGGGGCTGAAGATCAATGGCAAAAGCACAGGGAGAGGTGATCTACCTAAGTAGTGGTTCTTGGGAGAAGCACAAGGGGTCTCAGGCACCACTCTGGATGGCAACCAGAAATTCTGTTCTAAGCTCTATAAATGGACTTACAGAATTTAGAATGAAGAGGTTGGCATACTCTCTTCCCTGGTCACAGCAGCCCCAGAGGGCTGTTTCTGGTTCTCTGGGTACCATCTTTTAAGGGATTATAGACCAATAGGACTGGGTTCAGAAGAGAGTAAGGGAAGGCTGACGGGTCTTAAGGCTCAGCAGAGGAGGAAAGGGATGTTATGCCTAAAGAAAGAATGACTTGGGGGTGAGTGGGAGGGCATGGACTGTCTCCCAAGTTTAGAAGGACACAGAAGGATCCCCATCCAGAATGGTCAGGGTCCCATCCTCTGCGCTTTTGTAGCACTGTGTGCCTATTTCTAATATGGTAGAAATTCATCTTCGTGTTAATTTCCTCCCACAAGACTATAAGCTCTGTGAGGACAGAGACTGTGTCGTAGTTTCTTTGTCTCCTCAGCATATAGTAGATTCTCAATAATGTTTGTTTGGACCAGAAAGTAGAGGAATTAGACTTATGTCTGGCTCCTAGAGGTAGGTAGCACTATGACCAATAGCTAGAAGCTGTGGCAAGACAAGATTACAACTCAATATAAAGAACAGTTAAGTGACAGAGTTGAGCAAGGTGAAATAGTTGACCTCAGGAGGGAATGCCTTCAACCCCAGACTGAATGACCACTTAGCAAGCTAAACATTCAACATTCAAATAGACAGTTGGAGCAGATGATCTTTAAGGTGCCATCTTCTAAGCCTGTGATCTTGATTCCACCCAAGGGTGCACATCATTCTTCTTTAGAAAGGCAACGTCATGCTAAGAAGAGGTGCTCCCAGAGACATATGAAGGCCTATTCTGGTTTCCTTCGCCAGAACCTCATGGAGAAGCTATAGGTCCAAGTCTTCAGGTCCAAGGTCAGATGAAGAAGGGCCACCACATAATTAAGACCCTACAATGATGTGTCAGCTCACTGACAGGTTTTCATTCCACCAGGCAGTCCGCCTAACTCTCCCTTTGACTTCATGTGCTCCCGACTCAAACTGCCTAACTTACTCTGATCTCCTTTCTCTTCCCTTCCCTGAGCCCCAATCACAGAATTTCCTAACTGGCCTGATAATTTGGTCTGACTTGTGATTCTTCCGTGCCTGCCGGCTTTGTGTTTCCATTCTTGATGCTTCACAGGGCCCCATGGACTGGGTCACAGGGGGAAAGATCAGGAAGGGGCTACTTCACTTAGCACTGTGGTCTCAGTGTGGGTGGTAGGGGGTACAGAAAGTGGCCCCAGCAGAAAGCAGGTGCATGCTGGCCTGGAGTTCTCAGTCCCTCAGGGCTGGGCAACAGTGTCACCCCCTCTGCAGGGCCACCAGAGTGCACAACTGCAGGGGTGCCGCTGGGTGCCCAACCTGTGTGGCCTTGTGTGGTGCAACAGGCCAAGGGGAAAGGGCCCAAGTGTGGATGGGTCACCAGGAGGCAGGAGGAGTCTCCCAGGCAGCTGCTGCGTCATGGTGGGCCCTTCAGGGACACGCCTGTATTTCCTCATTGGGCTTCTGGCTTTATGGGTCTCCTTGGGCTGCCCCAAAGAGAAAGACTTATCATGAACTGTCATGGGTACAGGACTCAAGAAACTCAACAACTGTAACCACCCCTATCTAATTCTCTTCCCAGTTCCCTTCTGGACTTGGGATTTAGATGAGGAATGTTGGGAGGAATTGTCCAGTTACCAGATGTGGGGGGCTACAGGAGCCCCCCTGAGTCAAAAGGCAGGCCAGGGTCCCTGTCCCTCTTACATTCTGTGCCTGGCAGGGTTTGGCTTTTGCAAGGGGCGCTGAAACCTTATACAGGCAGTAATGGATTCATGCTGGCTGAAGGGAAGATTCATAGATTAGCTGGAAGGAGAGTTTACAGGACGAGGATCCAAGTAGGAAGAAAATTAATTGCTCAATTCTCACATTTTATTTAAGTCCATCACTTAACTTCTAAAAGACATCTATACTCTCTGTACAGACCTATTTCCAAAATCCCGTTACCTGATTTTTTGAATGGCCCAGTGCTTCTTGGCCAATTCACAGACCGCTAACTCTCTCCCTCTCTATGTCAAGGGAGAAAAGTGCTCCCAGGTGAGCTGCTTCAGGCTCAGGTGAATGGCAGAGATAAACCCTGATTCGTTTTAAACAGGCTTCAGGGGCATTCAGAGACAGACAGTGGCCAGACATGGGGGCATTTTTTTTTTGTGTGTGTGTGTGTGTACGCACGTGCGTGCGCACGCTTTGGGATGGGAGGCTGGCAGGTGGAAAGGCGGCAGGAACCAGAAGGGGTTGAGAGTTTCTGAAATAATATGCCCAATCATTTACTGTGATTCCGCACTGCTCCCCTAATAGCTGCTAGACCAGATAACCTTCCATCCTCGGGCCCCCTCCCCACCCAGAACTACCTTTTCACTGAGCGACAGGGAATGGTGACGGAGTGAATAGACACCATGCTGCCCTTAGTCACTAAAGGAGGGAGATTATGTCTTCCTCATGTTTTGTGGAGATGCAGCTGCTCTAAAAGGAGCTACCCGACCAAAGCCACCCCACCTCTCCCAGCACACTCATGGGGGCCCCATGTGTCCTGGAGGCAACATGGTGGCCTGAAGAGAACGTGGGCTTAGCAGCCCAGCTCTGGGGCTTACGTGAAGTTGGCATTGTAATCCCCGTCTCACGAGGCTGCTGTAAACATGAGATAACAGTAACACTACCTAAGGCACGGTGACCATGCCACAATAGTCCCTTCCCCTCCAGGACAGAGAGAGCATGTTCCTAAGACCGTATAGACTCACACTCCGCTCTCTCTTCCTAGTTTTGGAACAATTTCTCATTTGGGATCCTAAGCCTTGAACCTGGGAAAATTTGTTTGTCCTTCCCATCCAACTCCTCCCAAATTTAACTGCAGTACCTCTGTCTTTGGCTGAGAACTGATATCATCTCTACAGTATAACACTTAGGCCTGGGGTGTAATGATAGGAAGCAAATGGAACGAACGATTGCTGTGTGCATTTTATGCACTTCCGTATACATTCCCTTATTTAGACTCTTGGACACCAGAAATCCATATGGATTTTCCTTGACTATGCATTTCCCTCTCCTAGTTGCAAATCAGACCTCATTTCGTATCCATCTCAAGGAAAGAATTGTTAATTCATTCATTTGCCTACTTGCTCACTCACTCATTAATTCAGTTCACATCTAGTGGGGACTTAACATTTGCCAGATGTGGGTCAAGCGCTGGCGATGCAAAGACGGAGCAGGTGTGGTCACCACTCCTGAGGAGCTCCCAGTCAGCCAGGGGAGATGTGCACCTTCACCAGGGCAGGAGGGTGTGTCAGGTGCTCCGGCAGAGGTGTGGGGAGGGATCATGGAAAAGGGAGGTGCACTGAATCCTTTCTGCAGGCGGTCGGGAAAGCTCCGATAGAGACTTGGAAGCTAATCATGGACGTCAAAGTTGGAGCTGGCCAAGCACACAGGTTTGGAAAAGGGCATTTCAGAGGGTCAGGACCCCCTGAGGAAAATCAGTGAAGCATGGAAATACATAGGGAACATTCCATGCGTTTGCAGGAATGAACGACAAGCAACTTCCAGATTCATTTCCCGGAAACGGCCAACTGTGTTGCCTCCTCAAGAAGCAGTGGGCAAAATATACCACCTTGAGGGGACTTCAAATAGACTTTTCACGTTTATGGTAACATGAAATTGAAAGTTGATGACGACCAGAAGGAAAAGCCTGAAGTAAATCTACTACCAGCCCAGCAGTTATCCCCAAATCCCAGCACACAGGTGGCCACGACTGATGGCACCCGTGAGGACCTTGCAGATGGTGCCTCAGAAGGACTTACACACACCCTCTAGGAGATGAGCAGGGAAGGAATCTGGACCCCACAAAGTAAAAACAGAAACAAATGTGAGACCACAGTGCAACAGCCTCCCGTCACAGGTGAGGGACGAAGACCCAGTGAAGTCAGGGACTGACCCACACCCACCGGGCAGAACCAAGACGGGAGCCCAAGTGGACCAGTTTCCCATCAAATCACCTGGATGGGGAGTCAAGATACTGCACCACGGTGGACGAGGTCACCTCCACCTGATGCCGCTGCCACCTCTCCAGACTCCTCTCTTGCCATCCTCACCGCATACTGTACTCCCACCATTCTGACCCGCTTGCAATTTTCAGAACATGCCAGTCTCTCCCTCTCCTCCCGGCTGGTGTTTATGCTACTCTCTCTGCCCGGATCACTCTCCTCCAACCCTCCCATCCCTCCACTTGGCTAATATCCACTCATTTCTGCACTTAAATTAGAAGCCCTCCCTGACCCTCTCATACCACCCCTTCCATCCCCATCACAGCAGTTAGCACACTGCACTTCAGCACAGCAGGTGCCAGGTCACTGCCCTGCCTCCCAAGGACAAAGCAAGCTCCTTACTGGCAGGACTTATTCCTTTCTCATCTTTGTTCCTGGACATCTAACACAGCACCTGGAGGAAGCTCTCTATAAATACATATTGCAACAATGAGCGAATTCTCTCTTACTGCAAAACAAGGGTTAAAGGCAACCCCAATCTCTCCTAATCTCCTCTTGCCTAAAGATGCCCATTGAGGAGAAACAGCCAAAGTGCACCATATATTTGTAGAAAACAGACAAATATATATTACATAGCCACCAGGTTAGAGCCACTTACAATGTGTCACACACATATACTGGACCATTTAGACCCTGCAACAAACCTGCAAAAATAGATGTTACCCCCCGGACCCCATTTTACAGCTGACTTTCCTCCAGTCACCCAGATAGTAAGTAGTGGAGCTAGGCTCTTCCATAGTCAAGAGCCCGAGCTCCAGAGCCTTCCACTGCACCCCTGACGGAAGCAGGTGCTCGCCATTTGCCTTTGTACTGTCTTTGAAATGGAGGTGTTTCTGCTTATGTAAGCTGATGCCAGAACGGACAGCTTCAAGCAAAATACCATTGTGGTTCTGCTCAGCACTGCCGAGGTGAGATCAACAGCGTTCCATTCGCTCATACAGAAGCGAAGATTAGAACACGATTTTTGTGGGCGGGGGAAATGTGCAACTTCAATAATTAACCCCAAAGAGCAAATTTTGGATGACAATTAAATTCTCTTTCGAAACAACACATTTCTCATGAAAATAGGAAATTACCTCCTCTTAGGTTTCCTACAAAGCAAACTGGCCACATAACAAGAATGTCAGGTTCTTTGAAAACATCAACAGCGACTCTGAAATCAACAAAATCAACTTTAAAATACCCACTTGCATGGGAGGGTCTGCAAGCTTCTGAAGGCTACTGCCAGATATGATGTTTTACCTGTACTTCTCATGGATATGGATTGAACAGATGTGGACATATGTATTCAGTACACAAATACAGGCCAAAGAACTGGAAGGAAATCTTGAGGCATCTCGATGGATGACCTATATGGACATGCTCCATGGGCAGGTAAGACTGCTGAAAGCTTATGAGGGACTCAGAAGTCATATCTTAGGATGTATCGGAAACATTTGACTGCTCAACCTTGACAAGGTACAGAGGCTAGGGGCCAGGATAGGGCATTACATGTACCAACTTTCAAGGATCAGTATTGGAAGGTGGCCCCAACAGACAATAAAAGCCCAATCTGGCATGAAGACCAAGAGGTAGAGAAAATTCCAGCCACAGCTCAAGAAACCTTTCGAAGCAGAGATTTCCAGAGGAAATGGTGTATTTTTAAGCAGAGTCAATCGATGGGAAATTAGAATTCTGACACTTTCATAACTCAGGCTCACCAGGGCTTCTCCAACTCCACCAGAACTAAACAAGTTTGCTTTGAACACTATCCCGTGGAACATCAAAGCCATCACAAATATTTGGGGGAACTCCTAGGAGGGTCATTTTCTCAGGTCACCTCTGCCTAAGGACCCCTGTTTCCATGGCATACTGGATATTCTTTGGCCCTCCAGATCAGTGCCCCACCTTTCCCCACTCAGTCCCACATCCTGGGTGTCTGATATGCATGCGCTACATCAAAGCCTTGTCTTTTGGCTTCCAGTTGGGCCTGGCCAATGGGAGAGATGAGCAAGAGATCAGAGGGTGAAAGAAGGATGAGGGGAGGGCAGTTATTCCCCCTCCCCCTTTGGCTGCTAACCTACAGCTACCACTACAACCTTCTGGTCCTAGGAAGTGCTCCCTCCGCTTGCCCCTTCAGGCCTTGGGGTGGAAAAACTCTCCACTGTTGCTGGTTCCAACGTACTTCACCATCCTCTGTTGGTTTCCCTTAACTCTGCCCACCTCCTTGAAAATATTCCGTTTGTTAAACTCTCCTTCATTACCTAGTTTGAGTGGGTCATCTGTTTGCTTTCAGAACCTTAAAGATACATGTAGTATTGACTCTATTTGTAAAACTCTGTCCTTCCTTGATTTTTACAAGAAAAATGCGCTCACACAAAGCAGTTATCCATGCAGTAACTGACTTGTAGTTGGCTGACTTGAGGGTAACCTCATACGCCGCACAAATAAAACACAAAGTCACTTGCCTCTGGGGTTCCTGATCCATGCACACATGTCCAGACAGTTAGCAGTGGCTCCTTTCTCCTCCCCTGCTCTCCTTTCTTCCCCCACCCCACCAGTTTCTCATAGGGACCAGCTTACCTACAATGTTTTGCATCTTGGGCTCCTGGTGACACTTTTTTCTTCCCCGTCTGGACCTTTGATTCCAAGTGATTTATCAAGGAATTCTCCTAAACAAAGACATTTCTTTCCCTAAGAGAAAACCTAGTGTCACCTCTTAAAATAATAAAACCCTTAGAAGTGTGAAAAGGCAGACATAATACTTAACAGGTCAACTCACAGGTGACCTAGAGCAGCCCATGGACAGAACTTCAGGCTCCAGGGAGGGGCATTGAGAGGAGCTATTAACTTAGGTCTCAGATCAAAGCAGAAGCCTAATCACAGGCTTAAATTGGAAAACCAAGGCATAGGTGAGGCCCAATTCCTGAAAGTATTGCTGGGGGAGAATGGAAGATGCAACTGTCAAACCACATGAGAGGTCCATGGTCAGTATAAAAGCCTTGTTCTAGCCAGATGAACCAAGGGTCACACGGCACTGAGGCCAGCCCCTGCTCAAGTTGAGTCAGGGTTGGTCTGGGAACTTGAGCCTGACAATGGGCCACCCACTGTGGGAGCTGGAGAAACCAAGATGGAAGAAGTGAAAGTGGGGCCGACCCATAGCACCCTTCCATTAAGACGTGAAATTGTTTATGTTCGTAGCATCAAAGAAACTAAATTATGTCATCCAAGACTAAAGTAAGAATAAACCATGACTGAAATATATTTAACACAAACAGGCAAGGAGTGTGGGGAAAGAAAAGCTTTGATATGAATAAACTACCATAAATTTCCTATGTTTCCCATTTTAATATTGCAATCGAATACAAAAGAAACAAAATAAAGTAAGTGCATTCATTCCTTTGAAAACTGTAATTGATGAAAAACTTGCCGTGGATGTTAACAGTCTTCAGAATGACAAAAATAAATATTTGTATAGCACCTTACCTTTTTGGAGATACTTGCAGATGTATTACCTCATTTCAAATATATTATAGAGGCAAAATCAAGGATTGGCTAGGTCATGTGACTCGCTTAAGGCATAGAAATAAGAAATAGTGTTGTGAGGACAAACATCCTAGTCTCTGACACCAGGGCTATGATTTTACAACTGTGTCATGTGCCACCTGCCCTGTGTCGGGGTGAAAGCCCAAACACCTGAGCACTCGAATCTTGATTTGACAGTTAGGAGAGAAATAGGTTAGGGATGCCCCCCTCTCCCAACCCCTTCCTGCTCTTCAATCTTCTTTGGCTTTTCTTGGTTGAACCACCCACAGTTATGGGGAGAAATCATCACAAATTGTAAAGGACTGGAATTGGTAATGTAGCACATATGATTAGCTTACTGGTCAATGACCTGACAAGTCACTTATCAAACTTACCATATGAAAAAACCAGACTTGTATAGATGATCTAATTATTTACTAGCAAATATCTATCTTCAAAATTAGCTAAACCAAATGAATTGCTGTAGTCATGCATCTAAGTAATGTCCTACTCTGCTCAGTCTTTCCAAATTTAAATTAAACCAATGATAGACTCTTGGCAACCAAAGGGAATAAATATATACTCGTTAATCTCTAACTTGATCACAGATAATTAAATACAATCATGTTATACAGTTTAAATATCATCTATTACATTGGTCAACTCTCCAAACGTCGTGGCTGGTGAATAGTCAGATAATGAACATGGTTAAGTTGCCATCATTTTTATTCCTCTGTAATTAACCCAACTCCATATTAATTAACTGGCAAACAAATAAAGATACATTGGGTGGGTGAGCAGCAAAGTGGCAGAATAATCACAGATATTTTGAGATCCTGCTCAAATAAAGAGGACTAAAGAGCTCAGACCCATCATAATAACACTTCTTTTGAGCTATACTCCTTTGTGATGGCTTTTTGCCTGAACCAAGCCCGAGTTTCAACATGGCAGACAGTTGGTGATTCACAGCTGGTATCCAACAGGAAAGTTGGTATTAAGGAGCTTAGAATTTGCTGAAGAGTGGTTAGACAGTCATTCCTAGGAAAAGAGCAGACTCTTTCTGAGATCCCGAACACTTTCTTTTAGGATTCAAAATTACCGAGACTGCCAGATACCCTGGGGTAACATTCACCAAGGTAGAAATTCGGAAAGGGCAGCGTGAAGTCACTTAGATGATGGGCTGGTTTGAATTTTGTTCAGCAAGGATTCACTAGTTACCCCTCACCCCATAAAGTGCTGGGCATGGCCAGGTGACCCTCTTCAGTCAGTGGGATGTTTAGCGAGGCTGGAGGTATGCTTGCCCTCCCGGGCTTGCTTCTTCACCTCTGCATGAGATTACCATGCCCTAGGTGATTACTGACTCCAAGAGGATGACAGACACATGGAGTAGGCCTGAAACCAACCTGCAGCCTGGAGCCAAGCTCAGCTGATCCAGCCTGCATCTGTCAGACCACAGTCGATCTGCAGACTTAAGAGCAATAAATAAATGCCAGACAGGATCTATGAACAGTGAGCGCCAAGCACTGAGCGGGAAGAGTGGTTCTGGGGTTTAAGAGCCCCAGCACCAGAATCCGTCCCCACTGGCGCAGTCATCATGGAGATAGGCCTGCACCCCAAGGGGTTGGCCAAGTGAGTGAAAGGCAAGAGCTGCAACTCTAAGAGGTGTAACCCTGAGAGTCCTAACCCTTGTGAGGCTCACCCTGGGCTGAGCATTACCCAGGATGTTGTAGCACGTACAGGTGTGTATAATGCTGGCGGCAGCATTACACACATCTGGAGCCTGGTCAGGATGGCTGCCAGAGGGGAGAGAGCAGAACAAGCCGCACCTCTTCCAGTAACAGGGCAGCAGCACTTTCTAAAGGCAAAATAGAGTTCTGGCACCAGCCAAGAAGTGAGAACGATTCGATCTCATCTTTGGACACGGTGCATAATCTAAGAATTCTAGAATATGCCATTGGAGGGAGTTCTGAGAATGGGGTGGGGTAAGATGGGTCTCCCACTAACCTGAGAGGTTTAGAACTCTTATTGTTGTACTTTGAGACGCTACTTTGGGATGACACTGTTTACGCTCCAAGTTGGTAACATGAGGCTTACCAGTAATCCTGACCAAAAGGACGGCATCAGGTAAAACATTTCTTATAGCAGCACGAAATCACTGGGAAGACAACCAAACCGTTTAACATCCTGAATATTCCCGGGACAGAAATGGGTCCAACTTATTTCAATAACCTTTTAAATGTGGAGGAAATGTAATCACCTTATCAAATGGTGGGAAATAGTACATTGTCGATTATGACAGAGCGATTAGAAACTCTGGCAGACGAGGGACAACTTTTGATGTGAGCACAACCTGAAAAACCCCTTCACCTGTAGGAGTGTCTGGGTTCTCCAGTCTGGACAGAATCCCAGGCCACCACTTGCCTGCTCTGTGACCTTGAGCAATGATTTCATGTTTTCTTAAACTCACTTTCTTCTCTTGCAAAATAGAGATGATAATGCCTGCTTCACAGCGCTCTTGGTCAGTTAAATGAGATTCTACACGAAAATGACTAATGCGGTTCCAGGTAGTCAATAAATGCTAGCTATCATTGGGCTTATTTTGCTCTCATAAGATATTAATTGCTTGGAGATAGAGCCAGCCAAGCAGGAGAGGAAAATCATTTTCATTTCACCAATTATACTGATAATGCAAAATCAAGTAACACTGACGCTGTTAACTGGAGATGAGTCATGCAGTTTGCATCTGTTGGCAAAACTGACAACTTCCTCTCAGGTATTTTGTCTGCGTTTGGGACCTGCCTGCACTACGTAAGTGGTGTCCTGCTGATGATCATGTAGCCTTGGCGTAGTGAAGAGAAGAAAATAATCACACGTTTTTCTATCCAATTATCCTTTTTATAGACAAAATTAAGATATTTAAACAGATCATAGTGATATTAATAGTTCCACTAAAGAATATCGAAACAACATAAGTAGCATAAGATTTTAAAAATAAGTACACAACAACAATTTTGTACCTATCTTACCAACCCATACACTTGGTCTCTTTAATCTTATTTTTCATTTGACCTGGTTAGTTTGTCCCTTTCTAACTCACCTAAACACTTAACGGTGTCCAAGCTTTCAAGGATGACTCTGGAATATCCAGCTCGCTGCCCTCCATCTTTGGGAAACATGGTTTATGTACACTGCGGTCCTGCATGTCCTGTCTACTGATAGCACTAATAAAGGGGCATCTTCTTCTGCTCGTTTTGCTTATCCTACCTGCTACCCTCTTCACATAACAGAGGCAGAGAGAAAGAAGAAAAGTTGTACAAAAACACAACCCTAAATTTAGTAATGACTTTTTGCATTCAGATGGGAAACATTTTTCACTGTCTAAAGGAATCAAGAAACCTCGCTAAACAAGAAGAATCTACAGGCATACCTCGGAGATATTTCAGGTTTGGTTCCAGACCAACACAAGAAAAAGAATATCGCAGTAAAGCAAGTCACATGAATTTTTTGGTTTCCCATTTCATATAAAAGTTATGGGGCTTCCCTGGTGGCGCAGTGGTTGAGAGTCCGCCTGCCGATGCAGGGGACACGGGCTCGTGCCCCGGTCCGGGAAGATCCCACATACCGCGGAGCGGCTGGGCCCGTGAGCCATGGCCGCTGACCTGCGCGTCCGGAGCCTGTGCTCCGCAATGGGAGAGGCCACAACAGTGAGAGGCCCGCATACAGCAAAAAAAAAAAAAAAAAAAAAAAGTTATGCTTACACGATACTGTAGTCTATTAAGTGGGCAATAGCATTATGTCTAAAAAGTGTACGTATCTTAATTTTAAAATAGTGCTAAAAAATATTAACCATCGTCTGAGCCTTCAGAAAGTCATAGCAGTAACATCAAATATCACTGATCACAGATCACAGATCACACAACAAACATAATAATAATGAAAAGGTTTGAAATATCGCAAGAATTACCAAAATGTAACACAGAAACAAAAAGCGAGCCAATGCCGTTGGAAAAATGGCACCAATAGAATTGCTCGAGGCAAGGTTGCCACAACCCTTCAATTTGTAAAAAAAAAACGCAGTATCTGCGAAGCACAGTGAGGCAAAGCATAATAAAACAAGGTCTGCCTGTACAGACAGGTTGCCTCCTATAGGCATTGGGAACTTGGTCCACTGGAATCGATCAGTCATGGGTTTATTTCCATAGAATCTAAATAACCTCTGGTTGCCAGGAAGCTATAGCTGTCCCTCAACCTCTGGGGCAAAGGACCAACTAAAGGACACTTGACCTGCAGGCAGTGAGAGTCAAGGAGCCTGAGGTTGGTCCTGGGACACTGCCGTGAGTCTGAGGAAGGGACAATGGTGAGGGAGCAAAGCCCAGGGTCATGTAAGTCCTCCGTGGGCCATCTACTCAGAGGCTGGTGCTAGAAACCTCCGCAGAAAGAAGGAAGGAGGAGAGGAGAAGTGGGATAAAGGCCAGAAAGAGCTCTAATTAAAGAGCACTACCCCCCAGGCATTCGATTTTGTGGCCCAGGAAAACTGCCACTGTAACCATGAGGCCCCAAGACACCACTCAGGGCCTCTTCAACCGCAATGAAACTCCAGAGATTTTGCTGCTGGGAACTAAGCCAGACTCCAGTGCAGTGTTTCTGTTCATTCTACTCGGATTCCTTGATGGCTGCCCTAGGTCAGTGGTGCTTGAGGAAGCACTTGTGGACAAAGGTGACCGTGACCAGCAAGAAACTGCCTGAGCCTGGGAGGATTTAGGGGAGACAGAGCTGGGCAGAGCCAATGATTTATTTCAACAGCCCCTGGCTCCCCCACGCCTGCACTGCCCGTAAACCTGCAGCTACTGAACTCTGGGGGTTTGGGTGTCCTGTGTGATATCCACACATCCAAATAACCTGGGACATTCCTGATAGGATCATGGCGAGGAAAACAAATGACCAAGCCAAGCTGTTGAAGCCTCGGGACAGTAGACTTTCTGTTTGTCTAAGATTGTCCCTTATCTCATGCCTTGTCCCATGGCCTTGAACTCCCATTTCCTGGTTCAGCAGATGAGGAAGTCAGTCTCCACAGCTGAATCCAAGACAGGGAGTTGGCAGGACATTCAGTCTGGTCACTGCTACTGCGGGGTCTTCCACCCCCGCCCCGCGTAAAGCTCAAGGACGAGTGTCAGGTGGTGCGACACGCACAGGAAAAGGCAGCTGGGACAGCTGTCCCTGGCCTGTCGGCGGGCCCCATCCATCTGTTCCTCTGTTTGTCTTGCAAAACAGAACAAGGCCACCTCTGTGGTGGGCAGTCAGGGAGCAGGTGGCCAGATATGCAGAGCCAGTGATGTGGGTGCAGGAAGATGGGGCCCGGGTCTGAGCTCCAGAGGAGAGGGGCGCCCAGCTGGACCTGGTCTCACCAATGTCACAGTGGGCAGAACCGGCACCCTGGGTTGGCCTGTCATGCCCTATCAAGCATCCACTCCTGCAGGGGTGGGTGGAGTCACTCTTGCCTTTGAGAGGAGGGCAGGGAAAAGGCCACAAGCAAGTCAAGAGAAGGCTGTGCACCATCCCTCCTTAAATGTGCTTTCTGGAACCCACGCTCCCTTTTTATACCTCCATGTGCCTGTTTACACCCTAAGTTCCCTCCCAAACCCAGCCGTGCACTGTCTGGAAGGTCCTCATGTTGAACGAGAAAATGCCTTCTCGTTCACCCGCAGCCCCATCAAACCTCCCTTGGTCTCAGTGCTGGGAAGGCTGTCAGACAGTGGTGATGTCAATCACATCGCTTTGTTTTAGGTTATATGAACTGCAGTTTCCTCCCCCCCAGGCCCCTTGGCTGCCTCACCCTGGCATTAAGCCCTTACATTTGCCTGCTCCCGAGCTGCTTATTTCTCCAGAGGGAAGTATCACCTGTCCATTTGTCTGCTAACGAACTGTGTGCTCATAACAGTCAACCCACTCCAGCCCCAGAGAGGAAAGGGAAAGGAATGTTTGTGGCCAGGCTGAGCATCTAGGGCAGGGCGGGGGATCTGGCGGGAGAAGGGGCTCTGGTACAGTAGAGGCAAAGAGACAGCAAACAAAAAAACACCTTCTCCACCAGCCATGCACAAAGCACTGGGGTGGGTGGTTTCCAAAGGTTATAGAAACCGAAGCCCAGAGAGGGTGACCGGCTGTCCAAGGTTACACTGCTCGAGAGTGAGCTGCAGAACAGGGGTTCGAAGCCTAGGCTATTGGATACCAAAGCCACAGTCTCTGGAAGCTGTCTTATGATTCACCGGTTGCCCTTGGAGCGGGACACGCACACACAGGTGCCCCAGGCTCCTGAGTAGAGTCGTCAGCTCTCCTGGCCAAAGGACTGAGTAGGACACGGTACCCCCAGGGCCCGGGGCTCAGCGTGGCACTAGAGGGAACATGCAGCCGCCACTCCTAAGGTCAGAGCAGAGGGCTGGGGCCCACGCGCTGCAGGCAGGAGGCCAGTGGGACGGGGAGACCAGAGGCGAGCCCCTGCCTTCCACACCACTGGGGAGCCGGAAGCATAACTCCTGTCCTTCCAACCCCCGGGACCTTCTGACACCACACAGGTATGGCTGGCTGGGAAAGGGAAACTTATCAGCACTGCAGGTTCTGAGCCACTTACAATAAAACATAATATGCACAAAAACAATTCTGAAAATCCATTAGTTCCTATCATTACAAATATATATTTATCAGTAGTAAGCCCTGCTAATCAAGGCTCTCATCTGAGTCCGTGGACCACATGAGATGGTCATCCACTTAACACTGGAAAAATTAGGAGCATCAAGTTGGAGTGGGGTGGACAGGGGAGCAGCATAAACAAGGAGGACACCAGGGCCTGAGGGGGTTCGAGGGACCAGGCAGACACTCCAGATGGGAAAATCAAGGTAGAAAGGAAAACGAGAGGCTGAAGGAACAGGCTCACATAAAGGTTCATGGAGGAGAGGAGAAGAGGAGGAGGGGACAGAGGAACCTCCTGTCCCACCACACGGCAAGAAATGTGCCTCTTTGATGCCCAAGAGCCTCTTCATAAATGGAGGGCCACGGGTTCTCGGGTGCAGAGATGTGAGGTGATTACTCAGGTGATGCTGTCCGGGGGCAGTTAGAGGTCAGCTCCGGAAACAGAGATTTTCCCATTAACATGGAGAACACGTCCAGAAGCTGAAGGAAGAACTCAGAGCTTGTATTGTCCCTGGGTATGTCCCACCACCACATGTCACCCAATCAGAGCACAGGCCCCTGAGGGAGCCAGGAGTCCTGCGGCCGGCGGTGAGGCTGCATCAGCCCCGCTCCCGGGAGGCCAGCGTGCGTCCCCGCTGTGTTGGGGAGATTCTGACACAGGCTCAGATCCCAGCCTGGCCCTGCTACCCTTCTCTGCTCCCAGGTCAGTGCCTGTCCTCTAGCTCCAAGGCATGGGACGTCCGTTTCCTCTATAAACCCCTAGAACCGACATTTAGTGCCTTCTCTGGTGATCGTGGGAGAATGGGCTGGGCTACCGCTCCCGCTGTAAAATGAATTTCCTAAGTGCGAATCGGTAGACAAGGGCAAAGAGAAGGAATTCTTGAAAGAGCCCATCAAAAAAGCAAGCTGCAAAAGAGAAGACCGTGGATCTCCCTGGATCCATCCCTGTCCTGAGTTCTTAGGATAGAAGTGTGAGAAGAAAGCATGTTCTTAAAATGGGACTTTGGCCCATTTTTGGTGAGTCCACTTTAAGAAAGTGGCACACAGAAATCTAAGCTTAGCAAAATGGACACATTAGGCAATACTTATTCACCTTCTGAAAGGCTCTTTCATTCTGCACAAGCGTTTACAGCAAAATATCTTTGACACCAAACATGGTTTGAGTGAGTCCTTCTGTGCCCCAGGTATTCAGCCAGCTCTGGAATGCAAAGTAGTGCGTGCTGCTGTCAAAAAGCAGCAGAGGAAAGCCAGATATCAGCTGAGGTCACCCTGTCCATGGAGAGTTACATAAAATTAGCTGCAACTCCCTAGGCCATGGCTAGCAGGCAGCCCTATGCTCACATCAATGTTTCTGCATGTTTCCGAGGCTCTCTGTCTTAAAGGTTCTGGCTTGAATGGAACCCTTAGCCTCACATGCTTTCCACTCCCCTACCCTCAAGCTCTTCTCTGCCAGCAGTGGCACCGACCCACCCAAGTACACGAGTGTTATGGTCAGGGTCACACTAGCTACTGTGGAAAAAAGTCTATAGATTAGGATTTATTTTTCTCTCAAGTAACAGTCGAATGTGAATGTTCCCAGCTGGCAGGCAGCTTTCCTCCCTGTGATAAGCCAAGGACTCTTCCCCTCTCCCAGGTTCAAGGAGACGTCTACCTCCAGTTGGCAGATGGGGTAGTGGAACAGAGAGAGTGCACCTGGGAACTGACACGCATCACTTTTGCTCAGCTTCCCTTGGTGACAACCAGCCAACCACACGGTCCCACCTAGAAGCAACAGGAGCTGAGAAATGGACTCTTGGTCGAGCAACTGATTCCCAGCAATAGCTCTGTGCTGTGGAAGGGTGAGCAGGAGTTTTATTGGGCAGTTTGCCGTCTTTGCCACAAAAACATCACCACTTTTCCTTGATTTCCCCCGTCACAGAAGGATGGCGAGTGACAGAAGCTTTTACAGAAGGTTAGCGGATGTTAAAGAGGGTGGTGGTTAGCTATGCAGATAAAACCTATTTTGAATGTGTCCCATTAAAAATGGCAAAACAGCTTCAAATGAAATTTTTGATATATTCTTAACAATCCTTTGTCTGTCCAAAAATTTCTTACTGGGCAACTTTCATCGCAGGTCCTCCTAATCTCTTCAGCCCCCAAATTCTTATTAAGTTCTTATGTCCAGTGGTCGGGGTCAAATCTATGTGTGTGCAGCTCGGGGCTGAGCCGGGAGTTCATCCACAACTTTATAGGTTTGCTACCTTGATCTCCCTGGAACTTTGCAGCTCCCAGGCACCACCCTTTCTGGTCCACTGGCTAGAAATCCAGAGTTTTCATCTCCCTGTTCTGTCATATTCCTCCTGTGACTGCCTCTGTTACCAGTTCTATGGTACTTGGAATTCTGTTATTTTTCCCCCCAACCTGCTTGCTTATTATTTTACTTTTCCGTGTCCTCCAGGAGCTACTCAATGCATTTTCTCCAGGGATTTTTTTTAAACTGCAATCAGTGGGAGACATAGAGGTGGTGTGTGCTTAATCCTTCTTTGCAAGAACCGGGAACCCACTGAAGGTTTTTAAGCAAACGGCATGTAGCTTTCTATTCCAGAAAGTTTTGTTTGGCTGGGGCAAGGAGAAGAGGTAAAGGCAGCAATGCTAGAGCAGGGACTGCAGAGACGAGGTGAGAGCCGGCAGAGCAAGCTAAGACACAGAGGCCATAAGCCAGGTCAAAGGCCACTGCAGGGGAGGGGGGAAGGAGGGAGCAAAGTCCAGCGCTACTGAGAAGTGGGTTCTACAGGCTCTGAGGGCCAAGTAGATGTAAAGATAGAGACTTATGGAAGTGTCCAGAATGGCTCCCTAGGAAGGGAAAGGGAGGAGGAACAGTTCGCTCCAGGATGTCGGTCTTTGATCAAATTCGTAGGCAGATGCTCCTTTCATAGACCAGAACAGACGGATTTGAAATCTCTCTCCACTTTCCTTCTCTACACTTCAGGACCACTGGCCTCTGTGCGATCAGCTATGCCAAGATATCCTCCATTCTGACAAAATGTACCTGAGCCAGCTTGGAGATGTGCAAAGCTTACTACTGGCCTGTTTGTTGTTTTCAGTAGAACCAACTCAAAATTGACTTTATCTGTATAACAAGCCACCACCTTCAGTTGGGAAGTAGTCACAGGTAGAGCTATCATTCTGTATGTGTTGCATCAATGGAACTTACTTTTTTGGAGCCCTGTTTAAGAATTTCGCCATTTGTTTCTATGTTTTGTTAGCAAAATACTATTGGGTGACATTTCAAGTATATAAAACATCTTAAGAGAAACTAAGAAAACCTTAATTTGCCTGGACTGTTCGTTAAAGAAACTAATATCAGAGAACTTAATGTAGCCGCAGATAGGATAATGCTTTCCTGATCTGTTTTTGCAGAGGTAGCTGTGTCTTTAGACACAGACTCTAAAGAGGCCACACACAGACTCACTGTGGAGATGTATTCGTGTTTCACAGGCTCCCACTTTACCTGCTAGCATATAATTCAACATTTTAGCTCCCTACAAAGTCTGCATCCTGGCCCCATTATTTTCTCACAACTGAGAGGTGATTAATCACTCCAACTATGGACAATTTGCCCTTAACCTAGAATAAACACCTTTTCCTCTGTTGAGTATGCTTACAAAAAGAGCGTGACCCAGAACCCATTTAGCTTGGTCACAGTACCAAGACAGTAAAATCCTCCTCTCATTGTAACCATGTGCTTAACTTTGGGTAGAAAATACCCCCAAAACCCTAAAAATGGAAAGAAATTACCAAGATAAACAATACAAAGGACTGAGAATGAAAGCCCTTACACTTGAGACAGAACTGGATTATTTCTTGGAAAGGCTTTTTGAGACAGGAATCTGTGGGCACAGAGAGAGAAAGTTTCCTTTTGTGTAGCTTGCTGCAAGTGGACAGAAGAAATAAAAGGAGGGAAAGCTTTGGCAACCTGTTGCTAACAAAGCCCTTAATTTGGGCTGAAACTTCTCGGGTTTGGGAGCGTCAGAGAGCATTCTTGTAGCATGGAGAGCATCACTGCAAGACAGCGCCCACCCTCCCTGTCCCCTGGGTGGGCAATTGCTTCTCCTTTCCTGAACCTGGGATCATGCTGAGTCAGAAGGTTTTGTTTGATCAGCTGGAAAAGAAGAGCGAGTGGGGTTTGAGCCTCAGATGCTTTTGCTCGTGCTCAGGCATAAGGCTGTCAGACCCACTGCCACTGTGCTCCTTTTGTTTTTGTTTTTTTGCGGTACGCGGGCCTCTCACTGCTGTGGCCTCACCCGTTGCAGAGCACAGGCTCCGGACGCGCAGGCTCAGCGGCCATGGTTCACGGGCCCAGCCGCTCCGCGGCATGTGGGATCTTCCCGGACCGGGGCACGAACCCATGTCCTCTGCATCAGCAGGCGGACTCCCAACCACTGCGCCACCAGGGAAGCCCCACTGTGCTGCTTGATAAGAGATATCCTTTAACAGAAGGACCAGGCTTTGCGTAAAAAAAATCTACATTGCTCAGAAACTCTAGGCAATGCTTTTAATCATGTACATTTCTGCTCTATTCCTCCAGTTAAACCTTTTCTGAGAGCCCCCTTTCTGGCATCCACATTTTATTTGTGAGGTTTACCCACTAACAGAGGCCTGCCGCTGTCTGTGGGATCTGGTGATGTTGAACTGGATTTGTTCTTTGGTCAACGTTTTCCGAAAAGGTGTGTTCAGCACAGCCTAGGCTGGAGGTTATGCAGGGAACGGGAACTGAGCTGAAGAGTCAGCCGGATCTAAGTACTTTGGAAAGCACGTGCAAGGATTTGTTAATACACTGCAGTTGGTCCAGCGAAAACATTTTCAAATACCCCTGGGTGCTCATGCAAGAGCTAAGAATAGGTATAAATTCCCACATGTGAGAGAACTCAAAATAGCATCAAACAACAGACTCAGAAATATTTGGAGTAGGCCCTATCTACCAACCTCACCAAAAGACAAGCAAAAAACTCCCAGGGGACCTTTGGCCGAGTTTCACCACTCAGACACCTTGGCTGGTTGTACCAATGAGTGGATTCCTTGTGAGATATTTTAGATTTGGTCCATTTCTTCATGAAGACTCAACGGCTGGTTCATGTCTGGATTTATCATTCAAAATGCTGTTAAAATACTTTTCCATGAAAAGACAGTAGGCAGCTACAGAGAAGGTTGGTGATGAGTTTTATGAAAAGGAATTCAGATGTCCTGTGTCAGATAACTAAGGACAAGCTGAGGTGGAAGGGGACTAAAGTCGGGAGATGCATCTCAGAGCCAGAAATGTGCAACTACATCCGGAGGGAGAACCAGAGCCACAAAGGTGGGGTCAGCTCCTGATGAAGACAAGATTACTAGAGCAGTAAGAGCAGGAATGAAGAACTAGCTAACATTTATTGAACATTTACTATATTTTATTTGTCCGAAGACCCATTGCTGAGAAGTGGCAGAGCTTCAGTTCAAACCTGGAGCCTCTGATCCAGATCCCTGGCTCTTAACCTTTACTCCACTGGCCTGGATAGTGGGGATCCTGGGTTTCCTTGGCTGGAGTGAGAGCTCTTGGCAAAATTTTGCATTTAGAATTCTAATACCAGCATGGACTTATATATACTACCAAATGTAAAATAGATAGGTAGTGGGAAGCAACCACGTAGCACAGGGAGATCAGCTTGGTGCTTTGTGACCACCTACAGGGGTGGGATAGGGAGGGTGGGAGGGAGACGCAAGAGGGAGGAGATATGGGGATATATGTATATGTATAGCTGATTCACCTTGTTATACAGCAGAAACTAATACACCACTGTAAAGCAATTATACTCCAATAAAGATGTTAAACAAAAAAAAGAAAGAAAAAATTCTGATACCAACTGGGCCACTGCCAGGGCCGTTTTGTATGAGTGCACAGGTATGCATTACACAACTTTGTACACATCACAGTTTAGGTCACTGCCACTCCCACTCAAGAAACTGCACAGTAGACAGACTGCCAACTGTATACTCTGGCCCATTTCTATTCCACTTTTACAAGTGAGACCCCTAAACTGGTGGAGAGACAAAGTGACCCCAAGGCCACTGGTTGTGGAGGAAAGTCAGGACTGACCTACAAAGGACATCTCTACCCTCTGGCCAACCCATTGCAATGGATTCTGCCCAGTGTCCTACACTACAGGTTCCTGCACTACAGGCTCCGCTAACAGCTGGTAAATAAGTCAAACATGTACACAGGATTCTGCGAAGAAATAAGGACAGACAAGAAGGCTTCCTCAAAAGAACCACAAAAAAACAAAACCAAAAAAGCAACAAACAAACAAAAATCTGGTCTACCCCAGAGAAGCCAAAGGAAAGGGTTGGCATCAACTTGGATAAGATTCCTGAACTGCCTGCTCCCCCCAGAAACAAAGGTGAGGGGCACTATTTTGAAGGACGTGATACTCTAGAGGCAACTGATCAGTGCTATGGGAAGACCAGAAATGCTGTCATTAGGAAAATGAAACCGGTGCGTGCTTGGATTTGTGTCTCACAAGGGAGCCACGAGCGCTGCTCTTCTGCTGACAGGGCCTGACTGCAAGCAGCAAGGATGGCTGCGTGCTCCTGTCCCAAGGATGCGTACGAGGGCCACAGGAAGATTTCTCAGCTGCTCCCATCTCGGGTGGGTGAGCTGAGCCAGGGACGAAAGCCTCAGAGACCTAGCTTCCGCAGGCAGCTCTCGGAGCTGGGCCAACTCCTTTGACTGTCTCTGAGGAAGGCCGCGACTCTCTGAGCCCCTTAGAAACATGCAGTGAAGGCCTGGCCACTTGTTGGCATTTCAAGTGGATTCTCATTTCCCGGATGTCCTCACAGCTGTTCCAGACCCACGGAAAAAGCTGCTGTGAACAGTCATAAAAGGCAGCAGCGGATCAGGAATGGTCTCCATTAGCCCCTGGCTGCCACCGGCTTTTAGGATAGCTTGGACTAGTCTTTTCACCTCTTGGTGGTGGTGGTGGGGTGGGTCTCAGTTTCCCCATGAATAAAATGGGGGAGGGGAGGGTTAGACAAATACATCTTTTCCATTTCAGCTCTAAATCCTTTGATTCTATGAAACGGATTGGTTTGAGAGGATGGCTGAATTACCATCCACAGCAAAATCATTTTCATTATTATTTATTTCATGAAGCCAGGCTTCTAGAACGATGCCAATCCAACCATTGGAATCTCAGGTGAGCCCAATAAACAGATCCCTCACCCCTCGAAACAATTTGAGAAACAAACAGGAGCATCAGATGAAAGGAGACGGAATTATCATCTCTCCTCCCAAACCCAACCCCAAATTCCTATTTCAGTTTGCACTTGAGTGCTCAGTGCGCAGCCCAGTGTAGTGAAAAAGCACAGGAAAAGGAGTGGAAACCTGTTCCAGGCCCAGCTGTCTTACAGTAATTGACACATTCGCCAATATCCCTGTCCTACCCACTCTCACTTCTCAGAACATTGGCTCCATGATCACCACTAAATGAAGTGAACTTCCCAGGGAGCTGGAGAAGCTTAAACTCCAGAGCCCCTCACTTGTCTGTGCCCCTACAAGTGCTGGAGACTGTAGAGTTCAAGGTGAAATGCATTTCTGTGCAAGCATTTCTCTTCCACTGCTGAAGCATATCTCAGAAGAAAGGGATGGACGTTTTCAAGATTCCAATAACTTTGGGGGGTTTCTCACTTTAAATAAATAATCACTTTTGTACCTCATTTTGTATTGGTGGTTTTATATCAATTCTTAAATTAGGTTCCCCAGTTAACATAAACCTCAGGCCCACAAAGCCCAGCTCTGACCCTGGTTGTATATCTGCTCCGCTAATAACAGTTAACTGGATGAGGGAGGAAGGCTGACCCAGGCTGGGCAGAGAAGGAGAAAGAATGGGAATGGGAAATCTGTTTCTAAAGGTTTTAAGATCCAGGCTCCAGTCTCTTCTGAAGCCCTTTTGCACTTCCTGCCCTGAGGCCTTGGCCTCGCCTTAACCCTAACCTTGTCCCAGTGGGTTTCTCTCCCGAACAATCAAATAATCCTTGATAACCCTTATCTCTCGGTGACTTTGTGTGACTCTCTCTCGATGCCTCTGTTTCCTCGCAGCCAGCACATGCATTTCCAAGTTTCTTTCCCAGCCCTCTGATTATATGAAAGAGGCTGCTGCAGAGCAAAACAGTATCCAGTCATGGAGACCCCTCGGAATTCCCCCAACGAGCCCTAGCCAAGCCCAGAACCAAGCCACATCGGCCACGTGAACAGCCACGTGACCAGCCCCAGTCTCTGTCGTCTTGGCAGAGTCTACTGTCCCTTCCTGGAACCAAGCGTGCAGCATGGAAACAGGGGCCTCAGACTCCTCTGATACAAAGTCAATACTCCAACACCCAGTTCTGCCGAAGATGAGCCGGGGCTGGCCCAGGCCGAGCTTGCCTGCAGCCATGCAGCTCCCATCCACGTGCGCTGTCACTGTGGCCGTGCCCGTATTTATAGCTCCCTGTGCCTGTCGGAAAATGACGCTCAGGCTCTTTCTTACTCCCCCCTCTTCCAGGCCCTTGAAGGAGACAGAATGCTAGTGATTATGTGCGATTTCAATTGGGGTTTCCATTGCACAGGCTCCTCAGACAATCCGTGCCTGCTTCTAACGCATGTGGCATTTCACAAGTGCCATTGTCTGCCACAAAGGAATGCTGCATGGGTGGCTGGGGAGTGTCTCTTTAGAGCTGCTGAACTACAAGGAAAAACAGAATAAACTGCAGCTGTAAGGAATTAGATTAGACAAAAGGAAAACAAAAACAAAAACAACAACCTTCCCCCGGGTGGTAGTAAGAGAGTGGTGTATATTAAAAGGGACAATGTGTTAATGAAATCTCAAGATATTTTTAGAAAGAGCAGACAGCTTCCTCCTGGGGATGGGTGTATGGTTGGTAATGCAATCCTGTTTAGAGGCCTTGGAATAGATGTGATGAAATCGCGGTGTCCCTTCCAGGCCTAGGCTGATGACACGGTCCCTCTGCCCATATAACTGCCTGAAGAGGCCCACACTTTAGCTATAACTGTAACTTGGCTCTTTCCCATCCAGTTCTCACTACCATCCCACTTCACTACCAATCCCTACCCTCATTAAGGGTAGGTGAGGCTTAACAGGAAGAGTCTGGATGCTACGAACAAATGTGGGTGAATCTCTTCCAGAGGCTGAACTGACTGCTGTCTGATAACTGAGGCTCCCTGGCCCCGGTTCCTCATTCAAGGTATCTATATCACCCACCCTCCCTAACTGTGTGAACCATCCTTAAAGGTGCCCTCAGATGAACAGCAAACAGAAGCTTCCAGAAAAGTAGTTCCTCCCACCATAGGGAGTAGGAAACCTCTGAGCAGTAGAGCCAGTTGACCAATAGATAAATCAAACTCAGGCCTCAGAATCCTGAGGAAACCTGACCCGTACGCTCAACACCCATGTTGGTTCTGGCTTCACTCATGAAGCAGCAACTCATTCCATTGGCCTCTTGTGGATGTCTGCATCTTAAAGGGCTTTTGGTGGAAGCAGAGGACGTGGACAAAGTTTTGCTCATCACTGGGTATCCACAGCACCAATCACCATGCTTGGCACATACTAACACTCAAAAAATTGTCCAAGGAATAATAAAAATAAATGTATCAATTAGGTGATTAGTCAGTAAATTATGTTTTCTCGGATTCCTTCTGATTTTCATAGTATATTATTTTATTAGTTCTTTATTTAATAATTACTTATTGTATTAATCACAGTAGATAGCCTGTCATATAAGGCAGTTTTTTTTCTTCTATTTGCATTAAACTTACTCTGCCCAAGATTTAAATCATTTCCCTTTATGGAAAATAAGATTCAGGACAATTCTGTGAACTAGTCTAGGTTCATATTTTTTATTCAAGATGACTGGGGAGTCATACTTGTATCTAAAAATAATGACAGCCCATTGGCAGAAATGAGGAGCCAGAGGAGGTAACTACAAAACAGGAGTGTACCCCAGGGAAGGCTCTGGAGTAGGACCAGGAGGGCGGGCACTAGTGCCAACTCTGCCTTTATCTAGCAGCTTGCCCAGGAGGAAATCATTTTCTTCCCTGGACCCTGGTTTATTCATCTGGGAGATGAGACAGTTGTTCTCAGTGGGGAACCTTCTGCCTTCAGCATGTGATATGATTCATGAGAATGATCGTCCCACTTCCTGCCATCTCCCTCTAAAACCAGAATTCTCCTCGCGAGGAGAAGGTCAGAGCCAGAGGTCTTTCCTTCTCTCTGGCTAAAGTTTTTTTCAGGTAGCTCTTGACCTGCCACTTGTAAAGGGAATGTACTGAGAAATATCACACTTAGGGTACATCTTTATCATTCTGCCTGACACTCATTTTTCCATAACCAGGAGGGAGAAGACTGTCTAATTCATTTCTAGAAACAATTTAATTTAGAAGAGCAGGTGCCATATTCTGGCCGTGCACTGTAAAAGAAAAACCTCAGGGTCAGAGGTCAGAACTCATGTTCCAGGTCCTCCACTGACTGGCTGTGAGCTTTGGGCGTGATTTAATAGATAGATAGATAGATAGATAATAGATAGATGCATACATACATACATACATGTAGAGCTATAAATGGATAGATAGATCTAACTGGCTTACTTCATAGGGTGATCATGAAAACCATATAAGACATCATTTGTGTAAACAATTTGAAAACTTTAAAGTACAATAAACATCGGTTTTCAGATGCCCAAAATATGCCCCCAAGGAATAAAGGCATATATTGGTGCAATGTCATAGATATTACACTTCCAGCAGCGCCACTTGCTACCAACTCCCAACAGACCAAGATGTTAGCTGCTCAATGCCTCCTTCTCTGCCACAGTCCAAGGTCACAGCCTTCCAAAAATCCTAGACCTTCCCAAGTGCTCATCCGAAAATTTCAGGATTATTTAGTGAAGAAGTCGCAGTTCACCTTGCCGGGTGATAAAGAATTTAAGCGGAAAATGATAATACCATCAACAAATAAATATCAATAACAAATCGATAAAAGTATGTTAGAGATCTTCTCATTCAGAGTAAACAGACTGAAAAAATAATATTTACCCAAGAAAATACGCTTGCTGCTCCAGGTAATAATTTTTTCAGCACTATCAGAGACATTCTTCCAAGCCAACTGATGCTCAAAAATAGAATGGAAAGCCTTGTATATGTGGTTAGTTGATTTTCCACAAAGGTGTCAAGACCATTCAATGGGGAAAGGTCAGCCTTTTCAACAAATAGTGCTAGGAAAACTGGATATCCACATGTAAAAGAATAAATTTGGGTTCTTACCTTAAACCATATACAAAAATTAACTCAAAATGGAACAAAGAACTAAAACAATAAAACTCTTAGAAGCAAACACGGGATAAAAGTTTCGCGACATTGCATTTGGCAATGATTTATTGGATATGATACCGGAAGCACAGGCAGCAAAAATAGATGAATTAGACTTCATCAAATTAAAAGCTTTTGTGTATCACTATCAAGAAAGTGAAAAGGAAACCCACAGAATGGGAAAAATATTTGCAAATCATGTATCAGATAAGTAATTAATATCCAGAATATACAAAGAATTCCTGCTGCTCAAAAACAAAAACAAAAAACCCCAATTTAAAAATGAACAAAGGACTCGACTAGACATTTCTTCAGAAAGGTATACAAAGGGCCAATGAAAAGGACATGAACACGTGCTCAACATCACTAGCCATGAGGGAAATGCAAATCAAAACCCCAGTGAGATACCACTTCACACCTATTAGGATGGCCATTATAAAAACAAAACAAAACAAACATTGTAAATCAGCGATACTCCAATAAAAAAATTTAACAAACCAAAATAAATTAATTAAAATTAATAAAAATAAAATAAAGTAAAAAGTGGAAATAACAAGTGTTGGTGAGGATGTGGAGAAAGTGGACCCCTTACACTTTGCTGATAGGACTATAAACTGGTGCAGCCACTATGGAAAACACTTTGGCTGTTACTCAGAAAACTAAACACAGAATTACTATATGATCCAGCAATTCCACTTGTAGGTATGTACCTAAAAGAATTGAAAGAAGGGACTCAAACAGACAGCAGTGTTCATAGCAGTATTATTTACCATAGCCAAAAGGTAGAAACAACCCAAATGTCCATCAACAGATGAATGGATAAACAAAATGTGATATATACAATGGAATGTTATTCAGCCTTAAAAAGGAATGACATTGTGACACGTGCTACAACATGGGTGAACGTTGAAGACATTAAGTTAAATGTCAGGTACAAAAGGACAAATATTAGGTAAATCCACTTATCTCAGAACCTAGAATGGGCAAATTCAAAAAGACAGAAAGTAGAACAGAGATTACCGGTGTCTGGGTGGGAGGAGGGAATGGGAACTTACTGTTTCTGGGATGATGAAAAGCTCTAGAGATGGATGTTGGTGATGGTTGCAGAACATTGCGCATGTACTTAATACCACCAAATTGTACACTTAAAAATGTTTAAAATGGTAAATATTATGTATATTTTACCACAACTAGAAAAAAAAATGGAATGGAGGTCCCTGACATCATGGAAAATTGTTCTTCTGTCATTTTTTATAGATAGTGGGTATGTTCTATTTACTTAAGGGTCTTAAAACCCAGGAGGAGAAGGCGAAATTGATGGAAAAGAGCCCGTGCCTGAATTTCCCTGTGCTCCCTGCAGCCCTCGCTCACACTCATTAATCTAAGGTTCTCAGCAATCAGTCAGCCTTCTTCTTCCCCCGCTTTCAAATACTTTTCAGGGTGGCAAAAAAGACGTCAAGCCTCAGCACCCTCACATCTCCAGGAGAATGAGATGTCACCTCAGCCTGCAGCCATTGTCCAGATCTGCACATCAAACAGCAAAGCAGAGAACGGATGCAATGTGTTGAATAAGGCTGGAATCTGCAGCCTGTTCAATCTTAAAGGACATTCTTTTGGAGCTGGGGGAGTGGATAGACAGCTCAGGGAGAGAAGCAAGAATGTAAACACTAAGAACTCCAATAATGGCCGTTTCCCTCTGCCTTGCCCCAAGAGAGATCTACAAAACACACAGGTTCACATGGGACAGATTAAGAAAGGTAGGACTGGGGAGGTTAAGAGTGAGGGCTCTGGGGTCAAAGAGACTGGCTGCAAATCCTCACTCTACCACTCACACCCCACGAGACCACAAGCTGACTCACCTCATTGTGCATTTCTTTCTCTATATGGACAGAGAAGATCCTACTATAGAAGCGAACTTACTGGATGGCTGTGAAGATTTTGAAGTATTAACTGATGTCAGCTATTATTATCAAAGAACACAGTAAAAATCCAAAGCTATAACTAAGAGTCACAGTACTGAGCCAACAGAAGAAAAGATTGCTTTGGGGGTATATTGTGTACGCATAAGTGTATATTGTGTCTATGTATACGATTTGCTTATAACTTTCTAGGCAGAGTCATGTGAATATTAGCCTGAAACCCTCTCCCAAGCTGCTTCCTGACTTCTACCTGTAATGCCCCTCCAAAACAAAATTTCTTGGCAGGCAGAAAGGGTCAATGATTTTCAAATCAGAGATGGTGCAATGTGCTTTTTCCTTGTCAGTCTCCCTAAGTGATGGAAACAAAGCTGCATCTAAGCTAGCCAGGCTCAGGTTACAGGAGCTGGAGCTGACTAGCTCTTCCTAGCTATTCTCTATCCTCCTCTCATGGTGTGGCAGGTACCACATGCCACCTTGATTAGAGCTACGCTGGACTCTTCTTTCACGTCTATGTCTCATGCCCAACACCGAGATAACTTAAGTACTTGTCTCCTTTCCTGGGTAGGCAGAATCAGGTTTATGCCCCTTTTCCAGAAGTCTCTTCTTTGTTAGGGTACCACCCTACCTCTTCTACAGAGGGCGTGTGTATCCCTCTGTCTGTTTCCTTGATCAAGGCAACTGAAACTTCATACAATAATCAAAGTCTCATCAACTGCTAGCAAAGAGGCTAGAGGTTCCTTAGTAATACTGGGCAATCTAGCGTTCCTTAAGGGCCAGAAAGTCTATGATCAAAAAAAAAAATGTAACTAGGAACCATTAATATTCATTAGAATTATATGGAGAAAAGATAAGGAAAAATGGAGAGAAGACAGGTATAAAGAAGGCACGTGTTTCACGACAATGGAGTAACCCACAAAGCTACACTATCTCACAGAACACCATTTGTCACCATCTATCTCAAAGGAAAGAAGAAATCTAAGTCTGGATGCTAACAGTTGTACCAGCAATAATTCTCATCCTCCAACTCAGGGGCAGAGCTTCCATTCTCCATGGCAGAATGATAGCCATAGCAGATATAGGCAGGGCTACATTCCAGACTCCCACCAACAATAGGATGATTCTCAACATCTGTGATCATGACCATGACAGACCCAAGAGACCTGACAGCTTCATGACAAGCTTCTGCCTTCAGATAATGGCATCAATCTGGGGGACATAATGCTGCATACCATCAAGAACTAAGTGTTTAGCCTTTACTTGCCTCATTGAACTCAGTGATGTTTTTTGTAATTAACAAGAGCTATCTTTACTTAGGTTTCCTTTCCTTCCCCCATCATGTGTGTTGAGGGATCTGATAGGGAGGGAAGAGAGGATGGCTGTGAGAAAAGCATTAAGCAGAGGAGGGCATGCTATCTGAGAATTCAGTGCTATACAAGAAAAATATGATAGACAGAAAACTGTTTCTTCTAAATTTTTCCATTTGCTTACCCTTCCTTGTCACGTAGACTTCCAAGAGTTAGAACCTTAGTTTCAAAATCCTCCAGTTAGAACCTTAGTTTCAAAACTGCTCATATTCAATTGACGAACATGGTCCAGTGGTTTGTAAAAAGGAAAACTAAATATTTTAAAGACACCAATTCATCCCCAATTATAATTAAAATATCAAGGGGCATTCTTTTGAAACTTAACAAAGCAGTTCTAAAGTTCACGGGCAAAAATAAATGTGTAAGGGACTTCCCTGGTGGTCCAGGGGGTAGGACTCCGTGCTCCAACTGCAGGGGTCCCAGGTTCGATCCCTGGTCGGGGAACTACATCCCTCATGCATGCCGCAACTAAGAGTTTGCATGCCACAACTAAGAGTTCGCATGCCGCAACTATGAAGTCCGCATGCCGCAACTATGAAGTCCGCATGCCGCAGTGAAGATCCTGCGTGCCGCAACTAAGACCCAGTGCAGCCTAAATAAATAAATATTTTTTAAATAAGTAAAATAAATGTGTAAGTATACTGAAGAAAATTTTGACAAAATAAAAGCAATGAGGGAACACTAGCCCTATCAGGCATTAAAATATATTTTAAAGTTATAAGATGTAAAACAGTGTGGTACTGATTCTAGAACTGACAAGTCAGTTGAAAAGAAGAGACACATTAGATGTAAATTTTAATGTACAAAATTTAACTAATTTAAAAGATGCTATCAAAAATCTGTAGGGAAAGGTAGGATTGCTCAACACATGATTTTGATGCAACTGGTTAAGTTTTCATAAAAACTTGCTCTAAGTCTCCTTTCCTCAAATCTCCCCAGTTCTGAGTTTCCCAGGATTATGTCACCAGGGCTTGGGAACTGTAATCTTGCTTTTCTCCACTCTGGTCCTCTCATCCCAGTCTCCCACTATTGTCTCTGCTGCATGTGACCTCCCTGAGATCACAGTTCCAATGGGCATCATTATCCTCCACTCCTGGCTCCACTCACAGGAGTGAGGACCACTCCCCCCCTCCCATTCACTTCTTAGGCCAAAGTCTGATCACAGCCCTCCTTAACTCCCACAGCACATCCAGGACCAGGACATGTTTAAAGATTTGAAGTTAATAATAAAGAAATCTTCAGTAGTTGACAGGGGAGAGAGGGATGAACAGGGATTTTTAGGGCAGTGAAACTATTCTGCATGATGCTATAATGGTGGATACAAGTCATACATTTGTCAAAACCCATAGAATGTACTGTTAAAGAAAAAATTATTCTAGCACTTGTTAAAATGGTAAGGAAGACTTTATTCAGGATTATTACAACAAGTGTCAAGACTACCACAACAGGGGAGAGAGATCAGGCTCAACTCCAAATACAAAAAAGACAGCTGGGGATTTATAGTCAATGAGCAGAGGGAGGGGGTCAGTGGATGGAAAATTACTAAGAGGAGACATCAAAGGTAGAGATTCTTATTGATTTGGCTTAACAAGATTCTTGATGAAGGCAGGCCAGGGTGATCAGATGGATATCAAGGGTAGGATATGAGGAATCTGATTAAATATCAAGGGCAATCAGATATCAAGAGTGGGGGATTCTTGCTAAACTAATTTATCAGGATTCTTACTAAGACTGAATGACAGAGGCTCAGCAAGGACAGGACAAGGGCCAAGGTCAAAGCCTCGTCAAGAAGGGGGCTCCTCTGAGCTAAACTAAAGTTTGGTCAAGGAGAGAGTCTCTGTCAGTGCAACACCAAGACTGAACCCTGATGTAAACTATGGACTTTGGGTGATAATGATGTGTCAATGTTAATTCATCAACTGTAACAACTGTACCACCATGGTGTGGGATGGTGATAGTGGGGAATTTTGTGCATGTGTGGGAACAGAGAGTATATGGGAACTAGCTGTACTTTCTGCTCAGTTCTGCTGGCAATCAAAAACTGCTCAAAAAATAAAGTCTATTAAAAATTTTTAATTAAAAAGGAAATGTGAGATTGAATAACTCCTATGTCACAGGCAGCAGGACCATTCCTGGGCCCTTCATAGGCAAGAAGTTTACAGTTAGGTTACCAGCTATGGCACCCAGTTGATCCCTGGGAGACTCGGTCATCTTTGCCATACCAAACAATGGGAGTGTCGGCTATTCTATGCAGGTCCCCCCTGTCCTATCATCTCTCTTTACTTCTCCTCTCTTCTTGTGTGGACACTGTGGATTGTACTCAAGAACCACTCACAACCCCCTCCCACTTGCTGTATTAAGAAGCTGTAGGGAGGGGATTCTGGGAATGCTTTTAAAGGCAGCAGACTGAGCTGGTACACCGCCTTCAGCCTATTCCCCCTTTTCCATTCAGCATGCCTGGAATGTGGACATAATGTCCAACCAATGCAGCCATCTTGTGACTCTGAGGATGAAAGCCACAAGCCAAGGATAGCAGAGTGAAAAGAGAGAAAGAGGTTGGGATATTGATGTTATTGTGGACCCTAGATTGCCTGTCTCCAAATGTGTTTTGCCTGAAACAAATAAATCCCTTATTTGTGTAAGCCCCTGATAGTTGGGTTTTTGTTACTTCCAGCCAAACATAATGTCGACTGATAAAGTTCTCTACTCCCCAAACAGGCACAAGAGACAGATTGGCCATTCTACTGCATAAACAAATGTCCAACTGGGATGCAGGGGCCTCTAATTTTTTAATATGATTTTTAAGTGTAAAAGCATTTTCTCTCTACACAGCAGTTCCCACTAAGTCAGAACTCATGACTGCAATGATTCTCTCCTCTTCCTCCTTTCCAGGGTTCTACCTTATAGACAGGGAGTAGTAGGAAAGGGTGTTAATTGTGGTAGGATTTATTATGCAATTTCTGAGCCATTAAAAATTGATTTTTAAATATTTAAGGACAAAGAATGCAAGATATTGCATCTAAATAAAGACCATTAAGTAACCATAGTTTAGACTAGTGATGATCTGTCTATTCTAAAAGTGATCTTTTTAACATATAAACCAGTTCACTCCTCTACTTAAAAACCTCCTGTGTCAAAAAAACAAACAAGCCAATCAAAAAATGGGTGGAAGGGGGACCTTGAAGATGGCGGAAGAGTAAGACGCGGAGATCGCCTTCCTCCCCACGGATACACCAGAAATACATCCACACGTGGAACAACTCCTACAGAACTCCTACTGAAGGCTGGCAGAAGACCTCAGACCTCCCAAAAGGCAAGAAACTCCCCACGTAACTGGGTAGGGCAAAAGAAAAAACAGAGACAAAAGAATAAGGACGGCACCTGCACCAGTGGGAGGGAGCTGTGAAGGAGGAAAAGTTTCCACACACTAGGAAGCCCCTCCGCAGGCGGAGACTGCGGGAGGCGGAGGGGGGAGTTTCGGGACCGCGGAGTAGTGCACAGCGACGGGTGCGGAGGGCAAAGCGGGGAGATTCCTGCACAGACGATCGGTGCCGACCAGCACTCACCAACCCGAGAGGCTTGTCTGCTCACCCGCCGGGGCGGGCGGGGCTGCGAGCTGAGGCTCGGGTTTTGGTTTTGGACGGAGCTCAGGGAGAGGACTGGGGTTGGCGGCTTGAACATAGCCTGAAGGGGTTAGTGCACCACGACTAGCCGGGAGGGAGTTCGGGGAAAAGCCTGCACCTGCCGAAGAGGCAAGAGACTTTTTCTTCCCTCTTTGTTTCCTGGTGCGCGAGGAGAGGGGTTTAAGAGCGCTGCTTAAAGGATCTCCAGAGAAGGGCGCGAGCCGCGGCTAAAAGCGCGAACCCCAGAGACGGGCGCGAGCCGCGGCTGAGGGCGCGAGCCCCCGAGACGGGCGCGAGCCGCGGCTGAAAGCGCAAACCCCAGAGACGGGCGCGAGCCGCGGCTAAAACCGCGGACCCCAGAGACGGGCGGGAGACGCTAAGGCTGCTGCTGCCGCCACCAAGGGGCCTGTGTGCGAGCACAGGTCACTCTCCACACCCCTCTTCCGCGGAGCCTGTGCAGCCCGCCACTGCCAGGTTCCCGGGATCCAGGGACAACTTCCCCGGGAGTACGCACGGTGGGTCTCAGGCTGGTGCAACATCACGCCGGCCTCTGCCGCAACGTCACGCTGCCTCTGCAGCTGCAGGCCCGCCCCGCACGTAGTGCCCCTCCTTCCCCCATCCCCCAACCCCCGGCCTGAGTGAGCCGGAAGCCCCGAATCAGCGGCTCCTTTAACCCCATCCTGTCTTAGCAAAAAACAGACGCCCTCCGGCGACCTACACGCAGAGGCAGGGCCAAATCCAAAGCTGAGCTCCTGTGAGCTGTGAGAACAAAGAAGAGAAAGGGAAATCTCTCCCAGCAGCCACAGAAGCAGCGGATTAAAGCTCCACAATCAACTTGATATACCCTGCATCTGTGGAATACCTGAATAGACAAGGAATGATCCCAAATTGAAGAGGTGGAATTTAGGAGCGAGATCTATGATTTTTTTCCCTTTTCCTCTTTTTGTGAATGTGTACGTGTATGCTTCTGTGTGAGATCCTGTCTGTATACTCTTGCTTCCACCATTTGTCCTAGGGCTCTATCCGTCCATGACTTTTTTTTAAAAAATTCTTTTTCTTAATAATTAAGTTTAATTGTGATAACTTTATTATACTTTACCTTCGTTCTTTCTTTCTTTCCTTCCTTCCCTCCTTTAGACAACGAATCACCCCAAATTGAGGAGGTGGTCTCAGGGAGCAGGATTTATGATTTTCCCCCTTTACCTCTTTTTGTGAAGGTGTATGTGTATGCTTCTGTGTAAGATTTTCTCTGTATAGCTTTGCTTCCAACATTTGTCCTAAGGTTCTATCCGTCCCTTTTTTTTTTTTTCTAAATATTTTTTAATTCAATAACTATATTATACTTTATTTTATTTTTACTGTATCATCTTTCTTTCTGTCTTTTTTCCTTCTTTCCCTCCTTCCTTCCTTCCTCCCTCCCTCCCTCCCTCCCTCCTTTCTTTCCTTCTTTGCTTCTTTCTTCCTTCCTTCCTTTCCTCCTTTCCGTCTTTCTTTACTCATACTTCTACTAATTCTCCCTACTTTTTCTCCCTTTTATTCTGAGCTGTGTGGATGAAAGGCTCTTGGTGCTCCAGCCAGGAGTCAGGGCTCTGCCTCTGAGGTAGGAGAGCCAACTTCAGGACACTGGTCAACAAGAGACCCCCCAGCTCCACATAATATTAAACGGTGGAAATATCCCAGAGACCTCCATCTTAACACCAGCACCCAGCTTCACTCAACGACCAGCAAGCCACAGTGCTGGACAACCTATGCCAAACAACTAGCAAAACAGGAACACAACCCCACCCATTAGCAGAGAGGCTGCCTAAAATCATAATAAGGCCACAGACACCCCAAAACACACCACCAGACGTGAACCTGCCCACTAGAGAGACAAGATCCAGCCTCATCCAGCACAACACAGGCACTAGTCCCCTCCACCAGGAAGCCTACACAACCCACTGAAACAACCTTAGCCACTGGAGACAGACATCAAAAACAACGGGAACTACGAAAGTGCAGCCTGCAAAAAGGAGACCCCAAACACAGTAAGATAAGCAAAATGAGAAGACAGAAAAACACACAGCAGATGAAGGAGCAAGATAAAAACCCACCAGACCTAACAAATGAAGAGGAAATAGGCAATCTACCTGAAAAAGAATTCAGAATAATGATAGTAAGGATGATCCGAAATCTTGGAAGTAGAATGGACAAAATGCAAGAAACAGTTAACAAGGACCTACAAGAACTAAAGATGAAACAAGCAACGATGAACAATGCAATAAATGAAATTAAAATCACTCTAGATAGGATCAATAGCAGAATAACTGAGGCAGAAGAACGGATAAGTGACCTGGAAGATAAAGTAGTGGAAATAACTACTGCAGAGCAGAATAAAGAAAAAAGAATGAAAAGAACTGAGGACAGTCTCAGAGACCTCTGGGACAACATGAAACGCACCAACATTCGAATTATAGGGGTTCCAGAAGAAGAAGAAAGAAAGAAAGGGACTGAGAAAATATTTGAAGAGATTATAGTTGAAAACTTCCCTAATATGGGAAAGGAAATAGTTAATCAAGTCCAGGAAGCACAGAGGGTCCCATACAGGATAAATACAAGGAGAAACACGCCAAGACACATATTAATCAAACTGTCAAAAATTAAATACAAAGAAAGCATATTAAAAGCAGCAAGGGAAAAACAACAAATAACACACAAGGGAATCCCCATAAGGTTAACAGCTGATCTCTCAGCAGAAACCCTACAAGCCAGAAGGGAGTGGCAGGACATACTGAAAGTGATGAAGGAGAATAGCCTGAAACCAAGACTACTCTACCCAGCAAGGATCTCATTCACATTTGATGGAGAAATTAAAACCTTTACAGACAAGCAAAAGCTGAGAGAGTTCAGCACCACCAAACCAGCTTTACAACAAATGCTAAAGGAACTTCTCTAGACACGAAACACAAGAGAAGGAAATGACCTATAGTAGCGAACCCAAAACAATATAGAAAATGGAAATAGGAACATACATATCGATAATTACCTTAAATGTAAATGGACTAAATGCTCCCACCAAAAGACACAGATTGGCTGAATGGATACAAAAACAAGACCCTTATATATGCTGTCTACAAGAGACCCACTTCAGAACTAGAGACACATACAGACTGAAAGTAAGGGGATGGAAAAAGATATTCCATGCAAATGGAAACCAAAAGAAAGCTGGAGTAGCAATTCTCATATCAGACAAAATAGACTTTAAAATAAGGACTATTAAAAGGGACAAAGAAGGACACTACATAATGATCAAGGGATCGATCCAAGAAGAAGATATAACAATTGTAAATATTTATGCACCCAACATAGGAGCACCTCAATACATAAGGCAAATACTAACAACCATAAAAGGGGAGATCAACAGTAACACATTCATAGTAGGGGACTTTAACACCCCACTTTCACCCATGGACAGATCATCCAAAATGAAAATAAATAAGGAAACACAAGCTTTAAATGATACATTAAACAAGATGGACTTAATTGATATTTATAGGACACTCCATCCAAAAACAACAGAATACACATTTTTCTCAAGTGCTCATGGAACATTCTCCAGTATAGATCATATCTTGGGTCACAAATCAAGCCTTGGTAAATTTAAGAAAACTGAAATTGTATCAAGTATCTTTTCCGACCACAACGCCATGAGACTAGATATCAATTACAGGAAAAGATCTGTAAAAAATACAAACACATGGAGGCTAAACAATACACTACTTAATAATGAAGTGATCACTGAAGAAATCAAAGAGGAAATAAAAAAATACCTAGAAACAAATGACAATGGAGACACAACGACCCAAAACCTATGGGATGCAGCAAAAGCAGTTCTAAGGGGGAAGTTTATAGCAATACAAGCCCACCTTAAGAAGCAGGAAACATCTCGAATAAACAACCTAACCTTGCACCTCAAGCAATTATAGAAAGAAGAACAAAAAAACCCCAAAGCTAGCAGAAGGAAAGAAATCATAAAAATCAGATCAGAAATAAATGAAAAAGAAATGAAGGAAACAATAGCAAAGATCAATAAAACTAAAAGCTGGTTCTTTGAGAAGATAAACAAAATAGATAAACCACTAGCCAGACTCATCAAGAAAAAAAGGGAGAAGACTCAAATCAATAGAATTAGAAATGAAAAAGGAGAAGTAACAACTGACACTGCAGAAATAAAAAAAATCATGAGAGATTACTACAAGCAACTCTATGCCAATAAAATGGACAATCTGGAAGAAATGGACAAATTCTTAGAAATGCACAACCTGCCAAGACTGAATCAGGAAGAAATAGAAAATATGAACAGACCAATCACAAGCACTGAAATTGAAACTGTGATTAAAAACCTTCCAACAAACAAAAGCCCAGGACCAGATGGCTTCACAGGTGAATTCTATCAAACGTTTAGAGAAGAGCTAACACCTATCCTTCTCAAACTCTTCCAAAATATAGCAGAGGGAGGAACACTCCCAAATTCCTTCTACGAAGCCACCATCACCTTGATACCAAAACCAGACAAGGATGTCACAAAGAAAGAAAACTACAGGCCAATATCACTGATGAACATAGATGCAAAAATCCTCAACAAAATACTAGCAAACAGAATCCAACAGCACATTAAAAGGATCATACACCATGATCAAGTGGGGTTTATTCCAGGAATGCAAGGATTCTTCAATATACGCAAATCTATCAATGTGATAAACCATATTAACAAATTGAAGGAGAAAAACCATATGATCATCTCAATAGATGCAGAGAAAGCTTTCGACAAAATTCAACACCCATTTATGATAAAAACCCTCCAGAAAGTAGGCATAGAGGGAACTTTCCTAAACATAATAAAAGCCATATATGACAAGCCCACAGCAAACATCATCCTCAATGGTGAAAAACTGAAAGCATTTCCACTAAGATCAGGAACAAGACAAGGTTGCCCACTCTCACCACTCTTATTCAACATAGTTTTGGAAGTTTTAGCCACAGCAATCAGAGAAGAAAAGGAAATAAAAGGAATCCAAATCGGAAAAGAAGAAGTAAAGCTGTCACTGTTTGCAGATGACATGATACTATACATAGAGAATCCTAAAGATGCTACCAGAAAACTACTAGAGCTAATCAATGAATTTGGTAAAGTAGCAGGATACAAAATTAATGCACAGAAATCTCTGGCATTCCTATATACTAATGATGAAAAATCTGAAAGTGAAATCAAGAAAACACTCCCATTTACCATTGCAACAAAAAGAATAAAATATCTAGGAATAAACCTACCTAAGGATACGAAAGACCTGTATGCAGAAAATTATAAGACACTGATGAAAGAAATTAAAGATGATACAAATAGATGGAGAGATATACCATGTTCTTGGATGGGAAGAATCAACATTGTGAAAATGACTCTACTACCCAAAGCAATCTACAGATTCAATGCAATCCCTATCAAACTACCACTGGCATTTTTCACAGAACTAGAACAAAAAATTTCGCAATTTGTATGGAAACACAAAAGACCCCGAATAGCCAAAGCAATCTTGAGAACGAAAAAAGGAGCTGGAGGAATAAGGCTCCCTGACTTCAGACTATATTACAAAGCAACAGTAATCAAGACAGTATGGTACTGGCACAAAAACAGAAAGATAGATCAGTGGAACAGGATAGAAAGCCCAGAGATAAACCCACGCACATATGGACACCTTATCTTTGATAAAGGAGGCAGGAATGTACAGTGGAGAAAGGACAGCCTCTTCAATAAATGGTGCTGGGAAAACTGGACAGGTACATGTAAAAGTATGAGATTAAATCACTCCCTAACACCATACACAAAAATAAGCTCAAAATGGATTAAAGACCTAAATGTAAGGCCAGAAACTATCAAACTCTTAGAAGAAAACATAGGAAGAACACTCTATGACATAAATCACAGCAAGATCCTTTCTGACCCACCTCCTAGAGTAATGGAAATAAAAACAAAAATAAACAAATGGGACCTAATGAAACTTCAAAGCTTTTGCACAGCAAAGGAAACCATAACCAAGACCAAAAGACAACCCTCAGAATGGGAGAAAACATTTGCAAATGAAGCAACTGACAAAGGATTAATCTCCAAAATTTACAAGCAGCTCATGCAGCTCAATAACAAAAAAACAAACAACCCCATCCAAAAATGGGCAGAAGACCTAAATAGACATTTCTCCAAAGAAGATATACAGAATGCCAACAAACACATGAAAGAATGCTCAACATCATTAATCATTAGAGAAATGCAAATCAAAACTACAATGAGATATCATCTCACACCAGTCAGAATGGCCATCATCAAAAAATCTAGAAACAATAAATGCTGGAGAGGGTGTGGAGAAAAGGGGACACTCTTGCACTGCTGGTGGGAATGTGAGTTGGTTCAGCCACTGTGGAGAACAGTATGGAGGTTCCTTAAAAAACTACAAATAGAATTACCATATGACCCAGCAATCCCTCCACTACTTGGCATATACCCTGAGAAAACCAAAATTCAAAAAGAGTCATGTACCAAAATGTTCATTGCAGCTCTATTTACAATAGCCAGGACATGGAAACAACCTAAGCGCCCATCATCGGATGAATGGATAAAGAAGATGTGGCACATATACACAATGGAATATTACTCAGCCTTAAAAAGAAATGAAATTGAGCTATTTGTAATGAGATGGATAGACCTAGAGTCTGTCATACAGAGTGAAGTAAGTCAGAAAGAAAAAGACAAATACCGTATGCTAACACATATATATGGAATTTAAGGGAAAAAAATGTCATGAAGAACCTAGGGGTAAGATAGGAATAAAGACGCAGACCTACTGGAGAACGGACTTGAGGGTATGGGGAGGGGGAGGGGTGAGTTTTGACAGGGCGAGAGAGAGTCATGGACATATACACACTAACAAACGTAGTAAGGTAGATAGCTGGGGGGAAGCAGCCGCAAGGCACAGGGATATTAGCTCGGTGCTTTGTGACAGCCTGGAAGGGTGGGATGGGGAGAGTGGGAGGGAGGGAGACGCAAGAGGGAAGACATATGGGAACATATGTATATGTATAGCTGATTCACTTTGTTATAAAGCAGAAACTAACACACCATTGTAAAGCAATTATACCCCAATAAAGATGTTAAAAAAAAAAAAAAAAAAAAAATGGGTGGAAGACCTAAATATACATTTCTCCAAAGAAGACATACAGATGGCCAACAAACACATGAAAAGATGCTCAACATCACTAGTTATTTGAGAAATGCAAATCAAAACTACAATGAGGTATTACTTCACACTGGTCAGAATGGCCAACATCAAAAAAATCTACAAACAATAAATGCTGGAGAGGGTGTGGAAAAAAGGAAACCCTCATACACTGTGGGTGGGAATGTAAATTGATACAGCCACTATGGAAAACAGTATGGAGGTTCCTTAAAAAACTAAAATTAGAACTACCATATGACCTAACAATCCCACTACTGGGCATATACCCAGAGAAAACCATAATTCAAAAAAACAAATGCACCCCAACGTTCATAGCAGCACTATTTACAACAGCCAGGACATGGAAACAACCTAAATGGCCATCAACAGAGGAATGGATAAAGAAGATGTGGTACATATATACAATAGAATATTACTCAGCCATAAAAAGGAATGGAATTGGGTCATTTGTAGAGACGTGGATGGACCTAGAGAGCGTCATACAGAATGAAGTAAGTCAGAAAGAGAAAAGCAAATATCATATAATAATGCATATATGTGGAATCTAGAAAAATGGTATAGATGATATTATTTGCAAAAAAGAAATAGAGACACAGACGTAGAGAACAAATGTATGGATACTAAGGGGGAAGGGGGTGGGGTGGGAGGAATTGGGAGACTGGGATTTACACATATACATTATTGATACTATGTATAAAATAGACAACTGATGGGAACATCTATACAGCACAGGGAACTCTACTTAATGCACTGTGGTAACCTAAATGGGAGGGAAGTCCAAAAGGGAGGGGATATCTGTATGTGTATGGCTGATTCATTTCGTTGTGCAGTGGAGGCTAACACAACATTGTAAAGCAACCATATTCCAATAAAAATTAATAATAATAATTTTAAAAACCCTCCTATGGTTGGTTGTATTCCTTGCCCATTGATATTGGGCTTGGGCAAATGACTTGCTTTGGCCAGTGGGATGTGAGCAGATATGATACAAGCAGAGGTTTTCAGCATGCTTGCTAGTTTGGCTTTTCCTCTCGCCTTCCTGCTATCTGTCATGAGACCATGCTCTGGCAGCTACTATCTCAAAATGAAGAAGCAGTTGAAGCAGTCAAGAATCCAATCTGCAGCTTGAAGCACAGCCTCCACAACAGACCCACAGATACACAAGTGAAAAATAAAATTTATTCTTATAAACCATTGAAAAGTTGGGATTACTTGTTATGCAGCATTAGGCAGTGATAGCTGACCAATACACTTCCAATGGCTTTCCAGCTCACACTAAGTAAAATGTCAAAGTCATCCAAGTGATTTAAAAGAATCCTCATATTCTGGATCCTTTTACATTTCTGACTTCATCTTCAACTACTTACCTCCTTTCTTACTCTGCTCCAGATACGCCAGACTCTCTGTTTTTCCTCTAACATGCCAGACTTGTTTCTCCCTTAGGACTTTGCACCTGCTGTTCCTCCTGCCTGGAACTCTTTCTCCAAATTCCTGCCTGGCTCATTTGTTAATTTCCCTCAGATCTGTAAGAAATTCATCTCCAGGCAGACTTATCTGACCATCTGATTTCTGATTTTAAACTGCATTCCCCAGTACTCCTTCACCCCTTCCTTGCTTTACTTTTCTACGTAGCACTTATCATCATTTATCTGTCCTCTTCTTGCCACCTCTCTGTTTTATGCACTGTAGTACTCCCAGAGTCTAGCTAGAGCACTGCCTGGCACATAGTAGGCGTTTCATAATTATTCGTAAATGAACAAACAGATAAATTAATGTATTAAAATCTCAAAATAAAAATACACAAATAAAATATTATTACTCATTGAAACAAATATTAAATTTTCATTATATAAATAAAAATGTATAGATAATATTTAATGAAAGAAAAAGTCTAGATGATTAGGAAAAGAAATACAGATGACCCTCATTTGAAATTAAAGGATTAAGAATTAATATTACAGAAAACTACTCTTTCTCCTTTCAAATAAGCAAATGTCTTAAAGAATTGTAATATTCTTTTTGGTAAGAATTCTCTTTTGCTGGTCCAGGTATTCTCTTACACTGAAGGTGGAAATATGTAGGGATTCATCTTTTGGGGAAAGCAACCAAATATCTTTAAAGTTCACATTTGTGGTTCAGTAATTTCCCATCTAGGAATATTTCCCAAAGAAGAAATTAGTGCTTGAGGCAAGGAATTATGTACCAAAAATTCCTTATAGCATTATTTGTAGTGATACAACATTTAGAAACAACTTAAGCAATGCACAATGGGAGAACAGTTAAATGGATCATAGTATGTTCATAGTTTAGTATATGACGTTTGCAAATATTATTTAATGATATGAGAAAATGCTCACACATTATGTTAAGTAAAAAAGGCAGAACACAAAATTGCATACATAGTATATCCCAATTATGTAAAAATATATGTGAAAGTGGAAAGTCTAGAAGGAAATCAGTACATGAAAATGTCAACAGTGGTCATCTCTGACATGGAATTATGAATGAGTTTTTACTCTTTTACATACTTTCCTACATTTTCAAGACTTTCTAGGATGATCACATATTGTTATTACAAATATATTTCTTTTAACATAAAAGGAAATGAGATGCAAATTTGAGACCAACCTCTCTGGTAACAGAAAGTACACCCACAATATCAGGAAATGATGCTGCAGAATGCCAGAGCCTTTCTTGCCCATATTTGGGAAGGAAAATATTTGAATCCAAAGATGGTGCAAGGGAAGAAGATGGAGAGAGAAGAAGAGATAAAGTCTCTGTTGGCTTCCATTTTCATATGTTTCATACAGCACTAGTCTGTAGTTCCTTCAAGACAGAGACATACCTTCTCTTTTAGTGCCCTGCAGATCCAACCTAGGCTTGGCACACTGCATGAGGAACACAGAAGGGGACTGAAATGCAGGCGAGGAAACAGAGAAACTATACTGGGGGGCAGCAAATTGGAGGCATGGAACATACAGAAAGATGGGAGTCAGGCCACGGAGAAATAGAAATAGAAGATATAATACAAAGGAAGAAGGGGCCTAAGAGAATGGAGGGAGAGAAGAGAATGGAGGGAGTGAGGAGTGGGGTGAAGACAAGTGCCGACATGGTGCTCTGTGATGACCACATTCTAGCCCATCCTCTAGGAAGGCTCTGGGCTAATGCAATCTAGAGTTGACCCCAAAGGGGAAGTTCTCACTGGTTTTGCATCAGCCCCAGATGATTCCCGAGAAGATCACAACCAGCCACTGCGGGAGTCCTTGACCTTGCAGCCAAGTCTGCTCAGCAGCTGGATCACACCCAGCATCGAGTGACTCACCAGCCACCGGATAATTTGGAAAAACACAGAGACACCAAAGGCTTACTTGCACTGACTTGCAGCATCCAAGGCCCATTATGGTCCCACTCTGGTTAAGAAAGGTGGGGGGAGTAGATAAATGGGTGGTGAGAGACTATAAATGATAAAGCAGGGGCATAAGAAGTTGCAAAAGTAGGTCACCCCAAAGGGCAATCTCAACTTCTCTGTTCCCCTTGGTACAAAGAAGGCACATTTTTACCTAGAACGAGGGTGTGGTGTGGTGCAAAGAAATGCGGCTGTCGGTCAAGCAGGCGTGCTGCATCATTTACTGCCTCAACACCTCCACAGGCCCCCACGGCTGCCACCCCTCCTCTGGCTGCTAGGTGACCAAGCCTGTCCTGTGTGTGCTTCACAGTTCTCTTCCCCAGTTCCCCCAATACGTGTAGACATTCCCTGAGCAGGAAACCCTGAGTCGAGCTTAACACTCTTCCTTCTCCCTTCCAGCAGCTTTTCAGGGGGTTAGGACCATGGGATGCTGACTTGGGATGGTGAGCATCTTCTCTCTTTTCTGGGATAGAGAGTAAAGAAGTCACCCCAGAGATTTAAGAAAGCTCAAGGGAGAGGCCTCAATTTCCAAGCATAAGCTGCTGAAAGAGTTTCAAAATCTGCCAAAGAACTGGGGCAAGATGACCAATGACATGAGAGCTCAAAGACCCTGGGACACTCTATTAGGTGAGCGGGTCCCAACTCCTCACTGGGCACTGCTTGGCAAACCATCACCAACAGGGGAGACCTGGTCAAAACATCACAGGTCACGGTTATTACTGAGGATCAGACCTGACACTCAACCAGAGGTTCAGAAACACATTTGCCGTCATTCTCCTCTGGAAATGGTGGCCCACATTCTCAAAATGATGATCAGTGGTAACAGCAGACATCTGCCCTTGACAAGTGTGGTGTTGGTGTGCCCAGCTCCCCACATAGCACAATCGAACATGAGCTTCCTGGCTGTGGATTTGGGGGAGTCACTTAAACTGTCTGAGATTCGCTTCATAACCTCATCTGGTAAATCTGAGAATTAATTTAAGGCGTCTAGCACAAAACAGAAACTCAGAAATGGCTGCTGTTGTCATTAAGGTGCTATTTTAAGTGCTTAAGGGTACAAATATGGGTAAGATATTTCCTTCTTTTAAAATCTACAATGCAAAGTATAATATAAATAAGCTACAAGGATATATTGTACAACATGGGGAATATAGCCAACATGTTACAATAATTATCAATGGAACATAACCTTTAAAAATTATGAATCACTGTGTTGTACACCTGAAACATATAATATTGTACATCAACTATATTGCAATTAAAAAATAAATAAATAAAATCCAAAGAGAAAGCATAAGATGGATACACAACAACTATCACACAAGACAGGTTTATGAGAAAGGTGTAAATTTCTGTGCAAATCCAGAAGGGGTTAAGATCACAGGTCATAAAGTTCAAGTACGGGAAGGGTAGAGATGCGATTAGGAGGGTGCTCTGGGGCCAGGCTGTGGAAAGCCCAAATGCCAGGCCAAGGAGCTCGCGCTTAGTTCAGTGGTCAGCAGGGAGTCATTGGAGGCTGTTGAGCAGGAGAGCTGCTTTCCTTACAGCTGTGCCAGGCTAAATTAAGCATAAACAGTACTTTATAATTGGAAAGGGAAGGCCCCGAAATAGCTCTTGACTGAGAAACAGGCATAGGGAAAGGTAACGAGAAGCACGGGCTGTGATCAAAGCAGAGAGGTTAATTAAATTTCTAATTATTGTGAAAGACCATTAAAAAACCCTAGTTCACGAGGGATAACTGCTCTGGAGGGGCTTGAAAGAATAACCTTAACCCTTGGGTAGCTGCAACTCAGGGGGACATTTGCTTTTCCATGGAGAAGTGTTTGAGGTACTGAGTAAACGGTAAGTACACATGCACATTTGTTCTCTGTAAATCACACCCCTCTCCCACCCAGAATCCATGTATCCATGTATGGGACTCGCCAAAAGGAGTCCACAGAGAAAATGATGGGTCTCTAATTTGACCCCCAATCCATACAGCAGGTGCTGAGATAACTCAACTTGTTCTGTATGGCCAAGGTTTCCCATGAATTGTTTAAAATGTATTCCTATTATGAAGTATTCCATTATTATTTGAATAATCAGTAATTTATCAATAGGTCATTTTCACCACTGACCACTGGGGATCAGCAGACAGCTGAGCATTGACATCACTGGTGGAACTGACACTAAATTCCATCAGCACCTTGGATCCCCCTCGTGTACGCAGCATAGTAATCGACGTTGAAAAAGAACGATGCTACCGCCTTAGTATTGTACATTACTTTGTGGTTTAAAAGAATTATTTTCACATCTCCTGTCTCATGAGAGATACAATTTTTACTCCCCTTAAGTGGTCAAGAACACTGAGGCTCAGGCCGATTAAGAGGTGCACCCAGGGCTTCCCTGGTGGTGCAGTGGTTGAGAGTCCGCCTGCCAATGCAGGAGACGCGGGTTCGTGCCCCGGTCCGGGAAGATCCCACATGCCGCAGAGCGGCTACGCCCGTGAGCCCTGGCCGCTGGGCCTGCGTGTCTGGAGCCTGTGCTCCGCAGCGGGAGAGGCCACAACAGTGAGAGGCCCACGTACCGAAAAAAAAAAAAAAAAAAAAAAAAAAAAAAAAAGAGGTGCACCCAAATATACACTGTTAGTTATGAAATTTAGGTCTTCTAAATTCTAGCTCAGAGTTCTTTCACCTGGGCCAAACTGTGCAGGTCTAACTTATGGTCCTTGTCCTCAAGCAGCCTGGCTGGTAAGAGAAAATGAACAAGGAAATAAGGTGAAAACAAATATGCACCAGACTCTGCGGTTATGGCGAGAGTTTAAGAAGGAAAGAGCCAGGAAGGCTTCTTGGAGGAGGTTCTGCTGCTGAAACAGAAACCCCAATTTCAAAAAGCTTAAGCAAGCCAGAAGTTATTTCTCCCCCATGTGTCTAAGGGTCAGCATCCGGGGCTGATAGGTCACAGAGCCCGTAGGACAGCTCCAAGCTGTTGGGGATGGAGAGTCCTTCCCTCCTTGTGGCTCTGCCATCTTAGTGTACATCTACCCAGTCCAGAAAGCTCACACCCTGTGCACATCCCAGCCACAGAAAGAGCAAGGAAAGACCATGCCCTTCCCTTTAAGAAAATGATCCACAGCTCACACAAACTTGCTCGTCAATGATCTTGCTTATCTGACTCAGCACCGCTACAAGCGAGACTGGGACATGTGGTCTTTGTTGTGGGCAGCCATGTCCCCAGGTAAACTCCTGTTGCCGTGGAGGGGGAGAGAATGAAGGCTGGAGAACAACTAGCAGTCTCCACCATGAGCAGAGCATCCCCTGGGGCTTGGGGGATGGGTAGGCATGGGGATGGTGGTACAGGCCAACAATGCAGGTGGGTAAAGGGGAAAAAGAGGGCATCCTGAGCAGGCAGATCTGCCAGGTGCATTCTGGACACAAGGAGGAAATGAACCTGTCGGGAATGGCAAGTGAAGTAGGAAGAGAAAATCAGATATGTTCACTGCAGTCAGACAGACAATGGACTTTGAAAGTCAAGCGGAGGGGTTTGGATTGGAGCTCCTGTAGGTTCTCAGGGAAATAGTGTTTAAGGACGACTTGTTGGTCAGGACCACACAGGATGAATTAGGTGGGTTACACTTGGGAGCCAAGGAGACCCATTAGGAGGCTCTTTCAACAATCTGTCCATAAGCTGATAAAAGACCCGAGGCAGAAGCTCTGCCTAGAGAGAAGGGGTCGTGTGAGAGGGGTTTCACGAGAGAATAAGAGGGCTTGATCTCTGGTGGGTTATGCAAGGAAGAGTCCCAGATGCCTGAGAAGCTTCTCTCTTGGGAGGTGGGCTCCCTCACATGGCTGTTTGGGGCTCCTCAGGTGCCCATTCATCCTTCCTGCTCGTACTTGGAGCACATGATGCCAAAACTACATCCAGCAACAAATATTTGTTAAACAGTAGCTTCATGTGGACACAGAGCCTGGCACACAGTAAATGCTCAGTAAGTATCTGTTGAATAAACGGCTGAATAAATAAATGAATACGTCAGCAAAATGTAGGCATAGATAGTAAAAACTTTAAATGGTGACGGAGGGTAATTAAACTTATCGTGGTGATAATCTCATAGTGTATATCAATGTCACTATGTTGTACAGCTGTAACTACTATAACATTGTATGTCAATTATACTTCGACTTTTAAAAATGTAGGTACAGACCACATTGGGTACTGCACCCAGCAGAGGCCATGAAAATCTTCTGGGGAAAGTCACCTATCACATGTTCAGGATTTTACATAGAAGAGATTTAGATGGAGTGCTTTCTGCAAACTGTCATAGCAATTTGTGACATTGTTGAGTGAAGTGGGAATATTAACATATTCTCTTAGCCAAACTGTTTCTTCAGATCAAACTCGAACAGAAGAAAATACAGACACCAGCTACTCATGGTTGTATATATTCTCTTCCTGGTTTCCTTTTTTTTAATAAGGGCCCAGATTTTCTGAACTAGCTAGATGTGGGTAGTTCCAGTTCAACCATTACTCCTGGTTCTTTCTTATATTCTCCAACCATTCCATGAATGAATCAAAAGGAGGTTGCCTTGACAACACTCACCTCTCTCTAATTAAGCACCCTGAACAGCCTCCAATGCTTCCTTGAGATAAAAGCTTCCAGAGCACCGGGATTCATGACCTCAGACAATGCACAGTAGCTGAGAGGCTAACCTGAACTGTGCCACAGCATAATAAAAGGCTATGAAATGCTTCCTTCCCATCACCCTGCGTTCCAGCTCCTGTAGCCCCTCACACTGGCCAGTAAGCATGAGATGCAGTCCCGCAAAGAGAAACCACATTAAGAGGCTCTTTTCCAATGGGCCCATGGACTGTTTTTTACCAGGTAATGAAGACATTGTGTGATCATGTGATTAGAAGACATTGTGTGACTTCTGTGCCACTTCACCTGGGCAGTATCTTGTCGGACTAGGCAGAGAGCTGTTATATCACAAGTCTTGGATGTTCTGTTCTAGCCCAAGACAGAAGGCAAGAACTCCCATCAGAGCCACCTGTACACCCCAAGCTTTGAATCCAAGATTACAACTAAAACACTAGGATAAAAAGCCTAGACCAAACCCCAATCTTACATTTCTTAGAAATCCACAAGATGAACCCAAATAAAACCTGTATATTTACTACAATAATTAAGCCAGAATAAACTGGATGAAAATATTCTCTGAACCAAACTAATAGTTTATCCCGTTCAAATATTCCAAAGACCTGAAAGATGGACCCATAGTATAAATATCGCCAAAATTTCCTAGAGTGGCAGAGCCTCTTGTCAGCAGCACTGAATTGGGGGTTGGGGGTGTATGAAAATGTTAAGACATTATTGTCATTATTATGACTGCATTTATTCTGCAATGAGTACATCCCAGGCCCTGCAGTAAGCATTTCTCATGCATAATTTTGTTTAACCCTCATAACCAACTAGGTAGTTTTAGTATCTCCATATTATAGATGAGAAATGGTTGGACAGGAGGGGGAAGGGTAAGCTGTGACAAAGTGAGAGAGTGGCATGGACATATATACACTACCAAATGTAAAGTAGATAGCTAGTGGGAAGCAGCCGCATAGCACAGGGAGATCAGCTCGGTGCTTTGTGACCACCTAGAGGGGTGGGATAGGGAGGGTGGGAGGGAGGGAGATGCAAGAGGGAAGAGATACGGGAACATATGTATATGTATAACTGATTCACTTTGTTATAAAGCAGAAACTAACACACCATTGTAAAGCAATTATACTCCAATAAAGATGCTAAAAAAAACAAAAGAAAGAAAGAAGGAAATGGTTGGAGAGTCTATGTTGATTTCTCCAGGTCCTATAGCCAGCCACGCAGGGATGTGACCCTTGATTATCATTTTACCCTCATACCCATCCCCTCTTAGGTGAAAGGAAGAAGGAGACAGAGAGACAAGGAGAAGGAGGAGGAGGAGGAAGGGAGAGGGGAAGGGGAAGGAGAGGAAGGAAGAAGGATTAAAAGGAAGGAGGGGGACTTCCCTGGAGGTCCAGCAGTTAAGACTCCACGCTTCCACTGCACAGGGCTCGGGTTCGATCCCTGTTCGGTGAACTAAGATCCTGCATGCCGCGTGGTGCAGCCATAAATAAATAAATAAATAAATAAAAGGGGGATAGATGTAAAAATAAGGGTAGGATGGAATCGGGGCCAGACGCCATCTTGAAATCTAAATTATTTATCTTAGTGAGACAATGATCTGGCTAATTCAGAAGCAAGAAGGATGTATCTGGCTCCTTATTGGCATGGGAGGTTTGGGAATGAAAATAAAAACCTGGGTATCAAAGACAGGCCTTATGGACCCAGATCTCCTATCCTAGCCTTTAGGATCCCATTGGGTTAAGGCTCACCAGGGATGCCACTTTGCCTTCTGAAATTCTAAGCTGAAGTCCATTTAATCCTCACTTTGAGAGGACTGTGGGAAAGGCACTGAACACTATGGTTCCCAGAGTGATCTTACACATTTTAGATAGAAAATAGCACTAAGGCACAAGCCATAGAACATCGGTCCTGGACAACAGCAGCAGATACCTCAAATATGATATGTATATCAAAGGATTTTAATTCTCAGTTTAGCTCTGACTTATATAGAATGAAAAGATGAGGTACATGTGGGCTGATAGGAGGCTGGCGGGCAGGATGCATCTGCTTTTATACTTACAGCTTGTAAGACTTATTTTTCTGTTTTTGCAGATGGGTCTTACACTGGGAAAGTTCTAGCAGCTGTTAGAGGCTGGTGAACCAAAAAAACGTATTTCAACACTGAAAGAATAATATCTGAACTTAGACCGATTCTCCCTTAGAAATATAGGTCTGGGTGTCTTACAAACTGGTTTGGCCTCATGGAACCCTCAGAAAAAAGCTAAAATTCTTCTTATCCCCCAGCTTACAAAAGAAGACCAAGGAAAGAGATTTAAGTTTTTTAAAGGTGAAATTAACGGAATAAATGACGTGTTTGAAAGTCCTGAGAGATGTGCAGCTGGAGAGGAGTCTGAGGTTGACTAAGCAATATGTCACAGAACGTCAAGTGCATACACACGCACACACACACACACACACACACACACACACACACACACACAGAACCCAAGCTAATTATTAACTCCAGGAAAGTAGAAAAATTGTGCAGCAAGGGGAAGTAATCATACTTTACTACATGGCTGAGCTGCTCAGAGCATTAACATATTCATAAAATGAAGACAACTGCTATTACACCAGTCAAAATCACAATATAACCATATTGAAAGTATGGGATGTCCAGGAAAGTGTGTATCTGTGTCTATGTTTCTGTGCGTGTGTCTTGAGGGCAAATCACTTTGCAAAGTAAGAAGTCCTGATAAATTATGCAGCAAGATAAGCATATAAGATATATGATATAAGATAAGCATACGAGATAAGATATGGAAGCTAATACCCAAAAACGTTCACTGAGAGAGTTGAAAGTGGCTGCTTCTGGAGAATGGAATATTTGAGAAGAGTGTGGTATGATGTTTTTCCTAACAAACCTTGGAGGATAATTTGACTTTTTAAACTATGTGCACTTATAACTTTGATGGAAGAAGAAACTAACTTTAAAAAATCATTCAGAGCTTCCCTGGTGGCGCAGTGGTTGAGAGCCCGCCTGCCGACGTAGGGGACATGGGTTCGTGCCCCGGTCCGGGAAAATCCCACATGCCGTGCAGCGGCTGGGCTCGTGAGCCATGGCCGCAGAGCCTGTGCGTCTGGAGCCTGTGCTCTGCAACGGGAGAGGCTACAACAGTGAGAGGCCCGTGTACCGCAAAAAAAAAAAAAAAAAAAAAACATTCATACATGATGGTGCTATACACAATTTAGAGCTCAAAACGTGTGAACTATTTTTCTTACGCAGGGGAATGTTAAACAGCTTTAAAATGGAACCAATAACAAGAGACTCCATGACTTCAACTGTGACAACCTCATGAGAAAGCTCTCGAAAGAGCCCAACTCTTCTGAGAGAACCTTCTCTCTGCCACGCCCCACAGGAGGCCCTGCAAACACAGCGGCTAACAAGCCAGACCCAGCTCTTTTCTTCACGGGGTTCAGGCTAGCGGAGATGGAGGAGTTGAGTTACCTACATTTGATGCTACGCTGGGGAAAGGACCAGGCGTAAAAGAGGAAGGGTCCCTACTCAGACTTGGGGTCGGTCAAAGAAGGCTTCCCAGGGAAAGGGGGTCACTTTGGAGATCAAGCCCAGCAATTGCATCCACTTTTCTTTTCATCAAGGCTACACGACCACCTCTTAGGCAGGCAGTGTGACAAGATGTAAAACAGAAGGTGATTTGATCCTCAAAGAACGTCTCCCCTACTTAAGGAGTTTACCAAGTTCCAAGATCAAATGCCCTTACCAGGGACAGACTGGAGATGAGAAGAAAGTCCAAGAAAACCAACGTTCAAACAAGGAAACTCTGGACACAAAAGGTTCCCTGACCAGAAGAAACGTTCAAACAAGGAGACTCTGGACACGAAAGTTTCCCTGACATTCAGAAGCACCACACAAATAAATCTGCCCCTTCAGCACTGAATTGACATGATTTATTTCTCCAGGGATTTGCCCACTTCCAGCAGCATGGCCCTCGTGTCATCATTTAGGAAAAGGTCAATGCATAAGTCCATCTTGCAGGTAAAATACCCCAGCACATCAGATGTGAGCATCCAGACCACATGCACTACAGCCCCCCTACTGCGCTGCAAGTCGCAGGGACCAGCTTCCCAAGAAAAGGTCATCTGAGCTTTGGACAAACCAAGTTCCTCAGAAAACCTTGGTTATTCCCCATGAGTGCATTCATTGTGTAGTTGGTGGTTATCTAAATCCTCCAAAAATAGCCGTCTGAGCAGAGAAGGAAGAGCTATAGAAGCAACTGGAAACTGTGGTCCAGTAACTGAGAGGTAATCCATGGTAGATCCATGGTAATTTGGGTAGTGGAGGTTGCCAATATTTTCCCAATTGCTTATAGGAGTTTGGCTCGATGAAAATGTACTAAAAACTCCTTTTTCTGATTTTTTACCCAAGCACAATCTCTTTCTAAATGTCAGAAAGCTTTTTTCGATCTAGACGCTTGCTTGCTCGCTTGTCTGTTTTTAACCAGAGACCAAAACTGATGGAAATATCTGTTTGATTCACTCCAGAGGATATTTTGGTGTTCAAATTAAATACTCTTCAAAACTATAAAGAACCGGTCTAGTTCTAACTAGTAGTTCAAAAAGTGGCTTGCTTTATTTTTAAAAATACACATTTGGTTTCTAAGTTCAGTTTTTTTTCATGGAATTTGGGAGCTGAGCTCTGGGTTCGGTTTATTCTGGGTTTTGGCGCCCAATTTGGTTTGAGTCCTGGCTGGCGCTGACGAGGCAGCTTGCTTAGCTTGGTTCCGCGAGTTCTTGGCAGTGGAGGGTGGGACAGCTGCTGTGCTTTTAAACTGGCTGTGGTTAGCCAAGGAGAAGCCCGATGGGGCCACAAAACGCTGGAGCTGGAAGGGCCCTCTGTGGACAGGCAGCCCAATGCCTGCATGTAGAGGGGAGTTGACTGCTTACAGGAAACTCACCCAAAGTGGCACCATGAACAGGGCAGAGTGGATGGTTGTCTGTTTATCTTCCTGATTCCATGATGCCTCCCTGAGCTATTTAGAAAACCCCTTCAGACGGCCATGCTTTAGGGGAATAAAGGGGATTCGAATACCAACATTTCAAAGTATTACTTTTCCATTCCTTGATGTGACGTTCTAGAGACCAAAGCGAAACATGGAGAAAGCTGTTCTCCAGCCCCTACTCCCCACTCCGCATTCCCCGAGTCTGTGTCAAGGCTCAGGCTGTGGGGAGGATCTCCCGGAACCACCCCCCCACACCCCCCACCCCCGCACCACCCCCCCACCCCACCCCCGCCCCGAAGCCCCGGGCAGTGATTCAGGGAAGCAGTGGGTGGGCAGAGGAGCCAGCAGGTATTCAAAAAGACCTACGGTGCTCGCATAAGAATGAGCCTATAAATTCTACCCCCATCACCGTTGCCAAGGCAATGCAGGTGGGCCTGGAGCAGCCTCTCAGGCAAGAAAACCCCACCTCCTCCCTCCACACACATTTTCCTGGCCGCGCGTGCGTGGGGTTTCACCGCAGCTCGACTTCAGTTACTCCTCTTCCTGTATAAGGCGACTCATTTTAGCCAGATTCCAGCCAGGCGAAAATATTCAGAGGAATGTGGAAGGGCCCACAGTACGAGCTGCCCTGAGCCCTGACCTCCCCTTGGAGGTAAACCTGCCTCAAGCCTAGGTCCTCAGAAACTCCGAGATGCTAACACTTCAAGGCGTGGACCGCAGCCTCTCCTCTGCTTCCATGCCCTCATTCAGAGTCACGCCTTCATCCCTTTGTTGCTCTTCCTCCAAACATGGGCCTGACAACCGACCCTCCAATCTGTGTCACCCACCAAAGTCGACGCCTAAAGCGTGGGGGCCATGTCTATTTTCCGACAAAGTACAGAGTGGCAACAATCATAAAGGAGAGGGAAAGCTAACCATGTTATGACCGCCAGGAGTCCTCTTCTGCCCTCAGCAGAGCCAAGTGTCAGGAAGAAACGGTTAAGCCACATTGTGACTCCTTTTCTGATGTTCTTTTCCCCGGTGGATTCCATGACGTCGTTCCGATTCCCCTCCCCCATATAGCTGCACAGAGAGATACCTTTGTTTTTTTTTTTTTTTGCCGTACGCGGGCCTCTCCCGTTGCGGAGCACAGGCTTCGGACGCGCAGGCTCAGCGGCCATGGCTCACGGGCCCAGCCGCTCTGCGGCATGTGGGATCTTCCCGGACCGGGGCACGAACCCGTGTGCCCTGCATCGGCAGGCGGACTCTCAACCACTGCGCCACCAGGGAAGCCCTAGAGATACCTTTTTATTCCTAACACAGCTGCCGTTACGAAGGATGGCAGCCTTGCCATATGGCACCACTCACTCAGCTCCATCGGGCAGCATCAAGCTCATGCTAATAGTATTTACCCCACACACTGGCAGTCAAACTCTGCACCAAGAGCACCCCTTCCATTGGCCTGTGCCCCCAAGGGTACTCCATTGAGAGTACACATACGGCTGGAGGAGGAGCTACAGCTTAAGGGCTGGGGTCGGCCCCGCTACACATTGGCCCAGACGGGTAATTAAGGACTAAAATAGTACAGGAGAAAGGTCTCTTCTAAATGTGAACCTCATGTTATCATTAACCAGACTGTGGATGCCTAATTAATTGCTGATTGCATCAACCCACAGTGGTGGCAGAGTCAGTGATGTAACCTGATCTAGATACACTCTCCTCACCTGCTGCAGCACAGGAGAGGGTGAGCCTCGCAAATGGGTCCATGCACCAGACAGAGACAGACGAGAGACAGAGACAGAGAGACAGACAGAGAGAGACAGAGACAGAGAGAGAGAGACAGAGACAGAGAGACAGAGAGAGACAGAGACAGAGAGAGAGAGAGACAGAGAGAGAGACAGAGAGAGAGAGAGACAGAGAGAGAGAGACAGAGAGAGAGAGAGAGAGAGAGAAAGTCTGGGGAGGGAGCCAAAGGTGAACACAGGTGCCAGCCAATCCTTCCCCCTTCTCACACCTTAGCTTTGTCCCTACAAAGAGCCCGGGGATCTTACTCCCACCTCCCTTCCTGTAACCTGAGTGCCACCATTAGGTAAATCCAGGGAGTTTTCTTGTTCTTAAGCCTATTCCTCTGAGGAATCAGGGACAGGTTGTATGTCCTGAAACCAGTAGGGCCTGGGATGTCCCTATATCTGGTAGAAGCTCCCTGTTACCTTAAGAAAGGGAATGAGTTCGAAGTCCCAGAAAGATCCTAGGATCTAAGGACTCTGAATAAACTGTCCAAGTTTGAGTATTTGGATTTTTTTTTTTTAGTATTGGTGGGATGCAGTTTAGAAACAATCCCAATAAAATGTCATTATCTAAGGTATGAGCAATAGACATACACAAGTTGATATATACAAATGAACTAAATCTCTGAATCAAATGCTTTATTTTTTTCAGGCAACATGGGGTTCTGTATAGTGTGTAGGGTTTGTGTCTCTAATGGGGACCATTGCCGGATCTGTCTGAACTGCCGTGTCTTCAGCTCTAAAGTGGGCATGATACCACCGCATCTTAACTGTGGGCAGATTAAGTAAGATGACGTGTGAAGCCTAGCACATCACAGGCGTTCACTAAACGTTACTCCTCTCCTCCTTACCTCCTCTCCCCCCTAAACTTGTTATATTGGTATCCACGCTCTTGCAGCCCTAGGAACAATGAAGAGACACAAAGAATAACAAAAACCTACTAAGCACTATTCAGCTTGGCTAGTGTAGTGGGGGCCAACCTGGGAGACTAAAGTGTTACAGTCTGAGAAATAAGAGGCGCGCATACTAAATGAGACCTATTTGGACCCAGAGTTGCCCACTTACAAATTTCCAAAAAAATAGGACTAATTGTTTCAGATGCATGGTCCTCCATTCTCCCCGCTTCCCCCTTCCCCGCAAAAAAAAAAAAAAAAATTTAAAGCATAACATTTCTAGATGGAGTCTATCAAAATCTTTACAACCTATCTTAATGATTTTATGCATATTCCCCTAAGTCCAGCAGATACTATTTTTTACAGATGTGAACATCCGGCTCCAACTTTCAAGACTAGACTGCCACTCAGGGATTAAAACATGTAGGTTCCGGGCTCTTTGCGTAAGGACATTGTGAAATTAAGATGGTTCCATCTGGAGGGCCAGCCACCAAGGGGTGTCTCTGCCTGTGTGGTCTGTGAGCAGGATGGGAAGAGGAGGGGTCTCTGTCCAGTCTCCACCCACGGCCCCTGTAGAGTGCCAACACCAAGAAAGCACACCAGAGACGTCCAGGCACCGGCATTCTCCAGCCTGCCCTTCCACGCCGCCTGACAACACAGCTCCGCGCATCAGGCAACTGACTCCCATTCATGAAACTGTAAAGTGTTCCCTCCATTCATTGAGAGACACGGAGCTGGGATGGCCACAGTGCAGCAGTGGATAAATCCCAGCCTACCCAAACCTTTGTTCTCTGAGCACAGAGGAGCTTGGAATCCAGTGCTGGGGTCGTGTGTCGGAACGGTTTTGTTGCTAGGCAGAAAGATACCCAGCCTCCATCGAGAGAGGATATACATGAATGCGTGGGGAGGTGTGTTTCTCCCCGGACCTCTCCCTTCTTCGCCTGCCATCTCTAAGCACCACAGTCAGTGACACAGTAGGCTTCCATGACAGCCCCTCCTCTCCAGGGCATCTAGAGGCTTAGACCACGAAATCTGTTCTGTAAACAACCCAATCTCACAAGGGTGAGTTTTATTTTTTTACATGCCCCCCACTCAGAAATCCACAACTGTACAATATTTGCTGACACTTCCAGCATGGAGACAGTCAGCAGTGGCAGGGCAGTTGCCACATTTGAGCCATCAATTTAGAAAGCTTATGAGGTTAAAATGTTCCTTAATGAGGCACAACTCTGCAGGGACCAGTTCTGTATCACAACGAGATTAATATGCATATTAAAATGTGTGAATAACCTTTGCATACTGTAATAACCATCCATAAGGCTTTAGGCATAAGGAAATATGTATTTTAGTACTAGATCAATGGGAAAAATCAGAAGTAAAGATTCAGTTCACACACGAAGAAACTATTTAATTCACTGGGAAATAGGTAAAACATCAAGCCTGCAAATGGTCCATTAAAGCCTTAGAAAAAGCATCTGTGATAATGTGTTGAATGCAAGAACTCATCATGACTCCACAACAAGAAAGACTATTCTTATAGATCAAGAAGGGAAGAAGGAGTAAGAATTACATCAGCAATGTATTTTGCCCCCAGGTCACAAAATTCTGGGTTTATAGGGAAGTATTCAGCCTGCAGTAACAGTCAGTAAAAATGACCAGATTTACACCACAGAAACTTGTAAAGATAAAGGGGGACAAAGCAGCAGGGCTGGGGCGAGGCTCATAAATAAACTTGTCCGGAAGCAGAAATCCAAGGTTTCCTGCTCTTTAATAGCATAAGCTCAGATACGATAAAGCAAATTTATGGATGAAGCAAAATAAGTTACTTGCTCACACTAAGACTTTTGTTATAGTCATTCAGGAAAGAGCAAAACCCACTACAAATAACCTTCTACCATTGGCAGAGGCTGTACGGGCCGGTAAAATAATTGAATCTGTCCTTCGGGGCTCAGCAGCAGCAGGTAGATGCAGCAATGCAGCTGAGAATGCACTTCAGGGCTTCAGCTTCAGGTGGGTGATAAGAAATGGATTAAGACAATGAAGTTTTATAAGTACAGACCTAAGACTGTATCTCTTAATGGTGTCTGTGAAATATGCTGGAATAGGGCCAGAATAATAAAACAAATTCTGGCCAACATATCATCAGACATCTGGTTGGCTGAGAAAACTCACAGAGGCAGGAAGCCCACCTGCACAGCCATCCTAGCCCTATCCACTCTCACAGTCACGAAGGAAGCATCACTGTGAACCCAAGCACAGTGCCAAATACTCAAGATACAAAGGTGAGAAGTTTCTTAAGTTGTTCACCATTCACTACAAAAAGTCCCCCAAAAATATCCAGGCAGGAGGAATGTATAGTAAGAGGCTGCAAGGGAAAGTGGGGCTGGGAATGACTTCTATAGAGGTTGGAAAGCTTCCTCGCAGTTAGGATAGTCATGTGATCAAACTACGCCCCTTAAGACAGAAACAGGAGTCTAGTTTTATTTGAGGGGGAGGGGTGAGCTTGGGGGCATATTGGAAAGTATTTTGTCACATAAAGGAAAAGACTCAACTGCTACAACCCTTCCTACATTCACTCTCTTTTTTTGTCATATATGGAGACATGAGCTGCAGCAGCTATTTTGCAACCATGAGGGAAAGGCCAAGAGATTTGCAGAAATAACTCTGACATCACCTAATGGCTAAACCAACACCAGCACCTGCCACCTCCTGATGTCTTGTTGAATAGAAAAATCCACCCGATGTGTTTAGACCACTGCGGCTAGTTCAGCCAAATGCATTCCTAACTGATACATCTTCAAAGGCATCTATCTTGTGCTGGAATTCCACTAATCAACGTGTACATCGATCCCTTATCGCTAATGAAGTCCAAACTCCCTTGAGATCCTTGTTATTTGAGATCCCTGTTAGTCTGACTTCTCCCTTCCTTTCAGCCTTCTGCGCCCAGTATGAGACCCTGTGCTCTCATCAGGATGGCCTCTGCTCTCTTGCCCCAACTCACAAACCAACCTTCCCCCCACTGCCATCTCCCTTGGAGTGCCACACAGTGAGGTACTCCTCTGTTTCCATCTGGCCTCCCCAAGTTTGAGAGCTTTCTCAGAGCCAAGACTAGAGCACATGCTTACTTTTCCAGATCTCCCATGGCAACCAGTATACTGCTGGACCCATCACGGGAGACCACACCAGGATATCCAAGAGGAGCAGGGCTTAACTAGGTCCACCCCAACTCCCTTGTTTGATTGGATGGCTGAGACCCAAAGAGGTAAAGGCACTCACTCAGGGTTACACACTGAAGTATTAATAGACCCAGAACAAGAGCACCAGGACGCTGGCTCCTCAATGAGCACGTTTTCTGCCATACCTCACTGTCTAAAAGAAAAGTGCCAATTAGAAGCACAAAAAGTAACAAAGCTGGTGATGACTATAATGGATGATTACGTCTTTTCAGAGGGTATGAAAAAGAGAGCTGAGTAGAGGCCGACGTGAAGGCGCTTCTTCAGTATGTAATTAACTGCCGTCTTCTTTGTATTGTTCCAGTGATAAACTCAGCCACGATCTGAAGAACAACCTTGCCCGCGGGGGCGAGAAAAGCGGTGGCAGGCTCCTGGGAAGATTGCTCACGGTGGGGTTCCAGGCCGCCTCTGAGTCAGCCGGGACATTCCTCACTCGCACGCCTTTATGATGATGAGACCTAACCAGCGACTTCTTACCACAGGCAGTTGTCACTTTAGGCAGAGATGCTGAGCACGCAGCCCTTGGGGTGTCCCACGTGCCCAGACCTTACAGCAGAGGAAAGACGCTCAGAACCTGAAGTGCGCCTCAACACCGATCCTCTTTCTAACCAGCCTATAAAAGCGCTCTCAGCTGTTTTGAGGAAAGAAGCTCGGGACACTTTGGACGCCTGTGATCCCCAGAACGACTTAACTGGAGGCCACGGAGGAGACGGAAGATTCACAGTCACAAAACCTTACACTTTTGAGCCATCGGGAGCCCTGGAGGTGGCTGGAGTAGGCTGGAGCCCTACTCCAATCTCTTTATTTTAAAGATGAGGAAACTGGGGCCCAGAGAGAGAAGGTGACTGGCCTGTGGTCACACAGCCTGGGGGTGGCAGACCCATTGGATGCTCTGCCCTCTGCTGCTCCCTGAACACACACGCATACCCTCACAGCCCTCAGGCCTGGGCTTTTGGTGCCCAGGGTGTCGAATATCTCAGAGCCCCTTGAAGTATCCCGCTGCTCACCAGAAAGATAAGCTAATTCCTAACGGGAGATGGGTTGAGGCCCCTGTTTTCCTCCTTTATTAATCAATAAGTGGACACGGGCCTCACTTTCCTGAAATGTCATCTAAAAAGCAGTTTCCCAGATGGTGAGTGAAGAACTTGGCAACACTGGCAACCCCTTTTGTTTAAACACAGAAGGAGGACAGACAGACCGACGGCAGGGGAGAACTACCCAAACTGACGCCATTTGCCTCAATATCCAATATGAGGTTTTAAAAAACTCTGAAGGGATGCGGAAACTAAGAACCAGAGATATTAATACCTTTCCAGAGCCAGATAACTAAATAGTGACAAGCCAGTATTAATAGAGAAAGAAAACTTGGACAAGTATGACACACCAAATTCTTAAAAGGCCACGGAACACTTATGAAAGGTACATATCATTAGAAATGTTTAATTAAAGTTCAAACTGCTATGACCTGTCTGGCGTTCCTGCCCTATCATTTTCTAAAACCTATGCTGGGACCCCTGAGACCACACCTTACATCAGGGCTTCACGGGCATGTGACTGGTGCAGTTTTCCAAGTCCCTGGGCTTGCGGCTTAAGGCTCGAAGGTCACTGTCTTGAAATTCTTAATTTTGTCTTTAATTTCTCTTGCGTAATTGAAGTTCGAAGGGAGAGTGGAGCACGCGTGGGCACCTTGGAGCCTGACACACTGGTCCGTCCTCCCACCAGCTCCCAGGGTGGGTCTCAGCTGCTTCCAGGTCCTGGTGCCCTGACTCCACCCACCCTTACCCGCACCCCGCCCCGCCCCGCTGTCTGCCTAGGCTTAGCAACCAAGGCACTTAGGCTGGCGGACAGCAGTGTCATCTCTCTCTGCTCCCGGGATGGGGGCAGGGTGCACAAGCGGGGACACTGGGAGGCTCAGGGCTGTGTCGTAAGGCAGAGCATGGTGGCAGCTGTCCCCATCCTGGCCGCAGACAACCTGGCAGGCGTCCACGCCTACCTCCGCTCCAGGTACCAAACACTTCCCAGCACGGAGGTTGCAATCCCTTTGGGGACACCAGTCCTCAGTGAGCTGGGGCTTTGCGCCTGAAAGGAAGAGGAGATTGGCTCCCATGACCCTGTGGCGGCCGGTGGGAGAAGATCCTGGAAGCTGGTTGGCCACACTGCCGAGTAACAGGGTCCCCAGGCACTCGGGAGAGTTTATAATGACCTTGCAAGCAAGTACCCTCGTGCCCAAGGGAGTGCAATATTAAATGGCAGATTAAAAAACCGGCATAATAGAGAAAGACACTAGCTGTGTGACCTTGGGCTAACTTACTTTATCAACAACTTGCCTTTTCTTTGAGTGTCCACCTGTAAAATGGGAATAACTGTACATACCTCTCCTTTCTGCAATCACCCAGCACTCAATAATTCTGTGTCATATTTCAATTGCAAACATCCTGGTGTAAGGCCAAAAGTGTGGATTTTGGAATCTAGCAGTTCTGCACTGGAATTCCAGACCTGCCACTCACAGTGTTACTTTCAGAGAGGTAATATGCTCAAAGAGAGCCTAGGTTTTGTCATGCAAAGGCAGGCTGATGCTATCCTAAAACCCAGAGCTGTTCCAAGTATTGAGAGAGAGGGAGAGAGATTTTATAAAGTGTGTGGAATGTAGTCAGTAACCCAACAAATGTTAACTTCCTTCCATAATACACACACACACACACACACACACACACACACACACACACACACACACGGCTTTAATCAGAAATGGAAAGTGCAATGTTGACTAATCCTGATTCTTTTCTTTTTCAATTGCTAGGATATGAAAGCCAAACATACTTGTGGAAACTCAAGATGATTTTTCGTACTCACAGACAAAAGTGACTTTAAGGAAACGAAATAGCAAACAGAAAAGTCAAAGACTCACTTTGACAATGGATGTGAAAACATCTCCTTAAATGATGATCTTGGTCATTGTGGTTTCCCTGCCTTCAGACAGTGACTGCACCGGCTGGCGGGGGATGGGGCGCTTCAGTCTGCACCATACCCTCCAAGCCCTGCTGCCCTCACCAACACCAGTGCCAACAGGCTCACCAGAATCCCCCATGCAAACATCGCTGGGCTCCAACCACCAGATCCCTCCCTTCAGCACATCTGCATCTCTCTCTCCTCTCTCAGGAGGTGAAATGTTGACTCACTATATATGTTTTTAATAAAGGCAAATTTAAGCTTTAATTTGTATTTTAAAATAAGTTCTCCTAGGACATAGACCACTAGGGAATTAGTTACAAATGGCTCTTAGTGGTACACATTTAATGAACATTTAACCAAAGAAAATTGCTGGTACGCATGATTTCTTTTTTTTTTGTAACTGCTGGGTACCATAAATCCAACCTGTCATTTCTTTTTAACTACATTTGCCACAAAAGCACTTATTTTACAGCTGCTGTGACATAAGCACTGCTGTCTCACCTGATGATTAATAAAGTAATTAGCATCGGTTCTAATATCCTCAGCAAAAAGGCCAAGCTTTAGCTATTTCTGTTGCACTGAGAGGTTTTCTGTTTTCTAATGCGAGCTGGCATGCATGGAAGGCTGCATACTGGGGCCTGTGGAACGCATTTTCTAATGTACATCATGGAGATCAGTTGATAAATTACGTCAGGCTGGGTTAGTCACCATACAGAAAATATCATTAGAGAGAAAAGAGAAATGGGAGGATGTGGGCAGGGGTAATTTGTTTTTCATGGTTGATTTATGTTATAGAACTATCCTTCTAAGTCAATTACCAAGAGACAAAATGCTGGGGAAATATAAAAACTCTAGAAAAGAAGAGGCTATTTCAGAGATACATGGTAAACAGACAACAATGACAACTCTTTTGAAACCAGGATCCCGTGGAGTCAGCTGGAAATCATATTTCTGACTATATATAGCATCCTTGGGGCCCCACCAAGAGCAGAATTGGGCCCTGGGCTCTGTCACATCCCTCCTTCCAAAATGTGTTTCCCTGGCGTGTAACTGAGGACACGTCAGGGGGGCAGGGCACAAGTGTGGGCTGGGAAGAGGGACACGGTCATCCAAGGCGTCTCAGGGTTGTTTGCTCTTGGAAACCTCGGGATGCTGAACTCAGGCACCAGGGAACCTTGTGTCAGCCAGGGCCCTTTGTGGTTACAAAAATAAAAAATTGCATCAATTCATGGGCATTGCTGAAAACAGACCCTCTCTGTTTTTAAGTCTTGCCTTAGAAATCTATTAGGGAAATTCGATTCTTGGGACAGGATATAAATTTTCTTACCAACCCTGTAATCATTGACTTCACTGCCCTTCCATCATTCATTCATTCATTCAATAAGCACTTAGGCTGTGTCAGACTCGGGCTTGGCCCTGGGGAGACAATGATTGTTGTTTAGGGAGCCCACCGAGTATTGTATAATAGATACTAGCGTGGGCTCTGGATCCAGGTGTCACTACTTACTAGCTAAGTGACTTCAGATAAGTTAACTTGCCCAAGCCAGGTCTACAATGGGGGTCACAACTGCACCTACCTTATAGGGTTGTTGTGAGGATTAAATGAGGTAATACCTGTGAGAGAGCTGAAGACAGGGTCCTGCTCATCGTGACTGTTCAATAAATAGAAACGCTCACTCCTACTAAGACAGTGCCACGGACTCAGGACTATGCAGGAATGTACTTGGAGCTGCTTCTCCAGTGCTGGGAATAAATTTATAGAGAGCCATCTGAGCTCTCTCCTTGGGATCTCCTTGGGGTCTCCCTGGGATCCACAGTGCTATCTGCAAAGTTCCTCAGATCAGAGAAAATCAGCAATTGATAGAGACTGCACAAAGCACCTCATACTGGTCAGCCCAGGGCTTCATCGAGCAAACTGCCCACCCCAGACAAACCCCATCAGGGACACTGGATGCTCTTCTTCCTCTCTTTCCTCCTCCCTCCCCCCTGCCCTCTCTTTGGCATACCCTCAGACCCCCTTCCACTTCCCCTAAGAGAAGGAGAGTGCCTTTATGGTTCTGAATAATCCCGATCATCCCTCAGGAGACCAATCAGAGTGAACCAAGAGTCAGCTGCTCAAAAGAAAAGTGAGTGTAAGTCAGAGACTCAGATTCCTCAGGGCTGGGAGGAGCCTCAGAGGCGCTTCTGTTGGAAGGTCTCATTCCCACTCTCCGATGGAGCTGAAGCGCCCTGTCCTGCTGCCAGGTGTCGGGAGTGGAGGTGGGATGGCCGCCCGGACTCTCTTCTCTGGGGCACGGCGATGAGAGTGAGAAATCACCCCCCATCCCCGCTGCATCAGTGACCCCTTAGCTCTGCCCTTCCTGGTGCTCAGGACGCTCCATCGGAATGTTTTGGATTGGTTCCTTCATCCGACAGGGGATGTGACAAGGACCAGCACCACAGAGATGCTTTTGGATGTAGGGGAACTGGTCTTTGCTTTCTTTTTTTCCAAAGGGACTACAGCCAACCCAAACCCACCCCGACTGTGTCCTCGGCCACCTCCCACTCGCTAGTTTCTAAAGTGGTGTCTGTTCACGAGAGGCGCCTGATCATAGGGAGAGTTGGTGGCAGTACCAGGAGGGGTGAGACTCAGGGAGGAGGCCCTGAGGGCCTGCCAGAAGCCAGGGGCTGGGGATGGGCTGGACACCTGGACCCCAAATGCCTGTGCTAGCCTGCTGCCTTGGTCTGACATGGAATCGTGAAGTAGAGAGGCTGGCTTAGTCTCAGGCCAGCCCCAGCCCAGTGTCCACACAGCCCGGTGTCCACACAGCCCAGTGTCCACACAGCCCGGTGTCCACACAGCCCAGGGCCCACTCAGCCCGGTGTCCACACAGTCCGGTGTCCACACAGCCCGGGGCCCTCTCAGCCCTGGGTCTACACAGCCCGGGGCCCACTCAGCCCTGGGTCTACACAGCCCGGTGTCCACACAGCCTGGTGTCCACACAGCCCAGGGCCCACTCAGCCCAGTGTCCACACAGCCCGGGGCCCTCTCAGCCCGCTGTCCACACAGCCCAGTGTCCACACAGCCTGGTGTCTCAGTTATCTCAGCCCAGTGTCCACACAGTCACTTGAACTGCTCAAAGAGGTTCTCAGCTTCTGTGCACGAGAGTCTATTTCAGCCCAGCCCATAAACTCCCAGCCCGACGCTTTTGTTCATCACTGCGTTTTGGCGAGAGAGTCCAGAAGGAGTTCCCACAGTCACTGAGGAGCAGAGGGAGGTCTCCTGAATGAGGGACATGACTAAATGCTTTCCCCACCTGCCAGTTCCCGTTTCCACCTCCATGCCTGTTTCAGGACACAGAGGACATAATCCTGTCACCCAAAGCAAGACAGAAATTTCATATTAAGCTTGAAACAAGTACACGATTCTGATCCGCAAGTCACTCTCACCATTTACAGGCCAGCCAACCTTCCACACTGCCTGCCCCCAGCACCTCTGGAGTGTGAGCCCCAAGAAACGTAGAGGTTTATCCCCATAGATACTCGCTGCTTCACAACACACACACACACCCCACACACACACTACACACAGAAATACACCACACACACCACACATAAACACGCCACACACGTATTCCACACATACATACTATTCGCGCCTGCACACACACACACACACACACACACACACACACACACACACTTAGGAAAGCCCTTCTTCTCATTCTCCTTTGAGATCCCAGTCACATGATCAGCGCCCCTCAGAAGCCCTCCCTCTCCTGTCCCCAGGCTGCAGTGAGTCTCCTTCTCATCTCTGCTCCCACAGCACTTCCTTTACACCTACACTTGCTGCCTTCACTAGAGTTATCTGGCCTGGTTTGTAAACTCCCTGAGCCCTGAGACTTTTGTCTTTTTCACGCTTATATCCCTTGCGAGCCTTGCAGAGAAACCTGCATAATTCTACACACGGTAAACGTTTGTCCAGTTAGAAACTAGAGACAATGTCACCCCAAGGAATCCTGGATATAACCCCCCTCGATAAATGATGCCAATTTAAGATATGGGGGTGTATGAGTTTGCTAGGGCTGCCAAAACAAAGTATCATAGAATTGGTGATTTGAACAACAGAAATTTATTTTCTCACAATTCTAGAGGTTGGAAGTTTGAGATCAAGGTACCTGCAGGGTTGGTTTCTTGTGAGGCCTCTCTCCTTGGCTTGTAGACAGCCCATCTTCTCCCTGTGTCTTCACATGGTCTTCCTTTGTATTAATCTATGTCATAATAAGGACACGAGTCATCTTGGATTAGGGCCCATCCTAATGACCTCATTTTGACTTAATTACCTCGGTAAAGACCCTGTCTCCAAATACAGTCCCATTCTGAGGCACTGGGTGTTAGGACTTCAACATATGTATTTGGGGGCAAGGGGGACACAATCTGGCCCACAACAGGAGGCAAATTAGCAGCGCTTCACAGCTCCTGTGATGCACCACTAGGCTCAGCCAATTGCTACCATCCAAGAGCCACCCCACGGCCTCCACCTGATCTTCTCAGAGTAAGACCTCCCAACCCGTGAGAGAGGATCTTGTCTGACTTTAACATGTAAGCACGCTTTTCAGTCTCCAGAGCAGTGTTTATCCTGTGGGGAGTGTGAATTCTGTGGTGGAAAGCTCAGGATGAGGCTCACCCATGCTGAGTGTGAGATGATTGTGGCAGACATGCTTAGTCCTGTTTCTGCCTCCATTTTCACTCCTGCCACCTGCCTGCATTTGCTCAAATCTGAATGTATGTCAATTGGTCAAATTTCATGCATCTTTATAAATTACCTGTACACCTTTCTGCATTAAAAAGACTGTCAGGGCTTCCCTGGTGGTGCAGTGGTTGAGAGTCCGCCTGCCGATGCAGGGGACACACGTTCGTGTCCCGGTCCTGGAAGATCCCACATGCCGCGGAGTGGCTGGGCCCATGAGCCATGGCCGCTGAGCCTGCGCATCCAGAGCCTGTGCTCCGCAACAGGAGAGGCCAAAACAATGAGAGGCCCGCGTACCGCAAAAAAAAAAATAATAATAATAATAAAATAAAAAGACTGTCAATTGAGCTGTTCTATCTGTCGACAGCTGGCACACCATCTCTTCCTCCTGAGAATGGCAACAATACTCTCCAAGATCCCTCTCTCTGGACGGTTCTGGGTTCACTTTCCATCGAGAGGAACTCTCATGAGATTTGGGAGCCATCCCTCTGCAGAAACAGTTACAGGCAGATGTGTGGAGAGACAAGAGATTGCCTACAGGTTCCTGGTAAATTCTTCCCCAATGCAGACTGAGACACCTGGTGGGAGCTTCTTGGAGAGTCTCACGAATCCCAGGCAAGCCTCTGAGAGCCAGCTTGGAGCCTCAGGCTGACATCCTCAGTGTCAACTCCTTTCACTTTCTGGGACAGCTCTCCCAAATCTTCGGCACCAATTTCCCTGACCTCCACCACCTAAATCTTCCAATTTATGAGCAAGATTCCAAATCTATTTTAAACCCTTTATCTCCAGAACCTATAGAGTTGCTTCTGTTTTTCTAACTAACTCCTGTCTGGTACATATATGTATATAATAAAAATAAGCCATCATACCCTCGTGCATTGCTGGTGGGAATGTAAAATGCACTACTGTGGAAAATGGTTTGGCAGTTCCTCAAAAAGTTAAACAAAGAATTACCATATGATCCAGGAACTCTGCTTCTAGATATATACCACAAAGAACTGAAAACAGACACTTGTACACTGATGTTCACTGCAGCATTATCCACAATGGCCAAAAAGTGGAAACAACTCAGATGTCCATCATAGATGAATGGACAACCAAAATGTATATACACACAATGGAATATTATTCAGTCATAAAAAGGAAAGCAGTTCTGATACATACTACAATACGGGTGAACCTTTAAAACATTACGCTGTGTGAAATAAGCCAGCCACAAAATGACAAATATTATATGATCCCACTTATAAGAAATATCTAGAATAGACAGACTCATAGAGACAAGAAGTAGATTACATTTTACCAGGGGCTGGAGAGAGTAGGATATGGGGTGTTTTGTTTAATGAATACAGAATTCCTATTTGGGATGATAAAGAAGCTCTGGAAAGAGATTATGGTGACAGTTGCACAACACTGTGAATGTACTGAATTGTACACTTAAAAATGGTTCCATTTTACGATATGTTTATTTTACCACAATAACACATCTGTTTTAAAAAGCCATCATGACAGCAGACTTCCAGACGTGTCCTGTGTGTAACCAACCCAGTTTATCACAGGTGATCAATATATACAGAGACACACACTACGTATTGATTATCAAGTACATGTCTTTAGAGAGGAAGAGAGAAGCCCATTGTATCCAGCTTTGAGGAAAAAGCCAACTGAGGTTTTACAGTTTCGATTCTTCCATCCTAGGCAGAAAGTCCAACCAATGCCCCGTCCAAGCTTACCTCGCCTGATTCAAAAATGCTTTCTTCCCCAGCTCGCTGAGACATTTGTTCTCCTCAGCACACCTTCTTATAGCTCCCCCTACACACACACCATGCACTTGTTTCTAACCAGTTTCAATCCCTAGTGCAGCATGAGTGGCTTCCTTTTGGTCTCTGGGTTTATAAGATTAAAACCCTTTTCATTACTAGTACTCAGCCTCCCATATACACATTTACCTCCCTCTCTAACTACTATGCTCTCATGTCTAATGCTCTCATTGGCCTAGACATAAAGGGATCTCCACAGTTTACCAATGAACCATTTGCGTGTGTGTGTGTGTCTGCATGTGCATGCACGCTCACCTCAGCCCACACAATTCGTCATTCTAATGAAAGCAAACCTACTGTCCTTCCAGATCCCATTCACTATATCCCATTGCTCAAGACCCTGGTCCAGTACAACCTGGTTTCAAAGCTATAGAATTTGCATAGAGCCAGTCAGTGTTTGAGATCATAATCCTTTAAGGGAAGTAGTTCCCTTATGTGTGTAAGTGAATTTCTATCCTTCTGTTTCAGTTTCAATACAGATGACCATATATTTGCTTCTTTTAAAACTAAAACCTATGGGAGTTCCCTGGTGGCCTAGTGGTTAGGATTCCAGGCTTTCACAGCCGTGGCCTGGGTTCAATCCCTGATCAGGGGACTGAGATCCCGCAAGCATGTGCCCCCCCCAAAAAAGTAAAAATAAACCCTAATTACCTGGCTAAGTCCTTATTTGCATTTGGGGTGCTATGAAAACCACCCTGAGGATCAGAGGGCCTTGGTTTTCTTAACTTTCTAATGACCTGCTTTGTGAACTTGAAAATGTTCCTTCACTAAGCCTGAGTTTTTCCATGTTAAAAAATGGGGGAAGAACTTGAATTGGTGAATTATCAGGTTCCTTCCAGTTCTGGGAGCTTTTCATTTGGTCAAAGCAAATCCCAGGTTGCCCCTGATGTAAGCCGCTCTGTTTTAGTTGCCTCACAGGCTCAAGAAGCATTCTCAAGGCAACAACCAGGAGAAGACCCCAGGTTGGAGACCCTGGGAATGGGAGACCCAGACACAGAGAAGTTCAATGCCCTCTCGTGAGTCCCCAGGCTGAGGATCAGATGCCACAGCTCCTCCCAGAGATCACCCTACCTTTCTGTCTGACCAGCTGGTTGGGTCACCTCGAAATAGCTTTAGCTTTAAAAGCATGTAGCCTGTGATCATAATTTTATGATGGGCATCTTGTGATTTTGTATACAGAATTCATGATTTATGAAAGAGCCTAATTACAGGATCCTCCATAGAGACATACGCTGGTGGAAACACCGCCTCGCGGCATAATTGCCTAACAAGTAGATACCCAAGGAGTTGGAGAAGAGCACATGCTGCACAGACCTCAGCTGGAGCAGATTCCTTCTCTCATCCTCTCCCTAATGGCAAGGACCCTGGCCCAGCCAGTCTCTCTGTTCAGTTACCTCCCAAAACTCCATGTTCAAAATTCTACTTTTCTCCTAGGAGAAGATATATAATCTACTTTCATTTCTCCCTAAGGCACATCCCTGGCCTGTATATAGGTTAAGTCATCTGTGTTCTCATACACCCAGCTGCCCCGATCCTAAACCTGGCGCTATTAAAATATAGGGCATCTGGGGCTGAGCTCTCTAGGGCTGCACTACATCCTGGATTTCCACCCACTTTGCCCACCCCAGCCTGTTGACACATTGCAAAAGAAACGGGATACTGTGTAACAGAATTGTCCCCATTGACACATCTTCAAGATTGTAATTTGCAAGATCTTAGAGACCCTTCTTCCCAGCCAAGCCAGGGGAGCAATCACAAGGTCCACACTGGTTGGACCCTGGAGCTGGACTTTTAGGCTCAGTTTCCACCACTGCATTGTGGAAACAGGCTGGCTGCTCTGGACCTCAGTGCCCTCATCTGTAAGACAAGATAAGATAGAACCATCTCCATGGACCCTCCATCAGGTAAAAATAGATCTGGCTGCTGAAACAGACACAAGACAACAATGCTCAAACATTGTCTCCCACAAGAAAGTGAAGCTGAACCTCATGGCTCTGCTCCATGATGCCTCAGGCACTCAGGTACCTGGCATCTGTTTCATTGCTCTGCCATCCCTACAGGTTTGCTCTTGGCCACTGGAATGGGGAAAAAGGGAGTGGAGGCTACACTCTTTTTAAGGAAATTACACTCGTGATTTAGAACTTGGACATATGACCACAACTGCCTGCCAGGTGGCTGGAAGAACATGTGACCAGCTGAAAATTCTATTACCTAGGAAGAAGTGGAGAATGAATATTGGGGCCACCTTGGAGTTTTGGCCACAGAGCCTCCCAGTTATACCATGCTAAGTCTAAGACATCACAGGTGAACATGGGTCAGGGGATATCAGACTCCCAGCAGAGGCTGACACCACAGGGGTCTCCAGGGAGAGTGACCCCAACTGTCACTTTTGTGTGTGCAAAATAATTAGATGTTCAAAAGAGAAGGTGTATAATCCTATTTAATGCAGCATACATATATATTGCTTCTGCTACCTATGCTACATTCTGTTAGTACCAGACTGCAATGAAGTTTACTAGTTCATTTCAACAAATATTTATGGGCACCCACTATGTACCAGGCACTAGAGACATAAAAATGAGTATGATCCATCCATCCCTGACCTCAAGCATTTAGAGGCTAGTGGGGAAACAGAACCCAAAGAGAAAAGTTTAGTATAATGGGATAAGTGCTTTGATGGCAGTGAATCAGGAGATGCACCCTCTAGCTGAGGAGAGAAAACAAAAAATCTAAGACAAGTCTTAAATAACACAGGCAGGAAACAACCAAGTACTAAAATACATGTTAAAGGCAACCATGTTCTCTGAGTATCGATCGGGAGAGAGGAAGATTACTGTAGGTTTAATATAAAAGAAAGACTTTTTAAGGGGGAGGGTATCTTAAAGGGTAAGTAGAAATGGAGAGGAAGAAGGAGAAGATGGTCAACTGTCATAAAGACTTGGGCTAAAATTTTTAAATGGAGGCACCAGAGAGATTCTTGTGTCAAACAGAGTTGAAGAAAAGAGACGCCTTCTTGAGTTTTAACTCTTAGTGTAGAAGCTCAGGTGAAGCTCTTCCCATATCTATCATGGTCCATTTATAAAAGCGCTCAGCATTCTTCATAACACGGTTTCACAGCCTCATAGTAATGCCGTAAGGAAGAGAGGGAAGAAGGGGAAGCCAAAGAGACAGAGGCAGAGAAGCTGGAGCTCAGAGACATTAGGTCGCCAGGTAAGCGGGCCCTGAGCACTCGCTCCATAAGAGGCAGAAACAGAGTCCCAACTCAGGCTTTCTGGACCAGATCTGGTGCTTTTTACCACGGGCTAGGTTGCACTTGAAAAGGGAAAATTCAAGATTCAGATGATCTGAATCTGAAGGGGATTCATTCAGAATCCTGCACGCAGAAGGAAGAGGATTCGGACTGAGCCATAGGAGATGGGAAGCAGAAAGAAGCCAGGGGAACTTAAGAACAGGGTCACTCAACATGGCGACCTGCCTCAGATGGCTTGGCCTCTGGGCTAAAAGGCTCATCCTGAAGCTGGATCCCAGGGCACGCAGTTCTATCCGCCTCTCAGAGCCATCTTTGAGACTGGGAAGAATCAAAAGAAACACATCGAGAATTTCTAAACTTGAAGGTTATGCGGTCTTCTGAAAAGGATCTCTCTGGGAAGTTGTTCAATTCCAATGGAAACTTTACAACCTCCCAGCTTTGGGGGAGGATGGACTCTCCTGGGGCGGGAGATGAGACAAGATACCCTCTTAAAGTCTCTTCCATCCTGTGATAGGATGAGCCCGGGGATATACTGTTGCTAGGACAAGTGACCGGACCCACCTCTCCTAGGCCAGAGGATAGCACCTTCTACCCACAAAGAGCAGTCGTTCACAGAGAAAAAGCAGGGTGATGGGTCTGTGGGCAGAAATCCAATTTCATAAGGATTTCAACAGATGTAAATTGTTTCCTGGATAAGGGCTAATGACAGCTAATAGGACAGTGCTGGGTACCGGGCAGATGACCTAGCAGCAGTTTTCAATTCCTGTTGGCCATAATCACAACTTCCATTGTTATTTTCATCCTCCTCCCATATTACTGGCAGCACTGTCACATTTCCACACTCCTACTTCTCCCAAAGGACGTCAGCATGCCTATTTTACATGGGTACACAAAAGCATCAGCATTCCCTCACTGGCCTAATGGGAAACAAACCTGCACAAGGATAAGCTTAATATCCCACTCGACGGCTCTCATATATATGCACCATCCAGTTTGGTTTGTTCAAAAGCAAAGGAAATGGAGTTGCTTTAAATTTATGAGCTGACAAGTTTCTGAGTAATGGTGAATCACTGCTCGATATCTCACCTAAAGCTCAGATTGTGAGCTGGCTCGGGCTGCATCTCTTCTGGGGGCCCAGGAATTCATTGGAGGATCACTCATGGCCCTGAGCTGCCCCCAGTAAAAGATGGAAGGCTGGACAAGGCCAAGGTCAGCACGCCCAAGGAGAGAGGCACATCAGAAAAACACTTCAGAGGGCGAAGACATCAACCAAGTGTGACTAAAGCAATGGAAGAATAGGGCTTGGGACCTGAGAATATGGAAAAGAAAACAAAAACTTGCCTTGGAATTAATCAGCCTAGAAGTCTGATTTCTTCCCCTCTCCCTGAGACACTCTCCCTACCTCCAGCCCTGGGTGTGCCTGGAAACTTCCAACTCATCTCTTAAGAATGTGCAGAAGGGCTTCCCTGGTGGCGCAGTGGTTGAGAGTCCGCCTGCCGAAGCAGGGGACATGGGTTTGTGCCCCAGTCCGGGAGGATCCCACATGCCGCGGAGCGGCCGGGCCCGTGAGCCATGGCCGCTGAGCCTGCACGTCCGGAGCCTGTGCTCTGCAACGGGAGAGGCCACAACAGTGAGAGGCCCGCGTACCGCAAAAAAAAAAAAAAAAAAAAAGAATCTGCAGAAAATGACCTTCCTTGGAATTCCTGCCTCAATTTCCCCAGGATTAGTCAGTGTGAGTCACAATTTTTACCACATGCAGTATGAAGGTTTGTTTTTATTTCTGTCTCCCCCACTAGACGGTGATCATCTCAGGAGTGAGGACTGGCTCTCACGCATCTTTATCCCCAGTGACTGGCATAGTACTTAATAAATCCTTTTAGATAGGGAGAGCTGAGGAAGAAATAGAGGAGGGAAGGAAAAAGGAAGGAAGGGAGGGAGGGAGGGAAGAGGGAGGAAAAAGGAGGGTTTAGCTTTCAACTCGACAAGATACTATGCAGAGGCGGCTCCAGATGAGTACTGAGAGACACCAAGGAGAGTCTCGAGACTTTATATTATCAGTACCTTGCTGGATAAACATGAAGCGGAGATAACAGTACGAATTTGTGCTTTTGTTAAAATCTGTACATTCATAAATATAATATAAATGTGTGTATATGCATACATATGTGTGTATGTATATACACATACATAATATATGTATTCATATGTCTTGTATACACATACTTTTATTCCCTAGCTCTGTCCACTGAGAAGGCCTGGAAGCAGTGACTCATCAAGAGCATTAGCACACAGAGCATCAGACTTTGATGTCTAAACGCCATTCTTCACTAAAAAGAAACAAGGGATCTTTGGGAAAAGGGCCGATTCCAAGGCTGAGGCAGGTAAAGTAATACCGGAGCATCTTGCTCTGCAAAGAAGAAAGGAAGGACCCAAAGAATGATGGGGACACATCTAAAAGGATCCAGAAACCAGCTTGAAGGAGCACCTGCTGGTCAAATATTGGGCAACTGGAGCATCAAATAAGTGAGGATAGCAATGAATTTATCCCTTGGAATAAAATAAGAATCCATGGGGGCTTCCCTGGTGGCGCAGTGGTTGAGAGTCCACCTGCTGATGCAGGGGACACGGGTTCGTGCCCCGGTCCGGGAGGATCCCACATGCCGTGGAGCAGCTAGTCCCGTGAGCCATGGCCGCTGAGCCTGTGCATCTGGAGCCTGTGCTCCGCAACGGGAGAGGCCACAACAGTGAGAGGTCCGCGTATCGCAAAAAAAAAAAAAGAAAAAAAGAATCCATGAGTCCATACTGATATAAATAAATAAATGATGAAAGAAATAAAGAAACTGAAAGTTTGATGAAGAACAGGATATTTGAATAGCCTCAAAGTATCTCCAAAGTAATTTTAAGACATTAATTTTAATGAACAATGTATTAACAATTTATAATTTTATATTAATTAACATAATTAATAAAAATCAATTAATTACAAAGGAGAAAATAATACATCTAAATTTGAGAAGCCTAGTAAACACCAACCTAATCAAATAATCAAAGTGAATGTCACCAGTAATGGGATAAATTGAAATGATGCCCCACCTGACGGCATGCAACGAGAAGAGTCCTGCATCACTTCTGAGATATTTCTTCCAAAGAGACTAACCCGCACCTCATCAGAAGGGAACATCAGACAATCCCACTGAGGGATATCCTACAAAATAACCTGCCTGAAGTCTCCAAGAGTGACAAGATCATGAAAGTCTAGGTGGTGAGGAACTGTCACAAACTGAAGGAACTGAAGAGGCAGGACAATGAAATGTAACAGCAGCTCTGGACTGGACCCCTTTACTACAAAGTACACAATGGGGACAACTAGAGAACTCTGAAAAGGATCTGAATATTAGGTAGTACTAATGTTACCACTGTTACTTTCCTGATGTTGGTGATTGTGCTATGGTTCCATAGAGAATATTCTTGTTTATGCGAAATGCACCCTGAAATATTTAGAGGTGATGGGACATCATGTTGACAGCTTATCCTCAAATGACTCAGAAGAAACTTGATCTTTCTACTTTATATACACACACACACACACACACACACACACACACACACACACACACCTGCATACACAGTATTGTGATATGTAGGAGAATAGGACCCTGTTCTTAGGAGATACATGCTGAAGTATTCAGAGGTGAAGAGTCACAATGTCTAAATCTTACTTTCAAATGATTTGGCAGAGGAAAAGGAAATGTAGCGAAGTGTTATCATTTGGTGGATCTGGGTGAAGGGTAACCTGGGCTCATTCTTTCAGCATTCTGAAGGCTTAAAAAAATGGAGGAGGTGACAAGAGACAAAAAGTGGTGTGAACAATAAAGTTTCTAGGAGTTCTAAATGGGAAAAAAAATTAATGAAAACCCAAAACCAAGGACCATGCTTTTAGTGATGTTCTTGACTTGCTTAATGACAAGGAGAAACACGTTGGACTTTTGCTCTCTCTCAAAACAAAAGACAGTAACCCAGAAAAAGTTTGTCCTGGTGTTATAAAGAGCTTACCTGTACCCTAGCTTCTGTTAAACTGCCTTCTACTCCCACCAGATGTGCCAGGATGCAGCCAAGGCCGCACCTCTTCCCAGCACACAGAAAACCAGCTCTCATTCTTCCTGCTCCCCCCCTGGCTGAGGGCACTGCTGGGCGTCCCTCAGCCTCCCACCTGTTCTCCCTGCAGTGCCCTAAGTCCTCCTGACTCGTGGAAAGGGTCACAGGAGGTGTGTGTAATGGAGCCCTCATAAGAAGGGACTTATAAGATCTTGTGATGGAGACAAAAACATTTTATCCTGTAGGTACCACTGCACTGTGCCTATAGCCTACAGCCTAGAAACTTTTCAGGGGCCCACAAAATGCTTAAGATCTGAAAAAATATTTAGCCTGAAAAAGAGAAAAGCAGCCCCTGACATCCAGGAGCTGGCCTGGTGCTATCAGCTAGGCCTTGGCATTCTCCTCTTGAAAATAAACAACTGCACAGAACACCGATATCAGACAAGGCCATTGTGCAAGCAGGACAGATCAAGACAAAACAAGACCAGCCATAATCACGGCAAAACACAGACAAAACCTGAACATTATCTAGGCCAAAACACACCCAACAACTCCCCCCATCCCAGCTAAAATGAGTCACCTTGGCTGTTCTACCAATTATAACTTTAGCCTCCATTAGTACCCCCCACCCCCGATAAGGTCTGTTAAGATACTGAATCAGAATTACCCGACTTCCTGACAACATCCAATCCAGAGCAAAGCCCCACTTCCCTGAACTCTCTCCAAAATCACCTAACACCAGCCCAAATCCTATCCTTTCTATCACCCTCTATGGAGATGCTCCATGGTTCTCCATGGTGTATATTCTCCATCACCACAATGAATAATAAGCCCTAACTTGTTGAGATGCAGGTGTGTTCCTGGTGACCTTTGGTTAAAAGGCATTGCCAAGCTCCATGTGCTAAAGAAAATTTGGTCCCAGAACATTGTAAAAAAAAAAAACAAATTGGTAAATACTCAGTGAAACAACACTATGTCAACTTCCTTCATTGTTAAATTTATAAGCCATAAAATTTTATGACCTCTGAAAACAATTTGCATGTTACATTTGATTTCTGTACTGCACGAGAATCCCCAAGTCTGCCAGCTGATTATTGAGAAATCGTGGCCAAATGTCCATTAAATGGGTAGCCAATTTCATAAGTGAATTATGAATTATTATAATATGTTTCACAGAACCCAAAAGTTGGAGCGCCTGAGGTCTATAAAGATTGTAAATACCCTGATAGAGAAGGCAATGTGCAAGGTTTGTTTAGAAACTGAGGTGCCTGAGGGACAGAGAGGGGCAAATACCACCAGGTCATGGTTCTGCCACTGAGTGGAAATCAGTGCGCCAGGAGAATGGATCCACTTCCCCTGCTACTCCACAGTCAGCTTTTTTAGTAATAATCTCCTGCTATCCCATAGGGAAGACCCCCTGCTGGTTGGCTGGTGGATGGGTCCCACAGCTACAGGTTGATGAAGGCAGACCGGCACCCTGCCGCCCTTATCAAGGTCAATTCCAGGCTGCTGGCACCTTGGCCTCCCTCATGGGATCTCCTGGTTCCTGTCACCACTCATCTTCTTTTGGGGTGCTTTCCCATTGTTTGATCTCACTGATGCCTGTGCCCTGGAACGGGTCTCGGCCTCCCTGACGTGAGGGCTTTCTCTCGCTTTTCATCTTCTTGCCTCCCACCTGCACCCAGGGGGATCCTCTGCTGAGCCTGAAGCTTCTTTAAATACCACTATTCCTTCCGACCTTCATCCCCATCTCTCCCGCCAGAGCACACAGGGGAAGCAGGTCAACCAGCCCCTGACGGAAGTCATCTGCCACAGAGGATGCCTGTAGAAAGAAAAGCCTCTGGAGAAACTTTCCTTTTTCATTCAGCAGTCACATTTCTGGGGAAAAGAAATAAAACCTAGCACCAGAAATTCTGAGATGTTTGGAAGTGGAAATTGAACTTGGAAATGATTGTCATTTTTCATTTGAGAAAACTACGGGGCTATGGGATTCAAGTTTTTTCTGCCAGGCTAGGAAGCCTGATTGTGCCTTTCTCCCTGAAGTCTCTTAGTTTTATAATTTAGTGGGTTTTATAATTTAATGTATTTTCTCTTTCCTTGGCCAAACTTTCAAAAAAATAACAATAACTGTGAAATGGTGCGTGGTTTCTTTTTTTAAAGCGCCCACAAAAGGCAGCACAGTTGAATTATATCTTTGTCAGTACAGGTTATGAAATTACTCTAGAGAGTCATTTCTATAGAGACTGGCAGTGCAAAGCCTATAACTCAATGGAACGCAATTCCACTCAGAGCTCCCAGAATGTAATTGATGGAAGGAAGCAACATAAATTACCTTACCATTATTCCTGGATAATGTCTCTGCTTCCCACACAATCTCATTTTGCACACAAAACAAACAAAACCAAATTCAATCTCCCAAGTTGTGTCTCCCCTTGTTTGCTTTCTTTTAAAAATCCTTCTGCCCACGTCATCCACAGCTGACGTGCTCCTGCTGGGCTAATTAAGTCTGGTATTGGCAACATGTTTGACATCCTCTCCCCATTTCCCTCCCCCATCCTGAACTTCCAGCCCTCCTTGATTTAAGATAAGTCGTTCATTTGGAGTCATGACAAAAGCATAAGAATCAAAACTTTACCAAGAAAAGACCAGCCAACTTGGCTTTGATTTCATTTTCCAGGCAATCTTACAGCAGAACAGCAGATTTCTTTGTCCCTCTCTGCAACAACTAGCAAAATGGTTAACCAAAAAAACAAAAAAAATTTCAAGTTCTCCATGGTGATGAAAAAAATGTTGTGGGCAGCGGGGAGAAGGGAAGGGTAAGGTATTGCTTATATGCAGAATCTAAAAAGAAGTGATACACAAAAACACACATAGAGATCAATGGAACAGGATAGAAAGCCCGGAGATAAACCCACGCACATATGGTCACCTTATTTTTGATAAAGGAGGCAAGAACATACAATGGAGAAAAGACAGCCTCTTCAATAAGTGGTGCTGGGAAAACTGGACAGGTACATGTAAAAGAATGAAATTAGAACACTCCCTAACACCATACACAAAAATAAACTCAAAATGGATTAAAGACCTAAATGTAAGGCCAGACACTCTAAAACTCTTAGAGGAGGACACAGGCAGAACACTCTGACATAAATCACAACAAGATCCTTTTTGACCCACCTCCTAGAATGGAAATAAAAACAAAAATAAACAAATGGGACCTAATGAAACTTAAAAGCTTTTGCACAGCAAAGGAAACCATAAACAAGATGAAAAGACAACCCTCAGAATGGGAGAAAATATCTGCAAACCAAACAACTGACAAAGGATTAATCTCCAAAATTTACAAGCAGCTCATGCAGCTCAATATCAAAAAACAAACCCAATCCAAAAATGGGCAGAAGACCTAAATAGACATTTCTCCAAAGAAGATATACAGATTGCCAACAAACACATGAAAGGATGCTCAACATCACTAATCATTAGAGAAATGCAAATCAAAACTACAATGAGTTATCACCTCACACCTGTTAGAATGGCCATCATCAAAAAATCTACAAAAATGCTGGAGAGGGTGTGTTGAAAAGGGAACCCTCTTGCACTGTTGGTGGGAATGTAAATTGATACAGCCACTATGGAGAACAGTTTGGAGGTTCCTTAAAAAACTAAAAATAGAACTACCATACAACCCAGCAATCCCACTACTGGGCATACACCCAGAGAAAACCATAATTCAAACAGAGCCATGTACCACAATGTTCATTGCAGCTCTATTTACAGTAGCCAGGACATGGAAGCAACCTAAGTGTCCATCACTGGATGAATGGATAAAGAAGATGTGGCACATATATACAATGGAATATTACTCAGCCATAAAAAGAAACGAAACTGAGTTATTTGTAGTGAGGTGGATAGACCTAGAGACTGCCATACAGAGTGAAGTTATTTAGAAAGAGAAAAACAAATACTGTATGCTAACACATATATATGGAAGCTAAAAGAAAAAAAAAAAAAAGGTTCTGAAGACCCTAGGGGCAGGACAGGAATAAAGACGCAGATGTAGAGAATGGACTTGAGGACACGGGGAGGCAGAAAGGTAAGCTGGGACGAAGTGAGAGAGTGGCATGGACATATATACACTACCAAACATAAAATAGATAGCTAGTGGGAAGCAGCCACAACACACAGGGAGATGAGCTCGGTGCTTTGTGACCACCTAGAGGGGTGGGATAGGCAGGGTGGGAGGGAGATTCAAGAGGGAGGAGATATGGAGATATATGTATGTGTATAGCTGATTCACTTTGTTATAAAGCAGAAACTAACACACCATTGTAAAGCAATTATACTCCAATAAAGATGTTAAAAAAAAAAGTGATACAAATGAACTTATCTATTGATACAAAACAGAAACAGACTCACAGACGTAGAGAACAAGCTTGTGGTTACCAGAGGGGAAGGGTGAGGGGAAGTGATAGTTAGGGACTGTGGAATTGACATACACACGCTTAACAGATAACCAACAAGGACCTACTGAATAGCACAGGGAACGCTGCTCAATATTATGTAACAACCTAAATGGGAAAAGAATTTGAAAAAAAATAGATACATGTATATGTATAACTGAATCACTTTGTTGTACACCTGAAACTACCACAACATTGCTAATCAACTCTACTCCAATACCAAATTTAAAAAATTTTTTTAAAGATCTCACTTAATCGTTGCTTTCTCCCAACTCAGAGAGATCTTCAACTTAAACAGAGAGTTCCTATCATGATGAGCACTGACATGATTCTAAGGCCTCCTAGAATGAGAGACAGCAGAGGCACGATTGCATGAGATTGCCTAAGTGCCCGATCGTGACCTTGAGGGCATTATGCTAAGTGAAGTAAGTCAGACAGAGAAGCACAAGGACTGGGTGATACCACTTACATGTGGAACCTAGGAAAGCTGAACTCATAGAAGCAGAGAGTAGAATGGTGGTTACCTGGAGCTGGAAGTGGGGGGATTGGGGAGATGTTGTTAAAGGGGACAAACCTGCAATTAGAAGATGACTAAGTTCCGGAGACCTAAAGCACAGCACAGTGATGACAGGCGACAATACCATATTATAAACTTCAAAATTGCTAAGAGACTAGATCTTAACTGTTCTCACCACAAAAAAGAAATGATAATTATGTGACATGATAAAGGTGCTAGCTAACACTACGGTGGTAATCATATTGCAATAGATAAATGAATCAAATCAACACCTTATACACCTTAAACTTACACAACATTATGCGTCCCCAGCCCATGCTCCGCAACAGGAGAGGCCACAACAGTGAGAGGCCCGCGTACCGCAAAAAAAAAAAAGATAATCCAGTGGAGGCTGACAGGGGATAAAGTGATAACTCAAGCTTGGGAAGGTTGATTCAAGTGCCTCTTAAGATAATGCCAAAAGCAACTTGAACCTGCTCTGAAAATTTTTTCCAAAGAGCCTTAAGAGTGGGTGTAAATCCATCTTTTATTTTCATTACTTGGCTTTTACACTCATGGATTCATTCTCCTCTTCCTACTCCCAATCCGGTTGAAATAAACCCATTTGTTCTCTCTTCTATGAAGATCATACCCACTTTAAGGGAATAGAGCCTAAGGCTAATTCTGGAAATGACCCCCTAGCAGAACACATCTGCTAAATGTTTTTGGTGACTTTAGACCGGATAGAGTGTAGCAGGTACAGGGTAAAAGAAACACATCCTTTTAAAAAGCCAGTTAGAAAAAATAAAAGCCAACTCCTGTTGTATAATTTTGACAGAGACAGAGGTGGAAAGTTCATTCATTATTTTCCATTATTTGTCCAACAAATGTTTCCAGAGGGGCTCGTGTTCCGGATAAAGTGCCAGGCGCCGGAGATACAAAGGTAAAACTTAGTCCTGCCCTTGAGACGCGCACAGTCTGGGAGGAATGGGGAAGTGGAGGGACTCACTAAGTGCGCTAAACAGTTAGCACACCCCACAAGGGCACACTCCATGGCAGCATTGGGAGAGTAATACAAATTGCCTGGAGGACCAAGAAAGCTTCACATGGAAAGTAGGGGTGAGGCCAGCTGTGGAAGGCAATTTTTTTTCTGAATTAGGAGTGGATGTGCTAAGAAAAAAAAAAAACAATAAAACTGTCAGCCACTGAGGCTCAGGCACAAGCTGAGAGCAACGTACAGCTGGTCAGGGCCGAGGATAAACCAACAGAGCCGATGAGGAAACAAGAATTCACACTCTGATCCATTTAATCAGGCCACTCTGATATCCGCGTGTCCTGCTAATCTGAATTTTCTAACTGATACAGCAAGTCTTCCGCTGATACAGTAGCTTTTGGTTGGTGTTCATTCTTTGTGGGGGTGAATTGTTTTTTAAATAACAAACTTAACGTAGATTTCTACTGCTGCTCTGTGCATCTGGGCAGACTCAGTCCTCATGTAGCAAATGCCACCACTGCCCCACCATGTAAAAATGAACCAAACGAGACATCCCTGAAACCACGGAATTTTTTTAATGACCTCCCCTCTGAAGGATGGGACCCTGGCACCTGAAGATACCAAATTTTCAAACCTCCAGTTACTGTGGCTTTAAGAGACCACCTAATTAGCTGAGGCCCGTGAAGGACTCAGCAGGATCCATGATGGCAGTGAAATGTAATCAGCCTTTGGGTACCAACCACCGCAGTTACAGTTACAGGTATCATTCATCACCAGTATGCTTTCCACAGATTAAATTGAGATGTGTGCGTGTGTGTGTGTACGTATTTGTGTGTAATCAATAGGAATAATTTCCATTCCAGTCTTTTTTTTGTACTTCATTTTTCCAGTCCCTGAGAACCCTAAAAAATCTAGTGTTACCTAAACCAATGGGACACCAAGATGCTAATGCAGTCATTGCTTACACGCAGGTAACACTTCTCTGTGAGTTTCCTCCCTGGGGCTCCTGCAGTGAGTATTCAGGTGCTAAGCATTAATATTTTTTAACAAACAACCTGTTCCAGAGTCATTTCTATCTTCCCATGTGGTAAATATAGAGTATTCATCTTCCACTGCCTTCTGGGAAGATGAAGAAAATAATGATGTGAAATGATTTCAGTGTCAGGTCCCTGAACTGGCCAGCACATAAGCGGGCCTTGGCCTTTGTGGGGAGAGGATGTGACTGGCCTCGAAAGTTCTTCCCTCCCTCTTTCTCTAAGGAACTGGACAGTGGTCTTGAATTTCTGAATCCCTCCTCCTCACCAACACCCTTAAGCGTGTGCCTTGTTTTTGAGACAGAGTTCAAGTAGGTAACTTTTACTGGGGAAGGAAGCAGAGACCAGGGTGGAGGGGAAAAGGAACAACTGGCATCCAGGATGGGGCGGTGGGGGTCCCTGGACCGTCGGATTAGAATAAGGTGAGAGTCTAGTTGATGGGAAGAAACCAGCCCAAAATAGTGGCTCTTGTAAACTTGAGTCGTGCTTCCTAATTTGTCACATCCTGTGCCTCCAAAGTGTGGATCAGACTGTAATTTTATCTTAATATGACACAAATACAGTGGCTGACTCAGTCCTGTATTTTAGTAAGTTCTGCTTTTCTTCCTCTGTAGCCTTTCCAATGGGGTTGCTACCATCACCCGACCCTCCAGCCTCTAAGGCTGTTGTATGATTTCGAACACCCTCTGCTGACTTCCTAGAGGCAGAGCTGACGCCTGCTCCCCCCCAAATAATTCAGCTCTGGGGAAACACACGCCCCCCCCCCCCAAATTCTCCAGTCCAGCATTCAGCAGCCCCAGGCCTGAGTCCCAGCTCTGCCAGTTATCACCTGTGTGATCTTGGGCAAAGCCCCCAAATCTCCTTAGCCTCATTATTTTTCAATGACAACATCCTCTCAACCAAATAGGGGTTTGGTGGGAACCAAGAAAGATGGTGCTTTTTAGGTCACTTAGCCCAGCGTAGAGCAGGAGTTCAATATACAAGAGCTATTTTTACACATTATTATTTTACCTTAGGTGTCTGTGCAGCATCTGTAACGATCACCCTTTCCTGCTCTGAGGTGGTGATTCTGGCAGAGGCAGTAACTGGAAATGAGCCTCCGTGTTAGGAACTTTGCTCTCCGGGAAGACTCAGGGACCAAATTACCCTGGCTGGACAAACCTTTCCAATATGGAAAAAGTGGGAGTAAGAAATTTAAGGGGAACGAAAGAAGCTAAAGCATGTTTCTATGGAGAATAATAATAATATAACAATAACCGTGGTGTGGTGTGTAGTAGACAAACCCAGAATGAGCAGTCAACCGTCCTCTCTCGGTGCTAGGTCTGTGTGGAGATGCTCAGGGGTGAGAAGCCTAGAACACACCATCTGTCACCAAGTAATTCACTGCCATGCCGTGCAGTGGTCGGACTCTATTCCATCTGTCATCTACTGAAATCGGATCTAGAAGAGATGTTTCAACACACCAAAACAGAGCAGACCAAATCCTCAGGCAAAGCCTAGGGCTCTCAAAGTCAGAGCAAGTTCAAAAACTGCGAAAAGAAGGGTGGCCCTGACAGTCTTAGGTAACCAAGCCTGGCCACCAGAAACCTTGGAACAGTCAAGGTTAGTGGAGAAGTCCAAGCCCCCATCAGCCTGCGAACACCTCAGACCTCACCGGCTCCAAACGTCCACCTCACCTCACTACATCAGGTCCAGTGTTTCATCCAGTTTCCCTTCCCAAATAATTTCTGAGACCTCCTCCATCACCACCAAGAATTCTCGAATCTTCCGCAAATCAGTCTCAGTGAGGCTTGCGCCCAAGACCAGCCACCCAGCCCCATACGGTGACCTCCTCTCTGGCCCTGAAATGCCAGCCTTCAGCTGTGAGTCACCTCAGCTGCTCTCTCCTTAATCCGCTGTCCCATGGATGCACAGAGACCCCTCCCTAGAGCCCCACAGCGATTGCCGACACCAGATCGAAACTTTGGACAAGACTGAAGGTTTTGAGGCTACCCGATGAGAAATATAACATAGATATTTGGAATACAACTGCCACCAGAGGGCTCAGAACAGCCTTATTTGGGGTCCCTTCCTGCTGAGTTTCCAGTCTGCTACAGCCCCTCCAAGAGAGAAGTGTGTCCCGCCTTGCCACTCCTTTGTCTCTTACAGAAATGCGACACACTCACAGAGGCCCTGATCCAGTTCAAGCACACCCCGAGACAGACATCACCAAGCAGATCACTGTGCGTCCGTGTGAAACTTCTGCATTCAGGTTGGCGTCCTGTTCTCCTCTCAGACACTGGCTACCTGCTTTGACACAGATGTCACCCAAGGGCCCACTCAGAGGCTTTCAGAAAGCAACCATGGCTCTGTCAAAAGTAAATTGATGCTTTCACCAAAACGGCTAGCCGCTTGCAAACCGTTTTCCTCACTTCTACCTATAACGACCTCAAATCTTAAAGCCTGGTTTCGCCCAGGACACTGTTAAAATGGGAACTGCTCTCTAATTGAAATCACTTTTTTTTTTTTTTTTGAAATCACTTTTAAAAAAGAAACTTCAAAGGATCCACGTCTCCACCGGCCAAGCTTTCGTGATTCCCATCCTACGCGGGGCCACCGGCCACGTAGACAGACACAGATCCTCGGCACTGAGGCGCCCTGTGCTTTGTCTCTCCCTCTCACAGACTGTGTGCCCTGCATAACTGCCGCCACTGAAAGCCGATGATTCACCCCACCACCACTTCTTTCTTCCCTTCTTGCCTTGCGTCAGCTGAAGTTAGTCAATGTGATGTGCACTGTATTGTTCAAGATACTGTAAAGAGAAGCTTTCTTTTGGTAACACTTAGGCTTAACTGGGCTTTAAAAAATTAATAATTGGAATTATTGGTATTTTCCACAAGATCAGGCACTCTCTAGGTGTGTCCACTTACGTCTGAAGTTTAGGGCAATCAGTACAGATTCCCATAGGGTATATGAAAAGCACACATTTAGACGCGTCAGCCATAACCATGCCAGGCGCCATTCACAGGTAGCTCTGCAGGAGGATTCATCCCGAGGTTCGGCTGGCGACACGGACCAGGTCCTCCCTCCCACCAGGGTCCTGACACCCCTGCTTATGGAAGCTGGACTCTCCTAGGACAGCTGGGGTTTGAGGTCCCAGGGCTTCCAGGATTCTGGGTCAAGAGGGAGGAGAAGAGAGTCTTAAAAGCAGAGAAGAAAGAATTAGGATCTGTACAGGACAGAGAAAACATCAGAAAATACAGACACATTTGAAAACATTTGTCAGAATCACTCAGGGACAATCAATTGGAGACTAATCAAGTCGTGTTGACATCCTGAGTCAGCGAAGTGAGTATCCTAGCTGTCTCCCCGCTTCATCAAACATCCAGCCAAGCTTGAGTTTCTGCTTCCTGTGCACCAAGGGGATACGGAGTTGACCAGACGCTGGCTCTGCTCCCACGGAGCCCCTAGCCCCGCAGAGGGGCGACAGGGGTGCTGTGGCCTGGCGGGGGGGGCAGAGTTTGCTAAGAGAACAGGCAGGACAAGCTGGAGCCAGCCTAGTCTGAAAGATCCTGAAGCTTTCCTCAATGCCTGATCCTCTAATAAAAACCAAGCAACGGGGGCTTCCCTGGTGGCGCAGTGGTTGGGAGTCCGCCTGCCGATGCAGGGGACACGGGTTCGTGCCCCGGTCTGGGAGGATCCCGCATGCCGCGGAGCGGCTGGGCCCGTGAGCCGTGGCCGCTGGGCCTGCGCGTCCGGAGCCTGTCCTCCGCAACGGAAGAGGCCACAGCGGTGAGAGGCCCGCGTAACGCATAAAAAAAAAAAAAAAAAAAAAAAAAAAAAACCAAGCAACGTCGACCACCCCCGGAAGGGTGTATTTCTACCCACATGACAGCTTCCCCAAAGCTGGCTCCCTATAACAAGCTCTTTCAGCAGCAACAGAATTTTATGAATTCGTTTTGTAACAAACTGAGCCCGTTCTGATCTCCAGGGCCACAGCTGACGATGACCCTAGGTGTGGAATCCAGCGTTGCCAGGAGAGGTCAGGCAGGAACACCCCGCAGGGAGCCCACGTGCGTGAGGGTGACATGTGCACCCTGGTTAGCTGCCCCTAGCCGCCTCTGCAGCCTGGCTCCCTGCTGCTGAGCTGCTCGTCCACACTAGGAATCACACACTTACAAGCACACGCACGCACGCACTCTTCCGACCTGGAGGGGCAGGCACTTAACAAATTCCACAGCAGATGAGCAACCCAGTCTGATTCCTGACTCACAGGTCAGAGTGGGAAGCCGGCTTCCAGGGAAAGCATGTCCTCCTCTCTCCCCAGATGCCTGCATTCAGCTCATAGCCCTGGGAGTGAAAGAGCAAAACTCATAAAAGCCTGATTAGCTGGCTCGTGGGCAGGGGCGAGCTCAGCCCATAATTGGAAAAACTGAGCAGTAGATCAGTGTTTGCCAAAGAGAAGTAGTCACTGTTGTTCTAAAACAGCACTTGGGTGTTTAGTTAAAAGACGGGCCCTGCTGACCCCTAATGACACTTAGCAAGTTGCTCTGTGCTTCTAATAGGAGCTACAGCTCTTGGGCTCATTTTAAATTACCACCAAGTGTTGTGTAGGCTGGGGCTTCTTCAAGAGAAAAAAATCAATCTGAGGGGAAAAGCTATTCCTTAGCAACAAAGGAAAAAGAAAGAAGGCAGTTCCTTTAATGGAATCTGAGATGGAATCTAGCTTAGCAGAGCCAGAGCAAAAATAGCTTTTATCTGATCAAGGTGCCTGAGTTCCACTTAAAGGAAGTTCAGGAGGCCCAGGCTCGGGATGCTGGAGACCACAGCCAGCGTCATGGGTGAGGGACAGTCCTCCCGGCAGAGGGACGGAAACCAGGGCCACAGGCATCAGGCCGCCAGGATGGCAGGAGCGAGTAGTCATCACAGTCATTTAGCCGATGTGTATTTTTAACCACACTCTTTTTCCAATTACAATAAAGCTGAAAGGAAGTGATTTCAGCAGTCTGGGTAACAGTACTGACGGGGTAATGGCCTGTCCACTATGACACTGGTTATTGCACCTGTAGAATGTGGTGGAAACTGGATGGCGGGCACTTAGTTATACAGGTTACAAAATGCATAGTGAAAATCTAGGTTAAACAAATAAGTGAGGAAACAGGGAGGAGGGTAAAAACTATTGGACAAAGCCAGGAAGTAAAATGAATACACCAAATGCGTGGCTGTAGGGGTCTATGTGGTGTGTGCTTGCATTAAGTGGATACAGTTAGCACACCAAACACAGACACACACACACACACATTCACACATTGTGGGGGTCTCTACAGCTGTGTGTGAGTGTGTGTGTGTGCATTAAGCAAGGTCCTCTGGCTTGAGTAGCAGTTGTGATCCACAGTAATTCACCTGTAGTCCCCATGCCGGCTTTCACTGTTGCCTTAATGCAGGGCTCAGCCAAACTTTCCACTTTCCAGAAAGAATCTACTCACATCTCAACAACAGTGTGACTTAGAGTTTCCCGGAGATTTTGTAGGGAATTTAGAGGAGGGTTTTCTATCACATACACCACACCAAACTCTTCAAATCTCCATTTACTAGTCGATTTCTCCCCAGCCGGCAGTCGATGGGTCTCTCTTTCTTCCCTTGAAGCTCTCATTCCTAGGAGTCCAGTCTCTCAGCTCCAGAGTCTTCCTCTGGGCCCCCCATCTCATCCCTTGCTCTCAGCTGCTGCCTGCAAACTCACATAACTCCTTGCTCAGGGATCAACAAACCAAAGCTCCCAGTTCCAGAAGAGACTCACAGACATAGAAAACAAACTTACGGTTACCAGAAGGGAAGGAGGGTTAAGGATAAATTAGGAATTGGGGATTAACATATACACACTATTATATATAGAATGGATAAACAACAAGGACCTACTGTATAGCACAGGGAACTATATTCAATATCTTGTAATAACCTATAATGGAAAAGAATCTGAAAAGGTATATATATACACACACATACATACACACACATATATATATAACTGAATCACTTTGCTGTACACCTGAAACTAACACAACATTGTAAATCAACTAAACTTCAATATAAATAAATTTTTTTGTTTCTTTACACAATTTTATTCAAAACTGCCAAAACCTGGAAGCAATCAAGATGTTCTTCAGTAGGTGGATAAATAAACTGTGGTACACTAGACAAGGGAATATTTTCAGTGTTAAAAGGAAATGAGCTATCAAGACTTGGAGAGATATGGAGAAACCTTAAATGCATATTATTAAGTAAAAGAAACCAATCTGAAAAGGCTACATCCTGTATGATTCCAACTATATGACACTGTAAATCAACTATACTTCAATATAAATAAATAAATAAATAAAATATTTGAAAACAAATTTCCCAGTTCCAAGATCTGCTCATTTTAGGAAGAAAGGACTGGCTATACATAAACAACAACAAAATTTTGTCCTATCAAATTTATCAAGAAGAATTCAGGCATAGAGTTTGGAAGTAACATCCAGCAAAGCAACAGGCAGACATCATTAACCCTATAACTTGACAGTTATACATTTCAAGGGACAGGGCAAGGTCTAGATGACGTTTCTTCTAGAGTCTTCTTTCATCACTGCATGGAGTCCATGACCACATCCACATCTGCCTCTGGGTTACTGTCACCACAACAGAAACATTCAGGACTAGTTCATCAGCTCTAATCCTTTGCACAGAATACAATCCAAAATTCTGGGATTCTTCCACAAGACCACGCTCATTTTTAGTATATTTGAGTTCATATCCAGCTCTAAAGTGCTATGGCTTTTTGGCCCCAAAATTCTCAATAATGGTCACAAGCGTAAATTAATTCATGCTTAAAATATAAAATGGCCTGACTGCCCACCACTCCCCTGAATTATTCATGAATCAAGTGGACTGGGTTCTTTTCAATCTATGCACACTCTCTCCCTTTTCTGTTTGTAACACTTTCTCTGCACTTTTGAAAGTGAGGCTACTGTTAATCAGTGGCTGTTAACAGTGTCCACTCAAGACAGAACCCTCCACTCTGGACTCTGCAGAGCTGTGGGTCCCCCAGACATTCCACCAGCCCCGGGCCTCACCTGTGCTCAACCCCCCTGAGTCCCCACTGAGACTGGCAGAGTCCCAGAAGACAGCAAAATGCTGGTGATTGATACAAGGTCCCAAAGTCAATTGACATATTAATTGCTCTCAGAATGATGGCAATTTAGAACTACCAGGGAGCTTATCAATGACCTAGTTTGACCCTATAATGTTACTGAAAAGACTCAGGGAGAATCAGTGAGTTAGTCAAGAGCATGTGACCTCTAGGAGCCAGAGCAAGGGTCTGAGCTCAAGGGGGCGGCCTAACTCCCGCTGGACAACCACTGGGGTCAGGTAGGCCAGAAAAGCCTGAGGACCTGGGAGAGACCAGCTCAGAATCATGTCATATTTAGTAACCAAAAGAAATGTCCTTCTCCCCCAAGACCACTCCATAACAAACCAAGTCACTTTCCCAGAAACCCGCTTCTCTCATCAGATCCTCAAAACTAAGAATTGTCTATGGTTTTGTGTCTACCACACAGCTGCGGGTAGAGGCACAGGGCCTTGAGGGACAGCCCCTGCACACTCTCACCCCGGGGAATTAATTAAAGCTCCACCAGCCTCGGGAACAGGAAGTTCTGCTCTGCAGGGCTGTTTCTGCTGGGTATGGTGCCTTTGACTGTAAGCCCCATTCTAGAGACGTGGACGCAAAAGAGAAGGAGAGGCGTCTGGTGTAAAGAGAAAGGGCTTTGTAGATGGGCCTGGGTCGCGTGAGTAGGTGACCCCTCTGACCCTGAATGTCTTCATTTGTGCATATAAGAATAATAAGTACCAACACCAGTATGGGAATTAAAAAGTGCCAGACACATTTTAAGTGTAAGCGGTTCACATATATCAACTCATTTCATCCTCAGAGCCCTTGCTACTATTATTATCTCCCTTCTTCTGAGCTTGGGTTTCATTCCAGCGATGTCTCCCATCTCCATTCTTAGCCCTTTTGGACCCCATATTACCTGGATGCTGTGTTGGAAGGAAGGGCCAAGGTGTTACCCCACAGCCCAGCACACAACGAGCAGGGAATATGGTTGCCATTGCTGTCACTGGGATTATTATAATTTCTCTTGCTGAGTGCTGTCTATACTGATGGCAGATCCAGAATGACCCCGGGTGGGGGTGTGGGGGGGTAGTCTATCCTCATAGGCTTACTCTGTTCTCATTTCAAACCTCTTGGATGTCGGAACTGTGACCATGTCCACATGCCGGATCCATCAACTCAAATTTCAGATCCATTACTTCCCTCCTAAGAGCCGGACCCCTCCCTTTTGTCAGATACAAGCCTCAAGAGTAAGAGGGTTGCCAGTGGGTCCTCACCCACGCCAAGGTTCTGAAAGGAACGGAAACATTTCCTTCTCAACCTTTGCAATTCCAATGAGAAGATTAAAATGTGACATCACTTAAGGACCAGCATGTCGACAGACTGTCTGTCTCTGTGACTCAGCCAACTAATCTTCCTGGGCCTGAAGAAGAAATCCTTTTTTTATTTGTCCTCCACGCAGGTGGATAATTCACTTCCTTGAAACACGTCATCGGTATGGGAAAGTTGTTTTTGAGTGGAACTGTTCTTGACATCTCTATTTGGTGGTGGTGTTTCTGCGGCACTTCTGTTCACCCTCAATGCAGAATCGTAGGTCATGTCCTTGGCCTGGCCCTCAACGATACGATTTCAAAGAGCCAGACGACTCGGCCAGAATTACCCTAGCTATGACATTTGCGGTTGAATCTGCAAGACACACCTTTCCATCAAGCTGGGGACCCCCAAAGGCACTGAGTCTGGGGAGCCTCCCAGGGTTATCACACATACTTGGAATAACATGAATCTGAGCATATTTGGTCTGCCAGATGTCCTTTGCCGTGAACTAAAGGATTAAAGTTAAATAACACAATTGGACTGAACGCTGAGGATTGAAATTTACATTTTAAATAGGAGAGAAAACAGAAGCCAAGACAAGAGGTAAAGAAACGCCATATGTGCACCAGGTGGTGGTGGCGTCCTGCTAATCCTCAAGGGCAGCCGGCGAGAACAGACAGACAGATCATAAACTTCAATGCCAGACTGACCAGAGCGTGAACCTGGAGGATATGCGCTTTGCCGTGGGCAAGTCTCAGGATTTCTCAGAGCCTGAGTTTCCTCACCTATTTGAAAACTTCTTTTCTGAGATTGTCATGAGGCAAGATAATATTTGTAAAAGACCCCCCTCCCCCACAGAGTAGGTAGTCAATAAGCATTATTTTCCCTTCTTTCTTGATATTCAGATGGACTCTGGGTTTTTTTCTTAGAATCCAGGCTCCTCCTGGGCTTTGGTACTGGTGAAATCCCTGCACACACGTTTAACTGCAGACAGCACGATTCGAAGAAATCTCACTTCTGCATGTTTCTCGCTCCCAGGACATCCAAGTATCCCAGGACAGTTTCCTCTGGGAGAAACCATCACAGCCTTCGAGCTACTGCCTCTCCTTTCTCCTTCTGTGGTTAAAAAAACCAAAAAAAACTCAGAAGAACAGAGGTTTCGGGACTTCCCTTGCAGTCCAGAGGTTAAGACTCCACACTTCCACTGCAGGGGGTGCAGGTTCAATCCCCAGTCAGGAGATCCCGCATGCCAAAAAAAAATGAAGAAGAACAGAAGTTTCCCATTGTATCCTCACAGGTAACCAGAGAAAGACCAGTACTTTCTTATTTTCCCTTTCTCATCCTCCTCCCCCAACTCATCAGTTTTCCTTGACTGTCCTCCTTCAAAGCTGAGTGTTGATGCTCCCAGCCGAGAAGCAGGAGAGAACTGATACATACAGGTATGTCCACGTGCAGCTGCATCGCCCAGCACACAACCCCTGCTCCAGCTCCTTCTTCTGAAGCTTTCCTTCCCTCTCCCCATTGATGAGTTCACACCGCATTCTCCCTGTTTTACAATCCCTCCTGCTTCCCCGGCTTCCACCCAAATATTGGTGACCATTCCTTCACCCTACCCCATCCCATCATTCCATCCCCTGATCATTCACTTAGGTGAAGGTATGGATCTCAGCAAACCCATGAGATAAGAAAGTCAGTGACTATGCACCTATTTCACAGGTGAGAGTGTTGAGACTCAAAGAGTTGAAAGGGCACAACTTGATCGTAGCAAAAGAGACCTGTGGTGAATTGAATGGTGGCCCCCCAAAAGATCTGTCCATATACTGGGACCTGTGAATGTGAACTTTTGGTGGGAAAGGGTCTTTGCAGATATAATTAAGTTAAGGATATCGAGGTGAGATCATCCTGGATTTTCTGAGGGGCCCTGAATCCCATGACAATGTCCTTATAAGAGTGAGGCAGGGGACTTCTCTGACGGTCCAGTGGTAAAGAATCCACCTTGCAATGCAGGGGACACGGGTTTAATCCCTGGTCAGGGAACTAAGATCCCATATGCCACAGGGCAACTAAGCCCACGCACCACAACTACTGAGCCCACGTGCCTCAACTAGAGCCTGCATGCTGCAAACTACAGAGCCCGCATTCTCTGGAACCCTCATGCCACAACTACAGAGCTCACGTGCCCTGGAGCCTGCACACCACAACTAGAGAAGAGAAAACCCACACACCACAACAAAAGATCCCACATGCCTCAATGAAGATCCCACGTGCCGCAACTAAGACCCAACACAGCCAAAAATAAATAAAATAAATAAATATTAAATAAACCTTAAAAAAAAAAAAGGCCAGTCTCCCCAATTCCATTTTTTTAAAAAAAGAGTGAGGTAAAAGGAGATTACACAGAGAAAAGGGAAGGCCATGTAAAAAAGGAGGCAGAGACTGGAGTGATGTGGCCACAAGTCAAGGAGCCATAGCCACCAGCAGCTGGAAGAGGCAAGAGAATGAATCCCCCAGAGCCTCCAGATTCCAGATTTCTGGGCTCCAGACCTGTGAGAGAATACACTTCTGTTGCTTTAAGCCCCCAAGTTTGAGGCAATTTGTTAACAGCACCCTAGGAAACCAATATGAGAAACTCAACCCTGGTGGTTTAATGGTAAATTTTACCATCACATACCATGACGTCAAGACCCTACAGCCTTAGAAAGGAGACCTAAGGGATCAAAGACCTTCAGCCTCAGTCCCATCCACCTGGCCTTTCCCCCAACCAAACCAAACAAACAAAAATCCTTGGCCTTTTTTTTTTTTTTTAGAGTTGCGAGTTAAGTCTTATTTGGGGCAAAATGAGGACTGCAGCCCGGGAGACAGCGTGTCAGATAACTCTGAGAAAACTGCTCCCTCCTTGGCCTTTTTGAGAGAGATCCGCCCAAGTTGTAGGCTAAGCAACAATTCAAAGGCACCTGAAGGAAACGAAGGATCTGTGTGGATGGTCGACATAATCAGACCTTTCCTCTGTGCAAGCCCTGAGAGAGCCAGAGAGGTATCTCAATACAAACAGACGTAAGACTTATTCCTTCCAGGCAATTACTCACGAGAACACCAACCACTGGGTAATGAACGCAAGAGGACCCATTCTCTAAACAATGCCATTTGCAGCAACATGGATTGACCTAGAGACGATCATACTAAGTGAAGTAAGTCAGACAGAGAAAGACAAGTATCATACGATATCATTTATATGTAGAATCTAAGAAAGTGATACAAGTGAACTTACAAAATAGAAATGGACTCACAGACATAGAAAACAAACTTATGGTTACCAAAGGGGAAGGTGGGGGACAGATAAATTAGGAGTTTGGGATTAACAGATACACACTACTATATATAAAATAAATAAACTGTATAGCACAGTTTATTGAACTATATTCAATACCTTGTAATAATCTGTAATGGAAAAGATTCTAAAAAAGAATATATATATATTTATATGTATAACTGAATCACTTTGCTGTACACCTGAATCACTGTAAATCAACTATACTTCGATTGAAAAAAAGAAAAAAAAAAAAAGAGTACCCATTCTCTCTTTGCTTTGCAAAAATTTTGTACACATCTGAAAGGATAAAGCATGCTTGCTCTTCCTAAAACATATGACCAGGAGCATTTCCTGTGCCTTCATTTCCATCCTATCACTTCCTTTCTCAGGGTTCCTAAGTGGCCCTCTGATCAATTGCAACTCCTAAGCAGGAGGCTCAACCATCATCCTGAATCACCTCCTCCTGCCTCTCTCACATGTGACAGTGTTCTTACCTCCGAGTGATCACAAAGGCCAGTCAGCCCCCAGATTGCCCCCTGCCACTTCAAAACTTTATTTTAAATTGTGCTAGTCCTGAATAATTCTGTGGCAAAACCATCAGCATTTGGATCCCTTTGTGTATAGCAGCTATGTGGTGTAGTAGGAAAAACACTGGAGGAAGGAGAGCAAGATTTTCCTTGCAGCAGTCAGGATGATTTAGGTGGCAAGCAACTGAAAATCCTGCATCAAAGTGGCTTAACCACTAAAGCCATTTATTATCTCATTTATAAGCTCTTATAAGCTCTTAACTGGGAGCCCAGAGGTGAGCGGCTCCAGGCCAGGCAAAGATCATTAGCTCAAGATGTCATCATGGGCCCAGGTTCTTTCCATCTCTTTGCTCCGCTCTACTCAGTGTCAGCTTCATCCCAGACTGGTTTCCCAAATGACTGCAAGATGGCTGCCAGGGGGAATCAGTTCTATAGATGGCCTCATTTATGTCTGGATGGAGAGTGCAGGAGTGAAACTGTCACCACTGACCAGGAAATATAAGTCCTTCCCTTCAGTCTGATGGAGCCGATTTAGGTATGAGTCTACCCTGACTAATAACAGGGCATTGCCTGTGGGACTGGGTTAGACTTTTCACATTTCTCCTTTTGAGCTGGCATGCATAGAACTTGAACAACACCAGGGTTCTGATAGGAAAGAGAAAACGTATTGTGAAATTAAGTAGACACACGACAGTCTCCACCTGGAGACTGGTCCTGGCTCTGCTCCTTGCTAGTTGTGTGATCTTAAGTAAGTCATTTGACCCCTCTGAGCCTCACTCTTTTAAAATAAAAAAGGAGGGAAATTTTAGCTCCACAGAAGGATCAAAAGAGATCATGGAAATAAAAAGCACTTTAAAAACTGAGTTCTATACCAAAGAGGTAGACAGGGTTGGTCCCTCCCACTGTCCTCAGCTCACGGTGCACTCACGCACCACAGTACAAAGCGTACTCGTCCTTAGGCCACCCAGGCTCCAAAACACTTAACAAAACAGCTCTGGGGGTAGGGTTGCCAGATTTAGCAAGTGGAAAATACAGGATGCCCAGATATACTTGAATTTCCGATAAATAATACTTAGTACCAAGTGTTCCCCAAATATTGCATGGGACTTATACTAAAAAAATGATTCGTTGCTTATCTGACATTCAAATTTGACTATGCGTCCTGTATTTTATTGGGGAATCTGTACCTGTGAAAGACTTGGCCAGGATCAAGGGGCTAGGCTTGGATTTCTCTTCTGTCTTTCCATCAAATCCTGGTTAGTGCTTTTTGCAATAATTTTCTCCCTAATCACTCACACTCCTGATGTCCCCCCTAAACGCAGCCTCCACTCTCTTACCCATCTCAGTTGATGGCCCCATTCCCCCAGCTGCTCAGTTCCCAACGTTGGAGCCACCCAGACTCCTCCCTTCCCCTCCCAGCCTGCTCGCTGTCCTGCCTGCTCTACAGTCACAGTACAACCTGGAGACCCTCACCACCTGCACGTCCGCCACCCTCTCCTGGCCACCAAGCCCCGCTCTTGCCCTCCAGGGTCAGCCAGCCTCCTGATCCTTATCCAAGGGTCAGCTTGCGCTCCCCTATGGCCCATTCTCCACACAGCACCAGAGAGGCCTTTTAAAAGCATCTGTCAAATCGTGTCTCCACCGGCTTAAAATCCTCCCCCAGTTGCCGTGGCTCTTAGACTAAAAACCAAGCTCCATACTATGGCCTCTAAGATCTGACCCAAATTAGCCCTACCCTCCTTTCCCACCCAACTGGTCCTTTCTCTCATCCTCCAAACGCTGAGCTCACCCCCACCACTGGTCCCAGAATGAGTTTCCCTCCACGGCCACGTGACACACTTCCTCATCATATTCAGATCTCACCCCAAATGTCACCTCCTCAGAGAAGCCTTCCAGGACCATTCTATCCAGAATAGCAGCCCTCACACTCCATCACTGTTTTCCGCCTTTCCCCACTTTATTTTCTTTGTTTCAATATCACTCTTTGACACCTGATTTTTAAAATTTATTTATGATCTTTTTTCCCTCTCCCCACCCCTCCAGTAAAATATAAGTGCTGGACTTAAAACTGTTTAAGGTATACAAGCACCTAGGGCCGTGGTCAGCAGAGTCATCACTCAAGAAACATTTGTTGAGATATAGAGAACAAACTAGTGGTTACCAGTGGGGAGAGGGGAGCGGGGGAGAGGCAACATAGGGGTAGGGGATTGAGAGGTACAAACTATTATGTATAAAATAAGCTACAAGGATCTGTCTTGTACAACACAGGGAATATAGCCAATATTTTATAATAACTATAAATGGAGTATAACCTTTAAAAATTGTCAATCAATATATTGTACACCTGTAACATATGAAATTGTACATCAACTATATTTCAATTTAAAAAAAGAAACATTTATTGAATGAGTGTCAAATGAATATGCATAGATATGCAAGTGAAGATGCTAGATATTTTGTAGATCTGCACTGTCCAATCCAACAGCCACTGGCCACACATGCTACTGAGCCCTTAAAATGGTGCTAGTCGAAATTCAACTGTACTATACATGTAAAATACACACAAGATTTAGACGGCTTTGCTGAACAAAAGGAATGTAAAAATAACTCATACATAACTTTTTATTGATTACAAGTTCAAATGACAGTATTTTAGATGAATTGATTAAATGAAATATAGTATTAAAATTAATTGTACCTGTTTCTTTTTCCTTTCATTTATGTGGCTACTAAAAAATTTTTAAACATATATTGGCATTGCACTGGTGGCTCACATAATATTTTTACTGGACGGCAATTCTCCAGACCACAGGCTGGGACGAGGATGCTTTTGATACTTGCCACTTACAGACCTAGACCCTTAACACGCTCCTTTCTCTGCCTTCTCTCCCAAGCCCAGCAGAACTTAGAGCAACCAAAGTGACTCTTTGACATCTTTTTCACCAGAGAAATAAAATCTACTGTTTGATCTATGGCAAGGCATTTGTATTAGTCAGGGTTCTCCAGAGAAACAGAACCAATAGGATATATATAGATATATATAAGAAGATATACAGATATATATACATGTTCCTGCACAGCGAAGGAAACCATCAACAAAATAAAAAAACAACCTACTGAATGGGAGAAAATATTTGTAAATCATATATCCAATAAGTGGTTAATATCCAAAATACATAAAGCACTCATACAACTCAATAGCAAAACAAAAAAATCCAATGAAAAGTAGGCAGAAGATCTGAATAGACATTTTTCCAAAGACATACAGAAGTAACAAAAGGCATATGAAAAGATGCTCAACATCACTGATCATCAAGGAAATGCAAATCAAAACCACAATGAGATATCACTTCACACCTGCTAGAATCGCTATCATCAAAAAAGCGGGAAATAACGAGTGTTGGTGAGGATGTGGAGAGAAGGGGACCCCTGTGCACTGTGGATGAGAACGTGAACTGGTGCAGCCACTGTGGAAGACAGTATGGAGGTTCCTCAAAAAGTTAAAAATAGAACTACCATCTGATCTAGCAATTCCATTTCTGGGTATTTATCCAAAGAAAATGAAAATACTAACTTGAAAAGATATATGCATCCCCATGTTCATTGCAGTATTATTACAGTAACCAAGATATGGAAACGTGTCTCTCAATGGATGAATGGATAAAGAAAATGTTTATAGATATAAAATGTATGGAATATTATTCAGCCATAAAAAAGAATGAAATCCTGCCATTCGTGACAATGTGAAATGGACCTAGAGGGTATTATGCTAAGCAAAATAAGTCAGAGAAAGACAAACACCATATGATTTCTCTTATACGTGGAATCTAAAAACAAACAAAGCCAGCTCATAGATGCAGAGAATAGATTGGTGGTTGCCAGAGACAGGAAGTGGAGGTGGGAAAAACAGGTAAAGGGAGTCAAAAGGTACAAACTTGCAGTTATAGAATACATAAGTCATGGGGATGTAATGTACAGCATGGTGACTACTGTATTGAATATTTGAAAGTTGCTAAGACAGGAGATCTTAGTTCTCATCACAAGAAAAAATATTTTAACCATGTGTGATGACAGATGTTACCCAGACTTGTGATAGTGATCATTTTGCAATATATACAAATATTGAGTCATTATGTCAAACACCTGAAATTAATATAATGTTATAGGTCAATTATACCTAAATTTAAAAAAAAGAAGAAGAGGGGAATTGACTCACGTGGTTATGGAAGACGAGAAGTCCCGAAATCTGCTGTCTGCAAGGTGGAGAAGCAGGAAAGCTGGTGGAATGATTCAGTCTGGGTCCAAAGGCCTGGAAACCAGGGGACCAGTGAGTTAACACACTCACAGATATCTGCAGAAAAAATGACTTACCAGTTATTGGGCATCCCTTAGCCCAGTCAAGTCGGCACATACAACTAACCAGCACAGCACCCTCCATAGTAATGAAAAGACATGTAAATAGAATGACTGCTTCATAGTAAGGATGCAATCAATGTCAGCTAGCCATGTTTGGGGTTTTATTTTTGCAACAATTATTTATTTTTGGCCTAATCATTCAGTATGTTATAAACTACTCAAAAAAGGGGATCATGCCTTCATCTTCATTTGTAACTTGCCAAGTCTAGAGGCCCTGCACATCCTTTACCACCTTTATAGGTGAGTGACTGATCAACCAGCAGCCTCCCTCTCCATCATAGTGGCTTCAGGGCAAAGCCAAAGAGAATTGACTCAGCCTTAAAATGTCATATGAATCATGATGCCAAAATGATTCATGCCCACCTTAGAATGCAGCTAATTCTGTCCACCTCAACTGGCTTGCCTTTGCTCTCCTAAGAGTCTGGGATTACATTTATTAACCTGAGAAGGGAATGGGGTCTGGAGAACACTCAGTAACCTGCTGGGCTGGGAGGGAGTTTGAGACTGCATGAGTCTCCAGCTTCTACCTGACACTGAGGCCTCGCCAGGGAACTTCCAGAGAAAGGTCTTTGGGAACCACAGCGTCATTTAGTGATAGGGACAGAGAATGGGTGGAGACTGACCTAAAGAGCAGGCAGTTGTACAGAAGCTGCCTATATTGATCACAGCTCCTCAGACAGAGAGCTATATCCAGCTGGGAAGTTCAAAGAGAAGGGACATTGATGAAAAGATGCTCAACATTGTTAACTATTAGAGAAATGCAAATCAAAACTACAATGAGGTATCACCTCACACTGGTCAGAATGGCCATCACCAAAAGTTCTGCAAATAATAAATGCTGGAGAGGGTGTGGAGAAAAGGGAACCCTCCTACATCGTTGGTGGGAATGTAAATTGGTGCAGCCACTATGGAGAACAGTATGGAGGTTCCTTAAAAAACTAAAAATAGAACTACCATATGATCCAGCAATCCCACTCCTGGCCATGTATCCACAGAAAACTCTAATTCAAAAAGATACATGCACCCCAATGTTCATAGCAGCACTATTTACAACAGCCAGGACATGGAAGCAACCTAAGTGTCCATCCACAGATGAATGGATGAAGAAGATGTGGCACATATAAATAATGGAATATTACTCAGCCATAAAAAGAATGAAATAATGCCATTTGCAGCAACAATGGATGGAACTAGAGATTATCATACTAAGTGAAGTCAGACAGAAATCAAATATCATATGATATCACTTATTTGTGGAATCTAAAAAATAATGCAAATGAACTTATTTACAAAACAGGAACAGACTCACAGAAATAGAAAACAACCTTATGGTTGAAAGGGGAGGAGAAAGGATAAATTAGGAGTATGGGATTAACAGATACACGCTACTATATATAAAATATATAAACAACAAGGACCTACAGTATGGCACAGGGAACGACATTCAACATCTTGTACAATAATAACCTATAATGGAAAAGAATCTGAAAAAGAATATATATATGTATACATATAGACATATAAAATATAAAACTGAATCACTTTGCTGTATACCTGAAACTAATACGACATTGTACATCAACTATACTTCAATATTTTTTAAACAGGGAGGTTGATACCCACACCTATGTGCCAAAGTCATCCATATTTTTTGTTCTTTAACTTTCCCTGCTGTGAAATCTTTAATACCTGACTTCTTCCTGTTTTACTTGCTTCCCAGAACTGTCCACTCATCTGCCCTCTAGGGAGTGATGAGTCCTTCCTCATTCACAATCATTCAAACAAGGCTGCAACCTTCCATGCATTTTCCATAAGAAGCATCTTTTAAATTCATCTTAGAGGATGACTCTTTCTCACTGTCATTCATCAGTGTTGACATCTAAGAATGACTAAGCCAGGTGACCTGGTTCCCTGTAGCAAACAGAAATAAATCTGAGGGCTCACTGTCTTTAATCTGCCAGGTATCCTTCCCCAAAACTGTGGTCACCCCACAGGTAGGTTTCTTGCCATGGTATTATGAAGTTAAGTGCTCTGGCTCTCAGAAGTCCCTAAATTCTTTAAAAGATGTAAATGCTTTGTTCTCTCAATTTTAAAAGGGCATGTAAAGGGACTAGGGCTGCCACGATAAAAGTGACTGTTTAGAAGTGAATATTCCAGATTCTTCCTTAGCATCAGGTCTGCAGTGTTAACCTTATGCCAGGAGGATGTAGGAACTTCCTAGGCAGATAATTTGGCTCAGGGGAGTCATCACTTCAGCCAACATTTTGTATTTTATATCTCTACTCTCCCCAAGGCATGAGTTTCAAAAGGCAAACTGCATGGGATTAGTTCATTGCCAATCAGACTAAGCTCTCTCTAGATTTACATCAAAACTGTACTTTTATGCACCTTTCTTTCCTTAGCCTAAGTGAGAAGGCTTCAGATAAAACCCAGCTATGGACTGGACTGGTCTGAACATATTCTTAAAACAATAATTCCAACTGAGCAACTTGTTGTGAAGAAACAACCAAAAACTACACTTCAACAATGACCTAGAAAAGAAAAAGAAAAACCACAGGTGAAAAAATGTTTATCCTCAATAGTAATCAAAGAATGCATATAGGATATCATATTTTTTCAAATTAGCAAATATAAAAATAATAATAATCTCCACTGCTGGCCGAAGTATGGAAAAGTAGGCATTTTCATATACTGCTTTTGAGAACATAGGTTGGTATAAGTTTTTGAAGAACACGTGCAAGATAACAGAAGTCTTAAAGTATGCTTACTTTTTGGCCCAACAATTCCACTTCAAGGAATTTATCCTAAACATGATTTTTTTAAACCCAGTAGGTACCTAAGGACTTTTTTATAATCCAGTTGTAATGATCCCAATCTCTGGGAATGGGACCCAGGCAACAATATCCTCTAAAGATCTCCAGGTAAATCCAATGCGCCACCCAGTTTGAGAACCACTGTTCTAAGGACTTTACATGTATTGTGCCCCTTAGTCCTCATAATAAACCTGTGAGGCCCTATTAGTATCCCCAATTTATAGATGAGATTTCAAGACTTAGCAGGGTTTAAATAAACTTGGCGAAGTTTACACAGCTAGTAAGGGATTGAGTTGGGAATTGGACGGAGGCAGTACAGCTCCAGGCCTAAGCATGTGAGCCTTACAGACTCAGAGCTGAGCTTCAGAGGAACAGCTGAGCTTTGATAGAAGGCTTCCCCAGCCACCTCAGCGACTGAAGGGTTACACTGGCCTGCATCAGCTTTCTTGGTGAAACATCCTCTTCTCTGGCTTTGATCCTAACCCCACTCTTCCCTCTCCGCTCCCAGCACAACTCCTCCATCTGGCTCACACAGGGTGTGAGAAGACAACAGTCTCTCTGAATCACCACTTCCAGGCAGCTTTTAATAGTAACTACTATGCTCAAACGAGAAAGAGTCTCTTGTTTCCATAATGGAGAAAGTAGCCCAAATCCCAGACACCACCATGGCCCTGACCAATGGATGTGGGAAACCCCTGGGAAGGAACAGGGCCATATCAAAGACCTCCCACCGGGCAGGTTGGATATCAGGTTTGGAGACACTTCTCCGACCAGCCCTGCAGACCCAGCTGCCTTGGAATAGGTCAGGCATACATCACGCTTGCTACTTAAGGAGGCCACAGTGGCACCACCTAGAGGATGTCATCAAAACGCAACTTTATTTCTACCTCCCATTGTCCCTTTAAAATATATTCACAGATGGGACTTCTCTGGTGGTCCAGTAGCTAAAGACTCTGCACTCCCAATCCAGGGGGCCCAGATTCAATATCTGATCAGGGAACTAGATCTCACATGCATGCTGCAACTAAAGATCCCACATGCCACAACTAACACCCGGCACAGACAAAATAAATAAATATTTAAAATATATTCACAGAGAAGCTGGATCACTCAAACACTGCCAATGGAAATGCAAAATATTCAGCCACTCTGGAAAAAGTTTGGCAGTTTTTTAAAAAACTAAACGTGCAACGACCATATGACCTATCAATGACACTCCCAGGTATTTACTCCAGGGAAATGTAGACAGATTCACACAAACACATAGAAACAAATGTTTACAGCTGCTTTATTGGTAACAGCCAAAAACTGAAAACAGCCCAGACGTCCTTCACTGGGTGAATGGTTTAAACAAACTGTGGAACATGCATACCATGAGACACTTACTCAGCAATAAAAAGGAAAGAACTATTGATTCAGGTGACAACTTAAATGAGTCTCCAGGAAGTCAGGGTGAGTGAAAAAGGTCAATCCCAATCATAAGCCTTTTAGCTTTGTGACAGTTTACCTCCATGTGTGTGTCTGTGACTTTGAGGTAAATTTAAAAATATGCTTACTTTCAAAACTGGGGACGAAAATATATAACACAGGGTGATGAAATGAGATAACATGTGTCAGACACATAGTACAATTCCTGTCAAAATATGCACCCTTATGAACACCCCAGCAATTTTTTTTAACATCTTTATTGGAGTAAAATTTCTTTACAATGGTGAGTTAGTTTCTGCTGTATAACAAAGTGAGTCAGCTATACGTATACATATATCCCCATATTCCCTCCCTCTTGCGTCTCCTTCCCACCCTCCCTATCCCACCCCTCTAGGTGGACACAAAGCACCGAGCGCATCTCCCTGTGCTATGTGGCTACTTCCCACTAGCTATCTATTTTACATTTGGTGGTGTATATATGTCCATGCCACTCTCTCACTTCGCTCCAGCTTCCCCTTCACCCTCCCATGTCCTCAAGTCCATTCTCTATGACTGCGACTTTATTCCTGTCCTGCCCCTAGGTTCTTCAGAACCTTTTTTAATTTTTAGATCCTGTATATATGTGTTAGTATACAGTATTTGTTTTTCTCTTTCTAAATAACTTCACTCTGTATGACAGTCTCTAGGTCCATCCACCTCACTACAAATAACTCAATTTCATTTCTTTTTATGGTTGAGTAATATTCCATTGTATATGTGTGCCACATCTTCTTTATCCATTCATCTGTCAGTGGAAACGTAGGTTGCTTCCATGTCCTGGCTATTGTAAATAGAGATGCAATGAACATTGTGGTACATGACTCCTTTTGAATTATGGTTTTCTCAGGGTATATGCCCAGGACTGGGATTGCTGGATCATATGGTAGTTCTATTTTTAGTTTTTTAAGGAACCTCCATACTGTTCTCCATAGTGGCTGTATCAATTTACATTCCCACCAACAGCGCAAGAGGGTTCCCTTTTCTCCACACCCTCTCCAGCATTTCTGTTTGTAGATTTTTTTGGCCATTCTGACCAGTGTGAGGTGATACCTCATTGTAGTTTTGATTTGTACTTCTCTAATGATTAGCGATGTTGAACATCCTTTCATGTGTTTGTTGGCAATCTGTATATCTTCTTTGGAGAAATGTCTATTTAGGTCTTCTGTCCATTTTTGGATTGGGTTCTTTGTTTTTTGATATTGAGCTGCATGAGCTGCTTGTAAATTTTGGAGATTAATCCTTTGTCAGTTGCTTCATTTGCAAATAGTTTCTCCCATTCTGAGGGTTGTCTTTTCGTCTTATGTTTTCCTTTGCTGTGCAAAAGCTTTACGTCTTCCTCTAAGAATTTTATAGTGTCTGGCCTTACATTTAGGTCTTTAATCCATTTTGAGTTTACTTTTGTGTATGGTGTTAGGAAGTGTTCTAATTTCATTCTTTTACATGCAGCTGTCCAGTTTCCCAGCACCACTTATTGAAGAGGCTGTCTTTTCTCCATTGTATGTTCTTGCCTCCTTTATCAAAGATAAGGTGACCATATGTGTGTGGGTTTCTCTCTTGGCTTTCTATCCTGTTCCATTGATCTATATTTCTGTTTTCATGCCAGTACCATACTGTCTTGATTACTGTAGCTCTGTAGTATACTCTGAAGTCAGGGAGCCTGATTCCTCCAGCTCCATTTTTCTTTCTTAAGATTGCTTTGGCTGTTTGGGGTCTTTTGCGTTTCCATACAAATTGTGAAATTTTTTATTCTAGTTCTGTGAAAAATGCCAGTGGTAGTTTGATAGGGATTGCATTGAATCTGTAGATTGCTTTGGGTAGTATAGTCATTTTCACAATGTTGATTCTTCCAGTCCAAGGACATGGTATGTCTCTCCATCTGTTTGTATCATCTTTAATTTCTTTCATCAGTGTCTTATAGTTTTCTGCATACAGGTCTTTTGTCTCCTTAGGTAGGTTTATTCCTAGATATTTTATTCTTTCTGTCGCAATGGTAAATGGGAGTGTTTTCTTAATTTCTCTTTCAGATTTTTCATCATTAGTGTATAGGAATGCAAGAGATTTCTGTGCATTAATTTTGTACCCTGCTACTTTACCAAATTCATTGATTAGCTCTAGTAGTTTTCTGGTAGCATCTTTAGGATTCTCTATGTATAGTAATCATGTCATCTGCAAACAGTGACAGTTTTACTTCTTCTTTTCCAATTTGGATCCCTTTTATTTCTTTTTCTTCTCTGACTGCCATGGCTAAAACTTCCAAAACTATGTTGAATAATAGTGGTGAGAGTGGGCAACCTTGTCTTGTTCCCGATCTTAGTGGAAATGGTTTCAGTTTTTCACCATGGAGAAAGACGTGGGCTGTGGGTTTGTCATATATGGTCTGTGTTATGTTGAGGTAAGTTCCCTCTATGCCTACCTGCTGGAGGGTTTTTATCATAAATGGATGTTGAATTTTATTGAAAGCTTTTCTGCATCTATTGAGATGATCATACGGTTTTTGTCCTTCAATTTGTTAATATGGTGTATCACGTTGATTGATTTGCGTATATTGAAGAACCCTTGCATTCCTAGCATAAACCCCACTTGATCATGGTGTATGATCCTTTTGATGTGCTGTTGGATTCTGTTTGCTAGTATTTTGTTGAGGACTTTTGCATCTATGTTCATCAGTGATATTGGCCTTTAGTTTTCTTTTTTTGTGACATCTTTGTCTGGTTTGGTATCAGGGTGATGGTGGCCTCATAGAATGAGTTGGGAGTGTTCCTCCCTCTCATATATTTGGGAAGAGTTTGAGAAGGATAGGTGTTAACTCTTCTCCAAATGTTTGATACAATTCGCCTGTGAATCCATCTGGTCCTGGGATTTTGTTTGTTGGAAGATTTTTAATCACAGTTTCAATCACAGTGCTTGTGATTGGTCTGTTTATATTTTCTATTTCTTCCTGGTTCAGTCTCAGAAGATTGTGCTTTTCTAAGAATTTGTCCATTTCTTCCAGGTTGTCCATTTTATTGGCATACAGTTGCCTGCAGTAATCTCTCATGATCCTTTGTATTTCTGCAGTGTCAGTTGTTACTTCTCCTTTTTCATTTCTAATTCCACTGATTTGAGTCTTCTCCCTTTTTTTCTAGATGAGTCTGGCTAATGGTTTATCAATTTTGTTTATCTTCTCAAAGAACAGCTTTTAGTTTTATTGATCTTTGCTATCATTTCCTTCATTTCTTTTTCATTTATTTCTGATATGATCTTTATGATTTCTTTTCTTCTACTAACTCCGGGGTTTTTTTTGTTCTTCTTTCTCTAATTGCTTTAGGTGTAAGGTTGGGTTGTTTATTTGAGATGTTTCTTGTTTCTTCAGGTAGGATTGTATTGCTATAAACTTCCCTCTTAGAACTGCTTTTGCTGCATCCCATAGGTTTTGGGTCATTGTGTTTTCATTATCATTTGTTTCTAGGTATTTTTTGATTTCCCCTTTGATTTCTTCAGTGATCTCTTGGTTATTTAGTAGTGTATTGTTTAGCCTCCATGTGTTTGTATTTTTCACAGATTTTTCCTGTAATTGATATCTAATCTCATAGTGTTGTGGTTGGAAAAGATACTTGATATGATTTCAATATTCTTAAATTTACCAAGGTTTGATTTGTGACCCAAGGTATGATCTATCCTGGAGAATGTTCCATGAGCACTTGAGAAGAAAGTGTATTCTGTTGTTTTTGGATGGAATGTCCTATAAATATCAAGTAAGTGCATCTTGTTTAATGTATCATTTAAAGCTTGTGTTTCCTTATTTATTTTCATTTTGGATGATCTGTCCATTGGTGAAAGTGGAGTGTTTAAGTCTCCTACTATGACTGTGTTACTGTCGATTTCCTCTTTTATGGCTGTTAGCATTTGCCTTATGTATTGAGGTGCTCCTATGTTGGGTGCATAAATATTTACAATTGTTATATCTTCTTCTTGGATTGATCCCTTCATTGTTATGTAGTGTCCTTCTTTGTCTCTTATAATAGTCTTTATTTTAAAGTCCATTTTGTCTGATATGAGAATTGCTACTCCAGCTTTCTTTTGATTTCCATTTGCATGGAATATCTTTCCCATCCCCTCACTTTCAGTCTGTATGTGTCCCTAGGTCTGAAGTGGGTCTCTTGTAGACAGCATATATACGGGTCTTGTTTTTGTATCCATTCAGCCAGGCTATATCTTTTGGTGGGAGCATTTAATCCATTTTCATTTAAGGTAATTATCGATATGTATGTTCCCTATTACCATTTTCTTAATTGTTTTGGGTTTGTTATGGTAAGTCTTTTCCTTCTCTTGTGTTTCCTGCCTAGAGAAGTTCCTTTAGCATTTGTTGTAAAGCTGGTTTGGTCTTGCTGAATTCTCTTAGATTTTGCTTGTCTGTAAAGGTTTTAATTTCTCCATCAAATCTGAATGAGATCCTTGCTGGCTAGAGTAAGCTTGGTTGTTGGTTTTTCCCTTTCATCACTTTAAATATGTCCTGCCAAACCCTTCTGGCTTGCAGAGTTTCTGCTGAAAGATCAGCTGTTAACCTTATGGGGATTCCATTGTATGTTATTTGTTGCTTTTCCCTTGCTGCTTTTAATATTTTTTCTTTGTATTTAATTTTTGATAGTTTGATTAATATATGTCTTGGCTTGTTTGTCCTTAGATTTATCCTTTATGGGACTCTCTGCGCTTCCTGGACTTGACTATTTCCTTTCCCATATTAGGGAAGTTTTCAACTATAATCTCTTCAAATATTTTCTCAGCCCCTTTCTTTTTCTCTTCTTCTTCTGGGGTCCCTATAATTCGAATGTTGGTGCATTTAATGTTGTCCTAGAGTTCTCTGAGACTGTCCTCAATTCTTTTCATTCTTTTGTCTTTATTCTGCTCTGCAGTAGTTATTTCCACTATTTTATCTTCCAGGTCACTTATGTGTTCTTCTGCCTCAGCTTTTTTGCTATTGATTCCTTCTAGAGAATTTTTAATTTCATTTATTGTGTTGTTCATCATTGTTTGTTTGCTCTTTAGTTCTTCCTGGTCCTTGTTAAACGTTTCTTGTATTTCCTCCATTCTATTTCCAAGATTTTGGATCATCTTTAGTATTATTACTCTGAATTGTTTTTCAGGTAGACTGCCTATTTCCTCTTCATTTGTTTGGTCTGGTGGGTTTTTACCTCATTCCTTCATCTGCTGTGTATTTCTCTGTCTTCCCATTTTGTTTAACTTACTGTGTTTGGGTCTCCTTTTTGCTGGCTTCAGGTTTGTAGTTCTCGTTGTTTTTGGTGTCTGCCCCCAGTGGGTAAGGTTGGTTCAGTGGGTTGTATCGGCTTCCTGGTGGAGGGGACTGGTGCCTGTGTTCTGGTGGATGAGGCTGGATCTTGTCTTTCTGGTGGGCAGGACCGCATCCAGTGGTGTGTTTTGTGGTGTCTGTGACCTTATTATGGTTTTAGGCAGCCTCTCTGCTAATGGATGGGGTTGTGTTCCTGTCTTGCTAGTTGTTTGGCATAGGGTGCCCAGCACTGGAGCTTGCTGGTTGTTGAGTGGAGCTGGGTCTTAGCATTGCGATGGAGATCTCTGGGAGAGCTTTCACCTTTTGATATTATATAGGGCCAGGAGGTCTCTGGTAGACCAATGTCCTGAACTTGGCTCTCCCACCTCAGAGGCTCAGGCTTGACACCTGGCCAGAGCACCAAGACCCTGTCAGCCACATGGCTCAGAAGAAAAGGGAGAAGAAAGAAAGAAAGGAAAGAGAGAGAGAGAGAGAGAGAGAGAGAGAGAGAGAGAGAGAGAGAGAAAGAAAGAAAGAAAGAAAGAAAGAAAGAAAGAAAGAAAGAAAGAAAGAAAGAAAGGAAGGAAGGAAGGAAGGAAGGAAGGAAGGAAGGAAGGAAGGAAAGAAGGAAGGAAGGAAAGAAGGAAGGAAGGAAAGAAGGAAAGAGAAAGTTATTAAAACAAAAGGTAAAAAATATTAATAAAAATAAAGAAATAGAAAAGTAATAAAAAGAAAGAAGAGAGCAACCAAGCCAAAAAACAAATCCATTAATGATAAGAAGTGCTAAAAACTACACAAGAACAAAACAAAACAAGAAACAAAAAATGGACAGACAGAACCCTAGGACAAATGGCAAAAGCAAAGCTATACAGACAAAATCACACAAAGAAGCATACATATAAACACTCACCAAAAAAAAGAGAGAGAAAAAGGAAAAAAAAAAAAAATATATATATATATATATATATATATATATATATAATTAATTAATAAAGGAAGGGCTTCCCTGGTGGCGCAGTGGTTGAGAGTCCACCTGCCAATGCAGGGGACACGGGTTTGTGCCCTGGTCTGGGAAGATCCCACATGCTGTGGAGCAGCTGGGCCTGTGAGCCATGGCCACTGAGCCTGCGCGTCTGGAGCCTGTGCTCCGCAATGTGAGAGGCCACAACAGTGAGAGGCCCGCGTACCGCAAAAAAAATTAATTAATTAAATGAAGAAAGCAACCAAATCAGTAAACAAATCTACCAATGACAATAAGCTCTAAATACTAAACTGAGACAAACATAGAACCAGAAACAAATTAGATGCAGAAAGCAAACCCCAAGTCTACAGTTGCTCCCAAAGTCCACTGCCTCAATTTTGGGATGATTCATTGTCTTTTCAGGTATTCCACAGATGCTGGGTACATCAAGTTGATTGTGGAGATTTAATCCACTGCTCCTGAAATTTCCTGGGAGAAATTTCCCTTTCTCTTCTTTGTTCACACAGCTCCTGGGGTTCAGCTTTCGATTTGGCCCTGCCTTTGCATGTAGGTCACCCTCTGGTGTCTTTTGGGAAGTCTGAGGTCTTCTGCCAGCATTCAGTAGGTGTTCTGTAGGAGTTGTTCCACATGTAGGTGTATTTTTGATGCATTTGTGCGAAGGAAGGTGATCTCCACGTCTTACTCCTCTGCCATCTTGAAGGTCCCCCCAACCCTAGTCATTTTTGATGACTCTCCATCCCTGTCACAATCCTCCATGAGACGGTATCGGAGAAAAAGGCTGATAACTCATAAACCCTCACTTTCTTTGCCCATTTCCCTCTAACCTATATGTATTAGCTTCTTGTACCTGCGGTAACAAATTACCACAAAGTAGGTAGCTTAAAACAGCAGAAATTTACTCTCTCACAGTTCTAGAAGCCAGACGTCAAGGTGTCATCAGAGCCACACACCCTCCAGAGTCTCCCTCAGAGAATAATTCCTTGCCTCTTCCGGCTTCTGGTGGCTCCACACATGCCTTAGCTGTGGCCATGTCACTCTAACCTCTCTGTGGTCACACTGTCTCCTCTTCTGTCTCAAAACTTCCTCTGCCTCCAGGGGTTACCTTATGGGGATATTTGTGATGGCATTTAGAGTCCACCCAGATAAGCTAGGATAACTTCCCTATCTCAAAATCCTTAACTCAATCACATCTGGAAAGTCCTTTTTTGCCAATTAAGGTAACATTCACAGGTTCCAGGGATTAGGACTCTGACATATATTTTGAGGGGCCACCATTCAGCCCATTACACTATAGCTACATCATTTCACACCTGGTCACTGCTCTCCTGGGTTCCAGTTTATTCCACCTACAGTGACTGGAAGCATCGTTTCATCACATCCCACCACTGCTCAAAACCTAGATCAGGCTCCCTCTCCCACTGAATCAGAGCCGGCTATACCTGGAAGGAACCTGAGAAACCCTCTGGTCCCTCCTTCAACTGATAAGGAACCTGAGGCTTCAGGGGTCAGGGAGCTTCCCCAAGGTCACACCACTTATCAGTAAGAGTTCAAGGGCGTCTCTTCATTCCTAGGCTGAAGCTATTCTCACAATACCACTCCCATCACCCAGATGGGTTCCCCTCTATCTCATCAACCCCATTTCCTTCACTGAAAACCTTAGCTCCAATCACCTGATCTTTATGCCTCGATCTCTTTTTATTTATATATGGGTAAATAAGCTTGCCTTCAAGTCTGATCCCCAAAATCACCTCTTTTAAGAAGTCTGTATCTGGTTAAATATGTCTAACTCCAATCAATTCTTTGTTTCGTGTTTCCTCAAAATTCCTATACTAAGTTGGGGCTATATTAATCTCACTCACCTATGTGTAGCCTTTTAAATGTTTTAATTTTTGTGTTCTATCTACAAGTTTAATCCCAGATTTTTCTGTATCTTTGATATCCTCGCCCATACTCCTCAGTCCATAAGTGCCAGCTGCCCTCCTTCTCTCTCTCTCTCTCTCTCTCTCTCTCTCTCCCCCCCGCCCCCCCCCACACACACTCTGACACATGCAAGTTACTATTGCTGCTTCTTAAATGCTGTTGACTGAGAGTACACATTCTATAAACTATTGTCAAATTAGAACATGTAACAAAACTCACATTATGTTGTAATGAAAGTTGAAAATCATTCGTGTGTTTTGTTCTTCTAGATTTCTGAATATGTTGCCCTCACCCTAGAATTACCAAACGCCCCCAGAAGCTCCCATCTGCCTGAAAAGGCAGAATTTTTACCAGGAGAATATGGAAAAGAATGACAAGAGTAATTTTCAGTTCATGGCATTCGGAAACCAGGTTACACAGCAAAATAGGCTTGAAGCCAGGCTTCTGTCTTAAAAGCAGATTTTCCCAATTCTGCCCCATCCCCTTAACCCCTTGTCTCCCTACTTTAAATTATCAAGGACTAATACTGGATGACACTAATGCATGAAAGTCCTACTGTCACTTGGATTCAATGTCCCTCCACGGGGCAGGAAGGCCAGAATGCTTGCTGTCCCACAGAAGGAGAAGGTCATCATATGAGAGAGTAAAGGAAAAATCCATCACTTTCCAGCCTGGAAGGTGGTGGAAGTGGAGGACAGGAGGGCAAATCTGTTAGACGTACATGCCATTTCCCCTCTCCAAACTTTGGCATTGAATAAGCAAACCTAACGGAGTAGGAGGCATGGCCCTGGCTCCCTACATAGATTTCTAGAAAAAACAATTCTCAGGCTGCCTGCACCAACCTAGGGCCAGGCCACATCAACGTGGCCACACAACAAGGAGGGAGCAAGGAGGGCCCTCAAGTTTCACTTTCCCAAGCCTCCTTCCTTTCTAGCCTGGCATCGATGGTGTGTTGATTGCCAGGGTTTGTCAAGGGCCTGTGTATGATGACTGTAGCCACTGAGGGTCAAAGGTCAGCCAGGGAACAAGCTCTTGGCCAGGCCCAGGTTACACCAGCCACACTCAAGGCGTGATGCCAGAAGCCTGTACAGAGGCAGCAACCTGAGAATACAGCCGCCTTAACCAAAGACCCGGCTCCTCCCCTCCCCCATGAGGTCCTAGGACCCACAGCCCCTCCCCCATACACCGGATGCCTCGCTTACACCAGATGCCGTTTTAGGAAGAGAAGCAGGAGGAGGATGCAGGCAATCTGAGATTCAAAGCATTTTTTCCCTAGAAAAGCTGAGCGTTCCTTGAAGGCTCTGTTTAAATGCTCAAACCAGACATTCACTCAAACCAAATTAGACATTTAGTTATTTTTTTCCACTGTGGGGTGGGGAGGGAGGGAATCGTGAATTAAATGAAAACAGCTATAAACAAAATACAGAAATCACATTTCCTCTTCATATCCAAGCTGCAGTGAGAGTTAAATTTTTCAAAGCCATTACAGGAGCATGCCCTTTCCTGAGAGGCCAACAGCTCTGGATGAATTTCTGAATCTGCAAAATACCCAGATAACAACGAGGACAGAAATTCTTCCCCTAACTACAGAGAAGTGAGTTACCTAGCAATGGGTCACTGATTTATCGTACCAGCTGTATGTAAATTAAATTCTAAAACTCAAATTGATTTCATTTCCAGTTACTAAATATCCAGGTGGCTTGCTGCATTAATTAGAACTGACGTGGAGGTTAATAATTTCACCCTCTGATCTCTTCCTCTTCCAGATCAAACGCCTTGCTATTCCTGCTGATAACATTGTGGGGCAGGGCTCGGGGAAGCGTGGGAGTGGATCACGAAGCAGGGGCCTGATGAATCATCCAGAAGATGAACTGCTCACAGCACCCGCCCCTCGCCCCTGAGGAGGGTATGTTATCATGCTGGCGGCCAACAGCAGGTGCATCGGAGGGACACAGCTGGGCAAGGCGGCGATCGGTGAAGCCCCATCACCTGCACAGGGGCCCTCTCTCTCCTCAGCACCCAGTGAACTCCCAAGGCAGGCTGCACCTTGGGAGAGAGCCAACCGCTGCCCACTCCCCAGAAGCTTAGGCAGAACAAAGCCCTGGCCACAGGCTAACAAGCTCTCCCAAGATGGGGTTAGCAGCACTGCCATTGGGTTGGGCAAAATTGGGCACCAATAATATGAGTTCCTGCTGACTTCAGACGCCTGCTAGACAGAGAGATCCCTGGATTATTAAATTCCTAGGAAAAGAAAAACATCAGACCCCCCCATCAGAAAGCGCCTGGGATATCAGGCTCTGGCTCTAGCTGTCACCCAGACGCTCTTCTAAACAGAACATATGGGGTTAATTGCATTCTCTTTTTCAGTTCCTCTGCAGGCAGAGCTGTGTTTGGCAAGTGGTTTGAAGGTGAGGTTACAGAAACCATTTGTAAAAATTAGGTGAGAAAACATCTCCCCCCTTCATCAGCTGCCAGGTGCTGTTGAATCTTCTTCCAGATGTTCTTTTTTGGACTAAGTACCAAACGTTTGACTGAAATCTCCTAATTCCAAAGACCAAAACTACTTTGCAGATACCTGCGTGGGTCTGGATTCAAATGCCGCTGGTGACGGGCACAGCAATATGGCAGCTCCATGAGATGCATACCTAGTTCACAGTCCTCACTTAGCCCAGGTTCTAAATGTTCACGTAACAGTCTCAAAAACAATGCCAGGATATATTTTTCACTTGAAACAATATTGTAAATGGTGATCAGAATCCCAAGTTCATCCAAGTCTCCTATAGTATTGAGGAGGTATCTGTGACTTGGCGAATTCACTTTGGTATGTGAATACCTGGGTTAGAGTTTCTGCTTAGCCTTTCTAACTATACTACCCTGGATGAGTCGCTTCTCTAAGTCCTAAAATAAGAATCACGTTAACACCTAAAAGGCCTCCTTCCATTCAATGACCCATGTGTCAAGAACTACGGGGTGGAGGGATAAATTGGGAGATTGGGATTGACATATACACACTGTTATATATAAAATAGGTAACTAATAAGGATGTTCTGTATAGCACAGGGGACTCTACTCAGTACCCTGTAATGGCCTATATGGGAAAAGGCTCTAAAAAGAGTGGATATATGTATATGTATAACTGATTCACTTTGCTGTACACCCGAAACTAACACAACATTGTAAATCAACTATACTCCAATAAAAATTATTTTTAAATAAAATAAAATAAAGAACTACAGGAGGAGCTGAGGGTTCAAAGCACGAAGGGTATCTAGCACCAAGCTATGGCCCACTGGCCGGGCTCTTCTGCCTCTAGCTGGGTACCCTCAGGGAGGTTTCTCCACCTTAAATTCAGTAACCCGGGCAGGCTCTAGAGTCAGACTAACCTGGATAAATCCCAACTGTGCCATTTACTAGCTGTCAACTCTGAGTAAGTTACTGGCCTTTTCTTACTGGAAAAAAAAAATTCATAAAATCAGTATCATAAGGTTTCTGTAAATATTAAATGACAACATGTACGCATATGCCTTGGCACACTACCTGGAATCAAGGACTCAATTCAGGTGGTTATATTGTTGTTTTTAATAAGAAAGCAGCTTATGGTGAGGAGAATAGTTAACTGGCACCATAAACAGTAATTAGTAGATGCTAAGTCATTATTTTCTTTCATCAGCAAGAACCTTCAAGAAGCAAGGACTACAACTCTTAAAGAGAGAATTGAAATAAAATGTGTACAAGCATAGGCCCAATAAAGTGCTGTGGGACACAAAGAAAGGCTGATTCTGTCTGGAAGAGACTAAAAGGCTTCAAGAAAGAGGTGACACTGGACCGAGGGGGAGTCTGATCAGGCTCACAGAGAGTGTAGGAGAGGAAAAACTTTTCCTCTACCCTCTTACATTTAGTGACTGGGGCCTGTGAATTAAAGTAACAAAAGACAGATTAACAAGAGAAAAGGTTTATTTCATATGCACAAGGAGGGGGCCTCACAGAAAAGACATGTGAGCTTATATACCCTTTAAACAAAGGTCAATAAATTGTGGAGAAATGATAAGACAAAGAAAAACAGGTTTGATCTTCTTAGGGACAGTAAATCGTGGGAAGGTAAACATATGAGGGAAACTAATGGAAGGTAAAGGCTATTTAGTAAGGTTTATAAGTAAGACTCAAGTCTGTATAACAAACCTTACTAAATCTTACAAAAATCTTAAATTAAATATTAAAAATGAAATTTAAATATCACTAATCTTTAGTAATAAGAGTCTAGTCATCTCTGGTGATTAAGAGTCGTCCTCTTCTTCCTGGTACAGGAGACAGGAGGGGAACACCTTCAGAAATGGAAATAAATATATGCCCTGATTTTAGGCAGAAAGGAGGAGAGCATAGAATTTTTTTCTATATCTGCTGTTTCTTAATTGCCTTCAGTTCAAAATAATCTTTATGCCAAAGTGGCTTATGGGGGGTGGTGACATATTCTGACCCCCCCAAGAGCAAGGTCATTTCAGACAAGGGAACAGTTTAAGCAAAGGCTTGGAGCTTGAGTTGTGTACAGCATGGATGGGAATAATGAAAACTTTGATATAGTTAGAACCGCAGGCATGTGAGTGGAAGTTCCAAGGATGAATCATTACTAGAAGAGAAGTTAAAAAGGCAGAAATAGATAGGCATCAAATTGTCATGGGCTTTGAATGCCATGCTAAGAGTTTGGGCTTCACCTTTGGGCCAGTGTTTCTCAAGATGAGGCCCATAAATTGTCTACATTAGAATAACCTAGAATGTTTGTTAGAAAAGCAGGTTCCTGAGCTCTATCCTGAATTTACCAAAATATAATCTCTGGGAGGGATGCGCAGGGATCTGTATATTTCACAAGTGTTGCACACTAAAGTTTGAGGACCATTGGTATAGATGATGGGACCCTTTGAAGGCTGAAAACAGTTGAAGGTTACAGTAAAAACTGTGATTTAGAACAGACAGCTGTGTGGACAATGTCTTGAATGGGGTGGGACCTGGAGGCAGGCAAGCAAGCAAGGCCAGAGGACCCAAACTGAGCTACAGTAGAGGTACTGAGGGCCTCAGGCCAAAATACGAGGCACCCTTATAAGGAGGAGGTGGTTGGCTAAGGGGATGAGTCATGGAGACTTTTAGACCTTTCTGAAGAAACTGAAGAGCGAATGAGTATCAAACAGGGATGTGTAATCAGTGGTCAGATTTGCAAGGGCTTTTAAGAACTCTTGTTAGAACCACTGCTTTCTGGGAAATTTATGCAGGCAAGTGACAAGATACTATCTTTTTTTCAGGGGGATGGAAGCGGCCAATGGCTGTAAGTGACAAAGCTTCACTGTCTTTATCTAACCAACAAAGAATCCATCAGAAATCCCACCAGCAGACCTGTCAGACTAAACAACAGAGGAAAATTGATATGCCCCTCACTGTATGCACTAGAAAAAGAATGAGAGAACAAGAAAAGCTCATTTCGCCCAATAATATGTATATTACTCCTGACCCCAGGAACAGCCAGGCTTTAGAAATAGAAAAAAATAGGAAAAAATTGGAAATTGGGAAAAATAATAAAGGAAAATAAAGATATTTTTCCAAAAGTAAGGCAATCCAAGGCCAAAGCTAGAGAGGGCAGAACTTTGAGATAAAGCAGCTCTTTCCTAGTTCTGCCTGAATTCTCACCACTTTTTCCAGCCACCCAGCTCTGTGCATGTATTTCATTAGAATATGAATGAGAAGCCCTTTGGGAGAATTTTATGCTGTCATGGCAACGGTCGCCATGGCAACCCTTAATTAATTGGATGCTGATGAAGTAGAGGAAGAAAAAAAGCCAACCAGAATGGATACAACTCTAGAGGCAGTCATGGTGTGTAGTAATTATATGAATTTCATTCAGCAAAATCATGTAGCAGGTCAGAAATGCAAATATCTCCTCCACAGCCACCACCTACTAGGAGAGGCCGGTTTTCAGAACAGACGCATGTGAATGGGTGACTGGGGCCCTGACAATTCCAAAAAGAAAAAAAGAAAAAAAAACCCACCACATATGGCTGCCCCAGCCTAGGCAGATTCCCCAGGGAGATAAACTCATTCTAATATGGGAGTGAGTCGATCCTACTGAGAGTGGTCACAAGCAGCAACCATAGCCGATGATAACTGTTGCCTTCATGCCCTCTTCATGGCAAATGGTACCAACCAGGCAGGAAAATAACGAAATATGACCCTGCAGAGCTGTTCAGCTATGACGTGTCTTCTGATGGAGGGATGAGGACGTTTAGTTTGTCACCACCATCTCGAGATGGCTCCGTGGTTCCTGCACACACACAGATGGCTCACAGTTCAAAAAGGACACCAGTCTGAGGGTGGGAGAGGAGGATCAAAAGAGGAGGGGTCCTGAAAGAGACCGCCACAAGTCAGCTTTCTCTGCAGAAAGCAAAGTGGAGGTGGGGTGGGACCTAGCTAAGGAATACCTTGCTAAGGTATTTTCTCCAGTACTCTCCTCCAACACTCACCCCACCTCAAGTCTATCTCCTCAATTATCCAAATTATAGGCAGACCTCAGGGAACTGGGGAATTGATTTCCTTATATGTTTCTCCTAGAATTTTCCATTTCACCTGCCTGTTGAGGTTAAACCAGAGTAGTTAGGAAATGTTGGGCATAGCTAAGAAGCCCTCCCACTGCACCCCTCCTTCCTAGCTCTAACTAAGAAACCTTGGCAAACGGTACCCAAGGCACTGACCTTGACACCCACAGGCAAGCTCAGACCCCCCAACTCCAGATTCTGTGGGGCTTTCTACAGCCCTTCCCAGTGGCCAGTATTTCCAAGTTTCGTAAGTGTTTGGAAATGGGATTCTGAAAGCAATTCCTTGAGCTGCAAATTCAGCCACAAACTGGTATAGTGAACACGGAACCCCACCCTGACCTCAGGGAGCCATGTCATTTCCCTGTCTTAACAATAATCTGAAAAACCCACGCCCTTCTCACAATCACGTCAGCCTCAAAAGGTACAACCCACTCTTGTTTTCACTCGTATCATTGTTATTATTATACAAAAGCCCCTTATTGTGTAGAACACTGGACCAGGTGCCGCCCAGACGTGTCCCTTACTTCTGCCTTCAAAAATTTGACAAAGACCAAAATGACTTAATTCAGAAACACTTTCTATTCATAAAGATGTTTTCGAGAGAAAAACAAGACCTGTGTGTAAGCCCCTCTCAGAGGCTTACACCAAAATTCTAAGCCACAAAAATGCATTCCAATGTCCTTCTCATTATCAACACCTCCATCTCACTGTGTACAAAGCTAATATCTTTAGTGTGAGCCGAGAACAAAGCACACATGATCATCTAAAGGAGGGGCACCTTTTCATTTACTCAGGCAGCCATTCCAAGGGAGTAAATATCCCCTTTTTTCCAGGGAACCAATTACTGTTTTCGCTGATAGAACTGAAGACAGGGTGGAGGAAGGGAGAAAGAAGAAAGGCACACTTGAATCGATGATCTGCTTCCAATAATAATACAGGCCACCTGGTCTGACTTTCCTGCCTTACTGACAAATACCCAAAGCACCTAGGAGAAGGAACACAAAAACCAGATTCGTCTGTGATAATATACATAATATACGTAATTTGTGGCTTAAATGATTAACTGAAAAAGTCAATTCAGTCTGTGATAAAGGAAACCATAAATGGCCCCTTGACCTCTGGAATATTTAAAATTGCTGTGAAGATTACCTCATTCTTGTTTCAGAAATCATTAAGGGTTCACCATACAATTTGCAGAATGTCAGGGTTGCTAAGTGGCCATAAAAACTCTGGTAGACTCAGGAAGGGGACTGCATTGGAATGCGAGAGGATGTGGCTACAGGCATCCCTGCTCTATCAGCTTGGAAGCCATTCCACAAAATATTCAGAACAGAGGGACAAAGCACTCCAGGCTTTCGGAAAAAAAGATTTCCTCTCCCTTAAATCTGAAGCCATTTATACAGAATATGTTCAAAAGAGGGCACCTTGCAGAGCCTTTCCTTTTATTAATATCACTGTGATTAATTCAGATCAAACCACTTTTGAATGTTGGAAGATGGCCAAGTGGCCATATTAATTGGTAGTGATCTTAGAATGGCTTAGGTGTCCATACCTGTTTGTAGCATCCTCAGGTCAGCACGTTCGTTTATGGAAGGTCGGGGCAAACTGATTTCTTTCACTTCCTCCCAGTCAAGTGCAGATATCTACAAAGACAAAAAGAGGAAAAAATGTGGGCTGATGGGTTTGGTTTTTGTTGCAGTTTTTTTTTTTTTCATTTTAAGGTTACTTTAAAATATATTGCATATATATTATATTAATATGTATCATTATTGATATATGCTATCAAAAAAAATCAAGGTTCTATTCCATATAAAATATAACCCACTAAAGCAATCTACTTCTTCTGAATCTATGCATTCAACATTTTTCAGTGCTTCTACCCTAAATGAGTCAGAAGACCCATGTTTGAATCCTGGCCCTACCACTCCCTCCAAACTCATATAAGACACTTAACCTAGTTAAGCTTCAGTTTCCATACCTCTCAAGAGGGGTACTTAGGCAATTTATGTGGTGCTTAGAAATTCAAATGAGATCATATATGTATATATATATGAGACCATATGTATATATACATTCATGCATACACCCACTCACATATGTGTATACACATACATACCTATGTACACACACACACTGACACACACATATGTGCAGGTACACTATGTAAATGTTGAGGCCATGCCCTGCAGCAGGACAGAGGTAGATAAAGCACAGTCCCTGCCTTCAAGGAGCTTACAGTCTACTGTGACAGTTCCTTGTTTACTGTTCTTCTTGCCTACCTGCTCTGTGAACTGCACCCTAGTAACCCATCCTTAAAAGTCAAATTGCTTTCCTCTAATGCTGAATGCTGGCGTGATTATGGAATCACGTTGGAGAATTCTTGGAGACAAGGATCCTCTCAAGTTCAGCCTTGTCTTTTTGCTGAAACTCTTCATTCCACATGATCAAGCAGTAGGTTCTGCATTATCCCCTTTCCCTACACCTCTCCAACATTGTCCTCTTTTGCCCACCTATAAAAATACTCCCTCGGGCTTCCCTGGTGGCGCAGTGGTTGAGAGTCCGCCTGCCGATGCAGGGGACACAGGTTCGTGCCCCGGTCCGGGAAGATCCCACATGCCGCGGAGCGGCTGGGCCTGTGAGCCATGGTCGCTGAGCCTGTGCGTCTGGAGCCTGTGCTCTGCAATGTGAGAGGCCACAACAGTGAGAGACCCGTGTACCGCAAAAAAAAAAAATACTCCCTCCTCTGAAATTCATGCTTCCCAGTTCTATCACCTTTGACCCTTTCTCGTACCCTCTTCACACCCCTAATTCACCTAAGAACTTTAGTATCTTTCTCCTGGTCTCTCTCTCTCCTTTCCTCTTCCTGTCATTATCCTGCAGTCTCAATGTCCGAGAGAATGACCCCAACTAACAGTCTGGCTGCAAATTTCCTCGATCTCTTGAACTCAGTGAGATTCTCCTACATTCACACATTATCACAGCCGTACCCTTGACCTGCTCGTCATGGAAAACACGCCCGTATCTGTCCCAAACCAGCATTCCTTCCAGCCAGCTTATTCCCTCAGGTCTGTCTTCCTTCTTGTTATTACATCCCATCAAGACCTTCCATTCTCAGCTGTTCTCTTTTCTACCAGTCCGTCACCTCTCTTATTATTTCCCATCCTTTCTTATCCAACCTAGTTTCCATGAAGCATCTCTTCAACTCCTTTTGCCAAAAGGCTCAACTCACTTGAACTCCTTCAAGTCCTGCCGAGTAATCCTGCAGGAAGGCACGTAGGAGTGTAAGTTGATGCCACTGCAAGCTTAGGTTCTCCCACAGCAACTGAGTCCGGAGTGACTCTTACCAGTATTACCTTCCCTGATCACCTCTCTCTCCCATTCCCCCACAGCAGCTATTCCAAAGCTTCACCACTTTTTGCAGTCCCCAACCTAACCCATGTCCATCTCACTTTGCAAATTAACCAGCAGCTTACTTCACCAGGAAAACAGAAGCTATCCATAGAAAACTCCTTCAACACACACCTAGCCACGTATAACTTACCTACATCTACATTAATTCTCATATTTCTTCCTAAATCTAGGGGAGGAAATGTGTTTTTTAATTTAAAACCTCTTGTAATATGGAAACTTATCCCATAAGGTCATTCTAATCTCTCCCATATTTTTAACCTCTATGTCTTCATCATATTTCTCTAACAAAACCCTCCCTCAACCTAGGTTCCCTCTTGCTTTCCCATCTCTCCCACCTGAACAGCCAAACCCTTCAAAAAATAGTCTGCATTTTCTGTCTGCATTTCCTTTTGCCTTCATTACTCTTCATTCAACCATTAAAGTGGATCATCTGTTGGGTGTGTGTATCTCCCTAGGATTTACATTTCTAGGTCAGAGTTCAGCATTTTTTCAGCTTTAATTGCTGTCCAAAGTGGTTCCCAAATTACCAATTTATCCCCCAAGGAACAGTGTGTGGAGTACTAGTTACCCTACATCCTCACCAGTTTTGACATTGTTTATCTCTCATCTTAGCCATTTTGGTGTATATGTATTAGTATTTCGTTATGATTTTAACTGGCATTTCCCTGATGACTAATGACATTGAACAAATTTTCACACGTTTATTGGCCTTTTAGATACCCTCTTTTGTGAAGTTCCTGTTCAAGGATTTTGCCTATTTTTCTTTTGCGTTCTGTCTTTTTTCTTACTGGTTTATAAGAGTTCTTTATTCTGTATACGAGTCCTTAGTGGAATATATGTATGGAAAGTATCTTTTGCCGCCCTTTTCACCTACCTTTTAATGTACTTCTTGGTGTCTTTTGGTGAACCGAAATTCTTAATCTTAATCAATATAATACACTTTTTCCATTTATCTATTCCTTTTTCTTTTGTATCCTGTTTTTTTAAAAATAAATCTCTGCCTACTCCAAGGTCACAAAATACCTATATTGTAAAAGCTGTACTATCTTTCACAATTAGATCAGTAATCCATAGGGAATTGATTTGTGTGTACAGTGTAAGATAGGATATTATTTGATTTTGAATCCCTGGCACCTAATACAGAATTCAGTTAATCCTTAATAAATATCGCCAAAATTAATTAATGAGATAGCATTTGAGAGATATGGAAAGGAAAAGCAAAATTTGGGCCAGGACTGTGTGGCATCACATACCTTCCCTGCGAATACCTTGTGTTCTGGGCTTCCTCACCCCCAGTCACTGCCCACCTGCTACATGGCCAACTTCTAACAGTCAGGCCAACTTCCCCAATCCTTAATCTTCAACCAGAAGCCAAAACCACAGAGTTTTTGTTTTAACCATTAGGATTTAAAAAGTGTTATCCTGGGGAAAATATAGCCACTTCACATTCCAACGTACATGTCTGGAGACTAAAAAGCTTCCAGAAATCTAAAAGTATCTTCAGCCACAAAAAAACAGACTGCTTGGATGGTAAAGTGCTACTTCAAATCTTTTTAAAGTAAGGCATTTTTTATCAAAACAAAGATGATAAAGTACCCTAAATAGAAAGCTAACTGCTTTTCACTTTCTAGAGGTCCCTTTTAAGAAATGTCCAAAAAACCCTTATGATTATATTTCATGCTCCAGGACTAGAAAAGAACTTCACCAGCCACTGTGGGTTGGGCCTGCTTTAATATTAACATGCCCACATTTTACTTCCTGCCGGTCCCAAGTGTTTCCATAGATTCATATTTCTCTCTAAGACTGAAAAGCATGAAAATTCAATATAAAAGATGACAAGATAAGAGAAGGGATGTGATAAAATCTTAGACTTGATCCAAAAAGGAGTGGAAAACCATATTCGGGCCTACCGGAAAAGATGCGATGGCCAGATCAATGGCAGAGAAAATTATTTTGTCAGTGATGATAGAGGTTGATTAGAAAACAATGAATTCCTGATCTAAGGCAGTGGCCAAAGAAATGGAAGAAAGGGCAGTGAGATTGCCTAGTTTAAGAAGACTCTGAGTTTAACCCTGATTCTGTGTACAAAATAAAGGACAGAGAGAGGCCAACATGACTGGAGGCTCCCTGGCTTGAGGCCGCGGGAAAGTAATGGTTCTGCCACCGGAGAAGCGACCCAGGCCCAGGTGACAGTGAGGAGGAAGCCGGGCTGCTGGCAGCAGGTCAGGCACATTGAGTGCTCTGTGGGGCAGACACACATGGAACCAAGTCGCCTGAGTCAACCTGGAGGCTGAGAGCTTATTTGAGAACCAAATGAACCAAGACCCAGCTCAGGGTCCTGCCACAGCCAGAGCAGAGGGCACAGGACAGCACACCAGTACTGCAAAGCATTGTTGCCCTCCTACTCGTAACCCAAGCGCATGACAAGGTGACAAAGGGATTTAGATGGCAAGAAGAACTGACTCCTATAGCCTGATAGATGTGCACTGTGATTAATCAAGTTGCCTCAAACTTTTCAACAGTCGGAAGATGTGGATTCAAGTTCAAACTCTGGCCCTTATTAGCTGGTAGGACTTTCGTCAAGTTGCTCATTTCTATAAGCGTCAGTTTTCTCATCTGTAAAGATGAGCCTATCTGGATTAAAGATCTGAACTCTCTCGTGCTCTGAAACACTGTGGCATTCTTTCCCATTTGCCTCCCAATGGGGCTCAAGTTAATCAGCTCACACCATCATCCATCATTTCTCTGTCTGAGGGTTTATTCCCTAATCAGATTCAGGTAAATTTTCAGCCTGTGTCTGTCTCTTACTTCCAATCCAAAAAAACTGGTATGGATTTGGTTTGTATTTCATTTAATGTCATTATTCATTCTAACAGTCACTGCCTAGCCATTTCCTTGCCTATAGCATAATCAGCTATTAAAGCGCTACAATGGCATGGTTTTCAAATTGGTATCCTCTTTTTCTGAGCTAGATTAATTCTAAACTGATTAAAATATCCCAGAATTTCAAATACAATTTTTAAAAGGCAACAGATCTCCGAGACTCCCTTATGACTACAACTTGCCAAGGGGGTTGCCAGCTCTTGCTGACTGCCAAGGAAGACAAATAACTAGTCCTGACAGTGGTCTTGAAATGAGAAACAGATGCCCAGTTATTAGTATGACAATGCCACCCTCATCCATTGGCTTCCAGGTCATCCAGGAGGCACCAGGGCTGATGCTCATATCTCCTGGAAGGAAAGACCAGCATCCTGGACCGGTTCTAGGTGTTTTCAAATAAACATCTTTGCCTCAAGCAGTTTCACTGCACAACTAATTAGTCATATGGCCATTTTGCCATAAAATATAAAATAACTGGTTGACAGTTACATTACACTAGAAAATAACATATCCGTTTTTGCAAATCCTTCCGTGAAAACGCAGTTATCCCTCCTACCCGTCAAAACTAAAAGTTGACCAAGCTATCGCAAATATAAAAGTGGCAGCTACCAATTCACAACAGTCTTGGAGAGCATTAATGATCGATTCTTTAGCTAATTTAGATACAACGGCTTGTTATCTTCTGCCATCTTTACCCAACTTATCATGCAATATTGGAAGTTGGAGGCAAAAGAAGAATCAAGCTCCTCCTATCCTCAAAAAAGAAAATGGTTACAGGACTCCTAAGTTTCTTGAAAATGGTGAAAATTTCAACAGAGCCTGACTTAAATTAGCTCACAGAAAGATTTGCAAGCTGATATGTTATTGTTTTCTACTGTAGTGTAAATGTCAACCAGTTATTTTATCTTTTCCAGCAAAATTAGTTGTGCCAGGAAACTGGCTATGGCAAAGATGTTTACTGCTAAAGTACTGGACACATCCTGGACCAGTCTTCTCACTCAGAAGATAGGAATCGGGACTTCCCTGGTGGCGCAGTGGCTAAGAATCCGCCTGCCAATGCAGGAGACACAGATTCGAGCCCTGGTCCAGGAAGATCCCACATGTCACAGAGCAACTAAGCCCATGCACCACAACTACTGAGCCCACGTGCCACAACTACTGAAGCCTGCGCACCTAGAGCCCGTGCTCCGCAACAAGAGAAGCCACTGCAATGAAAAGGCTTCCTGCTGCAACAAAGAGTAGCCCCCGCTCACTGCAACTAGAGAAAGCCCGTGCGCAGCAATGAAGACCCAACACAGGCAAAAATAAATTTTTTTTAAAAAAGAAGAAGATAGGAATCATTTGCCAGTTTCCTCCACATGTACCCACCCTCTCCATAAAGATACGTTCCTTCTCTCTTCCAAAACCCTGCTAAATTTCACCACCTTAGTGAAATCTTGGAAGGCTCTTTCTAGGCATTGACCTAGATTTTACCTCTTAACCTCCTTGCCTGGAATCCTGGACCCCATGTTCTGGTCCTTACATCAGTGGACTTTTGTTCTAACCTTTCAGATGTCTCCAACTTGGACGAGGATCATCATCATGCAATCTGATAATTCAAACGTGACAGGGTCAGCATCACCACCCATTATGGCTTCTGACACCCAGATATCTGTCTCACCGACATCTACTGCCAGCTCTTGGCTATGCCCTAGAAATGCCAATAAAATCAACCAAGGGATTTCTGCAATCCCTTGAACCCATGACTGTGCTGTGATCCCTTTGGTTTCCTCAGAACTGGGACTATCTATGGAATCTAACATCATCCTAGGGTCATATGGAGCTGGTCCCTGGCTAATGCACATGCACCCAGCCCCCAGTGACTTAAGTGACCATCTGGCTTAGCCAGGAGCAAAGTGCAAAGCGTCAAAGCCATGTGGAATTATGAGTGTCTATTCCATGCCTTTGGAATATGCATTTTTCTTGTCTTTTCTTCTGTTAAATTGTAAGACTCTGAAGCTAAAATGATGTGCATTCCCTTTCAATTCCACAATGTAATTGCCTCCTCATTGTGATTTATCAAATATTGTTACTATGCTAACTAGAGGAAGGTTACCACGTCCCTGTGAGGTATCAGGGACCTGGACCTTGTGACCCCAACAAGATCACAATCAAGGTTGCATCCAGGATCTACAGGGTTGAAGGACCCTACCTCCTTCAACCACGCTCTCACACCAAGTTGCAGGAATAGAAACCCCCTTGTTTGATGGGAAGACCCTCCTGCCACCACTTCGCAAGTTAAGCAAATTCCAAGACAATGCATGTGACTTCAGATCTGTGAGTCTAAACTTCTGTCTGGAGGCAGGTTCCCCTTATCCCACCAGAGGCTTTTTATTTCTGGCTTGGCATAAAATTAACTGGAATACTTATATACTAAAAAAAAAAAAAAAAACAGAAAAAAAAAAGTAAGCTTTTTGATCTCCCTCCAGCTCATGTCTGCAGACAATGAGATTTTGTTATTAGGCTTGTAAATATTCCTCACTTTAAGGGTGATGAGTTTCAGACTGAGTCTGGGGGATTTCCTGATAACAGTTCAGCCAGTAAAACCTAAATTGAGTTTTCTCTCCTTGGTATTAAAATGTTCCTATTCAGTAAACAAGTAGTTATTGAAAATTGCATAGGGTACTTTATACTGTCCAAGGGACTGCAAGCCCCCGGGAAGCTCACAATCCACTGTAGAGACTCAGATGGACCTAAAACACTCAAACAAGGTCACACGCTCCATACTCTATGCTCAAGTGCTCCAGGAGCGCAGAGCAAAGTGGAGCTGGCCTTGATGTACCTGTAATCCTTGTAAACAAAGCAATGGGGAGGAGGAATTCCAAGAAGAGTAAAGAGCATGAGCAGAAGGAAAGTAGGGTAATGTGTATTGGGGAATAATGAGTAAATACAGTTCATTTGGAGTGTACTATGCGGGGGTAATATAACAGAGAAAAACAAGCCTGACTCCATATTGGATCTATTCCTTTGGCCCTAACCCTTGTGCTCTGTTGCCTACGCTGAGTCATGCTGGCTTTGCACCTTCTGTAAAAGAATGTTGCCTATAGCCTGAAATATACGTGACAGCCCACTCTCAAGGCTCTGACCTGTAAAGGTATAACACTTTTCCACTCATACAGAGATTTTAAAAAATTGCAGAACAGAAAATAACAATTGTCTTATTAGAGGTTTATAGGGACATTATGATCAGACCTGCCTGGACGGCTGCAAGAACGAAGGATTCAGCACCAAGAAGTTTGCAGCAACCAGCAACACCTTTCAGTATAAAAGAAGCCTGAATTCTAACCCGGGTAAGAAGGTTCTTTGGGACAGTAGTCCAACATCTTCTCAGCCTGCTGACTTTCTGAATAAAGACGCTATTCCTTGCCCCAAGACCTCATTTCTTGATTTATTGGCCTGTTGTGTAGCAAGCAGTATAAGCTTGGACTTGGTAACAGTAGCATGGAGGGAATACTGGGAAACTGGAATTCCTGGAGACTCTTTCCATCATGAATTGGCATTTGTTTAACCTTCATAGATAAGAATTACACACTGTGAGGATGGAGGAAACATTTTTGTTGTGAGGGCTTCTTATGTTCTTCAGAAGCTACTTAATCAATACAGACCTAATGGTGACATCTTGTCCCTGTTTCTACAACAGGCCATTGCATTGCCTTCTTTTTCTTTTTTATTATATGTATGTCCCTTCCCAGCTAGACTGTGAGCTCCACGAGAGCAGTAGTTGTTTCTTATTCATCTTTTAATCCTTAGTAATTGACACAGTACCTGGAACATAGTGGGTGCCAGTAAATGCTGAATGAATGAATGAATGAATGAGTTAATGGATATGACTGTGCATCTCTACTCCTTATGGTCACCTGCATCGTGCAAAAAAGACACTGGACAACAGTTTCATTTCATATGGAGAGACAAGGTACTAATGGTAAATGGGGAAACAGTGGGGGTGTTGGAACCAACAGTGGAGGGCTCCTTTCTGATACCAAAAACTGCTGGGGCTGGACACCAAAACCATGAAAAACGCAAGAGCCCGAGCAGAAGGCTTCATGCCAAAGAGCACCTGAGGCATAGCCGATCATTCAAGACTGCCTCTCACTGGCTTTGAAGCAAAACACTGAGTAAATGACCATCACCGCTAAGCAAATTGATCATCTGGAATTTGTAGCTGGCTTGTTAGACTGTATCCAGGAAAGGGGAGGGGAGCAGGTTTGGCTCAGCTGTCTATAATTTTAAGCATTTAATGGGATGATAATGTGCTGTTCAGAAAAGCATCACTCACTCAGAGGGAAAATGAATAAAACCAAGCCTTTTTCTCCAAATCTGTATGGAAACATAAACATCCTTCAACCAAGAAAACAGGTGGTTAAGACATGGAAGTATGGAAGACACCTTCAGTGTCCCACAGAAAAGTGTGTGTGTTGTGTGGTTTGTTGTATTAACTTATCATGGGAAGCTTCCTATAAAAAAAAAAAAAAAAAAAGCTAGAATTCTAGTGCTTCTAGTCTATACATCCCAGTACTTAAAAGTCCCCAGGAGATTTCATGGAGCCACAGACTAAAGGAGAGACACAAATAAACAGAGGGTGTGTGTGTGTGTGTGTGTGTGTGTGTGTGTGTGTGTATTTCTACATCCATATGTATCAAGTTATTGGGACTGGCATTTCCAGACAAGAGATTATATGATAGCCTAGAATATTTTCCACTCAAATGAAATACACTTTCTAATGACATCAATTTAGTTGATTTTTTCCTTGATGCACCAATGCTTTCACACATATTCTCCTTTTCCCTCCTTTCTCTTTTGCATCGGAAATTAATTCTGAGGAATCAAGTTGGTCTTTATATTGTAAGTTCCTCAGCTCATGTTCCTTTATATTGTAAGTTCCTCAGTCACCTATTTACAAACCCTAAAGATGCACAAACACTATCTTTTTGTAAGAGTTAGAGGCAAATAGGTTCTATGAGTCAACACAAAGGAGAAAGGAACATGACAAAACTGGGAAAATTATTCTCAGTAAGAGACCAAGATTTTTTTTAATTCCCCAAGTCATCAAATATTTATAGTGCCCCTGTTAGGTACGGTAAAGGATTAATAATAATAATAATAATAAACAATCTCTGCCATTCATTCATTCCTTCATTGTTTGAACACTTAGTTACCTCTAGCTTGTGTCAGGCACTGCCATTAGCTAGCAATGCAAGATGAATAGGATATGGTGCCACCCTCTAAGAACACACACTCCAGAGACCCATGTCCTTAAATGGTGAATCATTATGTGCTTGCCTCTGTCTAAAGAACGAGGGAAGGGGATGTGATAGAGAGGTGGGAGGTTTGCTATATCTCCAATGTTTTATTTCTTTATAAAACTTAATAAGAAGAATGTTAACATTTACTAATACTGGATGGCAGGCTAAATCCATGGGTATTTGCTATATTACTTTTCTGGTTTGTGATTTTTTTTTTTTTGGTATGTTAGAAATAGTACATAGTTAGACATTGTTTTGAACTGGGTCATGGTGATGATGATGATGATGATGATGATAAACGTAAGAGCAATGTTAGAAATCTATGCAGAGTACATAGATGGCACATATAATCCAGTCTGGGAAGAAGGGCAAGTCTTGAAGCTTCCTCTAAGAAGCCCAGAGCTGAAACACTCCCCCAGGAGTCTGAATCTGAGTCTTTGCCCAAAAATCCAATGGAGCAGATCAGCAAGACAGACAGTCTGGCAGAGATGCAGGGCAAGAGCTCAAACAGGCAACTGTGGCCCTCCTCTCCAGAGTTCCTGGGCGAGCTGCTATGAGCACCAACTCGCCCTTCCAGCTCAACTGACTCAACTTCTGTCAAGTTCCTGGGCTCCCACTGATTTCCAGTTCCCTGCTGGGAGTCAGATTCTTTCTGAACCCAGACTGTTCATCTGGGTCCTGATTTACAGCCTCATCCCCGCTTGTAGAGCTCTGCTCCCTCCAGTGCCTTGAATCCTGCTTCTTCTACATGTTCCTCTTCCCCACTTCCCATTCAATCAAGAACCATGACTCAGCAACCTACCGTCAGTGACTAATTTTACCCCAGACAACCCTGAGGTTTTGTCTTCACCCACCAGACATTAGGCACTAACTCCAGCCCAGGCTGGACCCTGCTTACTGCAGTCTCTGGACATTTTAACTTGGACTACAGAACCCTTCAGGGAGCCTGCTCTCAGTCGAGGCCACATCTCCTGCTGCCTTACTCTGTCCCTCTGCTATTGGATTCTAAGAAGGTCTGCAGGCTAAGACAAGAAAGAATCTCCAGATTGTCAACAAATGAGTGACCACTTACTAAAAAGCCACTGTGAGCTAAACACTCTATAGAGCAGTGTCTTCCAAATTACCATTCTGCAGCCCACCTGCAAACTAACCACAGCTTTCGCTGTGAACAGCAGAGTCTTAACCCAGGAGAGCAGAGGAGGGCCAAATATGAGCCCACCAAGTTGGGACAGAGCTCCAGAGCGACCTCACCACTGCCATGTGGGAGGGAGGCAAACCGCAAAGCAGCTGGTCACAGTGGAAGCCCTAAACCAACGGTTGCTTCATGGCTAGTGAGAGACCTTGACCCAGACAGTACCCAGGGCAAAGGGCAGTCCAGGCAATACAGCTGGAAATTACCAGGCTGGAAGGAGGGCTTAACACCATGTAAATGGAGTGATTTCCCCCACGTAGAGGATACATAGGGAGCACATATGAAAGACACTAAAACCATTCAAAAACTTCAAGGACTCTGTGTAACAAAAAATGGGAATGAATCATACTTCGAGAGTTCAGAAACTGAACTGTTAATTGCATATTCTGAATAATAAAATGAGCCAAAGCTTATTTTTGAATTTTTTTGTTTCTTGGTTGGCTGAGTTGAGGGTAACCAGAACCTTTCTGAACCAGAAATAAGCTTGAATATCAAAATATTCTCAGAAGTTATGCAATATTCCACCAAGTTCAAGTGGCAGACGAAAACAAGTACAGGACTTCCCTGGTGGCGCAGTGGTTAAGAATCCGCCTGCCAATGCAGGGGACACAGGTTCGATCCCTGGTCCAGGAAGATCCCACATGCCACGGAGCAACTAAGCCCATGTGCCACAACTACTGAGCCTGTGCTCTAGAACCCGTGAGCCACAACAACAGAAGCCACCACAATGAGAAGCCCACGCACCACAAGGAAGAGTAGCCCCCACTCGCCGCAAGTAGAGAAAGCCCGAGAGCAGCAACGAAGACCCAACGCAGCCAAAAATAAAATAAAATAAATAAATAAATTCAAAAAAAGGAAAAAAAAGATTCTGATTAAAAAAAAAAAGCAAGTACAAGACAACACAGGATTGATTAAAAGGTTTTTCTTATGTCAGTAAAGAATTGGAAAGCCTATTAAGATTAAGAAAAATTGCAACCTTTACACAAAAAGAAATAGTAAAGATAAAATTAAGGATAATATACTAGAGAAATATTTCTATTAATATGACTAATATGGAGAGCTCATTTAAATAAAATTAAATGAATTTGTAAAAATAAATACTCCAGTAGACACTAGCAAGAAGAAATGTAAACCATGGAAAATGGTTACCTTTGTTATTAAAAAAAGAAAAAGAAAAGAAAACCACATGATGATATCAATTTTTTTTTTTATTAAACATCTTTATTGGGGTATAATTGCTGATATCACTTTATATTCATTACAATTAATATCCTATCTGGCAATGCTCTGGCAAATGTGACACATTTGCACATTGTTTTTGTAATTTATACCAATACGAACAATATTGTATACAACATACAATATTGTATATACAATTTGTATTGGTACAATACAATATAATATAGCAATATATATCAAGACAAAAATGTCTCTTGATTCATTCTCTGGAAATGCTGAAGGAAGTTATTCAAAAGAAGGAAAAACCTATACATAAAAAGATATTCACTGTAGGGCTTTTTGTAACAAGTACTGGAAATGTTTAACAATGAGGAATGATTAACTTAGGTAATCATGGTGCATCAGCTCTGAAATACCGTTAACATCACAGCTATAAAATTGTACTGTTGACACCGTATAAGAACATGTTTATCATAGACTGTTAAATGAAAAAAAAAATACACAATACAAAATTCTATTCATCCACTGGTTATAATTACACTAAAGTATATCTGCAGGTGGATAAAAACTTAAACTGAAAACAGTTGTGCTTGGGCTGTGGACTTGTAAGATTTTTACTTAATTGCATTTCTGCAATATTCTCAAAGCACTGGTACCATAGACACAGTGGGGGCAGGGGGAGCCCACCATGGAAGCTTGAGCAAAAATTAGCCACATTTCCATTGCTGGTACACGCGTTCACAGTACGCTCCCACACAAAGAATCAGACCGGAGGCAGATTTCAGGGCTGCCTTGGAGACACTGTCCCTGCCTCCCTCACTGCAAAGATTTTCCAGTTCCCCCTCAGTCACCTCATTCATGCTTAAGGAAGAAAACACAGCTACCAGACAGGGTGATAACAGATGTCCAGGCGCTGAGCCATCCCGTAGCTGTTGTTTGTTATTCACATGGGCATGTGCCGGATCTCGCAGATGAAAACCAGACCTACCCTCTTCCTCTTGGCTTTTTTTTTTCCCCTACCGCTGCTGCCATAACAGCTAAGTGCCAATTATCTCCCAAGCATGAAAGCAAATATTGTGATAGCCCAACAAGCTCTACAAATGGTAGGGGACACTGGTGGCGATGATTGTCTTTCCTGGTCTGGTGTCTCTTTATCAATCGTAACAGCTCTTACTAAAGGAGGATCTAGTAGGTGCAAAACTCTGTGCTAACACCTTCAGTACTTGGCATTCTTTATTTTTGCTTCAATCTCATTGCATTTTGTCTCTGCTCCAAAAAGAGTTCCCTCAAACCATCTACCCATTCTCAGGATCCAAATTAACAGGGGGTGATATGAAGACTCTTCAAATATTTGAAGGCCTGACATGAGAGGGAGGGAGGGAGACAGAGAGAGAGAGAGAGAGAGAGAGAGAGAGAGAGAGAGAGAGAGAGAGAGGGAGAGATTGATCTTTCAGGAACTGGCTTATGCAATAGTGAAGGCTGGCAAGTCCGAAATCTGCAGGGCAGGCCAGCAGGTTGGAGACCTAGGGAAGAGCTGATGTTGCAGCTTGAGTCTGGAGCCAGTCTGAAGGCAGACTTCCCTCTCCCTCCAGAGACTTCAGTCTGTATTTTCTTTAGGCCTTCACCTGACTGGAAGAGGCCCACCCTGCTCATCAACCCACCTTCAAGGAGGAGCAACTCCTAGATAATTAAAACATAAAACGGACTCCAAGACACAATGGGGCTGCTGGAGAGGGGGGCAAAGTTTATCCTGGACTAGAGCAAAAGCTCTCCTGGGTCAACTGTCCTTTTCTTGGCAGGGAGTCACACCCAACCTGAAAGGATGATAATGGGGTCCAGGTGAAAGATCTGAAGAGGAGGAGCCCAGATCACCAGAGAGGAAATTACAGCGGAATTTGGCAATGAATCCTCAGCCATTCATAGCTTGTGCCTTGTCCCCAAGTAACTTCTGGTTATGGAGGCATCTCCACCCCTCAGATTTTGCAGAATAAAATATCTACGAGGCAAACAAACTTTGCTCTTGCTAATATTGGTCACCTTTCACTGAGTAACTTTTTTTTTTTTTTGCGGTACGTGGGCCTCTCACTGTTGTGGCCTCTCCCGTTGCGGAGCACGGGCTCCGGACGCGCAGGCTCAGCAGCCATGGCTCACGGGCCCAGCCACTCCGCAGCATGTGGGATCTTCCCAGACCGGGATACGAACCCGTGTCCCCTGCATCGGCAGGTGGACTCTCAACCACTGCGCCACCAGGGAAGACTTTACTGAGTAACTTCAATGTATAATTATACTAACAAAGTCTCTCTTTCTCTTCTCTCTGGTAGGAGGGAAGGAGCAAAGGAAAGAAGGCGATGAAGGCAGAAGGAAGCCCATCCTGCTGTATTTATCACAATCCCTCAGGCACCCAGAATAGTAATAAGTTGGTAGCTGAGAATTTGGGCATTTAGAACATGGACCTCACCCCTTCCCAACACATATGACTAACAGCGGTGACATCGCCAGGGATCTGAATCAAGTCTCAGCCTGTGAATATCTTGGTCTTCTCCAACAGAGAAAATACAAGTGAGGACACTTTTTGTAAGTGAGGACTTAATTAAAAGGCGTAAGTACCATTATACCACCCGCAGCCCGGCTGCCCTCTTACACATCCCCTCCTTCCCGACTTCATCTTCCATCCCCAATCATACCTCTCACAGCCACGCCACTGACACCTCAGAGTTGTTGGGAAAGACATTTCCTTAACAACTAATTGATTCGCTGCTTTTCATTGTTGGAGAAGAATTGTTTTTCTTTGTGCTTCACCGGTGTCTTTAGCCCATTGAAAGCATTTCTCATACATTTCTCTTTGTAGTCTTTACAAAGAGGTAATTATATAATGGCTGACTTCTTTTGGTTACGTGGGAAATCAACATCTCCATAGCTTTTTCAGACATACTTAATAAGAAAGCCATTAGAAAGGCAAAGAGAACCTATCATTATTTTCTGGTTTCCTCCTTAATTATAGACAATCATTCTGAAGAAGGGGGGGACAGCTTCTGTGATAAAAGTTGTCTAGCATTTAACAGAACAATTTAGAACCAGACTGAACGGATCAACATTATGTCAACTTGCAGATGCTCGACAAAAATGCTTAAAGGATGTTGGATGGAATGAGAAGCTAATTCAGCCTCTCTCCTTTCCCTTCATTCCGAAAATAGCAGGTTGTTTTTCTCTGCTTAGGAAAATTCAGGTAGGTCTGTCTTAAAGGCTCCAATTAAAGCATGATATATCCCCAAATTCTTTTTTCCCTAGGTAACACAAATACTACCACCACCATAAAAGCCACTGACATTTTCCCCACTTATATACATTCTCCTTTGGCTACAGTCCTGTCTCCAGAAAATGAATTCTAAAGTCCTCTTATGCTTCCTGTCTTAGTCCCAGAGGCTATAACAAAATACCATAGACTGAGTGGCTTATAAAGAACATAAATTTATTTCTCACAGTTCTGACTGTTAGGAAGACCAAGATCAAGGTGCCAGCAGATTCAGTATCTGGTAAGAACCTGATTCCTGGTTCTTAGATGGCCATCTTTTTATTACAACCTTACATGATGGAAGCAGCAAGAGAACTCTCCGGGGTCTCTTTTAGAAGGGCACTAATCCATTTATGAGGGCTCTACCCTCATGACCTCATCCCCTCCTAAAGGCCCCACCTCCTAATACCATCACATTGGGAGTTAGTTTTCAGCGTGTGAATTTGAAGGGAACACAAACATGGAGCCTATAGCGCTGCCCTTATTCCCAAACTGGTCTATAGCCCTAAACCAGAGGAACATGCTTCTGAGTCTAGAGCAGATGTTGGTGCTGGGTGGACACGGCAGCTTTCACTCAACAAAGACACAATCAGTCAAACACCCCTGAATCCAGAAGGAAACAACCTCTGCCCAGGAAAGTCATGGAATGGCAAACTGAGACAAGATGCAAAATGCCTGCCTGTTTCCTATTCAAGGTGTTCATTTGTCTGAGGGGAAATTGGTAATGACCTCTAGAGGAGACCATCGAATATTTTCAATGAATATCTAATGAATATCCAATGAAGGGTGTACTGGCTTCTAACCGCGTGAAACACCTCACTCTGCTTTTTCGGTGCTACCCAATAATGCTCTACAGGCTTTGAGATGTACTAGAAAGGGTCTGAAATAGGAGTCAGGAGTCTGTGACCATGTTCCTATTATTACTTCCACAACTTAGACAAGTCCCTTTGTCTGTATGCTAGTTTTTACCTATAAAACAAGAAGGATAAGATATGGGGATATATGTATATGTATACCTGATTCACTTTGTTATAAAGCAGAAACTAACACACCATTGTAAAGCAATTATCCTCCAATAAGATGTTAAAAAAAAAAAAAACAAGAAGGATAAATACCTCTTTACCTACTTCATTGGACTGTTTGGGAATCAAGTAAGATAATGTTACTAAAGTCACCTTGAAAACTATAAAACACACAACAAATTCTTCACAGTTTTCCACTGAATTAACCCAAATGCTGCAGATTTACTTTGTTGTCTGTTTTATGCACATTGAGTAGGTAGCCTCTACTATTTTTCTCCCTGATAGGTGAAGTGACTTCTCCAGGTGACACACCTAATAAATAGAAGACCTGAGATTCTAGCAAAAGCCTCACTGACGTCAGGAGCCTGCTCTCTTAAACACTACTCTTTCTCTAAAAATGCAGAAGTGAGGTGGGTCCTAGGGGCCATATACCCAAAGCCACCAACCTTACTTTAATAAGTCCCTCTCCAACCTGTGAACATCACACAAATGGGGATATCTGATATATGAGACAAGTACTCATTTTTCTCTTTGGTAAGTAATCACTTTCTATGAAAAGTTTTTGAATGTTTTTCAAAATATAAATTTAATTTTAAAAATCAAACAGTAGAGAAGTCTCTACGTGGGAGTAGGTGGGGAGATTCTGCAATTCTCCAATCATCCCCCACCCTCCAGCTCAGCCCACCATTCTACACCACTGGGGTAACCACTGCCAACAACTCCACGTGTCGTGAATATTCTGAATGTTTTAAAACACAAAATTGGACATTCTATACATATTACTTCTGCAACTTGTTTTTTTTAAATTTAATACATGTTAGACAGCTCTTCCTATTAACACATATATATCTACCAGGTTTTAGTAGCTGTGAACCATGGTGTTCATGGACCATAATGAATGTACACTGCCACTGCATGATGGGCACTTAGGCTATTTCTTAGTGTCTCTGTGTGTGGGGGGGTTGTTATTATTAGAAAGCAGCCAGGAACATCCTGTACACATAACTTGGCAATTTTATGTGAGTTTATCTATGAAATAAATTCATAAAAGTAGAGATGGTGAGTCAAAGGAATTGAGCATTTTAGGTTTTCATAGATATTGCCAAATTATCTCAAATATTTGTACCAATTTGTTCTCCCGCAAACAACAGGAATATCTGCTGGCAAATATTTTAGCCATCTGAGGAGATATCAAACTTTTTAATCTCTGCCAACTCAATGGGGGTAAGAATGCTCATCCATTTATTTGTATTTCATTGTCAGTGAGCATGAATCTCTTTCATTCTTTTTACACACCCTCTTTATGTCTTATGCCCATTTTTCTCTGCATTTGTGGTCTTGGTCTGTTCTATTTTTAGTTCTTTAAGTATTATGGAAGATGAGTCCTTTTGTTGCAAGTGTTGCTGTTATTCTTTTCCAGTCTGTCTTTGGACTTCCTTTATGCTACTTTTTTCAAGCAGAAATTTTTATTTTTACTTATTTATTTTTTTAAACATCTTTTATTGGAGTACAACTGCTTTACAATGTTGTTAGTTGCTGCTGTATGACAAAGTGAATCAGCTATACGTATATATATATCCCCATATCTCCTCCCTCTTGCGTCTCCCTCCCACCCTCCCTATCCACCCCTCTAGTTTTTTTTTATATAGGCAAATCTGTTTATCCTTTTCTTTATGGTTCTAAGTTTTATATCATGCTTAAAAGAGCCATACCCATTCCAAGATCGTTTTTAAAATTCCTAAAAGTTTCATGCTAGTGTTTTTCTAAATCCATGTTTTTACATTTAAACATTTGATCCTTCTGGAATTTATTTTAGTGTAACTAAGGAAGTCAGTAACAAGCTTTACCAGGTAGAACAGTTCCTCTTACCAGGAAACCATATACTAAGTTCATATAACAAAACATGTGCGTTGCATATGCATCACATATTGAGTGTGCCACGGCGTCTTCATCCTCTACCAGCTCCTCATTTTGTCTAAATGATGACCTTGAATTGTATGCAGCTTACTGATCCGGGCCTCAGTTTATCTGCTGGCACGGGACCTAGTAAATGTACTGACATCAGTCAATGGGTACCACTTTATTAATTTTCCTAATTCAAGAATTCTTAACCCTTTTTCTACCCCTTTGGGAGAATATTGTTCTTAAAATATACAGGATTACAAAAGAGACAAATACATGAAAATGCAGTTCTATCCGAAGACCCCTTGGTCTACAGATCCCAGGTCACTTGGGACTTCCTTCCTTCTCCTGACATTGCAAATACACTTCGTGGAGGCAAATACAAAAACCTGTCTTCCTACCGCTGCCAGCTTGTGTCTCTGCATCTCGTGCTTCCCCTGCCTCAAGGCCTCCTTTTCAGTCACTGACACACTTAGCTAGTTTGCGATTGGCTACTCCATATCAGATGAGCCACTGCCAAGTTCCGAAGAGGTGGGCGGGGTTGAGAAAAGTGAACTTGTACAAAACAATAGCACCTCCTCTGGTTCTCTTTTGCTTCCATCCTTACTCTCATTCTTTCCCCATACCCTGTGCCAACATCTCCTGCCTTACCGCTTCCTACAAAGGTATCTCTGACCATGCAGTCATCCAATTTACAGCCACATATTACAGTCCTGTTATATATGTGCCAAAAAAAAAAAGAACATAGTCATATATTCTTGTGAGTATGTGTCTATCATAAATTTGGTTGGGTTTTTTGGTCCCTAAATAAGTATATCCTTCCCCATGTCACCATATTGGAAGTCCTCCTGATTCCTGCCTTGAGAAATGAGTTGACAGCAGAAGGTCATTTTTGATGAACTGTTACCCAAGAGAAGAAAAATGATAACAGTGGATTCATGTGATGAGAAACCTTTGTGAATGAGCTATGAATTGTGTGCGGCCCACACAAAAGGAAAAATCTCACCTTGCAGGCACCAGGAAATCTGATTACATCAGTTTTGTCTGTGATGTGCAACATTGCTGGATCATTAGCCTTTGCCTTTGCTCAAAGCCAACTCTAGCATCTGGATCAACGATATCAGAGCCCCCAAGGGCATCACCATACCAAGAATTCTGCAGCCCATGTGGAAGAACAAAGAGTTTAAAGCAAAGTCCCGTTGACTTTGAAGCACCCCCCTCCAAAAAGAATCAATAAGCTACCCTTTGGCTCCTTACTGACCACAGAATACAGAAGGCCCAAACACCCACACTCTCGCCTTCTCATCAACTCTATGCTGAAAGAGTAACCTGAAAAGGCTATTTAAAAAGTGATAAAGTGGCACTTTCCTTGATAAAAGCAAATGCATGAATAAGAAACCCAGCTTTTCTCTTAGATGGACCACTTGGACTGTAAACACACAGGCACAAAGAATTTAAACCCCTAAGTGACAACATTTTCAAAGAACTGCTACATTAAAAAGAGACTATAGACACGAAAACACATTTTTTAAATTATAAAGACGAGTCCAGGAAAGGTTTGGTGATCATCAACAACGTCGTTAGTTGTCTTCACTGAACCTGGCTCAAAATCATAAAAGCTTCAAGTTATGGACCTCAGAAAATTTATTTTAGAGCTGTTTTTGTCTGATGTAAGATTACTCATCCCTGTACACACAACACGAGGCCTGGAAGAGACCATAGAGGCCATCTAGTCTCACCACCGACTACAGATGAGGAAAGAGAGGATCAAAAAGGTTAAGTGAAGCGTTCAAGGTCACAGTGAGTCAGCAGAGAGCTGAGACAAAACCACAGATTTACTAACTCTGCAATCTTTCTAATGACCCCTTGCCACCTACCAGAAATCAATTTATAAAGTTACACTGTTATACAAAGCCCAGCTGGACTGGCTGGCCTGCTTTTCCTCCCCACATCTTCCATCCAGCCTTCCCCACTCTGCTCTCTGTCCCAGGGGACTGACTTGTACCAACTCCCTCAACCAGCAACCAGGCCCTCTGCTACCAGCTGAGTTTAGTCGAAAAGCGCCCCAGCAGGAGGAAGAAGGAATGGAAGAGAGAGAGGTCAGAATGTTTATTCTCTGGGCTCCCTCCTGTGTGGGCGTTGCCCTGAGATTACAGCTCCACCCAGCTGTTTCTGCCTCCCTTCCTCTGCCCCTTCGTGTCTGCGGGTGTGTTTTCATTTCCTAGGGCTGCCATAACAAATCACCATACGCTGGGTGGCTTAAAACAACAGAAATTTGTCTCACAGTTCTGGAGACTAGAAGTTTGAAATGAAGGTGTCGGCAGGGCCATGATCTCCCTGACACGTCTAAGGAAAGATACTTCCTTGTCCCTTTGGGGCTTCCAGTGTTTGCTGGCCACCCTCGGTGTTCCTTGGTTCGTAGAGATATCACTCCACTCTCTCCCTTCGTCAACGTGGTGTTCTTCCTGTGTCTCTGCCTGTGGCTCTTCTCCTTTTATTATAAGAATGACAGTCATATTGGATGAGGGCCTGCCTTCAATGACCTCATCTTGACTTGGTTATAACTGCAAAGATTCTCTCTCCAAATAAGACCGCATCCATAGGAACCCAGGATTAAAACTTCAACATATCTTTTTGAGGGACACAATTCAACCCATAATGAGGATTCAACCCGTAATGAGGTGGAAACAGTGCTCTGCTACTACTGGCCCCAAGGTGCTGCGTTATCACTTGTGTTTTCACGTACAGATAGACCTCATTTTACTGTATTTCACTTTATCGTGAGTTTTCTACAAATTGAAAGTTTGTGGCAACCCTGCAGAAGTCTATTAGCGCCATTTTTACAGCAGCGTTTGCCCATGTTGTGTCTCTGTGTCACGTTTTGGTAATTCTCGCAATATTTCAAACATTTTCATTATCATTAAATTTGTTATGGTAGTCTGTGGTCGGTGATCTTTGACGTTAATATTATAATTGTTTTGTTTTGGTTTTTTTCTTATGGAATTATAGTTGATTTACAATATTGTGTTAGTTTCAGGTGTACAGCAAAGTGATTCAGTTATACTTTTTTTTATCAGATTCTTTTCATTATAGGTTATTACAAGATATTTAAAACAGTTCCCTGCTGTACAGTAAATTCTTTTTGTTTTTCTTGTTTTGCATTTTTAAATTAAGGTATGTACATTTTTTTAGATGTAATACTATTACATACTTAATAGACTGCAGTATAGTGTAAAGATAACTTTTAGATGCACTGGAAAACCAAAAAATTCATGCAACTCATTTAACTGGGATACTTGCTTTATTGCAGTGGTCTGGAACCAAACCCACAATATCTCCGAGTTATGCCTGTATGCTATATGCATTCCTATAAATAGTTCCCTTACTAAAGTTTACTAAACTCTTCCACTTCCACTTAGGATACAGAGAGCCACAAGAGAATACTGATCCCACCCTCACCATGAGAAAAGGCAAATAATCTATAAAAGTATAAGTTCTCTTGAGCCCATCAGAGAGCTGACAGCACAAAGCAATCAAGTGAACTAAATTCCAATGAGTAATGAACCCCTCCAAGGAGAGATGGAACACACAAACTATTTCCCATTTGGCAGAGCCTGAAAGGAAGAGGCAGCTGCCATAAAAGTGGATAAAAGGAAAACAGCTAATGTCTTAACAAATTCGTAAAGGTCACATGGGGGTTCATGAGGGAGCATGGAATCCCTGGAACCCCATGGACAAGCAGAATCTGCTCCCCTCTCACCAGTTCTTTTTCATGAGGCTTTACCAGCGAGTCTTGAGAAAGACTGAGGGCAGGACAGGAAACTTGAGTGCCAGTGTCTCATTGTGAACACCTGTGGCTGCAGTTGTACAAGCACAATGTCTCGCCCATTTTCTAGACTCTTCTTTCATGTGAAGCAAAACACTAAGGCTGCTGGGGGGAAAGGCAGGAAACGCCAACTCTCAGAACGCTGATCCCACAGTGATCCTATTGGGTAGGGTAGTAGGGCAATCCTCATTATTATTTACAAGCAGGTAACATTTACACGTGAGGCAGCCACGTTAAGGGACTTGCCAAAGATTGAGCCAAGACCAAAGCATCTTATTCCTGCCTTCTGGGTAAACCCAGAAGTGAAGTAAATCAGCAACAAAGTCAACAATGTTTAACCATGGCTAAATTATTGAAACATCAGAATTTTTCATAACACTTGAAGAAATGTTTTTTCTCACCACGTTCACACGTCAAAGATGACAACCTAGAGTCTTCATAAACATTCCAAAAACATTACCCATTGGCTGAAAATTGGCTATTTATGATAATTTTTACTTAACAGAAAGACCTTTTCAACAGATAGCTAGATCTCCCTCCTTTGGATCTAACAGATGCCCAATTATCCATCTAAGAAACATCATAGTTGGAAAGTAATTTGGATGAACTCTCTGTTCCATTTTGGACAAGTGGGATCCCAACTTCTTGAACACAACCAGGACTCTGAACTTAGTTCAGTGCGTTGTACTTTCAGAAAAAAAGTCATAATTAGAAAATCTCTGCTGTGTTATATTCAGTCCAAATCTACTTCCCTACATCATATATGCACGATAATAGAGGAACATTTGAATGAAAATGATAACTTAGATTTATTTAATCGGGAAACTCACAGGGCACCATAATCAGAATGTCTTTTACAGTGGAAGCAATGGCAGGTAACTCATTTCTGCTAATAGTCGCTTGACTGAAGAGCAATCCTAGCCAAGTGAACAGTTGAGTTCATCCATATAATTATTTGTATGGATACTGCTAGATGGTATGGAGGATTCAGGGCTAGTTTTTATGTCTCAGTGCTTGTTTTTTTGAATGTGTAGAGAGAAATGGAACAAATATTTATTGAGTTTATAGAATGAATTATGCACCATACTAAGCACTTTATAGAAGCACTCGTTTAATTCTTATAGCAATCTTCACCAGGCATTATTACTCCCATTTCATGGATGAAGAAATAAAGATTCAAAGAGGTTAAATAACTTCCCTGAGGCCGTGAAGTTTATAAATAAAAACGCAGGGCTTGAACACATCTTCTGAGTTTCAAAGCGGATTGTAATCAGCGCATCATATTGCCCTGATTAACCAGAAGCAGGACCTGAGTCAGGCAACAGTGCAAAACGGGCAAATTCATCACCAGTCTCTCCACTCTTTCTTCCCACCACCTCACACCCCTCCAGCACCTTTTTGCGGTCCACAATTACCCAAGGTCCCCAAATACCACCCAGTCTGGATCTGCCTTTCCCAGGCTTTGCTCCCTGCTCCAGACTCAGCCCTCATCTTGGCCTCTGTCCCCTTTGCCTGGTTGGCTTAACCTCTGAAAACTTATCTCATACTTGTTCCAAATACTCCTGGGAGGGGTAGCGTTTTAAAAAAGGAGTCCTGGAGGGACTTCCCTGGTGGTCCAGTGGTTAAGACTCCACACTTCCAATGCAGGGGACACGGGTTTGATCCCTGGTTGGGGAACTAAGATCCCACATGCTGTGAGGCCAAAAAAAAAAAAAAAAAAAGAACTTTTCATAGAGAACAGACTTGTGGCTGCAAAGCGGGAGGGGGAGAGGGAGAGGGAGAGGGATGGACTGAGAGTTTGGGGTTGGTAGATGCAAACTATTACATTTAGAATGCATAAACAACAAGGTTATTGTGTAGCACAGGAAACTGTATCCAGTCTCCTGGGATAAACCATAATGGAAATGAATATAAAAAAAGAATGTCTCTATAACTGAGTCACTTTGCTGTACAGCAGAGATTGGCACAACATTATAAATCAACTATACTTCAATTCAAAAAAATCAAAAAAAAAATGAGGAATCCTAGAAAGAAAGGTCACTGTGATAGAGTGAGGGGAAGTTTGATATTGGGAACAGTAGGAGGTTTCCATCCTAATGTTTAAAACACAATGATCTGGGCTTCCCTGGTGGTGCAGTGGTTAAGAATCTGCCTGCCAATGCAGGGGACACGGGTTCGAGCCCTGGTCTGCGAAGATACCACATGCCGCAGAGCAGCTAAGCCCATGCACCACAACTACTGAGCCTGCGCTCTAGAGCCCGCGAGCCACAACTACTGAGCCCGCATGCCATAACTATTGAAGCCCACGTACCTAGAGCCCGTGCTCCCCAACAACCGAAGCCACTACAATGAGAAGCCCACGCACCACAGTGAAGAGTAGCCCCCGCTCACCGCGACTAGAGAAAGACCGCACACAGCAACAAAGACCTAACTCAGCCATAAATAAATAAATAAATAAATTTTAAAAACAAAACAAAACACACTGATCTGCTAGGACAACAATGGCAACCCAACCAAGGTCCTTTTCCGTCAAAACATTTCCATTACTTCACATCTGCTTCCCAGGGGTGCTGGTTCTTGTACAAGGTGAACAGAGGCTGCATGGGACACCGCCAACACCTTGAGGGCCCAGTTCATGTCTTATTCATCTTTATATTCCTGCTGCTAATACAATTCCTGGCACCTGGTAGGGGTTCAATAGCTCTTTGTTGAGTAAATGACAGAAGGAATGAACAGAACAACCCGGGTTGAACAGATATGTCACTGGCTCTGGCTCAGTCAGCTCAGCTCATTTATTTCTCTGGCCATTGTCCTAAGGAAGCAATGACATTAGCCATAACAAAAATATGCATTGCCACGTCTCCTCTGTAGAAAAACAGTCTGAATAAACAGGATAGGAACTCAGATAATAAAGAGACCTCATCCCAATGAGGGAGGCAATTCAATTCTATCCAAATGCTCAGAGATTCTGAACATTCAGAACTTAAGCAAAAGTACACCTAGACTTCTGGGATCATTAAATCCTCAAAGCCATGTCCTTTTTTCACTATTTCATCTCAGATTTGGGGAATTTGGACCCAGAACTGTACGAACTATATGTATACTCTACAAACCCAGGATATAAAAGCAATTATATCTGCCATTTTTCCAATTTTATCTTAACCTTGAGGCTCCTTCCAACCCAAATCCTTAGGGATTTATCCAGTCATGTGCTGGAGCTAGCTCTCAGCTCATGAGGGCTGAGGTTAAGTTTTCAGGAATTTTTCAAGGCAGTTGTCAAATACATCCATTATTTAAAATTCAATTATGCAAACTAAGAAATAAATTATGTTAAAAACAAAACAAAGGTAATAAATATTCAAAACTCATCACTTCCTGATTATTTCACTACATTTCACTGTTAGGTTCTGAAGTTAGTGATGGCTATTGTATCTGTACAGTGGAAATACTACATCATGGTGGACTGCTGCACAGACTTTCCCAACACCATGCTCAGTGACATCACATTGGTACCTTGCAATCAGCCATGGTGGGAGGATTGACACTATAAAGATTGGCAATACTATAAATAAAGGCTTTTTTTCCTCTGCAGAGAGCCAGCTGTTAAACATCTGTGAGCACACCACTGGATGTGTGCCATCCCAAACCTTTTTGGGTTAGAGGAGACAGTCTAGCCACAGAGTTGGGGGATGGGGGGAGAATGGGAACAGTCCAATGCACTGATGCCATTACTTCTTGCTGCCAGTGTCCCTGAGGATGCTAATCTACTTGGTGATGATTCCTCTCTGACCCAAGTTCCAGCATAGGGCACCTGGCACAGCTCCTCAACAGAGGACAGCCCCACAGGCTGAGTGCTGGATTGGCCAACGGCCCCACCTCTGGACCCCAGAGGTGCAGCTCTGCATACTGGGCTCCTGTGACCCACATCCACAGCCATGTTGGTGATTCCAGGACCCCCATTTTTCATCTGGATCCCCGGGAATTTACCATAGATATTGGGCAGGTTTTCTTTTTAATCCTTTAAAACACAAAAAGTTCATTTTCCTGGCTAGGGGTGCTATGTGTCTTACCCCTACCTTTGAATACTCCTGGCGAGGCCTCACCCACTCTTCTGAAAAAAAGACTACAGTCTATGACCCCAAGCTGAACTACTGTTCCAAGGGAGACACTGTGTGTTTTCAAGATGTTTACCCTCACTTTCCTCAGTCAGGGGAGTGCTTACTATCAATTGCTTTGGGATGATTTCTTAGCTCTTCATTTACTAAAGAAAAAAAGGGGGCAGAGAAAAGATAATTTTAATCTTTGCAGGCAACCTGCTACAATTCAATACTCCAAAGAAATGACTATCTTAAACAAGACTCAATGACTTACTCATTTTTTAAAAGCAAATCAACTTAGGTATAAAATAAGCTCCAAGGATATATTGTACAACATGGGGAATATAACCAATATTTTACAATAACTATAAATGGAGGATAACCTTTAAAAATTGTGAATCACTGTATTGTATACCTGTAACTTACATAATATTGTACATCTGCTATACTTCAATTAAAAGAAAATTTGAAAACTGTTGAAACAACAAATAAACCTAATTAAATTCTGGGGAAATAAATAAAAGCAAGTGATTTCACAGACATTTTATTCTGGATATAAAATCAGAGGTTAAGAAAAATGAACCATACATCACCTTATAGTTCCCAAAGTACTTTAACTTATATCTTAAACACTGTTTTTCACAAACACTTTATGAAGTATGTTCTATTATTTGTTTGACAGATGAGAACATTGAGGCTCAGAGATGGTTAAGTGGTTTTCCAGGGTCACATAAACAACAAACTCAAAACTTCTCTGCTCCTGTTCCAAATCCGTGTTCTTTATAATATTCTTTCTAAAGAGATGGGATTCCAACCCCACAGAAGGCCTCTCCTCAGGACTCCTTATCCCTGCTTCTGCCGTGTTTATTTCTGTGACGTGCCTTTGCCCATGATAATACCTCACTGGAAGTATCTTCTTTCCTTCTTTCTATCCTTCCAAATACAATCCATCCTTCAAGATTCAATCAGGGCTCAACCAAACTATGTGTAAAAGAGGTGAATACAATGATCTTTCACATATAGACCCCTTATACTGATTAAAATTGCAGTCTTACATTTCACATAGTGATAAGCAAAGTGATTCTAGTATTTACATGAAGTTAAAGCTCTTCCAACCTGGGTGATTATTTGAGACACCATAGGACAGGGGTTGTTTGAGTTGGGCCTTAAGGTGAAAAGGTGCTGATGGAATATTCAGAGGAGAAAGTTATATTAAGAATGGCATTTTTCTGGATCCATAAGCAGAGATAAAAATTTTAAAACATATGCTCAATTATAAGGCTTACATGGAAGGCTAATACACAGTAGAGTTAAAAATAAAAAGAATCTAAGTACTTTAAATAACTCTTCAATTATCAAGTTAAACCTCCCATTTAAAAATATTTTTAATTTTTTATTTTGAATTAATTTTAGACTCACAGAAAATTGCAAAAGTAGTAGAAAAAATTTCTGTGTATACTTTGCCCAGTTTTCCCCGATGTTAACATCTTACATAACCATAGTATAATTCCCAAATCCAGAAAATTAATATTAGAACAATACATGAAACAATAGTTTTCAAAACACTGGACATCAGGCAATGAATGATAGTAATCTCCAAGAGTCAGGAAACAAACAAGGTGAGCCCTACAGTTGCCCCGGCTTCCTGCTTTGAGAGAATTTCCAGGCCATGGCACAGGGAGGGGATAACTGAGGCAGAGCCCAGAGGATGCTCTGAGCTGAGAGTCTGGGAAGACCAAGGCAGCTAGAGTTCACTGAACAGAATGCTACAGCAGAGATGGCTGCATGGAGAGAGAGCCCCAGAAATCTCCAGGGTCCCCTCAAGTACTCAGCAAGTGTTGATCAATGCACGCACAATGAAGACTACCCAAGACAGGGGAAAGGACCATGCAAAAGGATTAGAGGGAGCTGAGTCCACACAGGGCCAAGAATAGCTCCTGTTCCCACTAGCTGGAAAAACTCATAACTCACTAGGCATTAGGTAGAATACCCAGGAAGGTCTTAGCTCAATGGTGGGGAATAATTAGTCCTCGACTGAGTCCCACTCCAGACTCACCTAACGAATCATAAAAGCAAGATTGGAAAGGATCAAACTATTCCTAAGTAACTTAACTATATCCCAGAACAAAGGTCAAGGAGATTTATAGGAAGACAAAAATATCCATTGTTGCCTTGCTTTGTGTATTGTTTGTTTGTTTGTTTGTTTTGCGGTACATAGGCCTCTCACCGCTGTGGACTCTCCCGCTGCAGAGCACAGGCTCTGGACACGCAGGCTCAGCGGCCATGGCTCACGGGCCCAGCCGCTCCGCGGCATGTGGGATCCTCCCGGACCGGGGCACGAACCCGTGTTCCCTGCATCGGCAGGCGGACTCCCAACCACTGCGCCACCAGGGAAGCCCCTGTGTATTGGTTTTTAAAGTCATCAGTCATCAGCTAGTCTAATTCTTTTGTCTTTGTACATAATTTTATCTTTTTGTCTAGAGAGACACCTTGAGGATTTTATCTTTAGTTCTGAGAACTAATAGTCGTACCAGGCTATGTCTAAGAATTGATACTTCTGGGTTAATTTTGCCGGACGAGCCCTTTCAATATGTTGATTTGGATCTTCTCCTACTTCTGGAAGTTTTGCTGAATTATAGTTTTAAATATTAGCTCTGTTCCATTGTTTTATTTTTCTTCTTCCGGGACTGAGCTGGTATGAATGCTATTCTTTCTTTGCCTTTCTTCTACTTCTACTACTTTCTGAGCCTTTCTATTTTTTTCTTTACTCATGTCCTTTCCCTTGGTTGTTTCCCTGCCCTTCACTGAATTTTCATTTAGTCCATTCTCCCTTGTGCATCTTGTAATTTGTTCTTCATGTCTGAGATAATTTTGTCTTTTTCTTCCACTTTTTTCCTGAGTTTAATTAACTCTTTTTTCGTTTTTCCTTTTTTTTCTTGTCCATTTCTGCTTTTAGTTTTGGGGTTTCAGATTTAAAATGGTTTTTCATAGCCTCAAATGCTTGTTTCAGTATATTTCATTCTTTTTGGAGGGTAGACTTGCAATTTTCTGCTTCATGGTTAGACAGGAGTAGAGCAGAGGAGAATCAGAACAGTATTATGGCTTGAAGCTCAAAGAAATAAAGTTTAAAGCAGGAGATGGTCAATACAAAAATCTCAAGAAGCAAAACAGTGTGAGATCTAGGGGAGTAGAAAAGCCTGTTGCACACAGCATATACGTTGTCATTGTGACAGTGGACAGAACATTTTCAGTGGAGAGCTAGAGAGGAAAGTCATAGTATAAGACATTCAGAAATGAGTTGATAATCAGACCATACAGCTAGCAATATATTAATAGAACACTCCACCAATGGCTTCAACTATGAAAAGCCAAAAAGAATTAGGTCAGATACAAGAAAATGTAGAGTCAAGTGGAAACCTTTTCAAAATGGAGATCTGTGCTTTTTTCAGGCAGACAGGAAGATGCCCCAAAAAGAGAGGTTGATTGATAATATTGACAAACAAAGAGGTAATTGCAGTCATGAAGTTCAAGAGGATAAGAAGGTTTGGAACATCCTTTCTGAGGAGAACAGGAAGGAATTAAGGATCTTTGGTTCTGAAAAAAGGAGGAAAAATAAGTTCTGAAAATCTTTCTTCTATAGTACAATCTAAAGATTCTCAATAAAATACAGCAAGCAATCTTTAAAAGTATAGGTGAGTGTGCAAGAAAATAAAATTCTCAAATGCCAGAAACAAGAAGCAGCTGAAAACCAGAGAGGTAAGCCTTCCCACTGGCATCACTTTGCAAGGCATGGAGGAAAGAGGGGGACATTATTGTTTTGGGGATACCCTAAGGGTGTTGATTTTTTGCCTGTGTTGGAATTAGAATTCAGGCCTCTGACTTCAGCCAGGACCCTTTAAAGATTCACTCTCATGAAAGGTGAATTAAGGAAAACACAAACTAACCAGAGGCACAGACATCAAAAAAAGTTGTCTATGTCAGGCCTAACCTTGGGTGGAAAAAATATTCTCTCCTAAGAATGCATGCATATATGTGGGTCCGGGCTGCACACAGATTTTGTTTTTTGAGTTGATACTAGTACATGATGTGCTAACCCTCAATCCAAGAAATCAACATAAAAATTTGTCTCAGGTTGTTAAACCCCTGGAATGCTAATGTAAACCAACTCTGAAAGGCCATGTCCCCAGTCCTGGCCACATAGGAACCCACAGATAAAGTACCAATGACAATGAACTTGGATCTCAATAATTGTAAATACATGAGCAATATTTTATAAATCCACTAGGGATCTATCCACCATGGCACAATAAACGCAGGATTAGATCCTCAATAAATACAGACAATTAAACAATCTGAAAAGCTTGAAAATAATTATGTTTAAAATGATTAAGGACATAAAAAAAGATGTAGAAAAGCTTAAGAACAGAATACTGTTTAAAAATTAAAATCAGGAAAGAAAAAGCTCAGAGAGAAGAGACACTGAAAATAAGGAAGTAAAATTTCTAGGAATAACACATACATATTGCTATTGAAATTATAAAATTCAGCAAATGCATTAAATAGCAGAATCAACATAGGAAAAGAGGACTGGTGCCAAGACTGATCTGAGGAAACTGCTCAACATGAATCTCAAAGAGACAAAAAGAGATGAAAATACTAGGCAGAGGTTAAGAGACAGAGGATCCAATAAAGAAGGACTAACAAATATCTTGAAGGAGCTCCTGAAGGGGCTTCAACCAAAGGAAATATGGGATGGATTTTAGCTTTTGAAGACTCAAATGAATCTAGGAAGCTTGAATGCTAAGTTGTTCAAGTTGGCCCAACTGGTACACTAACTCTTTTTCTCTGATAATTTCAACCCACATTCTTCTCTCCCTTCTTTGAAGTTCTTTGGTAATTACAATCCATACCTCACAATGTACCATCTGATTATATACTGTCTTGCTGACAGTGATGATGGTTTCACACGTGCTAGCCGTATCTCCCTAACTGAACGGTAGGATTCCAAAAGAAGAGATCATGTCTTATAGTTTCTTTGTACTGTATTTTCTGCAGTACATGGGATTACTTACTCTAAATTAGAATTTAATGAGAGAAGAAATAGAATTCAAGTTAAAAACTTATACTTGAGGGGCTTCCCTGGTGGCACAGTGGTTGAGAATCTGCCTGCTAATGCAGGGGACATAAGTTCGAGCCCTGGTCTGGGAGGATCCCACATGCCACGGAGCAACTAGGCCCGTGAGCCACAACTACTGAGCCTGCGCGTCTGGAGCCTGTGCTCCGCAACAAGAGAGGCCGCAACAGTGAGAGGCCCGCGCACCGCGATGAAGAGTGGCCCCCGCTTGGCACAACTAGAGAAAGCCCTCGCACAGAAACAAGGACCCAACACAGCCAAAAATTAATTAATTAATTAATAAACTCCTACCCCCAACATCTTCTTTAAAAAAAAAAAACCTATATTTGAATCCTTTAATATATAATACTTTCTTTTAATAAAGGCATATTCATTTATCTTTTTTAGAGACAAAACATATCCAAGTTGAAAAAGACACGTTTCAACCAAGCCTGGATAAGCAAGAGTTCAGTTAAACTTTAACTAAAAATTCCTTCAAGTGTTCATTCTTTTAGTATGCATCCGGCAACTCTGCATGCTAAGCATATTTTGTAATTCAAACTATAAATGGCTATAATAAATGTCATATGTAAATTGACCTATTTTCAAGGTTTCTGAGTACAACAGAGGATTTGAATAATTTTTTGAATGGCTGACAAATACTTTTTCTGCTTTTGCATTTGGATAGCTCCCAAACAACTGAGCAAATTTTCCTAAAACTTCATCTACAAGTCTCTGTAAGATTAAAAATGGACATGAGAAAATTTACTTCTTAAAAAGGTAATTAATGAAGAAGGTCCATAGCAATGAGAATCAATGGCTTGAGCTGGATATGGGGTCCCTACATTCACATAGCTTTATTCCAGTAACACAGTAAAGAATGCATGATGGTAACATAAAAGAATAACCAGTGGAAAATGTATACAGGCCCACAATTCATAATGGTACCTCACTACTGATGTTTTTCAGCTAAAAATTCATTGTTAGGACACAGGTTGAAGGTATCCTAAAGCCATAATCTATACTTTTTCATAAGCTCTAAAGTGACTTAATGAAAGAAGGTCAAATCTTAAAAAGGTTTCTACACCATTAAAACAACTGGACTTCTTCATAACATTGCTTTATTCCCTGTATCATGTAACGACTACGTACTGAACAGGGATAAGATACTGGCCAAGAAGGAAACTGGCCTGAAGAAATTAATGGATCAAAAGATACAAACCAGTGAACTCAGAGAGAGAAAAATGCAGAGAGATTTCCTCTCAGGCTCTGTCTACCACCAAAACATACACACACACACACACACACACACATACACACACACACACACACATATACAGGCAAAAGAAAGCTAACGTCAAAGTCCAAGACAGGAAATGACAAAGCAGCAGTTGTCTCAGGTGACTAGGCATCGGTTTAGGTTCCTTTTGCCTCAGGAGAAAAAAAAAACAAAAACAGGTAGAAACATGAGGTCAAGTTCCATGTGTCCTGTGCTAATCTTCATAGTTAATTCTCTGTTCTTAAAACACCCATTTTTGTGGGAGGAGCAGTTGAATTGGGTAAAAGGTTTGACCTACTATGTTATATTGAATCTATGAATTGTCTTGGCCAGAATCTAAAATAAAATCCTAAATTCTAAATGAAATTATACTAACACGAAGTCAACTACTCCGAGATCCTCAGCTATCCATGCACTCAGCTCTTGGACAAGCCAAACTCACCTGGCCAAGGTAAACACACAAACCAAGCAGTACATGGGAAATCAATTTGCTCACTGCTCTGTGTTTATCTGTGACAGGTTGTGCTTACAGCCTCCCATTGAGTAAGGCTTTTTAGCCGTGAAAATTTCCAACTGAAGTCTGCCTACCAAGGGCTCCCTCACCAAACCTCTCCTTGGGGATCTCTGGGACTTAATTCCATCAAAGAGTTCAGTCTTCTCCATCTACTCACCATTTTATTTGTTAAATGCCCAGACTTCTCACTCAAGAAAGGAAGTCTAATTAGTAGAGAGAGCAGAGGGACCTTGAACAAGTCAGTCTGCGGGCTGGGGACCTCAAAGTGCACAATGGGGAGAAGAGCTTCAGTCCCACTTGTGCCCGTCGCAGGAAACTGACAATTAAGTGCTCTGGGTCCAAGGGGAAAAGAGGCCTAATGTACACATTCTCTTTTGAAAGCATTCTCCTCTGAAAACCAAATCCCAGAAGTGTCATCCCATAAGCCAGCAGAAATTACATCTTCTGGTTCTTTCAAGTCATAGAGACACTGAGAGCACTTGCTTAGCACTACTGTAGAGGCATTTAGAGGGACAGGAGCAGAGTTTCTTACCCTAAGAAACCTAAATAGCCCAACAGATGCAAACTGTTTTTTAAGCTTAACACTTCTCAGTGAATCCAAGACCCTCAAAGGCTCTCAAGGAAAAATTCATCTTCTACAATAAATCATCCCTGGATCAAATCTTATTTTTCTTATCTTATAATTTTTAAAAATTAATCAGGGCTTCCCTGGTGGTGCAGTGGTTGAGAGTCCGCCTGCCGATGCAGGGGATGTGGGTTCGTGCCCCGGTCTGGGAAGATCCCACGTGCCGTGGAGCGGCTGGGCCCGTGAGCCATGGCCGCTGAGCCTGCGCGTCCGGAGCCTGTGCTCCGCATCGGGAGAGGCCACAGCAGTGAGAGGCCCGCGTACCACAAAAAAAAAAAAAAAAATTAATCAAATATTGGGAGTTCCCTGGTGACCTAGTGGTTAGGATTCGGTGCTTTCACTGCCTTGGCCCGGGTTCAATCCCTGGTCGGGGAACTGAGATCCTGCAAGCTGCATGGCACAGCCAAAAAAAAATCATATGTTGCATTCATGGTATCACAATCCAGATCAGATCCCAAACAGAAGATTTCCCTTCTGACTTTCTAACTACTAGTACAGCACACCACTTTCATCACTTTGAGATGGGGTGGGCTGGGACGGAGAGTCTTCCCACCTAAAAATCATAGCCATTGTTCAGCACATCACCAACAGATTATTCTCAGATTTGATGGATTAAAGTGTGCCTGCTAGGGACTTCCCTGGTGGTCCAGTGGCTAAGATTCCGCACTCCCAAGTGCAGAGGGCCTGGGTTCAAGCCCTGATCAGGGAACTAGATCCCACGTGCCATAACTAAGACCCCACGCAGCCAAATAGATAAATTAAAAAAAAAAAAAAAGTGTGCCTGCTAAATAAAAAAAAACTAAAAGATAAACAAAACCCGAGAATTGGAAAGAACCTTAAAAGTCACTAGTCCAACTCTCTCATTGAGGCCCAGAGAGGGGTCCAGCATCTCAGGGTTAGGGCGAGAGCCACCAATACCTGAAATTCAGATTCAGGTCATTGGCAGAGCAGAATCTTTTCCATACACCTACTCCTTACGGGGTAATCCTACAGGGTGTAGGATTAAAGAATCTCACGACGGGGCTTCCCTGGTGGCACAGTGGTTGAGAGTCTGCCTGCTGATGCAGGGGACACGGGTTCGTGCCCCAGTCCGGGAAGATCCCACATGCTGCAGAGCGGCTGGGCCAGTGAGCCATGGCCACTGAGCCTGCGCGTCCGGAGCCTGTGCTCCGCATCGGGAGAGGCCACAGCAGTGAGAGGTCCGCGTACCGCAAAAAAAAAAAAGAATCTCACAATGTGTGATGTACCAACTGGGGGATTCAAATGCTATTCCGTTTTGGCTAATACTGTTTACATATAATTTATGTTCCTACTGTCTCTTTCAGCTCTCCTCCATGGGTCACCACTATGCCCAAAGCCATTGCCCTAGATCATGGGAAAACTAATGTCTTTTGTGTCCACCTCTCCATCTCAGGTCTAAGGTTTTTTTTAAAGCCACCTAACTCAGTGACTTCCAAGATTGCAACCAAAAATTTGTTTGATCTGATCTAAATTTGCGATGTTTCAATGAGAAAACATGGTTTGGGTCAACCTCCTTTAGCTGCCTATGCTGGAAAAGCTTCCTGCTAGTTTCTGAACCCACCGCTTCTCCATCACTACACTGTCCAATCCAGCAGCACTAGCCACGTGCACTATGTAAATTTCAATTTTAATTACTCAAAATTAAATAAAATTTAATATTCAGTCACATTAGCTGCATGTCAAGTGTTCACGACCCACATGTGGATCATGACTACAATACTGGACAGCGCTGATACATAACATGTTCAGCATCAAGGAAAAATCTACTGAACCATGCTGCACTAGAAGATGCAGATTTCTTCCCATCTAGACTGTGAATTCCTTAGTCCTCTCAAACACTGCGACTCTGAAAGCCATTTGCTTTTTGATTTTTAAGCCCCTGCCAAAGGGGGATTCCACTAAACCTGCATTTTATTTGTAGCAGAGGCGTTTACAACCTAGCCCAGACCTTTTTTTTTTCTTTTTTGAAAAACTTTTTGTCTTGGGAACATTGTAGATTCAAATGCAATTCTAAGAAATGATACAGAGACTTCCCTGGCGGTCCAGTGGTCAAGACGCTACGTTCGCAATGTAGGGGGCACAGGTTTGATCCCTGGTCAGGGAACTAAGATCCCACATGCCGCACAGCGTGGCCAAAGGGAAAAAAAAAAGAAGTTATATTTAAAATAAATAAATATAAGAAATGATACAGAGAGATTCCGTATCCCACATTCATTCAGTTTCCCCCAATGGTTGCATCTTCTACAACTATAGTACAATATCACAACCAGGAAACTGACATTGATAGAATCCGCTGACTTTATTCAGATTTCACCAGTGCTACACGTACTCACTTGTGTTTATGTCTGTGTGTGTGTATTTAGTTACAGGCAATTTTAGACTCAGATTCAATCACAGTCAAGATTCAGAACAATTCCATCACGTGACCTCATTGCACAATGGTAGCGCATCTGACTCCAGAACAATTCCATCACAAGAATCTCTTATTGCTCCCACTTTACAGTCACAACTACCTCACTCTCTCCTCTCTCCCTAACTGCTGGCAACAAGTAATCTGTTTTCCATCCGCATAGTTTTGTCATTCAAGAATAGTATGTAAATAGAATCACATAGTATTTAACATTTTGAGATTGGCTTTTCTCACTCAGTGTAATTCCCCTGAAGACTCATTTAAGTTATTGAGTGCATCCATAGTTCATCCCTTTTCAGTGCTGAGTAGTGTTCCATGAGATGGATCTGCCATAGTTTGTTTAGCCATTCACCCAGTTAAGGACTTCTGACTTGTTTCCAGGTTTTGGTTATTACAAATAAAGCTGCTATGAATATTTTTGTGTAGGTTTGTGTGTGAACATAAGTTCTCCTTTCTGTGGGGTAAGCGCTCAGGAGTGCACTTGCTGGGTCGTATGGTAAGTGCACGTGTTAGTTTTGTAAGAATCCGCATTATGCTTTTCCTGAGCAGCTGTCCATTGTCCTTCCCCATCTGCAGTTTCTCTGCCTCCTCACTGGCACTGGGCGTGGTCACTCCCTTTCATTTTGCCCTTCTAATAGGTGCACAGTAATATCTCTTTGTGGTTTTCATGTGCATTTCCTAATGGCTGATGATGCTAAGCACATTCCTCACATGCTTATTTGCCATGTATATAGGCTCTTCAGTGAGATGTCTGTTCATGCCTCTTGCCCATTTCTATTGGATTGTGTGTTTTCTTACTGTTGACTTTTGAGGGTCTTTATACATCCTAGATACTATACTAGTCTTCTGTGAGATATGTGATTTGAAGATATTTTCTCGCAGCCTGTAACTTTTCATCCTCATCATGGGGTCTTTCACAAAGTCTTTAATTCTTATGAGGTCAGTTTATCAATTTTTCCTTTTATGGATCACGCTTTTGGTGTCAAATCTATGAAATCCTCACCCAGTCTTAGATCCCAAAGAGTTTCTGCTACGTTTTTTTAACTGAAAGTTTTATAATTTAACATCTTACATTTAAGCCCACGATCCATTTTGAATGAATATTTGTATAAAGTGTGAAGTTGACTTCAGTTTTTTTGTCTATGAATGTCCAACTGCTCCACTATCATTTGTTGAAAAAGCTAGCTCTCCTCTATTGAATTGCTTTTGCACTTTTGTCAAAAATTAGTTGGGCAGGAAAAGTTCTGAAGATCTGTTGCACAACATGAATATACTTAATACTACTGAACTGTATGCTTAAAAATGGTTAAGATGGTAAATCTTATTTTATATGTTTTTTACCACAATTAAAAAATTCAAAAAACAATTAAAAATTAGTTGGGCATGTTTGTGTAGGTCTAATTCTGTATTCTCTATTCTATTGCATTGATCTATGTGTCTATGTTTTTTTTTTTTTTTTGGCTGCCCCATGAGGCATGCAGGATCTTAGTTCCCCGATCGGAAATGAACCCACGCCCCCTGTGCTGGGAGCGCAGATTCTTAACCACTGGACCACCAGGGAAGTCCCTATGTGTCTATCTTTTTGCCAATATCGCACTGCCTTGATTACAGTAGATATTTAATATGTATTAAAATCAGGTAGAGTGATTCCTTCTACTTTATTCTTTTTTAGATTTGTTTAGCTATCCAAGGTGCTATGTAGACATTTTTATTATCATTTTATCTTTCACAAAAAATTATAAAAGAACATATTTCACACAAGGAAAAACTAAGACACTGATCTCTATTTAGTCATCAAAAATTTACTCATCAAATACACTATCATTTATTGAGCATCTTCTCTATGTTGGCACATTCCAGACAGGATCTCATTTAAACTTCACAAAAACCTATGCAATATGTGCTATCCCCATTTCTATATACAAAGTAACTGAAGATCAGATAGGTTAAGTAATTTTCCCAAGGACACACAGATGATAAGTGGTAGAGGGACTTCCCTGGTGGTGCAGTGGTTAAGAATCTGCCTGTCAATGCAGGGGACAGGAGTTCGAGCCCTGGTCCAGGAAGATCCCACATGCCGCAGAACAACTAAGTCCGTGCACCACAACTACTGAACCTGAGTGCCACAACTACTGAAGCCCGTGCACCTATAGCGCATGCTCTGCAACAAGAGAAGCCACAGCAATGAGAAGCCCGCACACCGCAGCGAAGAGTCGCCCCCGCTCGCAGCAACTAGAGAAACCCCGCCTGCAGCAACGAAGACCCAATGCAGCCAAGAGTAAAATAAATGAATAAATAAATTTAAAATAAAATAAGTGGTAGAACCAAGATCTGAACACAGATCTGCTTGATCCCAAAGCCCATGATCCACTGTGCCATTTCATACATCTTTCACAGTGTCTACCATCTGCTTGATAATCTCTGCTTAATCTCAGGGATACAAAGGTGAGCAAAGCATGGCCCTGGTTTTGAGAATCTCTTAGATTATTTCCATCAGTTTCAGCACGCAGGGGAACAGGCTAAGCATTGGTTCAATCGAGCTACAATGCCTTTTTCCATCTTCCTTTACTGAAATTGCTTTTCTCACTTCAGTCTCTCATTTTCTAACAATGACTAGCCACTTAATCCACCCAAATTTCTCAATCTGAATGATCATAACCATTCTCCCCTACTAAGCCTACCGTTAATTCTCAGGTAGTGATAGCCCTATATTACCCTACTCAGTTGGTAGAGGAGAGAGCAGATGGACCCAGCTACTCCAGATCAAAGACTTAGGGTAAATGGCCTTAGTCTTCAACAGAAGTCCTCTTTACTGTTTGGCACAGGCCAGCTGATAGCTGGAATACTGCTTGTAGTAACGTCCGTTTAGTGTCTGCACAGAGGCTACTCTGCAGTCACCATAGCTCCTTATGAGTTCCAACTGTCAACACACAGGCAATGATCCAGCACGCTAATGCAACACTATTTAAAACAAGATTTGCATCTTATTAATATCTGCTTTTAAGGTTTCAATCAGGAGAGGGAAGGGCAATATGGAATTGATTATCTTTCCCATTGCAAACACATGACTTCATTAGCACTACTGTAGGGTTCTTGTGTGAGCAGGGGAATTTCTTAGTTTCCTAGAAGGTTAAGAAGTTCAAAATGGTTTTCACTGTCTATGAAAAAATAACTATTGGTTTCTACAACGGGGGTCTCATGCATATGATTACCTCTTAGCAGAAATTGATCATTAGGGGCAGGTCACATTAAAGAACTCTATAGAGCCTATGTTCAAATATCATGCAAGACAACAGGCTCACAGAGATGAAAAGGGACTGACCTCTGACCTTAAGGATCTCACAATAGCAGTTAACTATAACACATTCTAAAAATAAACACATAGAGCTCCACTGGAGGCTGAAGGAATAAAAATTTTGCTCAATCAAAAGAGGTCAGGAAGGGCTTCCCTGGTGGCGCAGTGGTTGAGAGTCTGCCTGCCAATGCGGGGGACACGGGTTCGAGCCCTGGTCTGGGAGGATCCCACATGCCACGGAGCGACTGGGCCCGTGGGCCACAACTACTGAGCCTGTGTGTCTGGAGCCTGTGCTCCGCGGCAGGAGAGGCCACGACAGTGAGAGGCCCGTGCACGGCGATGAAGAGTGGCCCCCGCTCGCCGCAGCTAGAGAAAGCCCTCGCGCAGAAACGAGGACCCTACACAGCCAAAAATATAAATAAATAAATGAATTAATTTAAAAAAAAAGAGGTCAGGAAAAGCTTTACAGAAAATTTGAGATTCAAGTTAGTTTTTTGTGATTTGTTTGTTTGTTTGTTAGTTTTTGTTTTGTTTTGTTTTTTCTAACACCTTTATTGGAGTATAATTGCTTTACAATGGTGTGTTAGTTTCTGCTTTATAACAAAGTGAATCAGTTATACATATACATATGTTCCCATATCTCTTCCCTCTTGCGTCTCCCTCCCTCCCACCCTCCCTATCCCACCCCTCTAGGTGGTCACAAAGCACCGAGCTGATCTCCCTGTGCTATGCGGCTGCTTCCCACTAGCTATCTACTTTACATTTGGTAGTGTATATATATCCATGCCACTCTCTCACTTTGTCACAGCTTACCCTTCCCCCTCCCCACATCCTCAAGTCCATTCTCTAGTAAGTCTGTGTCTTTATTCCCGTCTTACCCCTAGGTTCTTCATGACCTTTTTTTTTTTCTTAGATTCCATATATATGCTTTAGCATACGGTATTTGTTTTTCTCTTTCTGACTTACTTTTCAAGTTAGTTTTAAAGGTTTAAAACCATAGACACAAGTCAAGAAAAGGAATATCTTGGAAATTTTTTTTTAAAGCATTTTCTTCAATGAGAAGTTTGACTTCAGAATTCTTCTCCAGTATGAATAACTGTCAGGTCCTTATCTGTAAAGCGGAGCTGACATCCTCTCCCTTCAGATAGATACTGTGAAAAATGACTGTGACACTCCTGGATAGAATGGAAATCATTTCCAAAGCAGGAGCGCAATATTCGTGTCCACGCTCCCCGCATCACACCCACTCCTGGAGGCTTAACTTCCAGCCCAGTATCAGAACACAGATTTGCAGCAGACAACTACCCTCCTCTGACAACCGCCATGTCATCAAGGGGACCCACCAACCAAACAGCTCGATCCCCTGAAAAGTTAGGAAATATTTCAAGTGGTGGGTCTGCCTGACAGTCAGACTCCAACAGATGCATCACAAAGACAGAGATAAATAACATTCAACTAAATGCAAATGCCAGCTAATCAACATGTTAGTGGAGGGGAGACATACCACAGGTGAAAGTGAGAGTTGTCAAAAAAAAATCAAAGGACTCTCTGCTGTCCAGACAATGTAGTCCCGTTTCACCACTGACCAAGTCACTCATTTTTCACCCAAAAACCTGAAGCAGTACTAGAGAGTTTAAGCCCTTATCACATCAGGATATGCATATTTAAATGATATGGCGCCCAGTAAGAATTAAAGCGTACTCCCAGCAGACTCCAGGCTGGCTCAATTCTCATCAAATTTCATGTGAGAAAAACCCTATTTGTGGAAGACGGCCCCAAAGACAAGCTGCCCTCAGCTTGCTCAAAGAGCTGCGTAGGCAACACTGAAGGAGGCTAAAAGAAACAGTCCTATGAAGTCCTTACCTGTGTGGCAGGTATGTCATGGAGCATGTTAATCTGCCAACATATAAAACTCACCTTTTCTGTGGAAACTCCAGATAAATTTTTCTTAGATTTTGGTACTATACAGGTTCTGTATCTCTTAGAAAGAAGGTAAATTTTTATTTTATGGGCACTGTGACTATCATTACTCAGCCTATTTATATTTTTGCTTTGGCTACCAGGAAGCACACATACAATTATAATGCACACATACAACTGACATGCCCTTGTAGTCATTACATAGGCCCTAAGGCATGTATCTGATGTTATATTTTTTCCCTCATTTTTCCTTCACCCTGATCTTACTGTTTATTTTTTTTTTTTTTTTTTTTTTGCTGTACGCAGGCCTCTCACCGTTGTGGCCTCTCCCGTTGCGGAGCACAGGCTCCAGACGCGCAGGCTCAGCGGCCATGGCTCACGGGCCCAGCTGCTTCGCGGCATGTGGGATCTTCCCGGACAGGGGCACGAACCCGCGTCCCCTGCATCGGCAGGCGGACTCTCAACCACTGCGCCACCAGGGAAGCCCTACTGTTTATTTTTTACCTTCTTATTTCTGTAGGATATAAAAAATAAAATCCCAGACAGGAAAATAAATGTTGATATATATCTGTCTATAATTTATGCAGGTTTGTAAATGGCATCACCATCGGCTGTGAAGCAGGAAGACAAGTGTCCTGCAGGAGAAAGTCTATAATGGCACCAGTGAGTCTAGTGCCAGGATCCACATCCTCTGGTCACTCACTGAATGTGAGTTTTATAAAATGTCTTAAAGATGCTTCCTCAGAATGGTCTTAAAGACGAGGCATGGAGGGAAGAATTGATGGATATAGTTTTAAGGCTGTTCCACTTCTTTAAAAGGAGAATTGTTAAAGGTATAATTAAATTTGATCCAATGTTTATAGGTCTCTAATCTTATTTCAGAAATAAATGCAGAATCATAAAATGATGACTCTTTTTATTAACCCATATTTTTGTGAAATATAGCAAACATAGCTATAACTTAGTCACTATCTTTTTTTTTTTTTTTTTTTTTTTGCGGTACGCGGGCCTCTCACTGTTGTGGCCTCTCCCGTTGCGGAGCACAAGCTCTGGACGCGCAGGCCCAGCAGCCATGGCTCACGGGCCCAGCCGCTCCGCAGCATGTGGGATCCTACCGGACCGGGGCACGAACCTGTGTCCCCTGCATCGGCAGGTAGACTCTCAACCACTGCGCTACCAGGGAAGCCCTAGAGTTTTAACTTCTGTTTTTTGGGGGGGTTTTTTTGCGGTACGCGGGCCTCTCACCATCGCGGCCCCTTCCGCTGCGGAGCACAGGCTCTGGACGCGCAGGCTCAGCGGCCATGGCTCATGGGCCCGGCCGCTCCGCGGCATGTGGGATCCTCCTGGACCGGGGCACGAACCCGTGTCCCCTGCATCAGTAGGCGGACTCTCAACCACGGCGCCACCAGGGAACCCAGTCACTATCTTACTATGGATTCCCCTGAAAGCAGAGCTTGGAAGAAAGACTCATGTGAGTCCTTTACTGAGATTCAGGATTCCAAGGAAAAGGTATGAGTGACAGTGTCCGCAAAGCAGGCCAGGAAGAAGAGCCATTACAAACATACATCAATGAGTTGGTCTCCACTATTGACAACTGGCTTTTCGGTCCTACAGGACTGTCTGACGTGTCATATGAAATATGTTTTAGAACTGTGAGTAGAGAGAAAAAATATTTATCTACCAGTTCCCAATGCCCATTGATCAAAGTTCACCCCATCAGTGTTAATACCCAACATTTCCAAGCTGCACATGTGCAGATGCTCGGTGGGTTTCCATGGTACCCCATGCTGCATCATCAACAGAGAATCCCCAGGGTGGGACACTAGAGATGGTAGTGATAGGCCAGAGGCATCTGCAGGGAGCAGGTCAGATCCCTTGTAGAACTGGTCAATGCACACAGTGCCATATTCCTAGGAACTTATTCAAAACAAACAAACAAACTATACATTCTTTTCCCCCCCGATCTGTCTATAATCTGTTTAAAGATCGAGAGAGAAAAAGAAAAAAAGCAGTCTGTGCACAAAGCATTAATCCGATTAAAAATCAAAGACTAAAGCTGACATTAGCACTAGAGAACAGCTGGACCAGAAGGATCCCATGGTGTGATGTGAGTATGAAATTAAATTAAGGAATAACATCACTGCAGGTATGACAAGGAATCAGGTGCCCAAGAATCTTCTATGTGAAAGAGCCCATTGTGAGGGACCCAGTCCACTGCCAATTTAAACACTGTGACCTCAATACTCTCTATCTTTTCAAAAGAATGCCAAGTTAAAGGAAGCAGATAGCAGCTGTTTGAATGGAAAACTCGGGCTCAGACATCCGAAAAGTATTCAGAAACTTTGGCAGTCTAAGATTATCAGAACATAAGATTAGAATCTTTTGCTATTGCCATTAGAATTTGCAGCAAATACATGTAACTCCAGCAACAAAAGGGAGTGGCAAGAATAAGACAGGAGCTGTGACTAAGGCTCGGGGTCTTTTTACACCTTGAATAAGTGAGTGACAGTTAAATATTTCTTCTTAGAGGGAAATATAATTTTAAATACATTATAAAAAGACACAATACAAAATTAAAGTAGTGAAAATAAATAGCCTTAATGTAATGAGAAATTATCACAATATTTCTATAAAGGCTCTATTCCTTTAAATATAAATTTTATATAAATCATTTATAATGATTCATTAAATTTTATAGGGAAAACATAAGTGAGTAAGCTTTATGAGGTTCTAGCTCTGTCTTACATTAGGGAATCATCTTAGCAACATTTCTCCAAGTGGATTGCATGGATATTAAAAGGGCTTCTGTGAAAAGAGAGTTTCCTGGTAAGATGTGCTTGAGAAACTCTGGGTTAAACAAGGTAAACCAGTCTCTTTTCTGTAGACATTTCACTTTCCCGAATCAAGATGGTGACATAGGTCTTTCCCTACTTCAGTCTCCATCACCGGAAGACCAACTTGCAACTCTCCATAGACAAGACGCCATTATGAAAATCCCATAACCTGGGGGTGAGGCTGGAGCACAGAGACCAAGAAGGATCTCGCTACAAGGGGAAGAGGAGTGCCTTCCCTTTGAACGCATCGACCATCCCCCAGGCCAGCACAGGGCCCCACTGAGAGGGCCCCCCTGGGCCTACAGCCCCTCCAGTGGAAAAAGAGAGCCCAAGGTGGACACCCAGGGTCCCTGCATTGCAGGATGCTTCCCAGAAGGTCCACTCAGGTCTCACCTCATGGGGCTCACTGGGGGAATGTGCAGAGTTTGACCACTGGGGATCAGGTAGAGATGGAGAAGGGGGTGGGGCTTACAGCAGCCAGCAGCCAGGTCGTGGTGGACTAACACCTTCCTTGCAGGAGACCCCAGCAGAGATACCAGCCGGTGGTCTGCCTCTCTGCTGAGCCGAGCGAACAGCCCTATCTGGCCAGGAAGCTTGGTTGTCAGCTCGGCCTGAATTTGGATATCCAGCCAACAGGCCGTACTAGTGTGGATCCCATTTTACGGCCCTGCTTGGGCAGGGAAGAAAATTCACAGCCCTCCCGCAACTGCTAAGCATAGCCCCCCATCCCACCCCTCCGAGAAGCATGGCGACTGATGCCTGGAAGCCACGGAGAACAACTTACAACCCGTCCAGGCAGAGAGCCAAGCAGGCAGCCCTGCACAACTATTGAGCACATAGCTCAGGCCCCGCAAACCAGGGAGCCTGAACAGTGGTCCTGAGCGGCCTCAGAGCCCAGCCTACAAGCCTACCCCGGCGGAGCTGAGCCTACAGCCCTGCCCAACTGTTGAACACAGTCCTCGTCCTGCCCAGGCAGGGAGCCACGCCCAGTCATGCAGCGTAACCTGCAGCCCCAGCTGACCAGGGAGCTCTGAACAGTGACCCCACCCAACTGTGAAGCACAGTCTCCAGCCCGACCCAACTGCAGGATAGAGCTGTAAGCACCACCCCACTAGGCAGGCCAGCCAGCAACTTAACCTAAGAGCACAGCACAGCCAAAGACCTACCAACTGCAAAGCCCAGCCAGTGGCCCAGCCCGACTTCCAGGTATAGGCTGTGACCCCACATGAAGGCAGACTCCCTGAGGCCCCCCCGAACAGGAGAAATGGTGGAGCACAGCCCACAGCCCTGCCCCAGTGTACAGTCCAGTCAGCGGCACTGCCCTGATAGTGAACACAACCTGCGACCCTGCCTGATCAGAGGTGACTGCAGAGCCCAGGTAATGGCCCCACCTGAATGCAAATCAGCCAGCAGCCGCACCCAACCAGGGAGCCCACCCGAGGGCCCCCGCTTGAACAGGCAGCTCAGCCAGAGCTGAGCCCAGCCAGCAGCACCCTCCTCACTAAACCTCAGAGCGTGGGCAGTGGCCTCGCCCAACGAAAGAGCCTGATAGCAAGCCCACCTGCCAACAGGTGCTACCAGACAGCCTATCCAGTACCCCAAGCTGAGCTCAATGAAGATGGAAATACAGCATACCAAAACTTATGAGATGCAGTAAAAGCAGTTCTAAGAGGAACGTTCATAGCTATAAACACATAGATCAAGGAAAAAGAACGATCCACATAAACAATTTAAACACTGTGCACTCAAGGAACCAGAAAAAGAACAGACTAAGCCCAAAGTTAGCATAAGAAATTACATAACAAAGATCAGAACAGAAATAAAAAAGAGAATAAGAAAGATTAACAAAACTAAGAGGTGGTTCTTTGAAGAATAATCAAATTGACAAAGCTTTGGCTGGACTAAGCAAGAAAAAAATGAAAGGACACAAACAAATACAAATGCAAAAGGAGGTATTCAACAGATACTACAGAAATAAAAAGAATGATAAGAGACTACTATGAACAATTACACACCAACAAATTGGACAGCCTAGAGGAAATGGGCATATTCCATTTATTCATGTATTATATGCATCCATGTAGAAACATATAATCTATGAAGACTGAATCATGAAGAAACAGAAAATCTAAACAGACCAGTAACAAGTAAGGAGACTGAATCAGTAGTCAAAGCCTCTCAACAAAGAAAAGCATGTCTATTATAGGTGCTGGGGGTACAGCAGCGAACAGTTTAGTGAAGTTCAATAAACGTAGCAGCTTAAAACAACATGCATCTATTCTTCTGTGGGTCACGAATCCAAGCAAAGCTTCCTGGGTCCTCTGCTAAGTTTGGGGTTAATCTGTAACGCAGAAATAAATAATATTCACGTGGTGTGAAAATCGGAGTTGGAGCTGACTGGCGGTTCTGCGGCACCAAGAGAAGAGCTCTTTACTGGAATGCCATAGTTTTCTGTCCTTGTCCCTATCTGTCCAAAGAGAAGATGAAAGAAGAGGGACAGAGATAAAGGCAACTTATACTCATCAAGTGCTTACTATCTGCCAGGCACTGTAATAAGTACATAAATTATCTTGTTTAATCTCCGAAACTCTTTGAGATGAGAATTTTCATTCTTCTTTTATAGAAGAGAAAGTTATGACCGTATATGGTTATTAGGAGGATTAAATGACAAAATATGTCTCAAACACCTGGCACAGTACCTGACAAAGAGTAGGAGGTAAATAAGTGTTCTTCAGCATCCTTTCTTTCCCTTTACAGAGAAACATAATCAGGCCGAGAAACAAAGACATCAGAGGCTTGCATACTACATCTGCAATTATTACAGCACTACTAGAAAAAAGAGCTGAAAGGATAAGTGAGTCAAGATTCAAAATTAATCCTGACAGTCAAGAGTACTGGGCCAAAACTACCAATATGAAATGAAAAAGGGTTAATGTAAAGACCTACATTTAGGTTTGAAAATTTAATCTTCTTGATTAATTTAAGTTTAGGAGAAAACTTGACTAGACAGTAACTCATATAAAACAGAGCTAGGGTTAACCACAAGCTTAATATGAGCCAAAAGTGCTGCATGGATCCTAGAAAAATAATTATCTTGCTCTTGGTCTTCATTAATTCAAGAACAGTATATCAATAGTGATCGAAGAAGAGAGGAATCCTAGTGCACTCTGCACTGGCCAAAGCACAGCGGGAGAATCAGGCTGAGGTCTAGCTCCATGTTTTAAGAGGAAACTGACAAACTACAGTACATCCAGATCTGAGTGACCGGGATGGTGAGGCACCTGTACGATGCCACCCAAGACACGATTGAAGGAATGGAGATACCTTCTAAACACTGATTCAGACCATCCCCACTTCTCACTCTACAACCAATGTCTACTCCACTAGTGAACTCATGGTGTTGCCCTGCGGCCCATCATACCCAGTGATGCAGTAGAGTGGGGTCTGAGTATCAGAGGACTGAGGTGCTAATATCAGCTCCCCCACTAACTGTGGTACAACCTTGAACAAGCTCCTTAACCTTCTCTGGGCCTCAGTTCCTTGACCTATAAAATGAGGGGGTTGGGACTAAGATCTCTACAGAGTATTTGGGCTGAAAACTGAAACGATTCTGTGCCCAGTCATGGCCCAGTCCCACAGATCAGGTTACTGATAGCACAGTCACACAGTTAGCCTCTGAATCCTTATTACAACGCAGCCTGCAACTTCTGTATCATTTAAATCAGTGTTACCAAAGGATTTAACGTGGGGCATTAATTTTTTGATACGCTCACTTAATAATGGGTCCTGAAATCAAAGTTGGGGAATGCTGCCTATTCTACTCTCCTTTTAGAGACTCACAATGCCACTATATTTAGGACCCCGAAAAGTCCCACAACCAAGAAACTAGTATAACTTCGCTCAGATTAACATCTTTAAGTTTATCCTAAACGCTTGTGCTAAGTATCTGTCAACAGCTCCACTTTGTCGAGCAGTGACCTGGATTAATGATAATTAGTTATTTTATACCCCACTGAGCCTTCCTTTCTTCTTTATGAACCTCAAAGCATCATCAGAAAAGAACAGGAGCCATCAGATGGCCATATACTTGCATTATGCATGCTTGCGAAGAAAGTAAGATGTTCCAAATCATCTCATCCGTCACCCACCACTCTGAAGACAGAGGGGCATCTAACCACTTATAATTCCAACCACGTGCACACACGAGAGTCAGACCTCAGAATTCAGTGCTATCTGACCTACAGATATTCCCGAGTTATGAGTTATTCGCAGGTTATAGGTCTCTAAAATCAGTCATTTAACATCTGTATCAAGAGAGGAGAAACAGCAGAGTTTTTGAAATACTCTTTCCGAAAGTAATTCCTTACATTAAAAAAAATTAACCAAGGGGACTTCCCTGGCAGTCCAGTGGTTAGGACTCCACGTTTCCATTGCAAGGGGCACAGGTTCAATCCCTGGTTGGGGAACTAAGATCCCGCACGGTGTGCAGCGCAGCCAAAAACAACACTAGCCAAAACCTCAGTTATCAATGTAAGTAGTAGTATTTAAAACCAAAAACAGGTCTTCTGCCCATTTTTGGATTGGGTTGTTTGTTTTTTTGATATGGAGCTATATGAGCTGCTTGTAAATTCTGGAGATTAGTCCTTTGTCAGTTGCTTCATTTGCAAATATTTTCTCCCATTCTGAGGGTTGTCTTTTCATCTTGTTTATGTTTTCCTTTGCTGTGCAAAAGCTTTTAAGTTTCATTAGGTCCCATTTGTTTATTTTTGGTTTTATTTCCATTTCTCTAGGAGGTGGGTCAAAAAGGATCTTGCTGTGATTTATGTCATAGAGTGTTCTGCCTATGTTTTCCTCTAAGAGTTTGATAGTGTCTGGCCTTACATTTAGGTCTTTAATCCATTTTGAGTTTATTTTTGTGTATGGTGTTAGGAAGTGTTGTAATTTCATTCTTTTCCATGTAGCTGTCCAGTTTTCCCAGCACCACTAATTGAAGAGGCTGTCTTTTCCCCATTATATATTCTCACCTAGAGACTGTCATACAGAGTGAAGTAAGTCAGAAAGAGAAAAACAAATACCGTATGCTAACACATATATGGAATCTAAAAAAAAAAAAGGTTCTGAAGAACCTAGGGGCAGGACAGGAATAAAGACGCAGACGTAGAGAATGGACTTGAGGACACAGGGAGGGGGAAGGGTAAGCTGGGACGAAGTGAGAGAGTGGCATGGACATATATACACTATCAAACGTAAAATAGATAGCTAGTGGGAAGCAGCCACATAGCACAGGGAGATCAGCTCAGTGCTTTGTGACCACCTAGAGGGGTGGGATAGGGAGGGTGGGAGGGAGACACAAGAGGGAGGAGATATGGGGATATATGTATAGCTGATTCACTTTGTTATAAAGCAGAACCTAACACACCATTGTTAAGCAATTATACCCCAATAAAGATGTAAATAAATAAATAAAACCAAAAACAGAGCTTCCCTGGTGGCGCAGTGGTTAAGAATCCACCTGCCAAGGCAGGGGACACGGGTTTGAGCCCTGGTCCGCGAATATCCCACATGCTGCCGAGCAACTAAGCCCGTGCACCACAACTACTGGGCCTGCGCTCTAGAGCCTGCAAGCCACAACTACTGAGCCCAAGTGCCACAACTACTGAGCCCGTGCGCCTAGCGTCCATGCTCTGCAACAAGAGAAGCCACCACAACGAGAAGCCCGCGCACCGCAACGAAGAGTAGCCCCCGCTCGCCACAACCAGAGAAAGCCCGCGCGCAGCAACGAGGACCCAACGCGGCCAAAATAAATAAATTTATTATTTTTTTAAAGGCAAAAACAAAAATGATAGATACAAATGATATAAGGTACAAAAAAAGACTTTTAAATCAGCAATTCATATTATTAGCACTGCTCTGTTGTCCATTTTATCAAGAAATTCATTGTAAGGGCAAACTCTAGTATATCCTACAGCAATAATCTACACTGTCTTTATAACCTTTAAAACAGCTTAATGAAAAAAAAAAAACAGCTTAATGAAGGCAAAGTTAAGTCTTGAAAGGTTTCATTACAATTAAAGGAGCGGCCCATTCACCAGGCTCTTTCATAATGTTAATGTGGTCTCCCTAGCACATAAAATTTAATTACTGAGAGACATAATAGATTGCCTGGGGATCTACCTTGGATGGAAAATTGATTGGACCTCCATGTCTTTTCTCCCATTGTCCCCCCTCCATCCATCTAAATCCTGTTTATCTTTCAATTCAAGCTCTGGCTCTAAATCTCTCTCTTGCTTGAAATATTCCTCAGTCTTTCAATGATTGTTTTATGTCTGAAATCCTAGTGCTCCAGAGTGAGCCCAGAAGCATAAATCAAACCAGTATGAATGAGGGGACATAGGGAAGCCAGCACAAAGGGACACTTGTATGTTACAGACTGTGGAGGAAAGTTGGATAGATGGGTAAAGTCAGGAGGGTAGAATTAATGAGCTCTACAACAAGCCAAGTAATTTGGCTTAGTATACCTGATGCAGTAGTTCCCTTATACCAAATATTCACTTATTCAGTCATTATTACTTAAATCACTAGGTTCAGCTCTTCACTTCTTACCAGACCTATTACCTTGGGCAAGTCACAGAATCTTTCTGAGCCTCTATAGTTAGGATTAGGTTTGATGGGAGACTTCGGCGGGGATAAAATAAATAGCAGTACCTAAACAGGATAGAAGTTTATTTCTCTCTAGGGTAGGAGTTCTGAGATCCACAGTCCGAGGCTGGTATGAAGGTCTGGCTGAGCAAAGTCCTCAGGGACCTAACTCCATCCGTCCCAGAGTGTGGTCTCATCGTCATGGCCCTAAGCAGTACCCACATTCTAGGCAGTAGGATGGAAGAAGGCAGAAGAGAAGGAGGAAATGATGTTCACCACCTGTCTCTTAGGGGAGTTTTCCATAAGCTGCCACCTCACCTGCCACTCTAAATCCCACTGGACAGAACTTAGTGATATGGCCACACTTACTGCAAGGAGAGGGGTTAATGTCATTTTTAAAGTGAGCATTCATGTACTCAGTCAAAAATATCTGTTATCAAAGAACAGGGAAAAAATATGAGGACACAACTAGCTGTTTCAACCACACTATAGTTTACCTTAAATACATGGAATGTATTTGGGAGGAGGGTTAGAATTAAATGAGAACATATAGACAAAGCACTTTACACAATGCTCATAAATGACAGTCCCAATCCTCCTTCTCCTCTATATGCACAAAAATCAGCTTATCCACATGTATCCGCTGACCACCTTGCATCTTCAGACCAGATACAATCATTAACCTTTCCAAGTAGAAAAATTAATATGCTGCAATTTCTCCCTATGTTGAGATCAGCAACCTAACACAAAAATACTGCCAACTTCATTTCACAACCTCGCACAACCGTTTACACTGCACACTGTGAAGGTGCCCATTAGAACAATGGGACAGTAGCAGTGAGGTCCTAGGCTTACACTCTCCTGTAGGATGTAAGCACTACAAGGGTGGTGATCTTGTCTTACACAGTCACACTGAAGCCCTGGAAAAGTGGCTGGTACATGGTTGAGATCAATCAGTTTTTGTTGAAGGAATTGATATTGGAATTGTCAAATAAACACTGCAAAATATATCATATTTAAAAGAGAGCAGGAAGGAGCGAGCAGGATACATTATTATTGCAAAACGCATTGCAATGGATAGACAAATAAATAGGGATACATTTACAGAATGAAATGCTACAAAGCAGCAAAAATAAAGAACTGTTTATATATATCAGTATGGATAAAGCTCTCAAACATTTTTCAGTATGGATAAATCTCTCAAACAAAAAAGCAAGTCACAGGAGAATATGTACAGTATGATTCCATTTATATAAAGCTTAAAAACAAGCAAAATATATATATAAATAACAATTGTTTAAGAAGTAATAATAATAAGTCAGTTATATAGTGCTTACTCTGTGCCAGGGGCTAATCTGAGCATTTTACACTACCTCAGGTAATCCTTATAACTCTGTGAGGTAGGTACTCTCATTATTCTCAATTCACAGATGAGGGAACTGAAGCACAGAGGTTAAGTGACTTTCCCACAGTCACACAGTTAATGTAATATGTGTAATAAAACTAGAGGTGCTTCAAGGGTTCTGAAAACATTCTCTTTGTGTGTATGACAGGTACATATGTGTTTATTTCATTACTATTCTTTAAACTGAACAAATGTGTTATATATTCTCTTTTATGTATGATATATTTCATAATAAAAATTATTAACAAAGGGACTTCCCTGGCAGTCCAGTGGTTAGGACTCCGAGCTTCTACTGCAGGGGGTGCAGGTTCGATCCCTGGTGGGGCAACTAAGATCCCGTAAGCCACGTGGCACAGCCAAAATCAATAAATAGACTTCCATTTTTAAAAAATTAATAACAAAGAAACACATTGGTATGAATAAAGAGTAACAAGTGAAAGGGAGCTCACCTCATCAAAAGGGAGTTTATTAGAAAGAAATTTTTTGAAAAAAAGGTGGGGTAAGTCCTAACAAAAAGGAAAGAAATTCTTTGAATTTACAGAAATATTGCTATATATATTAAAGAAGAATCCCATTTTGACTGTCCAGTTCAATCTAGTACTAAAGCCTTATCATTGTAAAAGGACCAGCAATTGAAGTCTATAATTAAATGAGAAAGAGAAAACTGGAAAGAGATACACCAAAATGTTTGCTCATGCTGAGAAGGCAGGGCTGTGCATGATTTCCCCCCTTACTTTTGAAGATCACAGACAGACGCTGGAGTTGGACAGACATGAGCTTGATCTGGGTATCTGTAATGCACTGGTTGTGAGACCTTAGAAGAGTTATTTAAGTCTCTCTGAACCTTCATTTCCTCCCATGTAAAATGAGGATAATAATACCTTGGAAGAGTATTGTGAGATTTTAATGAAATGATGTGTGAGAGTGTGTGTGTGTGTGTGTGTGTGTGTGTGTAAAAAGTAGCATGGCACTTAGCTTGTAATAAGCCAAGAAAAGCTGGTATTGTTATTTGTAGTGACCTCTGTCTCCCTTTATTTGCCTGCCCCCCACTTCTGAGCATAACTCACAGAAGAAGAGCCACGTGAGGACACAGCAAGAAGACATCCATCTGCAAGCCAGGAAGAGAGCCTTCACCAGAAACCAGCCCTGCCAGCACCTTGATCTTGGACTTCCAGCCTCCAGAGCTGTGAGAGAATAAATGCCCATGGTTGAAGCCACCCAGTCTATGGCATTTTGTTATGGCAGCCAGAGAAGACTAGTACAGGTAGGTTGGAAACAACAGAGAGTATGTTAATGGCTATCCTAATTGTAGTCTCCCACATCTGAGAGGAGAGGTTGGCATTTTTTTCCTGAGTGCTTCCAATTCTCCCAAACTTCGAATATGTAGGAACAAGGACCAACTCAAGTCATGCTGGGAGACTCTGGGTGAAAACTGGGAGAACTGGCTAATAAAAGCAGGCAAAATGCCTTCCACTGGCAGTTGGTGGAAAAGCAAAGTCAATTTATTGGCTATTCCCAGGGCGGAGCAGGTTTTCTGTGTGTAAATCTGGAGACAAAACCTCTTCGTCAGCAAGTTTAGATGGGGGTCTAAATTTGAGGTTGAACTATTTGTATTTCTTTTAGCCTATTACACATCGGGGTCCCTAAGTGAATTAAAGTTCAGCTACTTTAGGTAATTAGAGTACCTGTTTTTCTCTTAGCCAGAAAGGTCAGAGAGAAGGAGAGGAGATATGCCATGTCCCTGAACTCATCTCCTTTCCTATAAAACCATCCTTCTTCCCTTCCATCTCATTGGTTTGACAAACAGCTGCATTCAATTTAATCCTGAGCTGCTCTGCCACAGGTTCTCTTCCGAAAAAGATCCTCAGGGGAGTTTTCACACATTAAAAGAGTAGCCAACAAGATGGCAGGAGGTGAATTTTCCCCACTCATCGGATGTATATCAACCCAGAGGCAAGACCAATAATCAAACAGCAATATCTGTTGAGTGCGTATCATGGGCCAGGCACTGTGCTAAGAATTTTATACACGTCAATCTCTATTGTCTTAGTGAAAGTCCTCCCCAGCCCTGATAGCAAATCTCCCTTCCTGTCTTGTCCCCTCCGTTTCCAGGTAGGTGATTCTCAAATGGCCCTGATATGAGCAAGAGATAGTTGCAATAATATAAATGTCCCTTTCACTTGGTGGAGGTAGTGGGGGGGAATACATTCCTGGAATTTCGAATATTGACTCCCTCAGAGCTCCCAAGGGTGTTATGGCATCACCCAAGTGAAGATGGGACTCCAGAACCATCCACTGGCAATTACAGATTGTTCCTTTCAAATCCTCTGAAGTCAAACGGACCTTTCTCCAACTCGACCAATTTCTATTCATCTTCATTCATTCAACTGTCAGCCAATCATTCCAAGGTTGCAATTATTTTTATGGTGTTATTCTTAATGTCAAAGGATATCCACCAATTCCTAACTGCGTACTAAATTTTACCCCCTGCTTCTGCAATGATGTTTCCAGACACCATGGAACCCAAACTTTAATATCCGCCATGATGTTTTCATTTGGTTCATGGCAGGCCAGCACCATCACTAATACACTTTTGACAACTGTTATGGGTCAAGTTGATTCACCAGAATACAAACTAATTGGCAGAGAGACCACAGTAAACAACACACACTGCAAAATACAGTCAACTCAGGATAGAGTGATAGAGCAGTCACTGGCTGAAAATATTTGCAGCATGGTACCTTAGTGCCAGGTTTATATAGAAAAGCCAATGTATACAAAGAGAGCAGCATTAGAAGGGTTAGCTCTCATTGGCAGAGAGCACATACTATGCTGGGGGCAAAATCTGCAGCAGGCAGCTATTATTTCAAACAGGTCTACAGGGAAAAAGCTAGACTAGAAGTGGTTGCTTCCTGACTAACAAGAGAATACACACAGTGTATCTAGTAGAAAGTCAATTACCATAAAGCTGGTGAATTCATTTATGAGAGTGGTGAGTAATTAACATAGGACTGGCGTGTTCATATATAGCTTAAGTAAGCAAATTCAACATTCTATACAAACAATTTATGGCTTAAGTAAACAACTACAGTCTCCTACAACAAACACATTTTTCAACACTTTTGGTTATCACCAACTTTCCAGTTAAAACATTACTTTCCCAGGAAGTAAAATTATAAGAATACCATTAAAAAACAGAATGACTTAGAAAGCCTACTGCTTCTTCTCCTTGTATGCCCACAAACATAAAGAAAGGAAGTGCACCATGATGACAAGAAATAAAGCAGAGAAAGCTGTTATTTTTATTTTTTTGGCCGCAAGGCACGTGGGAACTTAGTTCCCCAACGAGGGATCAAACCCGTGCCCCAGGCAGTGGAAGCAGAGTCTTAACCACTGGACCGCCAGGGAAGTCCCCAGAAAGTTTTAAATTTAAACAGGACCTTTGCCCCATCAGGCTAGTACCTAACAGGGGCCTTTGTTCCCTGTACTCTGTGGTTAACAAAATGTACGGTGCTCTAACCTTCTCTAGTTTACCTCGTTGAGACACAATAGAGCAACCTGCACTTAAATTTTCAAAGGACTTCCGTCAACAAGACATATGCTATCCAGCCTTCCATAAAGGAGAATTTTTACCCATAATTTCTTCTAATTTTACGTAAGGTGGATTCAAAGTTGTAGTGGTTTTTTTGTTTCTTTCTTTCTTTTAAAGCTTATACTGGTTACTTCCATGGTTCGATAACACTCAGAAAGTGGAATTTTTTATATAGAAAACATACATCATGTACTGTTTTCTGTAATTGATTGTTTTACATAAACACACACATCTATTTTAAAAAACGGTTCCCGAGGGAAACAGCACTATAACAAATTAGCACTGCAGGGAGCAACATTAAACTGTTATCCATATATTACTTTTCTAATAAAAAAGGGCACCCAGTAAATGCAAAAATAACTTTTTTCTAGAACCTAAGGCCATTTTCTACATCAGTAGAGACTCACTGAAAATGTTTTTAATAACATTCAGAGTTAGCATCTCTTCAACCACTGCTTATGTCGGCTTGCTCACCTTAGTTTTAATGCTTTGCTCTCCTGTGGTTGGTTGATGCCCTACAGCTGGGGAAAAGCCACCTTTGGTGAGGTGAAACGGCAGGTCTTCTCTTATCTACTCCCTCCTGAGGACACCAGGGTAAAGGGTTGGGTTGAGGGGCCGAGGACCAGAGGGAAACATGGTGCCTGTGAGCCTCCACAATCCCAATCACCCAAGATGCCTAGAAAGATGGTCCCAGGTACCTGAGAATGCTGGACCCGGAACAAGACCAGCTGGGCTGCTAAACCAAAGAATGGAAACAGGTGGTTCAGCGAAAGCCTTAGAGTGAGATTTCCCCAGCTGCTATTCTCACACACTCCAGTCTCCTCAGACAAAACTGCACTTCCAGCTCCTTCATGGGGCATGCAGTTGAGTGTCCAGCCTGCACGAACATGGGGCATGTGCAGGCCTGGCGTGTGCCACTTTGGGCTGAGGTCATTAAAGCTTTCCTTCCCCTTTCCTTCCTCTTCTGCTGGCTTGAGGGAGCCCGGCACGGGGGCCTTGGGAGCTATGTGTTAGAGCTGCCGAAGCCTCCGTGGAGGCGCCCATGTCTCTTCATTACTGCCTGGAGAAAAGCCCCTGCTGACCAGGAACACCTGTTTGGGAGCACAGTGAGGAAGAAATGAACTCCACTGTGTTGAAGTCATTATACATTTTGGGCTTTGTAACAGCAGTTCACATTATCCTAGTATCTAAGCTGACAGGCAAAACCTGCTCCAACATTTTGGCAAAGGATCCTTTCAGGTCCATAACATCTCCCTTATCTTTCAGACAATCCATTGTCTGAAACCATATTTCTACTCAGTGCTCCAACATAATAAGTCCCAATTCACCCTCAGGTTCTTTTTTTCCCAGCAATGTTAACTTTTTCCAGCTACGTTACAATTACTGACAAATAACTGTGATATATTTAAAGTCCGCAGCATAATGACTTGATATACACAGACACTGTGAAAGGGCTCCCACCATGGAGTTAATCAACACACCCATCACCTCACAAATTTATTTTTATTTTTTTTGGTGAGAACACTTAAGTTCTACTCTCTTAGCAAATTTCAATTATACAATATAGTATTATCAACTATAGTCACCATGTAATACATTAGATGCTCAGACATTATTCATCTTATAACTCAAAATTTGTACCCTTTCACCACCCTCTCCCTATTTCTCCCACCACCCAGCCCCCGACAATGACCATTCTACTCTGTTTCTGTGAGTTTGACTTTTTTTTTTTTAGATTCTACATATAAGTGATACCATGCAGTATTTGCCTTTCTCTGGCTTATTTCACTTAACATGATGTCCTCCAGGTTCATCCATGTTGTCGCAAATGGCAGGATTTCATTCTTTTTTATGGCTGAATAATATTCCATGTATCTTTATCACATCTTTTTTATCCATTCACCTGTCCATCTTAGACACTAAGGTTGTTTCCATACCTGGAAGGCTATTATGAATAATACTGCAATGAACATGGGAACACAGATATCTCTTCAACATAATAATTCCGTTTCCTTTGAACATACACCCAGAAGTCAGATTTCCGGGTCATCTGTTAGTTCTATTTTTAATCTTTTGAGGAACCTCCATACTGTTTTCCACAGTGGCTTACCAGTTTACATTCACCCCAACAATGTAGAAGGGTTTCCTTTTCTCTACATTCTCACTAGTACCTGTTATTTCTTGTCTTTTTTATAATAGACATCCTAACAGGTGTGAGGTAATGTTTCACTGTTAATTTTTTTTTCTTTTTCTTTGCGGTATGCGGGCCTCTCACTGCTGTGGCCTCTCCCGTTGTGGGGCACAGGCTCCGGACATGCAGGCTCAGCGGCCATGGCTCACGGGCCCAGCCGCTCCACGGCATGTGGGATCTTCCCGGACCGGGGCACAAACCCGCGTCCCCTGCATCGGTAGGCGGACTCTCAACCACTGCCCACCAGGGAAGCCCTGAGCTGATTTTTGAGTATGATGTAGCAGAGAGCCCACCTGGATAGTCCAGCATGATTGCCTCATGTCAAGATCCTTAATTACATGTGTAAATCCCTTTTTTCCAAATAAGGTAACAGGTTCCAGGGATTAGGGTGTGGATCTACATTTTGGGGGAACCACCATTCAACCCACTGAGTCACGCTTATTAACATAATTTGGTTTTTGTCTAAAAGTAGGTTAAAGCAGAGACTTGGCTTATATGCACTGGCATTGCCCACAGCACCCAGAACCGGACGCTGCCCAAAAGGCTACTGAACTTGTTTTAGTAAACTGATCTGAAAATCTAAGATTGAACCAGAAGGAAAACAAAACCACTTCCCACGACATTACCTAAGACTACCTCCTGCTTCCTCTCCTTTCTCCAAAAGTCTCTTTCAGAGGAGACTTGAGACCGCTGGGGAATGGAAGGATGTCATTGAAAAGACCTACTATTACATAATGATAATGAACTCTGTGATGAAGAAATACTCTGAATTACATTTGAAAATAAGAGGAACTACCATAAACTTACAGATGAGTGACTTGAAGATTCAGTATTTAGAGCAATCCCTCCAAGTGGGAAAACCTACCTACCCTCCATCACAATAGAGGTGCCAAGAGAGACCACCCTCAGGAATGTACAAGTTTACATGTTTATAGTCAGAGATGCACCAGATGTAAAGTACACAGAACACATGTCCAGAGAGAGGGAGACAGAGACAGGGCACAAAGGTGCTGGACGCAGTGTCTGGGGCCAAGAGAAGCTGTGATATTCAGAGTGAGTCCCTAAGCTGAAGAGATGTATGATCTTAAAGTACCAAATACAGAAGCTGAAGCCACACTGGAATTAGCTAAGAAGATAGTGACAAAGCAACCCAGGTAACAAGGAGCTGACTGTCCCCACCGGGCACTGGGATGGGTGGAGGAGGCCAATCACAGGCCGAATGGGGTAGGTAGGAAGTGAGCTCTGGGTCAGCAAGGCGGCTGGGGGGCAACGCGGTGTCAGAAGCAACAACACCCTCAGCCTGACATTAGGAAGGAACTTCCAGACGCAGGCTCCAGCCTTCCTATTCGCATCAACAACCCCCAATGACAGTATCAGGATCCTCAGCTCCGGACCAGCTTGCCTGTCCTCTGAACACGAGCCTCTGCTCACGCTACTCCCACCAATCCCGACCCCCGAGGCCACCTTCTCCACGGAGGTTTCCACGAGAGACCCACCCACACCCATCCTCCCCCAGCTCCGAATTGCTTGGGGGTTGCAGGCTCTGCCCCGCGTCCTCTCTCAACATCAACGTCATAGCTGAGGCCAAATCTTGTATTTGGATCCCTGCCCAGCTTCTAGCAAGGAGCTTCTCGTGTAGCCGGTGTTCGATAAACATTTGTTAAATTAAAGGCACGTCCTGAAAGTTCAATTGAATCCAGGATTGCTGGTGACTCAGGAGCCAAAGAAAAGTGTAGAAACTTGGTCTGAGAGAAATTCCTGGCCAACTCATCTCTCAATACTCAGCCCATTGCCACTTCCTTCTATCTTGATTTAATACCTCTATTACACAGAACTGAACCTGCCCTTCTCTGTACCCCAGAGACCCTGTGCATGCTTCTATCATGGCAACTATCACAATGTGTTTTTAATTTGCTGATATAAATCCCACCTCCTTTCCCATTCGATTATAAGATCCTTGGGGCAGGCACCATCGATTCCTGTCTGCGTCTCTAACATTAGAGCAATGGCTCAGGGCTCAGACTTGGGGATCAGATGGGATGGTATCTGATCCTATTATGAGCTGTGTAACCTTGGAAAGCTTTTGTTACTTCCCCTCTCTAAGCTGACTTGGTTGATGCGAGGATTATTGAGAAATAGTATTGTCCATAATTATTGAGATAATCATAATTACTATTACTAATGCAAGTACTGCATTTAATTCAGTGCCTGGCTCAATCAATCACAGTTAAATAAATGGTTCAAAGTTCATAAAGGCTGATTTTTCACCCTCTTCTTGCCTGTATTACTGCCTTTGCCAGGAAACTGTTCCAAGAAATGATACGTTCAGCTACTTATTCTAAAACTCTCTTTTCCTGCCTTCAGATTCCTGACACAGACCTTCCAGGTTCTTCTAGGGCTTCGAGTAAATGGATCTCCGATTACGGAATTTCTCTGGCTTCTCCGTCCCCACCGCACCCTCTCTGACAACACTGGTTTGTCCGTGTCCTCCATGGCAGAGATTGGATCGCTGCCGCACCCATTGGCACCAGCCTGATGCCACTTATCACTTTGCCCCTTGCATTTATGTCACTTACGCCCATGTCTCATTCCTCCTCCAGTCAAAAATAGGAGAATCACAGTCCATTGTAGAGGATATTAAAAGTGCAGAAATCAAACTAGGAAATTTCAAAGTGAAATTTCAATTATCTTGAAAAAGAACAACTGCAGCGTGGACTTTTGAAGGACTAGTCAAGACTCTATAGAAAAAAAAAGAACAACTCACACCCAAAGTAGAAAATACATGAAAACCTGTAAGATTCTGTTCTACCCATGTCTATAGTCCAGAGTTATACACACACACACACACACACACACACACACACACACATAAGTTCCATTTTCAAGAAAGAAAAGAAACAGATTTTCCTATCAAGAAAATCAAACTAATAAATGAAGAAAGTAGTAAATTAATGAGAAGTTTCAAAATAAAATCTTTAATAACCAGGATAACTTCTAAAAAAAGAGAAGTCAAACCACAAAATTAGAAGATGTATAAATTAGCATTTAATAATTCAGCCAAGGAAATAAGGTAATAATGTTCTAGAAATCTCTAGGTTGTGTATGTGCTAAAGCATCAATTTTCATCACAGTAGACAGGGCAGCCAATAATTCAAACCAAAAAGAATCTGCTTTGCATCCCGAAAGACACAGCAGAGCTTAGCCCTGTGTCAGCACTCCCTTCCCCCACCTGATCCCGTTTCAAGACACCACTGGTATGTGCTTGCAGACTTCAAGCACCCAGAGAACCAAACCCACTGGATCTCAGAGCTAGCAACGTGGGTTGAGATCTCCTCACTCCCACTGCCCCCTAGCCCCAGCCTGGTCAGCTCCTTGAGTGCTACCTAAGCTGACCCTGTGAGTGATACGGCTAATGATTATGGCTAATGGAGTGTTTATCACTGCATGTGCTGAAAGTCAAGTTCAAATGGGTCTAGTCTGGACTGCTAGGAGTGTAGGGTCTAATTCCTGCCTTAAAAGGCCATATGCTTGTGGTAATGACAAATGTCAACACACGGCAGATGGCAAAAGTGGCCCTGTCAGGTTCTGACCCATTTAACATTTTGATTAGGGATCCAGGAGAGTGTAAATGGCATGTCAACAGTATCTGCACATGGACAGCGGGCCCTGAGAAGGTGATGCCGCAGACAGTCCCAGGGGCTCGAACAAAGGAAGAAAACCAAGAGTCAACCTGGCCGAGAGATGAGTTAATAGGCTTAGGAAGGATGGACAAACCACAGGTAATGAACGGGCTGACCGGCCAGCACTGAGGATGGAAACTCTGGGCGTGAGTCGTGTCCACACAGAGCAGAAGCTGGCTCTGTCAGATCACTGCGTGGGTCCCCAGCTCAAAGCCCCACCGGGGAGAAGAGTGTGCGCTCTCATAGTAAAAATAACTGGAATGATGAGTCTTGGTGGATGGGGGCGGGGGGAGCATGAAGACAGGAAACTCTGGAGTAGTGGGGGAGGAAAGGTCAAGGCATTCTGCAAAGGTCAAGAGTACAGAGCATACACTCCCTCTGCTTCCCTTGCTGCTCACACGCCCTGACCTTGCTTCTCAGTCACAAGGTGAATGAATGAACCTCACACGCTCACTCTCAAGTTGGCACAAGCAATGCATACGGTTTGGGGGTCCACAAATGTTAAACCAGCCTCTAGGGTTAGGCCAGGTTCTCCTCTACCTGGCTCTCAATTTCTCAAGTATAGGGTCTAACCATGAATGGAACCCCTCTAGATGAAGAAATACATGTCTGGGATTAGCCGGAAGTCTCTTTGCCCTTTATCACCAACAACTAAAGAACACCAGGCTGTCTTCTCTGGAGGTGTATGAGGACGACGCCAACAGCTATTGCAAAAACCCCAGAGAGAGAAACGGGGTGGGATGGGGTGCGGGTCTTCATGGGAGCCAGTGGCAGAGCAGCTCCCCTCTAACCTGTTTAATCCGAGGGTCTACAGAGTTCATGGATAATTTGCTATTAACAGGTTTGAAACTCTCTGTTGTCATTGGTTTCCTGCCTTTATTCATCCTTCTTTGTCTGCAAGCCCTTCCTCAAGCAGTTAACTGCTCATTAACACCTTCACAGAAAAGGAATGAAACTGAAAAGGGGTGGGGGTAAGATGCTGAGTCGCAACTTGACCTGAGACAGAGAAATGGTTCAGTTGATATCTTAGGCATCACCTAAAATAACAATCTTATAGATCTAACTCTAGAATTGTCCTTAAAATCAAAGTAAGAAATAATGTTTCCTCCTGCTTTCATTTTCTTTCTCTTTTTCTTAAATGTTTGCGTTATGACCCTTGATACTCAGAATCTTGGGATACTATCTGTCTTAATGATAATCTAACTTCCAATTTATAGAAAGGAGTACGAACAGGATGAATCTTCTCTTACTGAGGCTTTGTCTCTGTTTCAAGTAGTTTTCTTTTGGAAACCTGCAGTGTTCCAATTCTTGAGGGCAATGGAAGGGGGTGAAGAGACAAGGGGGACACTTTTCTGAGTCGCCAGAGAGCCTGGGGAAGTGATTACTTCTGGAAAGACACCCAGGCCCCCGGTATCTAAGTCATCTTCACTCTGTAAATTAGGTAGTGACAGCAGGAACCCTCTAGGGGGAAACAAGAATTTAGCAAACAGGCAAAGACTCCGGTTTTGAATTAAGAAAAAGCCCAGAAGCCTCTCTCAGCCATCGGATGGGCCCAGCCTATGCCAGGAATACCTGAGATGGAGGCTCATTCATGAAAATCACAGCTGAAGAAAGTCAGGCTTCTCCAAAGGGAAAAACCAGCCTCAGCAAGCAGCAAATATGGATATTGATGCGAAATGAGGGGGACAGGCTGGATATGCAGATTTTAGGCCCTGGGAACATGAAGATATGTAAGCTTAGCTTTGGAGCACCCCTCGTAGAGATAATAATCCTCCCTGATGAAGCCATATTGGTTTCTGTTTCCAAACCAACCCCTGACTCCTTGAGATGTCAAAAAGTCATCTCAAAATTAACATGTCCAAAACCAAACTCACATTCACCACCCCCATCTCAACCGAAACCCTATCATTTCAGTTGCTCAGGTGAAAAATCTTGGAGTCTCTCCCTTGACCACTGTGTCTGTCTGTCTGCACACACACACACACACACACGCACACACACACACACACACACCCTACGTCCAACTCACCAGCACCTCCTGCTGGCTGACCTTCCTAGTTCCCTGACATTCCCAACACTTTCACCACCAACTGGTTTCCTCCACACTCACCCCAGTACAGTCAATTCACTGCACAGCAGCCAGAATGATCCTTTGAAAACTTAAGTCAGATCATGTTATTTCTCTATCCAAAGACTCTCCAATGGCTTCTCATTTCATTCAGAGTAAAACCCAGAGTCTCTCCCAGGGCCTATAAGGGCCTGGCATCCTGGCCCCTCTGCTGCCTCTTCCATCTCCTCGTCCACTGAGCAAACCTTCCCCTTCCCATGGCTCCTGGCTGTTCCTACGCCTCCCAGGTATGCACCATCCCTCACGCCCTCCAGATCTCTGCTTACATGCTGGCTTATCAGAGAAGCCTTCCTTTAACACTCTACATAAGATAGTCATCACCCACCCACACTCCCCATCCCATTTGCCAGACTTTACTTTTTTTCTCCAAAGCATTTCACCACGGAGTGTATCTGACTGTGTTTCTTATCTGTAGCTCCCACTACAGAATGTGACAAGTGCTTTGTTTCACTGCGTAACCCCAGGACCCAGAACAATGATGAATGCATCACAGAAGCCCAACACGTCCTTGATGAGTGAATAATACCCCCCATTGCTCTATCTATATAGTTTCCTTGCTATTTCCTTGGTGTGATTTGTTTTTGTCCCTTAGAAAATCCTCCTGAAATTTTTCTACCTTATCCAGGCTGGTCTAATGGAACAAATGATCTGTCTACACGAGGCTTGAGGGCAGAGAAATTATCCCCTGAGAGGCCAGGCCTGGTGACAGCAGGGGCCATGCCAGGCTGTGGTCCTAGAAGGAGTGAATGGAACGGAGGCGGCGGGGCGGGGAGCAAGTCCAGAGAGAAAAACAGGAAAGGACTCAGGGCAGCTCAGAGCACCGATCTCTCCTCCCTGTGGTTTTCCTCATAAAGTTAAACCCAGAAAGAGTAAGTGACTCGCCCAAGGTCACAGACATATGTACTGGCAGAGCTGGAAACACAGACCAAACCCCTCACTGTGTCTTGGGCTTATTTCCCTCCAAAGTGCATTTGTGAAAGGAAAAAAATTATTTCTAAAAAAATTGTTAAGCTTATTTTATTTCTGGGTGTTAATTGATGAATCCATTTCAACACCAACCCTTTTATGTTCAACATGTTTTTCATCAATCTGCACAATGAAAAAGAAGGCAAGCTTCTCTCATTTGCATGTGACATAAACCTGGGGGAAAATAGCTAATATAGTGAATGACAGGACCATGATCAAAAAGATGATGAGCAAAAGCAATGAACCAAAACTGACAAGGTAAAAATTAGCAGGAGTCTCAAAATTTAACTACAAAAACAGAGGAAGGAAATGTGATGTAGCAGCAATGCTTATGAAAACTACGGGGGTGCTTCAGGCCACTGCAGAGGTTTAATCAGAGGAACCCAACGGAGTACACAAGCCTGGGCCCCAACCCCGATTCAGGAGATTACGATCCAACAGGCCCCCAGAAACACCAAGGTCGTCTTGGGTTACATTAATATAGATAGGAATATGGACTCTAAAACAAAGGTGATCCTACTTTCTTGTACATAGATAAAACCTTTTTGTTCATTCATTCATTCATTCATAAAATTTTGATGAAGTGCCCTTGAAGAGTCAGGCACCAGGTTTACAATTAAAAGACCTCGTCCTGTGCTCACAGAGCTTACAATCTAATGGAGAAAGGCCATGCCGCGTAGCTGGTGTCCCAGGCTTCGCCAGCCTGTGGGTGCACGAGGACAGTGCTACAAACATTACACTAGATTCGATGCACCTCGTCTCCATGTTTGCCTCACAAGAAGTCCGACGTTTCCCTAGGATTCCTCGCTCTAGGCATTTCCAACCGTCTCCAGGAGGGTTTATGACTGTCCGCAATTCACTCCCCTTTTCTTCTCACTTCTTGGCAGGAGAACAGGGACTTAAACTTAGCCCAAGGAGCCAGACTCTACAACCAATGGCTTCAGTACTAATCGCAAAGGATATTTCCAGCACAGCCAGTCTTTCATCCTTATGGTGCTGTGCCCTGTCTTTTTTTTTTTTAATAAAATTTATTTATTTTTGGCTGCGTTGGGTCTTCGTTGCTGCGCGCGGGCTTTCTCTAGTTGCGGCGAGCGGGGGCTACTCTTTGTTGCGGTGCACAGGCTTCTCATTGTGATGGCTTCTCTTGTTGTGGAGCATGGGCCCTAGGCGTGCAGGCTTCAGTAGTTGTGGCACGTGGGCTCAGCAGTTGTGGCTTGCGGGCTCTAGGCGCACAGGCTTCAGTAGTTGTTGTGCCCTGTCTTTGCAGTGGAGCAGAACATGCTGCTTCCCTAAGCAGGGGGAGCATCGCAACACTTCCCATCGCAACACTGCCTGTGCCTCTAAATGTCACCCCTATCGTAAGCCACATCCAGAAACACCAGCTCCGCCCACCGTAGCCTGGGGAGGTCAGGAAGGGCTCCCTACCCAGTACTATCCACCCCTCCAGGCGTCTGGACCTGAGGGTCACTTGCAACTCAACTCTTCTTGTCCTTACAGCGAGTTCCTCCCAAGGGCCCCATTCTCCTCGTCTGAGCCGCCTCGGTCTGTTAGACATGTTTTTATACCCTTGGACCAAGGTGGGAGTCAGAGTCACGTACTCTCTCCCAGGGACCTCCCAGGGCCACATGTAAAGACGTGGCTGCAAACAGTCAGCCTCACTCCAGAATCAACTCCATCTCCCAGCCCCCTCCCAGCCAAAGGCCTGTTCAACTCCAGATACTGAAGTCAGTTCTGGGGGCCAAATTTTAAAGGGTGGTGAACAAGCTGGAGTTTTTGTGGGGTTTTTTTCAAAAGAGAATGGACAAGAAAACATGATAGGGGCTTCTCTGGTGGCACAGTGGTTAAGAATCCACCTGCCAAGGCAAGGGACACGGGTTCGCGCCCTGGACCCGGAAGATTCCACATGCTGCGGAGCAACTAAGCCCGTGCGCCACAACTACTGAGCCTGCGCTCTAGAGCCTGCGAGCCACAACTACTGAGCCCACGTGCCACAACTACTAAAGCCTGTGTGCCTAGAGCCTGTGCTCTGCAACAAGAGAAGCCACCGCAATGAGAAGCCCACGCACCACAACAAAGAGTAGACCCCACTCGCTGCAACTAGAGAAAGCCCGTGCGCAGCAATGAAGACCCAACACAGCCAAAAATAAATAAATTTATTAAAAAAATAAATAGGTAGAGGGACTTCCCTGGCGGTCCAGTGGTTAGGACTCCACGCTTCCACTGCCGGGGACTGAGTTCAATCCCTGGTGGGGGAACTAAGATCCCGCATGCCTCGTGGCATGGCCAAAAAAAAAAAAAATCATTAAAAAAAAAAAGAAAGAATTAGATGTGTTAAGCCTGGTTGCTTCTGAATCTGGGTTTCTCTGAATAGCAGGAGGAAGCAAGCTTTCGGTGGATAGGTTTGGGTAAAGGTGTGTAGTCTGGATCAGCTGACTGAAGCACAGGCGGACAGCAGGAAACAAAACTGAAAGGGATAGTTAGGCCTCAGAAAGCCTAAGAAAGTCTTTTTGGGGTTTGAAAGACCATGCGGGACTCTTGGAGACTTGTGTGTGGAATCCAGACCCGCTCAGGCCTGGGCTGTGGTCCTCTGTCAGAGGACGGATTTATAAGTGCAGGGCAGAAACTACAGACAGAGCAATTGGTTAGGACACCATCAAAATGCCCGTGGTACCAGACAGGGAGCATCTGAACTAGACAAGGTGTGATGAGAACCCCCAAAAATAGGATTTGATGAAAGAGACATTACGAAAGTAGATTTCAGCCCCCGAGTGGATGGCAGAAAGGAACCCTGAAGAGGAAGGAGTCGGGACTCTTTCAAGTCCAAGTCTATGGGATCAAGTAACTTAAAAATGAGAAAGAGATTTAGGTTGGGGGAAGGGAATGGGGAGGGACTGAGGTCTGTAAGTAAAGAATATTTATTCCATTTTGGACATTTTGAGCTTGAGACCCTGGTAGGCACCCAGGTGGAAATGTCTAGAAGATCATGAGAAGGTAGAAATGATGCCTATTGGAGGAGGCTAAAGTTGAGGTAAAAAACACTCAATTAAATAAGCAGGTGATCTTTGTAACCCTGGAAAGAACAACTTCAGGAGAGACTGGGGAATGAAAGGTGGATGGCAAGGCTTAGCAAAGGAAATAGTCAGTTAGAGGAAGTGGAAAAAAACAAGACAAACAATAAGATGGCCTTTTTATGATTATTAAAATTAATACCAATTTTTGTAGTTCAAGGACATATAAAGAAGAAAATTTTAATTTCCCACCCCAGAGATAAACACTATGAACATCCTGACATTTTTTTATATGCATATTTTAGGGAGGTTGGTATTTTTTTATTTGGAATCATAACTTAATGCAGGTTTATTCCTGATTGTTTCATTCAAATTCTATCTGGAGTATTTTCCTGTGTAATTAGGTAGTTTTCAAATGCTGTGTTTAATTTTTTGAGTAATAGTCCATCTTTTGCCTAAACCAAAATGTATGTCAACAGCTAGGACAGTCAGGGTTGTTTCAAATCTCTTTCTGTTATACATAAAGATCCATCTTTCTTGATGTTGGAAAGAAAGATAAAGACAGGAAGTTTTTGCTCCAGGGTATGGCAGGTTGGGGGGGAAGAGTGATTTTGAAGGATTTTGTTTTTAATGCAAAAGAAAACTGAATTTGTTTGAAGACAAAGCCAAGAGAAATTGAGACAGAACACTGAAAGAGGAAGGCTCTGGAAAAAGCGTGAGTTTCGGGGGAAGGTGATGTTTTTGAGCCCCAGCCTACAGACAACAGCCCCAGGAAGACCGTACACAATCAGGGTCAACTACTACGCCGCAACGCTTCTGTCCAGCCTCCCTGCCCTCCCCTTTGGGGGACTTGATTTCCTGCTCAGGAAACCAGGCGGTACTGGGGGAGTCATCCTCACACAGCTGCCCTCAGGGCTAGTGAGAGCACTTCCTCTGAGCCCCTCAGAGAAAAAGGCTACCTAGATTCAGGACCAAATATTGTTCTAATTATTTCAATCGGAGCAAAATAATTATGGGCCACGTTTCTTCCTCGCTTCCTGTAGGATGATCAATCCAGGCTCCAGGGGCTCAAAGCTATTTCCCTTTCCCTCATTTTCCATCCCTCCCGGGAGCCCGTGTATCTATTCCTTCCTTGTCTCTCGGCCTTCCTCTGGTCCCCTCCTGGTCCAGTCCCCATCCCAACCCAAAGGAACAATTAAGATCTCCGGATGCCACGGTCCAGGTTCAGCTCCCATGCATGTGAGCAATCCTTCCAGTTTGCTTTTGCGGCCCAGATCCCCCCACAGAGGTTTTGTTTGAGCGTCCTCATATGCTCCACTGCAAACTCTCAATACCTTTGTTCTTGAAAGCACCCAAATAGTGCATTGCCAGAAGAAAAGGAAAAGACACAAGCCTCCAAGGGGTGAACATCCCCTTTGCATTTCTGATCGTCTGAGACTATCATGCCAGGGAGTAAATGAAGCACCATTTATTAGGCTACGTGCATTGGTGTCATGGCCAGTTTCCCTGAGACGATGCTAGGGAAACAGGAATGGGAAGAAGCAGAGCTATTCTGTGGCCACGAGCGCCCTCTAGTGTTCAATCAGAGGCCTTAACTCCCCCACGACCTGACAAGGAATATACAATATGTGGATACACAATGGATATTCTCTCACAGTATCTTAATTTTTCATTGCATTACTGTTTCCAAGCTAGGTCACACAAAGAAAAGCTGTCTCTGAATAATTACCAAATTATTCAGAGTGAATAAAAAAATTTTAAAGGTACCTTGGGTCATTTAATTCACTAGCCATTAGCTGCAGTTACCATGTTTAAACACTGAGCAGAGTTATCTTTCTACATTAGTGAGCTAACCCCAGGAAACGTTTTCACGGTGACATCCAGTACTGTCAAAATTGTAGAAAAACGGATAAACTCATACTTTGCTGGCGTCATTATATATTGGAAAAGCAACATGACAGTATGTTTAAGTATCATGAAATATAATACCTTTTGATCCTGATTCCAGGAAATAATGCAACGGAATTTTTTTAATTATATAGACAGGAACGTGGACCACAACTTTATGTGCAACAGCTTTTCACTATTATATTACTCATACACTTAAAATAATGACGTTCAAACCTCTGTATGTGGTTTGATGTGAAATGAAAAGAGCAGATTATAAGTTGCATTACAGTATAATTACAAATTGTAAAATGTGTACATTGTACGGATATGTACTAATACCAGCTTGGAATATAAAATAATGAGAACAGTTGTGTTAGAGGATTGATAGTCTTTTGTTTTTTGTTTTGCTTTTAATTTTTAATTTCATTTTAACTGCTTATTAACAGATATTTAGCTTAGGATAAAATTTTTAAGTCTACAGGACCCTTCCCCAGTCTGGACTAAGCTGTTAACTCTCAGCTTGTAGCTTGGGGCCAAATGATCATTTCAAGGCTTTTGCTTCTAAAGGTCAAGGACCCTATTAATTGGAGAGAAAACACAATAAACACAGTAAAAGAAAAGAGTATATGTATAGCTGATTCAGTATATATATAGCTGATTCACTTTGTTATAAAGCAGAAACCAACACACCATTGTAAAGCAATTATACTCCAATAAAAATGTCTAAAAAAAAAAAAAAGAAAAGAAAAGAATTACTAAAAACAAAACAGCCTATCAATAAAATCACATTATATGAATTGCATGGCTGTCAGGGATGATTGTAATGCTGGTCATTATTGAATGTCTAGGTGAGTGTAATGTTGATACAAATAAATTGGAATAGAATCTTAAGAAAATTACTAGAACACAAAATTATATATTCATACCTATTCATGACAGTTTAGTCACTGGTATATGACAGATCAGAGACAAATTTGAACTGCTTCATGTTAATGAAACTGTTAATGTTTACTCTTCTTTTACTCTAAAGTTCCTGTGGTTCAGAATTTTTGACGACAACTAACCCTAGAGATTAAGAACACTCGGGTCAAGCACACTTGTGCTTAGTTCTGCTCCCAGCTTGGAAGACCCCATGGTCCCAGCAATTTCTCCAGAGACCCAGAGTATTTTCAAAAGCAGGGAAGCAACAGGCAAAACAAGGTGATAGTCTGAAAGGCAGCCTTACAATGGCCTCTGGGAGAGCACCAGTAACATCCAGTTCAGGATTTGGGACAAAGGTAAAAATTCCAGGCAGGGTTTTGGTCTCTCCCTGAAGGTTTGATTTAAGCCCCGGGAGTGGTCATAGGACAGACTGGAAATCACAAGTCACGCTCATGCCCGTACAATCTAAACTAACGAGATACCATCCAAATAGCTCCAGATTCATGATGTGGGGATAGAGACCCAGTCCAGGGAATGTTTCAGAAACAGCCACACCATCCAAAGGCAGCACAAATAAATGTAAGGTATGTCCTCAACGCAGGCCAGACTATAGTTCAGGGACAAATAAATCAATTTGGTAAATAACATTAGTGTCCTCATAGATGTCTTCCTGGCTGAAATACGTATGCAAATCAATAACAGTAGAAAGATAAGGGGGGAAATGGAGCTTATTCACAATCAAAGTGAATAAAAAGCCTTCACAAAGATGAACACATTATAATTAGAAATAAACCCCTGGGGAAATAGGACTAGTTCAGCATGTAAGAATATGCATTCCACTTGCCAGTGAAAAGATTACAGTCGTGGCAAATGTAATACGTGACTATCCCTGCCAAGTGGGTTGAGTATCTGAGCGGGAGTTCCCTTTAGCTTCATGGTGTAAAATTCCATGAGGGTTATACCCAGGGGAAAATAGGGCTTTCTTTTCTTTTGCTGAAATAAATTCCACTCTTCTACTTCAGAACCAGTGTTCAGAGTTCTAGGCTGCTTCTCTTTCCTTCCAGTTCCAGACTCCTCTCCTCTTTCCTTCTAGTTCCAGACTCCTCTCCTCTTTCCTTCTTGTGACATCCAAACCTATAAAAGTAGGGAATCCCAGACGGGAGTGTTTGGGACAGACTCCAGTCTTATGCAAGGGCCTGGATCTTTTCAAAGCTGTTTTCATTGCCCTTAAATACACCACTGAAAGCTCACTTTAAATGGCTTACCTGGAAAGCTGACAGCAATGGGTGAGGGTGAGGGACCCAGTGCCAAGTGGGTGGCCCCAAGACAGAGGGGAAGTTTAGAAGGGGATCTTTTATGTAGGAAGAGAAAAAGGCCTCAAGGTAGCCAGCAGAAATAAACTGGGTTAAATTACTAAATGTAGAAAAAACTGAGCAGAACTGAGCCAGACCATGTAGCAAGAGACAGGAGGTGGGGAAAAGGAAAAGATAAAAAGCAGAACTATGGAATGCTTTGCATCTGTGACTTCAAAAGTCAGAGGAATATCCAACCACGGCTGAACCGCATTTGCCCACTGTTAATGGACCTGGTGCCCATCCCCCTTCTTTTGGCAGTGGCTTTCTGGTCAGAATAAAACACATTCCAAAGAAGAAAACAGTAATGTAAGTCTAGGTTCTGGGCAGACTACTTGGCTCCATCTTGGATGGAGAGGGAGTTGTTCCAGAGAGGAGTCTGGAAGAGTTTGTGCTTTGGGCAAAGAATGAACAGGAGGCTCTGATTTGTGTACTCAAGGGAGAAGTTGGACTTCTGAGGGCTACTAACTTGTTGCTCCTCCCACTGGTCAACCAGGGAATAAGTTGTGTGATTACACATCCATAACCTCTCCTAGTTCTACACGTGAGCATCAGCCTGGAAGGCACCACTGTCTGGGAAATGGTGAACAATCATTGTCCCAGGGTCCTGGGTAATTGGTCTGGGTTAGAAGCAATCTATACAGACTGCCGTTAGATTGTACTCTATTTGTTAGAAGTTAGCTTGGAGCAATCAACAGAGAAATAAACAATCAAAAAATGTTAACAGTGGCTTCAACAAATCCAGGTAAATAATCCAAATTTCAAAGTTTGCTCCACTGTGACAGGAACCCAGGTTCCTTCTATCTTGTTGCTCTACCACGTGGAGCCTTGACCTGGTGGTCCAAGATGACAGCACCTTCCTTCCAGGCAGCAAGATGAACAAAGGTTCTCAAAACCTGCTAAACAATATTTCCACTTGCATCTCCTGGGCTACAATTTAGTCACAACATCATACCCAGCTGTGAAGGAAGTTGGGAAATGCAGTGTTTATTCCAGACAGCTATATGCCAAGCTAAAAATTGGGAGTTCTGTTACCACAGAAGATGGGGAGAACAGATATTGGAAGAAAATTAGCGGTCGGTGCCTTCCTCTCCTTGACCTTACCATTATCCAGATGGAATGGGGAAGGGAGAACAGGGAATAAACGTACAGCAGCAGGTGTATTGATTTTAGAAACATGAGTGCCCAGACAGTGAGAGGCTTGGTCCAATGTCTATTTTAATTTTAATGGTTAATGTAGACCAAGAACTGACCTTTTAGAAGAAAGGTGTCTCTTGCCTGGTTACTGCCATAGCAGCTGGAGAGGAGTTAGAGGAGCTTAAAAAACAAGAGGACAGCAGGAGGGTGCTGGGGACCTAAGAAGATAGGTCTTGGGCTTCCAGGAGAAGAAGAGGAACAGAGATGGAGGAGAAAAGGTACCCAGATGTCAAAAGCAACCATCATCTCCACGTACGCACCACACTTCTCTGAGTGTCTTGGGTTGTGGATACCCAGTTAATTTTAAACTTCACTTCAGGCATCCTTACCTCCCAGAAGCCAGGCCTCATCTTTGAGAAACACCAACAAGGATTATCACTCTGAAAACAGAAGAGCAAGCCCAGCTTGACGGAGGCTGCCGTGGCAGGAGTCTGAGGGAGTGGCCCTGTGGCATCAAACAGCCATGGACCACACGCAATCTCTTGTTCCTTTTTCTACCAGTAATGTGTTGTCATCTTCCAAGAAGTCTCCTGGATTCTCTATCCTACTTTTTCCTATTTATATAAGTAGAAACGATATTTCTGCCCCCTGGCCATCTCTTAGATTCACAGGAAGGGTAAAACAGTACAGAACTTGAAGTGCCTTGGAGATAAGATAATTTATTATATAGTTATAATCATATATAATAGATAATCTATAATAGCTATAATTACAAAATATAAAGATTTATATCTATATTAATTATATCATATACCACATATTATATAAATGTGTCTATTATTAATCACATCATATAATATATAATATAGTATGTTTATTATATAATCACATAATAATATATGTTATTATAACTACATAATATTATCATCACATAATTGTGTGATTATATAATAATATAATTACATGATATACTTTATTACTATATAACTATAATATATTATATATACTATATTATATAATATAGTATTTCTACTTAAAAATAGGAAAGTTTAGAAAATACATATTATTATTTATAATATATATAATATAAAATAGTCTCACACAATTTACATGGTTTCCACTAACCAGAGGTTTGAGAGAAAACCTGGAAGTGTAAGAGAAAATGGGCAGGCGCCAGGCGCCGACCTCCGCCCGCCCCAGCCCGCGAGACGCAGGGCGCCGCCTTCTCAGCCGCCATCACGGCCCAGGCGCTCGGGCTGCAAGGCGGGCTTTCCTTAGCTCACGCTGGGCAACCCAGGAACCCCCTCACGCGCATTCTTTTCGAAAGAAGTCCTAAGCCACTGACCTAAGTTGCCCTGCAAACGTTTATGGCCCAGACGGCGCGTTCTGTGGAGGACACCCAACCCGGAAGAAGCCACGAGGGCAGGTTCCACTCTGGCGGAAGGGCCTCTGCCCGTTGACCCCGCGGCCAGCTGGCGCGTCTCCCCTTCTGGTTTCTCTCACCCGGTCTCTGGGTCCGCGACGGTGCTGAGCGACCCAGTCCCCGCAGCCAGCTCTCATCCCGCCACGGCCACGGCCATGGGCCCCCGAAGACCCCCTTCCAGCTGCCTCCCCCCTCGCCCCCGCCGGCAAAGGCCGCTGCGCCCACCCTGCGCCTGTCGCCGACCCCCTTCCATCACTGCCCCCGAGTTCTCTTACCTGGTGCAGCTGGGCTCGCCGCCATCGCGGAGAAGTTCACCCAGCTTGCGTGCGGAGCGGAGAAACCACGCTATCACGTGACGTTCTTAAAGCGAGACTCTGCGGCCCGCAGCCGCTCAGCTCATTTTCCCAAGGGCTGAGGGTTCTCGCGCCTCCGCATTTCTTCCGCACTTCCTGCCTCCCTCACCTCGGGACCTCCTCGGGGTCTCCAGCTCGCCTTTCACCAGAGCACCTCACAGTAAGAGCCAAGGCCATTGCACAGAGGCCACCGTCCCAGGGACTTGGTGGAGGAGGTCATGCAGAGGACGTGACTGCCGGTTGACCTGTGAGCCCGAGCGCAATGGGAGGCTTCTCACGCCCTCCCCTGTCCAGAAGTTCTGAGATTCTACCGGGAGATGCCGAGATCTACTCGTCTCGCAGCAGCCCAAGGCAAACCTGTGTGTAAGTTCCCTTTCTTATTGAACCTGCCACCTAGCAATCTGCCTCTTTCTTGGTCTATCCTTGCCCTCCGTATTCAGGTCCAGTTTCAGATTCCACCCCGGAAGCTCCTGAGGCTTTGAGCCAACAGGACCACAAGGCCCTGTAGTCACCATTTCCACCCCTGCCCTCCTCCACCCTCACATAGTCCCCAAACTTGGTCCTAACAGACCCTGCCTCTGGTGCCAGAACACCTGAGACCCACACTTCCAGAGAGAGGAAGAATCCGTACACCAGATGCTTTCCGAGAAGGGAGGGGAAACCTGCAGTTGCATTTGGAACCATCAAGCCTGACCTCTCCTTCCCTCCCCACATCCTCCTTCCTAGGACCAGCAGCCACTCCTCAAAATCCCCAAGTGCGCCAAACGTTTGGATTACAAATTACAGATCCTTACTTAAACCTCATAGGTGAATAGCACAAGTACATCCCAAACACTACAGAAGAAGTTGGTTGTGTGTTTCTCTCCAAAAGCTTACAATCCAGTTAGAGAAGCAAGAGTGGCCCACATAAAATAGAGCCAGAATAAATAGCATAAGGGCATATAACAGTTAAGAATTGCATGTAAATCAGTGGGGGTTTTTTTAACATCTTTGTTGGAGTATAATTGCTTTACAATGGTGTGTTAGTTTCTGCTTCATAACAAAATGAATCAGTTATATATATACATATGTTACCATATCTCTTCCCGCTTGCGTCTCCCTCCCTCCCACCCTCTCTATCCCACCCCTCCAGGCGGTCACAAAGCACAGAGCTGATCTCCCTGTGCTATGCGGCTGCTTCCCACTAGCTATCTACCTTACGTTTGGTAGTGTATATATGTCCATGCCTCTCTCTCGCTTTGTCACAGTTTACCCTTCCCCCTCCCCATATCCTCAAGTCCATTCTCTAGTGTGTGTCTTTATTCCAATCAGTGTTTCTTTAGCACCCATCAGACCACCTGAAAAACTTACTAAAAACAGATTAAAACTTCTGTTTATAAAAAAATAAAATAAAAAACAAATACAAACCATCACACACAAAAAAAAATTTTTATAGTATGTCCAGGGTAGGCTTGTGATCTTTCTAAGAAAACCCCTGGGTGATTTTGATGCTTGAGGGCCAAGGATACAGCACAGAGATATGGCACAATAAGCATCAATCATTAGTAAGCAGTTCTGTTGCAACAACCAAATAACAACTAAAGCTATTAAAACTATGTTTTCTCTACCACCTGGTTCTGTTACTGTACCAGTCACCACTCAGCAAAACCAATTCCTCTATTTCAAAAAGTAGAATCAGAGACTACAGGAGAAATGCCGCTCTGTCTGGAAAATCTCAAACGCATTCCTTGACCTACAAAGCACATGAAAAGAAACAAAAAGCCCATTTTGTACCTCTGAGCATCAGGCAAAAAAATATATTCACGTTTTCTTTGGAGAAATTACTAAATTTTGTTGCTGTGGGTTGACTTAGGTATCTGGCGCAGCTGCTTTAGCTGGTACTATGAAACTCGAATATTTTTAATTTATTCAGGCCTTAGAACCCGAGAGCATTGGTAGCCACCCCACCTCCACCAAGTCTTCCTGCGACTTCAACACTTTATCAGCAGGACCCAGCTCAGCATCACTAGGGGGAGAAACATTCCGATAAAAGAAAACCATAATTTGGTTCCATCTGTATTTCCAGCTCAAACAAGTTCCTAATAAATGTTCTTTACTATAAGAATGACAAAATTTTACTCTAAGTTGCCCAAATTATTTTTCTCTAACTGAAAGACATCTGAAAAGAGAAGAAAAAGTGAGTTCAGATTAATTTTTTAGGGAGGGTCAGATTAATTTTTTTGGTTGACCCAGAGGTAGAGGAGACTTCTGGCTTCTGTGGTCTTGATCAATCTGCTCAGCCCTCAGGGCCATCAACCTTAGAGCCAGAAACGAGGCCACCCATGCTGCCCCATACCCACCCAGCAGACTCTCCTGCGAGCTCTTAACAATGCCAACTGCTAGGATAGAACCCTGCAATTCAAAGATGTAAGACATTGTGGTCATCCATCGTTTCACTTTTTACCAACCTCTTTATTTTACAAGTAAAGAAGCAGATGCCCAGAGATTCAAGGTCGCAGAGCTAAAGCCACCTCTCCTGGAAGTGGGAAGGGCCCTCATGCCCCCTGCAGCCCAAACTCGGTGACTCCAACTTTCTCTCTTTTGGAAAGAGGGTTACAGAGATGGGAGTGGGTTTCTCTTGCCACTTAGCCTTGTGTGTTTTGAAATCATCCATTAATCCACTTGGCAGCCTTGTGATGACAATATATTTAACCCTGCCAGGGGCCCAGTAAAACTTGCTCACTAGTGGGGATGGGGCTAAATGACTTGCAGTGAGTGAAATGACTCCCCAGGGAGACAGGACGCCAGGAAGGAAACGTGCACTCGTGGGGCCACCATCTCCCTACACAGAGCCCGGAGCTAAAGGAAACAGGGAAAGCACCCACACAAGCAAGGGATCAGGTTAAGCTTTGGTTGCAGGCTTCCTCTCTCCGGGTGTTAGGAGCCTGCAAGAAAGAGGGGGAAAAAAAGAAAGAGGGGGGTTGGAGAGAGCTCCATCTACACCCCAAAGGACTAGCAGGGCTGGGTTCGCCTAAGTGCACAGAAGAGTCTCAGCGTCCAGTGTAACCTAGAGCCGGTCTGGGGGTCTGGGCGGTCGAGGGCTGGCAGGGCCAGGAAGGGAGGCTGGGCTGGCCTCCGGGTTCCAGTGCCAGCGGGGTGGGCAGGCGAGGAAGGGGTAGGCTCTTTCCGGCTGACTCACCTCCCCCCCTGCAGCTGCTCTCTCTCCCCACCCTGCCCTCCTCCTCTCTCACCCTTTTCCCGGTCTGGGTTCAAACCTTAGCAACTAGCTCCGGCAGCTAACAACACCTGCTTACTCAAAAACCTGGCACGCCGTCAAGGGACCGGCACAGAATCTACTATTTTGACACCGCACCTTCCCGCGATGCCAAGATGCTGGAGAGAAAGAGCACAGCCCAGTGGACTGGCCCCCGGCCACGTGGCCGCCTCGGGCGCTCACATTTGCATCAGCTGCCTCGGCCCCCCTCCCCTCGGGCCCCGTCAGTGGGGCGCACAGAAACAGGTGGCAAGCGCGGCCCCTGGCGGATGCGCTGAGCGGCCACGGCAGATGCAGCGTCACTCTCCTTGCAGGTTTCTTGGCATATTCCGGCCCTTCCTGAGCCAGCGGCTCGCAGGAGCTTGCTTCCTGGGGCGAGATCCAGCCCCTTCAGCATAACTGTCCAGGATCTGGCACTCACCCCACAGGAACTGGGCACTGCGTTTTCTAGGTCATGGAAACCTCTGCCTACACCTCATTGCCTGCAGCTCCTGATGGGTCACAGAGACAGCCAGGTACAGGAGAGACCCAGATCATGGAGGCCTCGAGGAGGAAAATCATCATCCCTGGGCAGGGCAACGGCAATAGCAAAAGGAGAATGCTGGGACCCTCTGGAATACAGGTCTCCAAATCGAAACACTTACTTGTCCCACCCTGGACCAGCCAAATGATGCCCAATTTTCACAGAGCTCTCCCCACACTCACAACGGTTTTGATTTAAAAAAAAAAAAAAAGATTTTTTTTTCTATTGAAATGGCTATTGCGTTTTAGCTTTTAAATTTCAACACTGGAAATTTCTGTGCATGAAATCCAGTACCTGACCTCAAGGCGCCTATATTCTCATAAGAAAACTCAGGTGGGCAACTATAGGTAATATATGTGTAGCTGGTTCACACAGCTCCATGACACAAGAGGCATAAGAAATGCCTATTTTTTAGTCAAATTAAATCTAATAAGACCCTCCTTTCCAAAAGTGATGAAAAGTCTAGCGTCCGTCATTTCAGAAGGTTCTTTTCCCTCCCATGAGCATAAGAAACCATGGAGCTTATGTGATTTAACAAAAAAGAGGATCCTGACCATCACCCCAGGATGATATATACAGCCTTGCTCCTCGTCCAGGCTGTATGCTAGGTGTATTCAGTGACAGGCAGTTTTAATCCCTCCTTTATGCCAAGTTCAACCATGAGGGAGAGTCCGCACACAGCCCAGCAGCCGCTGCCTTTGTAGGTCTTTCCACCTCTGAGATGTTGAATTCAAGTGAGCTCAGCTCTTCCCTGTTTACGAAACTCACAAGCCTCTTTCCAGCCCTGGGGGACGTAGCCACTGCCTCCCTGTCCTTCCAGGCCTCAGCTCAAACAGCTCCTCCTGGCACTCTGTATCCCGCAGCCCTGTGATAGCTTCTTCATAGCACAGATCAGTATCAGAAACCATTTGATTTATGGACTTTTTTTCCATAACCACTTTGTTATGGTTTTCTGGATTCTTCAGAAGAACATAAATTCCATGACAGCCGAATTTTTGCCAATCGTATTTGCTGATATATATCCAATGCCTAGAAAAGTGCCTGGCACACGCCAGTGATAAATATCTGTTCAATGAATAACTGAGTATGCCAGGTCTCCAATCTCCTCCTTTCCTTGTACTATCCACCGTTCTTCTGCCAACAGACCCCCACCCCTAATGGACCTACGTCTTCAAAAACAGCATAACTCAGGGGTGGAAAATGGGAAAGTGTTTTTCATGCTTTCAAGCTGAGTCCACAGCAGAAGAAAAGTTAATTTTTCAGTTGCTTATCACACACACACATATATACAGATACATCTTTCATGTCAGGATTATTTTAAGGGAATAGTGGATTAGGGTCTGAGCTGGACCACATCACAAAACTGATCTGATTTTCAGAATGGTGATTTGGACTTAGTTTAAGGTTATTTTTGCTTTTGTTTGCTACCTAGCTACCCAATGAGCAGTGAAGTGAATATGTACGAAAATAAGCTACAGTTGAGTAGAATACTCCTGTTGCCCCTAATTCCTCACAGGGAGCCCCCCAGAACTGAGTGGTTTCATCAGGTCCAGTAGAGTAAGGAATCCACCAAGATGGAAGAGCCCAGAATCTCAGTTTGTTGACTTTCATAGGAACTTCCTAAGCCATATTGGAAATTCCTGCCGCACAGAGGGATGTATGTCCTCTATTTCTAATAGCACCAGTGGGCCAGCTCCAGGTGTGGCAGACTAGGCTTGGTCATAACCCACCATAGAAATTATGGTAGAAAATAGCTTGGTATCATCAAAATAATAATAATAAATTATTGGATTATTATTTGAGTTGATGTATGGTTTAAGCAACGAGAGTAGTGTGCTATGGAAGACAGGAAGAAGAAGATGCCTTCAAACCTAACGTATGAAGTGGTTTTGTTTAAAGACTTGGAGAAGAGTAGAAATTGTGCAGAGGGGAATAACCCGCAAAAGCAAGCCTGGCTCAAAAGCCGGCTGTGGGCAGGGGTTTACATTGAGAGAATAGAGCCACCTGGTGGAGAATATTGAAAACAACCAAGAATAATAAGAATCGGTGGAAAATCTTCTAGTGAAATCAAATCCCAGAAGTGGTAACTATAAGAGAACATTTATTTTCATATGTGATGAAATTGAGACCCAGGGAATTTAAATGATTTGCCTAAGCTTAAAGAATCAAGTAATGGCATTATTAAATGGGTCACATTTTGATATGATTTAAATCCAATATGAACCAAAAAGTAGAGATACTGTTTTGTTTTTTATAAATTTATTTATTTTATTTATTTATTTTTGGCTGCATTAGGTCTTCCTTGCTGCGTGCAGGCTTTCTCTAGTTACAGCGAGCGGGAGCTACTCTTTGTTGCGGTGCACGGGCTTCTCATTGCAGTGGCTTCTCTTGTTGCGGAGCACGGGCTCTAGGTGCGTGGGCTTCAGTAGTTGCAGCACGCGGGCTCAGGAGTTGCGGCACGCAGGCCCTAGAGCACGTGGGCTTCAGTAGTTGTGACACGTGGGCTCAGTAGTTGTGGTTCGCGGACTCTAGAGCGCAGGCTTAGTAGTTGTGGCACACGGGCTTTGTTGCTCCTGTGGCATGTGGGATCTTTCCGGACCAGGGCTCGAACCCGTGTCCCCTGCGTTGGCAGGTGGATTCTTAACCATTGCGCTACCAGGGAAGCCCAAGACACTGGTTTTGAAGAACCTCAGTTATCAGGGGGGTTTTGTAATCCACCCTAATACATTTCAACTTTTGTCTCTCCCTTAAACCCAGGAATCTATAAAAGATCAATCATGATCTCTTAGTCAGTCTTGATTCTTTACCTGGTTGATCTCCGAGATCACATGCCGGATTCACAGCTATTTGTCACAACTTCACTGCCCAGCCTGAAGGACTCCCAACAGGGAGGGAAGCAGAGGCAGCAGCTCCCCTGCTGGAATGAAGATTGCCTTCTCCACACCACCTCTTATCATTTGTGGCAATAATAAGATTCCAAATAAACTCGATGATTAGATGAGCCTATCCTACCTCAACTGCAGAAGAATTATGAAAATGTACCTTGTTCGGATTTACAGAGCTGCCTTTGGACCTGAAACTTGCAGAATGGATCCACTGGAGACATGCTTTTGTACACATGTGAGCACAGGCTTGTTTTAACACAAGTAGAGCATGGAAGCTGCTATGCAGACAGGAATAAAACGCCATTACTTATTTCAGTAGAGATAGTCTCTGAGGCCCTATCTCAAGGATAAATACAAGTAACCAAAAGAAAAAGGAAAGCTATAACACTCAGAATTTTTAGCTACAACCTGTGAAGTCCACTCAGGCTACTTAAGCAGAAAAGGAACTTGCTGAAGTATATTAGACAGCCAAGAGAATTCCTGGGAGGGGTAGAAGGCCAGGCACTGAAACTATGCGGGCAGGAACAACACCCAACCACATTGCAGAGACTTCTAGTGAACCACCTTTGCCACACGGTTCATTCCTATGGCTCTCAAGGCTGAACGTTCAAAAGCTCACTATCACTTTCCCAAGAAACCAGCCATCTCTCACCACACTAGTCAAAAGAGCAATTCCACCATGTGGGAACTCCTATGCACTCACCAAACCCATGACTAGATTATATTTCTGTTGCTGTTAGGTGTGGTATGTACCTGAGTTCTGACCAATAGTATGTAGGAAGAAAAGAAGCATACCACTTCTGGGAAGAGCCTGTAAAAACCTCCTACAAATGGTTCTCTCTTGCTTCTTCAACTGCCGGAGTTTCTGAGAGCCCACGTGGAAGTCTGCTGCACCAAGAGCTCCGATATCAGACTTTGTTATGAGTGAGAAGCACATGTATATTGTGTTTCAGTCCTGAGGAAGAGATTTATCTGATACAGCAGCTACTGTTACCCTAAGGATACCACTCACATTGCTCACTTCTAAATTGTCTTCTATGGGAAAAATCTAGGTTAAACACTGCACCCTCACTGCAAGAAAGCCTGGGGATGTAGGTTTTATGACATCGTTCTTGTGAAAGCAGGATTCTGCATGTGGACAGTTATCAAGATGTAGAGAAAATACTTAGAGCAGTGATAAATGAAGCATGATCCCTACAGAAGGGAACAAATGGTTCACAGAAAATGAAACCTCAATGGCCAGTAAATATGTGAAAGGATTGTCAGTTTTACTACTAATCATGGAAATACAGATTTATACCAAAAATAGAGTATTTCATAGCCAATAGATTGCAAAATGTTCTAAATTTTTCACAAATTGGGTGCTGATGTGGAGAAATGGCCCTTTCTCATCACCTTGGCCAAAATGTAAATTATCACAACCATTATGGAGAGCAAAACTGGACATTATATAATAATGTTGAAGTTGTACACGACAACACAACCCAGCAAGTCTGCTTCTAGACATATATCTTAGCAATGGAGTGCCTCACACCAACAGATAAATGCTGCAGCCCAGAAGTGACAAGTATTGCTTTTATTCACATACCATTAGCCAGAACTAGTCAGATGCAAGGGAAAAGGGAGAGTATTCCTCCCAAGTGTCCAGAAGGGGGAAGAAAACTGGAGATCACTTAGCACTAGAAATCTCTGCCACACTTTTTCAAAGAATGTCAATGTTGAAGCCTTTCTTGCATGAATCAGTAACAAAAGCCTGACTGCAAGAGCTTCTCACAAAGCAGAGACTTGTTGTCACTGAAGGATTGCAAGAACTTTTGATTGAAACAGAACCCATAGTGGGGTTCCATAGAGGAATGGTTAGCCCTCGAGACTCTGAAACAGAACCCATAGTGGGGTTCCATAGAGGAATGGTCAGCCCTCGAGACTCTGAAACAGAACCCGTAGTTGACCACTCTTCCTGCCTCCTGCTTCCGCTGGAACAGAAGACTCTCCACCCAGTAAGGGTGTGTGTGGAGAGTCCAGGAGCAGAGGGAGCAGGTGATCTCTCTGAAACTTAACAGAGAAACCCAAGAAACGGAGGGGAGTGTATTCATGGATAGCATTATAGAATCACATATTCACAGATAATATTATAGGATCACAGACTGACCCCTAGAGTTAGAAGGGGCTTTTATTTCACACCTTCATTTAACAAATGAGACCCAAGGTTGCCGAGATCACTGATGGAAACAATCACTCTTTTGTTCGTTTTTGCTCTTCCATTGCAGCTCTTTCTCCACAGAATTCAGTCATGAGACTATGAGGCTGGCGGGAGGCGGGAGCAAACCCAAGAACAGACCTCAAATTGTGCTCAGAATCCCTTCTTCTCTGTCACTTTGCCCATTGTTTTTGAAGGAAGCATGTACACATGACCTTTTCATCCCTAAGGATGAGTTCTTTGCCAAGACGTATGTCTGCCCTCACAAAATGAACTCTCAATGGGCTCATTCACTGTCCTCCACCATGTGCATATCTGTTTGACTTTCAGAGTAGATAAAAGTTGGACTTTCAGGCTAAGACCTTTATGACATGAGAAAAATCCAACTAGCCACCAGTGAACCAACCATTCACCTCTAACTGTACCCTAATGGGAAACAAGTCTCACCTTTCAGCCAGTCATGTGTTCCTTGGGTGAAATTCTCTGGAATGCACTGTTTGGTAAAAATATTTCCCTAAATCTAAGGAATTAACCACACACACACAAAAAAATCAACCAAAAAGTTATCTTGCCTACTCCCTTCTTTCCTATAACAATAGAAGATGGATTTTTATAGCTGCTTTGAAAGCTACCAGCACACAGTTTCTTTTAAATCAGAAAACATCATATTCTAAAAATTAAGCTAACAAACGTTAACATAAGATGGGTGATATTAGTTATTAACTGAAATACCCCAGTCTTATAGATTGCAATTCTATTTCTATCTCAGCCCATGGAAGGTCATCATATAAAGATAACTGAAGTAATCATCACATACTAATGATGTGCATTTATCATTGGTTGAGATGTAGTCTACAAAACATCTAGAAAAGGGGTGGAAGAAGAATGGGTCCATCTTACTTACAAGGAACAGAACTTCATCTTACTTACAAGGAACAGAACTTCCTTCCTAGACTGTGGGTCTGTATAAAATAGGAATGACCAAGCCTTCAGGGTTCCATGGCAGAATCCCCCAAATTATCCAAATCCACATTCTGACTCTGCAGATCAAGTAAACATCTGGTATTAATTTAGTTTCCTGAAAGAGGCAATATACCATAGGATTCCATTACTGAGTAACATCAGTGTAAATGGTAGAGTAGGGAAATCTAAAAGTCCATCTCTCCATAAAAGCAGTGAATAAACTGGCAAAATTTGTCAGAATCAAGTTTTTGAGAATGCCGCAATCTAATCAGCTTACAGTAACCATTAATCAAGAAAGAAACAGCTGACCCTTGGGAAAAAGAGCTCTGTGGCACTTTTAACTTACCCTGGCCCCATCCTTGAGTGGCCCAGCTTGGCAGTGGCCTTGAAGGCAACAGCCCACATTCCCAGTACTACCTAGTACTGGAGGGGGAAGAGCAGCTTTATTCTTAAAGATTGTGGTTGTTTGTTTCGAACTGTCGGGTAGTTCCCTGAAAGACTAGCTCAAAGGGCTTGCCTTTATTTCAAGAAATTCACAACTTTCCCAAGGCTGAGACTGCTACCTGGAGCCGGGAGAGTGAGTGAGGGACTCATTTGTTAAAAACATTTAAAAGAAAATATATTAGCTGATGCCACCTGGGGCAAGGAATAAACACTGGAATAAACAATAGACAAACTGAAAAGCTTAGGAGGAAAGGCTGGGGTATGAAATGCTTTGTAGAATAAGGGCTTTGAAAAGCTCCCACGTATTCCTAGGAACCTAGGAGGCTACACACATGTCCAGGGCTGGACATGCATTCGGAAAAGACCTGAGAAAGTTCTGATCTCTCACTTCTGGCCAGTGTTCGGGCTCTGCACAAGCAGGAACTGAAGGATAAAGCAGGGCTGTAAATGCCCTGGCGGAGCGCTGAAGACATTACTCTACATACCCAGACCATCTCCAAAGAATAGGAGATGTTTGTTATGGTTCCAGACGTGAAAGACATCTCTGTAGAATCACTGGTTGATCATTAAACTAACAGAGCAGAGATTTCATTGGCTACAATGACAAAGAATATAGACTTTATAAAATTAGTCCATAAAAGTCACTAAACAAGCAACAGCTCCAACAAGCAGTAACAAAATACCCTAGGTAGTGGGGGAGAAAGATTAGCAGAGTTACCATGTGCTAATATCCAAAATGTTCAGTTTTCAATTAAAACTTACAAGGTGTGAAAAGAGAGAAGAAAGCCAATAAACAGGAAATAAGGAAATTAATAGAAATTTCCCCTGAGGAAGCCCGAGTTCTGGACTTACTAGACAAAAACATATTAACTATTTTAGATATGCTCAAGCGGCAAAAGAAATTATACACAAAGAAATAAAGGAAACAATGATATCTCGCCAGACAGAGAATACCAGTAAATGCCTAAAAATTATAGAAAGGAACCAAACAGATATTCTGGAGGTAAAAATAAAGTACAATAATGAAATTAAAAATTCAGTATTATCAGTCATTAAGGAACTGCAACTCAAAACCACAATGAGACGCCACTTCACACCCACTAGGATGGCTGTAATTTTTTGAAACTGGGGAATTCCCTGGTGGTCCAGTGGTTAGGACTCTGCGCTCTCACTGTTGAGAGCCTGGGTTCAGTCCATGGTCAGGGAACTAAGATCCCACAAGCCACGCAGTGCAGAATACAATAGGATAGAATAAAATAAAATAAAATAAAATAATTGGAACCCTTATACATTGTCAGTGGAAATGTAAGATGGTGCAGCCACTGTGGAAAACAGTTTGGTGGCTCTTCAGAAAGTTAAACAGAGCTACCATACAACCCAGCAATTCTACTCCTAGGTATTACCTAAGAGAACTGAAAAATGTATGTTGAAATAAAAACTGTACACAAGTGTTTAGAGCAGCACTATTCATAATAACCAAAAGTTTCCACCAAAAGGTGGAAACAACTCAAATATCATTAACTAAAGAATGAATAAACAAAACGTTGCATATCCATATAATGGAATATTATTCTGCCATTAAAAGGCATGAAGTGCTGAGCTGTGCTGCATGGTGAGCTTTGTAAACTAATGAAAGAAGCCAGACACAAAAGGCCACATATTGACATTGATGTAAAACGTCCAGAATAGGGAAATCCACAGAGACAGAAAGCCGAGTGGATGCAGGAAGCTGGTGGGAAGGGAAGACAGCAAGTGACTCTAATGGGCATGGAGTGTGTTTTTGGAGGGATGCAAATGGCCAGTTAGATGGTGGTGATGGTCACAAAGCCTTGTGATGTACTAGAAGCCACTGAATAGTACACATTAAAATGGTGAATTTATGTTACGTGAATTTCATCTCAATTTTTTAAATGTGTGTGTGTGCGCGTGTGCACACACATAGCGTGGGATTAAGTTATTCAAACTGTGGTGAGTCCGTAGGCTGTATTTGACACCCAGCTCTACCAGGTAGGTGAGTGAAAGCAAAACACTTAACCTCTCTAAGTCTCAGTTTCCTGTGTAAAAAATGGGGATAATAATCATACCTTGCTCATAGCGTTGTTAGGAGGATTAAATGAGCTAATGAAAGTAAAGAACATACCATGGGACTAGAACATAGTAAGCACTCAATAAATAGTGCAAAACATAACTGAATGCACAGAAAATAGATACCTATACAGAGAGAGAGAGAGAAAGAGAAAAGAAAGAAACAGACTCCTACTGCAAAGGATGTGCTAATCAGCCCACAGGAACTTTCTTGTCTTGAAACTTTACTGGTAGGAATTTTGTAATTTATCATTCTCCTTTAGATTTGCCTAGAATGACTCAGCCCCCTTAAGGCAAAGTACTTGATAAAATGACAAACTGAAGTCATTGAATTAAAATGTCAAGATCCTGTTCATATGCACGCACGTGCGTGCACACACACACACACACCCCGAGAGCCTGTCTGACATAGCATATTATTTCCTTTCTAAAACAGCGTCAGCAACAACTGAGGAAAGCTGTTCGTTGCAAGGGAAAGCAAATGTTGTGAATTTCCACTTTGTGCAATGCATTCACCAAAATTACAGCTCCACATAACGTGCAGCCTCTTTGCCCATACAAATCTTTCCAAGGCCAGCTCAAATCTCACCTCGATTGAGCCTTTCTAATCACCCCAGCAGAAGAGACTTCATCTTCCATTGAGCTTCTCAGAAAAAGGAAGGAAAGAAGGAAGGAAGGGAGGGAAAGAGGGACGGAAGGAGGGAGGGAGGAAAAATAAAGAAAAGGCACTAATTCAAAAATCCCAATCTTCCTACCATAACCTTGCTTTCACATCACTTTCTCAAGTTCCTCCAATCCCAAGACAAGAGTTCTTTGACCTCATCAATGTCCCCAACACACCGCGACACTTCCAAACATTTTATCCAGCGTGTCCTTCCTCATCCAGCTGCAATTCCAGGATCTAACACTGCATTTGCAAATACCTGCAACTCCTTGATCTCCTGCTTCCAAATCAAAACCCTAACTATGCATGGATCCAATACCACCTAACTCCTCTGTGCCTCAACCTGAAACACTAGTTATTGCTGGAGAAAAACCCCAACTAGGCAGAATGGTAAAAGGTCAAATCATAGTGACCAACCTCCAACTTACACTCAACCATGCTGCAAATCTTCCTTTCTCTGCTGAGGACCTCTCCCATTTTTCATGATTTCATACCCCTCCCCTCCACTAAAATTCCGACTTCCTCCTTCCCTTATACAATCAGCTGATACTCATTCTTCACACTTCATGAAGAGTACAGAACCCTCCAAGCCAAGTCCCTCATATTTCAGCCACCAAACCTCCATTTGCAACTACTATCTTCTATCTCTTTCTGTTATGCGGAGGAAGTGCCTTTCCCTTCATGAAACTCATTTTTCTCCATATCTGCTCTGGACTGAATTTTCTCTCCACTCAGGGTCTGACTGTCCACCCAAGGTGTTTATAAGCCAGGTCTGAGTGATCATGGGACAACTGACTCTGGTTTTTCCTTTTGTTTATCTTTAACATGGAAGTTATCACAGATTACTTATATACTTTTTTAACAGAAGAATTTAAGAGAAGGGTATGATCCATTGTCTTCTAAAAGTTCTGACAGGCTTGGAGATATGGTAATACCTCCCCCCCCCCAGCCCCCGACCACTGTCATTTGAGTCAACATTCAGCCCCCATTCCCTTTGGGGGCAGGAATAGATACTAAATTCCACCAGCCACGGAACTAGATGGGCCCAAGTCTTGAGGAGATCATGTTAGGTGCTACTGAATATGGTAACTACATCTTGACAGGCTGTATACAGGCTCAAGCCTCTTCCATGGCAGATATAATTGTCACTAATTTTCTAATTTACCTTACTCATAAAAACTGAGTCAGAGAGGTTACCTAATCGCCAATCTCTGAAAGAGGAGTGAATTCAAAAGGCATCTGACAGCATTTGAGGGGCTTGGGTGTGGGAGGGTTTACCTCCGGGGAGCCACTTTTCTTGTCAGTGAATCACACAGTCAAATTACAGGAGCAAGTGACAAGAATTCGGCTAGATTCCAGCTCCCGGTGTCGGAAGGTTATTCATCAGCCCTACAGCAGGAGCTGTCTGTTTGGCAAGGATGTTGCCTCTAATTAGTACTGCTCCCCGTGGGCCACCCGGCAGGACCTTTATTTTCTCCACAGTTATTAATCAGCTCTCCGGTGTTAACAAGAAGATCAGATCTAGAAGTAGGTAAATTCACTCTCGATTCTTTGTCCAAGTCACTCAGCAGGCCACCTTACCAGCTCACTAACGAGGTGCTGGCCAACTAACTAGCAAGCTGGGCAGCTGCTGTTCCCAATGATGACTTCCAAAATGGGATTTTTTACATTTCAAATACATAGGCCAATCCAACCCACGGAAATGTATAACTTTTCGGCAACTTCCTGATAAAACTTTATCTAAACTAGGCCAAGTTAAAATTGAGTCACTAAATTACAATAAAATTGAAGAAATGCCCAGAATTGAAGGATTCAAATGGGCACAAATTCAACACCTGGGGACTTTACTGTCTGTCCCCAGAGAGGGAGCCTTCATCTGTATTCTGTTATCAAAATTTCATCCTTCTGATGTTTCTTCCTCTCATAACTTCAAAAATAGAATTTATACTCTGAAGCAAGCATTAGATCGAACCTTATGAAACTGCCAATTTTTGATGTCTTTTGACTTACGATCATGGCAGTGTCATACAGTTCAACCTAACGCACAGGCCTTTGGAGGGTTTTTGAAGGGGACTGAGTTTTTCAGGCATAAAAATAAATAAAATAAATAAATAATCATAGGAACAAAGTAGAGAGCCCAGCAATAAATCCATGCATATATGGTAAATTGATCTACAACAAAGGAAGCAAGAATATACAATGAGGAAAAGACCATCTCTTCAATAAGTAGTAATGGGAAAACTGGACAACTACATGTAAAAGAATGAAATTAGCACATTTTCTCACACCATATATTGATACAAAGGAAACTCAAAATAAATTAGACCTTAATGTAAGACCTGGGAAACCATAAAACTCCTAGAAGAAGACATAGGCAGTAAGTCTCTTTGACATCAGTCTTAGCAATATTTTTTTGGATCTGTCTCCTCAGGTAAGGGAAACAAAAACAAAGATAAATCATTGGACCTAATCAAATTTAAAAGCTTTCACACAGCAAAGAAAACCATCAACAACATAATATCTTATATAATAGTTTGTATATATAATAGATATTATATACATATAGATTGTATACATGTATAATAGATTATAATATTTATTAGGTGGATAGATTGATAGATCTGAAATAGATATAATTTTAAGATCTGATAAACCCGGGTAGTAGATACAAGAATATTTGATATACTTTTCTCCATACTTTTCTCATATTTGATAGTTTTGTAATATATTTTTAAATTAATAACTATTCACAAGAAAATGTAAAAGTGATCACTGAGGATGAATTCACTGGTTTAGTCTCTGCCGACATGTGACACAGGAGAGAAAGCTAGGCGTCCAAATGTTCCCCACCTGTTCTCCTCACAAAATTCCTATCATAAGTGATGTCACTAGTAAGAAAACAGCCTAGTACCTGGGATGGGGAGGAAATCAGACTTAAGATGTACCTAAGGAAGATGGATATAGTATATATTAGGGCAGAGATTCTCAATACTGTTTCCTCTACACCATATCTGAGGAAGAAAAGTCACATTTGAGAAGCACTTCCAAAAGAGTAACCCAGATATTTTTAAATAGCTAAGATTAGCTATGGGTTGTGAGCAGCATCGTGATCTGTTGATTTGTCAGCCATAAGTCTACGTGTTTCTCTTCCTCATATCAGAGGGAACAAAACCTTGACCTAAGGTTTGAAAAAAATAAGGCATTGACTTTAGGCATCTGACCTCCTAACCAGACTAGACCAGAGAACCAGTCCTATACCTGACCTGGGGCGTGGTTTGGGAGGGCTGGTGACGTCTTCTGGACAGCCTCTGCAGCTTCCTGACTGCTTCCTCTCTCTTTCCCTCCCACCACTGCTCTGAGAGCCAGTCATCACCCCAAAGGGAGGCCTGGGAGTGGGGCATATTAGGGACGCTGAGAAAAGACTGAGGGATTGAAAGAGGATGCCACTCCCAGTGCTGGAGCCAGTGGTTGACAATGGTGGTTGGAAGTGGGGTAGGGAGAGGTGCAGCCAGGAGAGCTGATGTTTCCATCTTTCCTCTCCCTCTCACTACCTCTTGTGCTATTCTACCAACCCTAGTCATCTACACTCCCCCAGAGCCTACCCTCTAATAGTGTGAAAAGAAAAGAAAAGAGGAGTGGCCGCAGGCAGAAAGAAGAGAAGTGAGGGGAACAGAATGGAAGGCAGTAGAGACAGGAGAGGAGGTCCCATGACTGGACCGTTGACCCAGTGAGCTGGGTCGGTGTAGGTAGGGGATTATCAGATGGGCCAAAACTAGTAGAGGATAGGGAATATACAGGGCAATTTTTCCAAAACACTAATGAAAGCTACTTTTAAAAAAGGAGATTAGATAAGCAACAAGGTTTACTGTATAGCCCAGGGAACTATATTAAATATCTTGTAATAACCTACAGTGGAAAATAATCTGAAAAAGAACATATATCTATATATGTATATATATAACTGAATCAGTTTGCTGTACACCTGAAACTAACACAACATTATAAATCAACTATACTTCAATTTTTAAAAATGGAGATTGGGAGGAATTCCCTGGTGGTCCAGTGGTTAGGACACTCCCTGCTTGCACTGCAGGGGGCACGGGCTCAATCCCTGGTCGGGGAACTAGGATCCTGCATGCCCCATGATGCAGCCAAAAAAAAAAAAAGTGGAGATTGGAGTTCATACTTTACATGATGCTTAATTTTTTTTTTCTTTTTTTTAACATCTTTATTGGAGTATAATTGCTTTACAATGGTGTGTTAGTTTCTGCTTTATAACAAAGTGAATCAGCTATAGTATACGTATATCCCCATATCCTCTCCCTCTTGAGCCTCCCTCCCACCCTCCCTATGCCACCCCTCTAGGTCATCACAAAGCATCAAGTTGATCTCCCTGTGCTATGCGTTAGCTATCTATTTTACATTTGGTAGTGTATATATGTCCATGCCACTCTCTCACTTTGTCCCAGCTTACCCTTCCACCAACCCCGTGTCCTCAAGTCTGTTCTCTACGTCTGCATATTTATTCCTGACCTGCCAATAGGTTCCTCAGTACCATTTTTTTAGATTCCATCTGTATGCGTTATATGCTCACATATTTTTAAGTGAAGGCAAAATAGTCTTATTTTTTTTAAAGTTTGTCTTATTGGAACTCAAAATTTTAGTTAGTAGGTATTTCTGCTGTTCTTGAACAGGCGGTCAGTAATTTGAGGAAATCTGGCCGTTTAAGATCCTAATACTATGGGACTTCCCTGGTGGTCCAGTGGCTAAGACTCCATGCTTCCAATGCAGGGGGAGCAGGTTCGATCCCCGGTCAGGGAACTAATATCCCACATGCTGCGTGGTGCGGACAAAAAAAATAAAAGATCCTAACACTTGTTCCAGTGGGCCCTGGTCTTAATTCGATCCCACACATACCCCATATTCTGTCTGCCTAAAAAATTTTTTAAAAAAATGTTTTCTGTGACTTCTTTGAAATCAAGGTAACCATCAAACTTCTCCATTCCTTCACCATTTTCCCCTCCTATGTCCAAGCTTACAGGGTGAAGCAGGAGAGGAAAGCAAGGAGACAAAACAATTTCAAGTTTCACATTACTATTTCTAGAAGGTAGTATTGGAATGGAGGCTGACAAGTCCCAAGATCTACAGGGTGGGTTGGCAAGCTGGACACCCATGAGAACCAATGGTATGGCTCCAATCCAAAGACTGGTGGGCTCAAGACCCAGGAAGAAGCTGATGTTTTGGTTCAAAGGCAGTCAGGGAGAAGGAATTCTCTCTTATTTGGGGAAAGGTCAGCCCTCTTGTTCTAGTCAGACCTTCAACTGATTATGTGAGGCCCACCTGCACTAGGGAGAGCAATCTGCTTTACTAAGCCTACTGATTTAAATGTTAATCTCACCCCAAAACACCCTCACAGAATAACGTCTGTCCAAATATCTGGGTACCCATGGCCCAGTTGAGACATAAATCTAACCATCACAACACTTAAAGATGGAAGCCAGCCAAGAGTGTGTCTTTGTCTATTTCCCACCAGTGCTGCATTTGCCCTACAGAAAATGACAGTAGATCCTTTCATTTCCATGAAATCCATTAGCAAATTGCGAATCACTTTACAAATATGAAGTTAAGCAATACTGAACTAATACTAAGAATGTCTATGTAATGAAGATTCTGACTCCATTTTTATTTTTTTTTTTTTTGCGGTACGCGGGCCTCTCACTGCCGTGGCCTCTCCCGCTGCGGAGCACAGGCTCCGGACGCGCAGGCTCAGCAGCCGTGGTTCACGGGCCCAGCCGCTCCGCGGCATGTGGGATCTTCCCGGACCGGGGCACGAACCCGTGTCCCCTGCATCGGCAGGCGGACTCTCAACCACTGCGCCACCAGGGAAGCCCTGACTCCATTTTTGATGTCTGACTGCTAACAGCTTTTAAGTCTCACCCCTCCCTCTCCCCCTTGTGTCCCTGGCCCTGCATAGGAGCTCTCACCCCAGCTTCACACCCTAATCATGATTAAAACTCATTTCAAACCTGCTTGAGAGGCCTGCCCTATTCTCCCATGACACCTCAATTATGTCAGTAATAAAATTTTTTATACCCTCTTGTGTATGTGAGACATCATCAGTCTCAAAATCCAATCCACACTTTGGGTGGACATCCATGTGCCTCTGCAGGGACCGTAACAGCAAGTGTTTAACAGAATTGATTATGTGTTTGCCACTATATGTGAATCCAGCTGTCAACATACCACAGTAAATAATATTATCAATCTGTTCATTGTCATGATGCTTTTGGAGCTCCCAAGTTCAAAAGAATTCGTTCTCCCAGTAAGATTTCCTACTTGCAAAGACTTTCCTGATTAATATGGTTTCGAGTAACTGTAGGAAGTAATTTCTCTAATTCGTGCCACTGTCCCTCTCTTGCTAGCCAGAGCGTATATAGTGGGCTATTGTATGAGAACAAAACTTGTATATGATCAGTTGTTTATTCATTCATCCAGTATGTGCTCTTTGAAGGCCTGCTGTAAGATAGACACTGTGCTGAGCAAGGCAAATATACTATAGAACAATATAGACAGAACCCCTGCCCTTGTGGGACTTCTACTCCAGTGAGAAGAGGTAGAAAAAAAAATAATAAAGCATATAATAAGTTATAAGATAATAAGTGCTATGGGGAAAACATGCAAGAGAGTAAGGAAGATGCAAAGTCCTAGGGCAGAAATGGGGAGTTGGAAATTATTTAAAATTGTAAAACAGAGTAGTTTGGTTTCGTTACTGTTGATTAGTAAACATATTTGGTTTTCCATTTCCAGGCCCATGTTAGGATTGTACTTCCCTACCATATTAAAGTTAGGCATGGCCATGTGACCTGGTTAGGCCAACGAAGAGCAGAAATGACATGTCATTTCTGGACAGAAGCTTTAAGAAGAGTGCATGATTCTCCACATGCCCTTCCCTCTGCTGCAGCCACAGCAGAACACGCTGAAAGGAAGCTCTTGTGCACCAGAATCCCCGAGTAACTCTGATGAGCAGAAGGCCCTAATTTGATTTAACCCAGTGGGAACAGGGGATTATTTGTTACTGGTCTATCCTAATGGATGCAAGTAGTCGGAGTAGACCTCACTGAGTGACAGATGATGGTGACGTGAACCGGAGTGGCAACAGTGAAAAAGATGAGGTGTCATCAGAATCTGAGTTTGTTTTTATGTATAGAAAAGAATTAAGACCTATGTGACAAAAAATGGGGAACCAGTGACACTGGTTCTACTAGTATGTCAGAAACATCTCATGTGAAAACTAATATAAGCAACCCTCATTTTCCAGTAGCAGTCTGGGGGGAAGACTATCTATCTAGTAGGTCTACAACAGCATCAACAAACCACAAAATAGTCAAAGTAGACACTTCACTGCCCACTAACTTTGTATACTGGAGCGTTACTGCCCTCTAGTGATGAAAGAAAAAAACGGTTTAGAAAAAGCTAGACCGTGGCCACCAATGTTGCTAAGAAACATACATTTTGAAATTTTTGGTTCTCCTTGTGCCATGACAGGTTACTTCATAAGAATTTTTGATTAGGAGATACCATGAGCAATTCCTTTTTTTTTTCTTAACATCCTTATTGGAGTATAATTGCTTTACATTGTTGTGTTAGTTGCTGCTATGTAACAAAGTGAATCAGCTGCACGAATACATATATCACCATATCCCCTCCCTCTTGCGTCTCCCTCCCTCCCACCCTCCCTGTCCCACTCCTCTAGGTGGTCACAAAGCACCGAGCTGATCTCCCTATGTTCTGTGGCTGCTTCCCACTAGCTATCGATTTTATATTTGGTAGTGTATATACGTCCATGCCACTCTCTCACTTCATCTCAGGTTACCCTTCCCCCTCCCCGCATCCTCAAGTCCATTCTCCATATCTGCATCTTTATTCCTGTGCTGCCCCTAGGTTCTTCAGAGCCTTTTTTCTTTTTTTTTAGATTCCATATATATGTTAGCATACAGTATTTGTTTTTCTCTTTCTGACTTACTTCACTCTGTATGACAGTCTCTAAATCCATCCATCTCATTACAAATAACTCAATCTCGTTTGTTTCTATGGCTGAGTAATATTCCATTGTATATATGTGCCACATCTTCTTTATCCATTCATCTGTCGATGGACACTTAGGTTGCTCCCGTGTCCTGGCTATTGTAAATAGAGCTGAAATAAACATTGTGGTACATGACTCTTTTTGAATTATGGTTTTCTCATGGTATATGCCCAGTAGTGGGATTGCTGCATTGCATGACACTTCTATTTTTAGTTTTTTAAGGAACCTCCATACTGTTCTCCATAGTGGCTGTATCAATTTACATTCCCACCAACAATGCAAGAGGGTTCCCTTTTCTCCACACCCTCTCCAGCATTTATTGTTTGTAGATTTTTTGATGATGACCATTCTGACTGGTGTGAGGTGATACCTCATTGTAGTTTTGATCTGCATTTCTCTAATGAATAGTGATGTTGAGCATCCTTTCATGTGTTTGTTGGCAATCTGTATATATATTCTTGGGAGAAATGTCTGTTTAGGTCTTCTGCCCATTTTTGGATTCAGTTGTTTGTTTTTTTGGTATTGTGTATATTTTGGAGATTAATCCTTTGTCAGTTGCTTTATTTGCAAACATTTTCTCCCATTCTGAGTGTTGTCTTTTTGTCTTCTTTATGGTTTCCTTTGCTGTGCAAAAGGTTTTAAGTTTAATTAGGTCCCATTTGTTTATTTTTGTTTTTATTTCCATTTCTCTAGGAGGTGGGTCAAAAAGGATCTTGCTGTGATTTATGCCATAGAGTGTTCTGCCTATGTCTTCCTCTAAGAGTTTTATAGTGTCTGGCCTTACATTTAGGTCTTTAATCCATTTTGAGTTTATTTTTGTGTATGGTGTTAGGAGTGTTCTAATATCATTCTTTTACATGCAGCTGTCCAGTTTTCTCAGCACCACTTATTGAAGAGGCTGTCTTTTCTCCATTGTATGTTCTTGCCTCCTTTATCAAAGATAAGGTGACCATATGTGCATGGGTTTATCTCTGGGCTTTCTATCCTGTTCCATTGATCTGTATTTCTGTTTTCATGCCAGTACCATACTGTCTTGATTACTGTAGCTTTGTAGTATGGTCTGAAGTCAGGGAGCCTGATTCCTCCAGTTCCGTTTTTCATTCTTAAGATTGCTTTGGCTACTCGGGGTCTTTTGTGTTTCCATACAAATTGTGAAATTTTTTGTTCTAGTTCTGTGAAAACTGCCATTGGTAGTTCAATAGGGATTGCACTGAACCTGTAGATTGCTTTGGGTAATACAGTCATTTTTCACAATGTTGATTCTTCCAATCCAAGAACATGGTATATCTCTCTATCTGTATGTATCATCTTTAATTTCTTTCATCAGTGTCTTATAGTTTTCTGCCATACAGGTATTTCATCTCCTTAGTTAGGTTTATTCCTTGATATTTTATTCTTTTTGTTGCAGTGGTAAATGGGAGTGTTTCCTTAATTTCTCTTTCAGATTTTTCATCATTAGTGTATAGGAATGCAAGAGACTTCTGTGCATTAATTTTGTATCCTGCTACTTTACCAAATTCATTGATTAGCTCTAGCAGTTTTCTGGTAGCATCTTTAGGATTCTCTATGTATAGTGTCATGTCATCTGCAAAGTGTCAGTTTTACTTCTTCTTTTCCGATTTAGATTCCTTTTCTTTCTTTTTCTTCTCTGACTGCTGTGGCTAAAACCTCCAAAACTATGTTGAATAATAGTGGTGAGAGTGGGCAACCTTGCCTTGTTCCTGATCTTAGTGGAAATGGTTTCAATTTTTCACCATTGAGAATGATATTGGCTGTGGGTTTGTCATATATAGCCTTTATTATGTTGAGGTATGTTCCCTCTATGCCCACTTTCTGGAGAGTTTTTATCATAAATGGGTGTTGATTTCTGTCGAAAGCTTTTTCTGCATCTGTTGAGATGATCATATGGTTATTATCCTTCAATTTGTTAATATGGTGTATCACATTGATTGATTTACATATATTGAAGATAACTTGCATTCCTGGGATAAACCCCACTTGATCATGGTGTATGATTCTTTTAATGTGCTGCTGGATTCTGTTTGCTAGTATTCTGTTGAGGATTTTTGCATCTATGTTCATCAGTGATATTGGCCTGTAGTTTTCCTTTCTTGTAACATCTTTGTCTGGTTTTGGTATCAGGGTGATGGTGGCTTCATAGAATGAGTTTAGGAGTGTTCCTCCCTCTGCTATATTTTGGAAGAGTTTGAGAAGGATAGGTGTTAGCTCTTCTCCAAATTTTTGATACAATTCGCCTGTGAATCCATCTGGTCCTGGGCTTTTGTTTGTTGGAAGATTTTTAATCACAGTTTCAATTTCAGTGCTTGTGATTGGTCTATTTATATTTTCTATTTCTTCCTGGTTCAGTCTTGGAAGGTTGTGCTTTTCTAAGAATTTGTCCATTTCTTCCAGATTGTCCACTTTATTGGCATATAGTTGCTTGTAGTAATCTCTCATGATCCTCTGTATTTATGCAGTGTCAGTTGTTACTTCTTTTTCATTTCTAATTCTATTGATTTGAGTCTTCTCCGTTTTTTTGCTTGATGAGTCTGGCTAATGGTTTATCAATTTTGTTTATCTTCTCAACAAACAGCTTTAATTTTATTGATCTTTGCTATCATTTCCTTCATTTCTTTTTCATTTATTTCTGATATGATCTTTATGATTTCTTTCCTTCTGCTAACTTTGGGGGTTTTTTTGTTCTTCTTTCTCTAATTGCTTTAGGTGTAAGGTTAGGTTGTTTATTTGAGATGTTTCTTGTTTCTTCAGGTAAGATTGTATTGCTATAAGCTTCCCTCTTAGAACTGATTTTTAGGCATCCCATAGGTTTTGGGTCATCGTGTTTTCATTGTCATTTGTTTCTAGGTATTTTTAGATTTCTTCAGTGATCTCTTGGTTACTAAGTAGTGTATTGTTTAGCCTCCATGTGTTTGTATTTTTTACAGATTTTTTTCCTGTAATGATATCTAATCTCATAGCATTGTGGTCGAAAAAGATACTTGATACAATTTCAATTTTCTTAAATTTACCAAGGCTTGATTTGTGACCCAAGGTATGATCTATCTTGGAGAATGTTCCATGAGCACTTGAGAAGAAAGTGTATTGTTGTTTGGGGATGGAACGTCCTATAAATATCAATTAAGTCCATCTTGTTTAATGTATCCTTTAAAAGCTTGTGTTTCCTTACTTATTTTCATTTTGGATGATCTGTCTATTGGTGAAACTGGGGTGTTAATGTTCCCTACTATGATTGTGTTACTGTCGATTTCCCCTTTTATGGCTGTTAGCATTTGTCTTATGTATTGAGGTGCTCCTATGTTGGGTGCATAAATATTTACAATTGTTATATCTTCTTCCTGGATCGATCCCTTGATCATTATGTAGTGTCCTTCTTTGTCTCTTGTAATAGCCTTTATTTTAGTCTATTTCATCTGATACAAGAATTGTCACTCCAGCTTTCTTTTGATTTCCATTTGCATCGAATATCTTTTTCCATCCCCTCACTTTCAGTCTGTATGTGTCCCTAGGTCTGAAGTGGGTCTCTGGTAGGCAATATATATATGGGTCTTGTTTTGTATCCTTTCAGCCCGTTTATGTCTTTTGGTGGGAGCATTTAACCCATTTACATTTAAGGTAATTATCGATATGTTCCTATTACCATTTTCTTAATTGTTTTGGGTTTGTTATTGTAGGTCTTTGCTTCTCTTGTGTTTCCTGCGTAGAGAAGTTCCTTTAGCATTTTTTGTAGAGCTGGTTTGGTGGCACTGAATTCTCTTAGCTTTTGCTTGTCTGTAAAGGTTTTAATTTCTCTGCCGAATCTGAATGAGATCCTTGCTGGTCATCTTGGTTGTTGGTTTTTCCCTTTCATCACTTTAAATATGTCCTGCCAAACCCTTCTGGCTTGCAGAGTTCCTGCTGAAAGATCAGCTGTTAACCTTATGGGGATTCCCTTGTATGTTATTTGTTGGTTTTCCCTTGCTTTTAATATTTTTTCTTTGTATTTAATTTTTGATAGTTTGATTAATATGTGTTGGTGTTCTTCTCCTTGGATTTATCCTGTATGGGACTCTCTGCGCTTCCTGGACTTGATTGACTATTTCCTTTCCCACATTAGGGAAGTTTTCAACTATAATCTCTTCAAATATTTTCTCAGTCCATTTCTTTTTCTCTTCTTCTGGGACCCCTATAATTTGAATGTTGGTGCATTTAATGTTGTTCCAGAGGTCTCTGAGAGTGTCCTCAATTCTTTTCATTCTTTTTTATTCTGCTCTGCAGTAGTTATTTCCACTGTTTTATCTTCCAGGTCACTTATCTGTTTTTCTGCCTCAGTTACTCTGCTATTGATTCCTTCTAGAGAATTTTTAATTTCATTTATTGTGTTGTTCATCGTTTGTTTGCCCTTTAGTTCTTCTAGGTCTTTGTTAAACATTTCTTGTATTTTCTCCATTCTATTTCCAAGACTTTGGATCATCTTTATTATCATTACTCTGAATTTTTTTTCAGGTAGACTGCCTATTTCCTCTTCATTTGTTTGGTCTGGTGGGTTTTTACCTTGTTCCTTCATCTGCTGCATATTTCTGTCTTCCCATTTTGCTTCACTTACTGTGTTTGGGGTCTCCTTTTCTCTGGCTGCAGGTTTGTAGTTCCCATCGTTTTTGGTGTCTGCCCCCAGTGGGTAAGGTTGGTTCAGTGGGTTGTGTAGGCTTCCTGGTGGATGGGACTGGTGCCTGTGTTCTGGTGGGTAAGGCTGGATCTTGTCTTTCTGGTGGGCAGGACCGTGTCCGGTGGTGTGTTCTGGGGTGTCTGTGAACTCATTATCATTTTAGGCAGCCTCTCTGCTAATGGGCGGGGTTGTGTTCCTGTCTTGCCAGTTGTTTGGCATGGGGTGTCCAGCACTGGAGCCTGCTGGTCATTGAGTGGAGCTGGGTCTTAGCATTGAGACAGAGATCTCTGGGAGAGCTCTCGCCAATATTACATGGGGCCAGGAGGTCTCTGGTGGTCCAATATCCTGAACTCAGCTCTCACACCTCAGAGGCTCAGGCCTGACAACCGGCCAGAGCACCAAGACCCTGTCAGCCACACAGCATAGATAACTGTGGTAAAAATCTGACTGGTATCTTGGATTTTTCTTTGCTGGGCAATTTATCCCATTCTGCATAGGTGTAACTAAGCTGCAGGCCTCTAGTTTCAAAACTACAGGCACTTAACAGGATCTGAAGGTGGAGTTTTCAGCCCTCTGATGTCAAAAGGTCACCAAGCCAGATACTTGCGCATGCCACCATGAGCAATTCTATGTTGGGAAAATACAAGCTGGCATTGCTCTCCAAAATTACCCTTAATTTTCAAGAAAGCAAGAATCCTGGGGGAATTCCCTGGCGGTCCAGTGGGCAGTGCAGCCAAAACAAAAAGAAAAGCAAGCAAGAATCCTGAAACCCATTGGTTAAGATACAATGACTACTGTAGGTATAAGAATTAGTATCTATACAGATACAGAGAACAAAATAGTGGTTACTAGTGGAGAGAGGGGAGATAGAGGGGTAATATAGGGGTAGGGAATTAAGAGGTACAAACTATTAGGTACAAAATAAGCTACAAGGATATACTGTACAACACAGGGAATAAAACCAATATTTTATAATACCTGTAAGTGGACTATAACCTTTAAAAATTGTGAATCATTGGGCTTCCCTGGTGGCGCAGTGGTTGAGAGTCCACCTGCCGATGCAGGGGACGCGGGTTCATGCCCCGGTCCGGGAGGATCCCACATGCCGCGGAGTGGCTGGGCCCGTGGGCCGTGGCCACTGGGCCTGCGCGTCCGGAGCCTGTGCTCCGCAATGCGAGAGGCCGCAGCTGTAAGAGGCCCGTGTACCACAAAAAAAATTGTGAATCACTATATTGTACATCTGTAACATATATTTACAGCAACTATACTTCAGTAAAAGAAAATAAATAAATAAATAAAAAGAATTAGTAGTATATGTAGTGATAATAACAACACAAATCTGTTCTTGTCTTTCCTAGCAAAATAATGAAGTTTAATGAGTATAACTGGGAATTCCTGAATTTAGGTTTTTTGTGTGACCAGTAGCTAAGGCAAGACTACCACAGCAAATTACTGTTTAGGGAGAGAGAACTTCTGCATGAACCCCCTTTCCTTTGGGGAAAAAAAAGGTAAAAAAGTAACACCAATTTGTGTCAAGGCTGGTAGAAAGAAAGAATAAAACCCTTTGTTTGTTTTTATTTTTTCTGTCATTTTAATGTAAGATTGACACAGACTGCTACAACATCTGAGATTCCACAGAGAACTACATGCTTCTGTTATTAGAAAACCTTTGCTGAAGCACTTGAACTTTACTTCTTAAAAAAATGAATATGGAGGCTTCAAGCATTTTTGTCAGCACACTGCCATTCACAACAACCTTCTAGATACTTATTTTCTACCTTTTCCTAAAAAGGTAGTTCTCACTTACCAGAACCCCACACACCACTGACAGGTTCAAAGCTCCTGAGCTCAGAAGTGATCAAAACACACAAGGAAGTATAATTAGTAGTCCAAAGTTTGGTTTAAATGTTTGAAGAACAGCAAACACCCAATAACACATACCAAATAGATTATTATCGCTTCTATGATGTAATGAATCAACAACTAAAACCACCTAAGACTGAAAATTTCTGGACTCAGTGTCTATTGGTATAAAGCCTTCATTCTTAATGCTTCTTATGGCATCACAGGTGTCAGAAATCACACAGTACATTCTCAGCATTCTACAGTAGTCATCAATTTCAAAAACTATAATATACATCTGCATGTTACACAAACATGATTCTCTAGATAAGCATTTTGTCATATGTCAACTCCTAGCCTCAAATAACAGAACACAAAAAGCTATACAGGACAAAACACCACAGAACTTTTGCATATTCCCTTTTCCCAGTTGTTAGCAAGGGGCACGTTTTATAAGAGAAAGTGATGAAAAATCAGAAGTTTTGCATCCAATGTTTGATCCCAACTTTTTACTTTCTTATCGTCTTCTGGTACCACCATATCCTAGAATAAGGAGAGTAAATTTTATATTAGTTTTTTTAAATGCATTAGAATTGCTTATAAAATTACAACAGTAATACACGTTTATTGTTAGCAAATGATACAAAACACAAGGGAAGAAGGAGAGAATGAGCTTGCCAACCAAGGCTGCAGGACTCAGTGCATCAACTCCCCACAAGAGCCCTTCCAGACATCCAATCAGCATCAAGTCTGCTAAACACACACATGCTTGCTGGCAATAACTTTTAGTCAGGAAACCAAAGACGTGTTCTGTGCTGGGGCCAGCGTGGTACAGGCAAGACCCAAAGTCTGAGCCAAACAGCAGAGAGGCCAGTGGAGCCTAAGCCAGGCCCTGCTACCTCTCACGACTCCAGCGGTAAATAGAAGTAACATGGGGGAGGGTCACAGACTTTTGATGGTAAAGGTTACCTAGGCACCCCCAACTCCCCCAAGATGCAAACATGCTAACAGACAGGTTACAAGACCACAGTGTTCCCATCTGGAAACTCAATTTTTCTCAGATCTTCCTGTAGGTTATTTGGTAATGTCTTATGATTTTCTTCACCTAAGTCCCATACATTTCTAGTTGATATATACAGTTTCTTACAGTTCTTGTTTCCACTGGGAATGTGGTTCTTTTGTCACATTATGCCCTACGTAGTTACACCTTTATATATCTTCTCAATTATTACCACCTCTTTTTCTCCCCCAAAGCAACCACTGTCTTAACATCTAACACCACAGATTAGTTTTGCTTGTTTTTAAACATGTATATTTATAAAACATGAATGTTGCCATCATACTGTACATATTCTTGTGTGTCTGGCTTCTTTCTTTACATCTGATAAAGTTATCCACATTATCGCCTACAACTATTTACTTATTCTTACTGCTGCACAGTATTCCACTGTATGAATATAACTCAACTTATTCATCCATTTTACTGCTGGAAGATACATGGATTTCTTCCAGTTGAAGGCTACTATGAGTAAGGATGCTACAAACATCCTCGTACTCATCTTTAAGTGTAAAAGTGTACGCACTTCTGTTACCATGTATTTGTGAAACTGCTGAATCTTGAGTATGTTTATGTTCAATTTTAGTAGGTAATGCCTAACAGCTTTTCAAAGTGATCATATCAATTCATTCACACCAGCACTATGAGAATTCCACTCTGACATTTTTAAACATATTTAAATATATTTTCTGTCAATTTCAAGAATTATTCATTGTTCTATAACTTCTTGCCTCTGCTGAAGAAGACAAATCCAACCCCAGCAATCTATCAGCGCCTCATTATCCACTACCTCCGATTCTCTGCTAATTAACTAGATATTTAACTCCAAATAATTTGTTTTTTTATATTTTATCTCTGCTTCTTTACAAAATTTCCTCTTAGTCATTGCAATAAACATATTTTTGACAATGATTTAAATAATGGCTCAATACATTTTTATTGAGTTTTACCAAACTGAAAAGTTCAACCTTCTACCTAGAAAATTCCCATTTTAGAGCTTAAAGGACCCCTAGAGATTAACCAGAATTAAACATACATGGAAACCAACGTCCAGGAAGGTTTAAGTTAAAACCTTGGTTAGTGAAAGACATGAGTCTAAACCAAATTTCTGTTTGAGTTTTAAAGAACAGAAGTGGGAGGAAAGAATAGATCTGAATAATATTTTAATCTCAGTTAATTGTGCAACTAATATTTCTGGGGGGTATACCACATAAAACCATGACTGCTAAATGTATAGTTAATCATCTAAGTTCCAAATTGTTTCTGTACTTTACTGAATAGGAACTTCTTGATTTTTTGCTCTCACCTGACGCTGTTCTGGTTTTTGGCTCTGAGCTTGAACACGCTGAGTAGCTTCCTGGGTCTCCACGAAGTGGTGAATAAGCACGACTATTCCACGAGCTGGAGTATGAGGATGGGTAGTACCACGAGTCAGAAAAGGGTGTTGCTGCTCTATAAAGACAAAAGTGTGTCAGGCATTTTTCTTGTGACTATGATTTTTAAATACCCTCCTATTCCTAAACCATCAGAAAACAATTTTTATCAAGTGTTTTTTCCTCAGTGTTCTGGTATATTAGGATTAACATAAAATAAACACTGTTTTATATTTCTGCCATTCTTATGGTCATTGCTATGAGGAAAGAAAATGACAGGGAATAAAGGTTCTTTCTTTCTGAATTCGCATTCAAATACAATCTAAACTTAAACTACTATTTAAACTGAAGACATTCCAAAATCTGGTCACAAGCTCTTTCCACCCTTGCTTCTATCATTCTCCAACCAAACCAGAATGCCAACTGTGCCCCAAATGTTGTGTTCTTTCCTGCCTTCTCAGATGTCGAGTCAACAGTCTTGCTTCTAACTCATATCTATAAGCATGACATGTGAAAGAAAACAACACATATAATATTGATCAAAGCACAGATGGCATTCTTTCCCATCCCCAGAGAATCTGATTTAATAGGGTAATGTCACCATAATTTATTTTCCTTAACAAAACAAATCCAGTCAAATTGTAAGTAAAACAAAGAAGCCTCTAAAGCAAGGCTGAATTAAAGAGCAGGTGAGATAAATGCAAAGCTTACCTATTGCTGCCAAACAAATATCCTAATATTCCTCCAGTTCCCAAGCCAGTCCAGAACCCTGGTCCTGAATTTTTATGTCCTTGTTGTCCAGTGAAAGCACTGCCAAAACCAGAAGTTGCACCATGCGGTCCTAAAAATAAAAATGATTATGTATCCTCTCTTAAACCATAGTCTACAAAACTAAAGATAATATGACATTTCAATTGTTTCATCTGTATGCTTTAATAATAATACTCAGGGGACTTCCCTGGTGGCACAGTGGTTAAGAATCTGCCTGCCAATGCAGGGGACCAGGGTTGGAGCCCTGGTCCAGGAAGATCCCATGTGCCAAGGAGCAACTAAGCCTGTGCACCACAACTGCTGAGCCTGTGCTCTAGAGCCCGCAAGCCACAGCTACTGAGCCTACATGCTGCAACTACTGAAGCCCACACGCCTAGAGCCTGTGCTCCGCAACAAGAGAAGCCACCACAATGAGAAGCCTGCGCACTGCAACGAAGAGTAGCCACCGCTGCCTGCAACTAGAGAAAGCCTGCGCACTGCAACGAAGACCCAACGCAGCCAAAAATAAATAAATAAAATAAATTTATTTTTAAAAATAAAAAATAATAATACTTCAACTTATAAACAAGTGTATTCAAAAGGTGTATTTATAAAATACTGGTTTAGGGCTTCCCTGGTGGCGCAGTGGTTGAGAGTCCGCCTGCCGATGCAGCGGACATGGGTTCATGCCCCGGTCCGGGAAGATCCCAATACCACGGAGCGGCTAGGCCCGTGAGCCATGGCTGCTGAGCCTGCGCATCTGGAGCCTGTGCTCCGCAACAGGAGAGGCCACAACAGTGAGAGGCCCGCGTACCACAAAAAATAAATAAATAAAATAAAATAAAATAAAATACTGGTTTATAACCAAGGAGCACCTGCCTTTCCCAAACACAAGGAAAAGGAGGGATATGTTTTTAAGGCAGGGGAGGGTGGTTTCTTCCCATAAGGTCACATCTGCCCTGCTCCAGATCAGCTACTAGAAGATGACCCCACTTGTCAGAGCTACTTCCTTTCTACTGTGTGGACACGTCTAGAAGCTCCAGGTTGAGAGCTGTACCTGAGTGTCTAATGGAGGAATCCAAGTGGAGGATATTTGTTGGTTGGGAAGTCGGGTCTTACAAGGGACCAAAAAAAAAATATCTTCTGCTCAGAGGAAGTTTTTCTTAAATTGCTGTATCATATACATAAAGGGAACTGTGCTAATCCCACATGTACAGCATAATAAATCTGTACGTATGTACCCAGGCATGTAATCACTACCCACATCAGTAAAACCTTTCTATCACCCAGAGACTCCCTCACGACAACTCCCAATAGATACCCACCCATGTCAGAGAGAAGCCAACTCTGACTTTTCTCACCACACTTTGGTTTTACCCATTCTTGAACTTTTTATAAATAGAATCATACGGAGGTACTCTTCTGGTGTATCATTATGTCCATGAGAGTCGACCTCCACCACTGCATACATCAGTTTTGTTTTTGTTTTTTTCTAAATTTATGTATAGTAAGTAGTCCAATGTGTGAAAAAAAACAATTTGTCTCATTCGAATGTTTACGGACATTCTATTTCCAGTTTTTGGCTGCTGTGAATACAGCTGCTGTGAACATTCTCGTGCAGATCTTTTTGCACACACATGCATGCATTTCTCTGAGGTATGCATCTAGGAATGAAATTGCAGGGTCATTGGATGGCGTATGTCTAGTTTCAGTAGATACTGACAGTTTTCCAAAGTGTTTTATCCTTTTAACTCCTTCCAGCAAGTTCCAGTTAACTACATCCTTGCCATAACTTGGTACTCTGTCTTTTTAATGTTAGCCATTAAGATGATTAAATGGTGGTTAATTAAGAACTCAGGTTTTAATCTGCATGTTCCTGAAGACTAATGATGCTGAGCACCTTTTCAAATTTTTATTGGACATCTAGATATCTTCTTTTACTATAAAATGGCTGTTCAAATCATCTGTCCATTTTTTTAATTAGGTTGTCTGTCTTTTCTCAGATTTGTGGGACTTCTTTATGTACTGTAGACACACGTGCTTTGTTGAAAATATGTTTTACAAATACCTTCTCCCAGTCTGTGGCTTGCCTTTTCACTCTCTTAATGTTGTATTTGATGACTAGACATTCTTAATTTAAATAAAGTCTAATTTATCCCTCTTTTCTCTTTGGCTGGTATTTTTTGCATTCTAAGAAAGTTTTGCCTACCCTGACAAATATTTTCCTATGTTTTCTTCTGGAAACTTAATTGTTTTACTTTTATGTTGAGCTCTGTAATACTCAGTGAATAGAATTTTGTGTGTGTTGTGAGACAGAGTTCAAGGTAAATGCTTATTACCAAATCTGACCAAGTTTGATTGAGATGATTTGCAATTTAATCATGCATCCTTAAAATAGTAATCACAATTAACCTTATAGAGAAACAGAACACAAGAGGTAAAAGAAGTTGAAGGTAAAAAAATAAGACAAATCTGCTTTGGTTTCCCAGTGCAACCATTTTCTATATCAGAAACCAGCACAGGATTCACTACCTGACTTCTATCCTACTTACTGCCATTGCCTAGGAAAACATACCTGTGAACTCAGGCTTAAAGCCTGCAGGAGAGGGTCCTTCAGAGTTGGTGAATCTCTGATAACGATGGGAATACGGAGGATACTCAGAATATGGTGGAGGAGAATCATGACCATTACTAAGGAAGAATTTATAAACTCCAAAGGCAATAGCAAGTAGCACCACGATGGTAAGCACTCCACTGATGCTACAAGATTCTCGGGAGTACAACTTATTATAATAATCAGAGAAAGAGTTAAAGCCATGGTTTCTTCCAGACTCTCTCGATTTTTTCAGGCCAAGTTCCGTGTAATCTAAGTGATACTCCAAGCCACAGGAACCTCTCAGTACATACTGGTCTTCAGAGGATTCATAGCCTTCACAGCTCACCACAGTTTTTCCAAATTTGTAAGCGATATCTAAATCGGTCTTACATTCCCACTGTGAAGAAAAGTAGAAACAGGTTATTAAAACCAAAAGATTTTTTTTTTCATTTAATATACATTATTTGGGCTAAACAGCTGTCATAAAACAGCAAAATGAAGCAAGGGAATGATAATCAAAATTCAGGATGAGTATTTCTGTGTTGGGGGAGGGCAAACCAGGGGCTTCCAAGATACTGGTGATATTAACGTTCTACTTAAGCTAGGTGGTGGGTACATGAGTGCTCATTTTATTACTATTCCTTATTCCTTACATATAGATGTAAAGAATTCTTTTGTACATATTAAGCATTCCCTAATTTATTAATTTTAAGCAAATTTTTAAAATGTCAACTTTTTAACCACTGTTGAAGATGCTTTCTTTAAAAATAGGGGTTTTTTCAACATTAAGGCTCAAATATCAGCATCATATATGAATATCTGGTAGCTGTTGATATAACCTTCTGAGAAAAACTTCCTACACAAATTCTATAAAAACCATGGACTACCTTTCCCAAGGTCCAATCCATTAAGTAATTTTCTTAAGTTTTTTTAAAAAGACATTTAGAAAAACTGCAAAAAGAATCTATGCTAGCCTCAAAATTTTCCAGCTTAAAAAAAAGAGCCCAGGTCTACTTTGAATTCTATAACTATTTTGAGCTGAGTAGGTAATATGCTTCTCTATCAACATTAAAAAAGATATAAGCCAAAAGAGATCTGATTGGTTCTATTGCTTTTCTCTTTTTTGGACAAATTAACTTCCTCTTTCAAACTTCAGGTACACTATATCAGCTTTATTCAGATGTAATTCACATACTAGACACTCACCCATTTCAATGGTTTTTAGTGTATTCACAGAGCTGTGCAACCATCATCACAATCAATTTTAGAATATTTTCATCGCCCCCCAAAGAAATCTCATCTCCTTTAGCAGTCACTTCCTGTTTCCCCCCAAGTCTCTTAGCTCTAAGCAACCACCAATCTGTCTGCAAGGATTCCCCTACTCTGGACATTTCATGTAAACGGAATCATACAATACGTGGTCCTACGTGACTGGCTTCTTTCACCTGGCAGAATGTTTTCAAGGTTCACACATGTTGTAGCATAAATCAGCACTTCATTCCTTTTTATGGCTAAATAACATTCCATCGTATGGATATACCACATTTTGTTTCTTCATTCATCAATGATGGACGCTTGGGTTGTTTCTACTTTTTGCCATTTATGAATAACGCTGCTACAACGTTTAGTATGTTTCTGTGTGGACACACATTTTCAAGTCTCTTGGGTACACACCTAGGAGTCGAATGACTAGGCATTCAGTAACTCTATGTTTAAATCTTTGAGAAACTGCCCGTTTTCCAAGGTGGCTGCGCCGTTTCACATCCCTAATGGCAGTGTATGAGGGTCTCTCCACATCCGCACCAACACCTGCTACTACGCCTTTCTGATCACAGGCATCCTGTTGTAGGAACTGGTGTCTTACTGTGGTTTCGATTTGTATTTCCCTGATGCTGCACACTTTTTCAGCTAATGATGCTGAACATTTTTTCACATGTTTACTGGCCATCTGCATATCTTCTTTGGAGAAATGTCTAGTCAGATGCCTTACCCACTGTTAAATTTGGTTATATGTCTTCTTACTGAGTTTTAATAGTTCTTCATATACTCTGGACACAAGTCCCCAATCAGATAATATGACTGCAAAAGCTTTCTCCTATTGTGTGTGTCCTTTTCGCTTTCTTGATGGTGTCTGTTGAAGCCTAAAAGTTTTTAATTTGGATAATATTCAATTTTTCTATTTTGTTGTTGTTGTTCTACACTATTCCATTTTTTTAAATAATTTTATTTGGAGGAAGATTTATAAGCTTGTTGATTTAGGTAAATAAACTCAATCTCTATCGGTATTTCATGTTAATTGTCATTTCCTTAATAGCATATACTAATAGAGGCTTCTAATTATTATATTTATACTCTTGGAATTAGAAGAGGCTCTCTCCTGCTACTAAACATAAGTCAACGTATGACATCCTCTATACTTTGCTCATGCCATTCACTCCCTTCTCTATCTCTTCAGCTCTAAAAATGTTATCCTTCCTTACTAACACAGTACATATAATACTTTCTTCTTCAAGTCTTTCCCAATCCCCCCAACTGGACGTGACTTTACAATACTTTGTTGGCACCTAGATGTAATGTGAGTGCTTGTCTTATCTATTCTCCTAGGAAGAGAGTTTCTTGAGGGTTGTGACTCCATCATTCATTTTTGTATAATACTGTTTAATATATGTTTAATGAATGACTTTGCCATTAGTATCTTTTTTCCATCAAGACTGGAAAGTAATATAAAAGTAAAAGTAATTTCAGCTTTAACCTGAAGATTCTGCAATCTGGTTAGCAAGACTAGGAAAAAATGTTGTGAGATACGTATCACCAAGCAAATATGAACTCTCTCCCCGAACTGCATACATGAGGCACAAAGGTTGTATCAAACAAGAATATCACTCTGATGGAAGGGAAAACTGTCAAAGCAAGCTTCTGGCCGAATGACCAACCATCTTAAATCCTTTCTGAAAGCAGGCAGAATACAAAGTAGAAATCTATTCGTATTGATTTAAACTGAATTCACTTAAAATCTATTCCATTTCTAAAGGATAACAAAGTTTGGAACTTCAAGGAGGTGGCCTGTCCTAAGTACAAAATGCCAAAGACCGGAAGACAATAAAGCCCACTGAAATGCTTTCACTCGTAAGTAACCACGCTCAGCTCTAAAACAACTTTTTAAAATCAAGCATTTGAAGCACAATAGGGACACAGGAACCCCACCCCCACTTACAATCTACAATTCCTTATCATCTTAACTTTATTTTTTAAGGATAGGTTGGTATTCTTTGAGGAATGACAGAGAAATGACAATCAAAAGAAATCCTCTACCCCCCACCCTCAAGTATATGAAAAGTTTTGAAAATTTACTAATGTCTTATGAGAAAGTTTTGGTATAAAGATTACAATGAATATTTCCAGGCTTTAAAATCAGTTCATTTCTTTCAGAGGATGTTCCTTTCAGAGACCGAATCACTGATTTATATTTATATATTTTAGGTAACCGGAGATTTTCTATATGTACTTCCCCAAAATACTGAATAATGTCTCAATAAACACTTCACTGAAAAGGATTCCATTTAGACTTCCATCAACATAAAGAGTATTACCTGTACATCATAACCATCCCAGCCTTTGTTCTGACACTGTATGACTTTGGGGGTATAAGAATCACATCCAGCTGTGCCTCCAACACATTTCAACTGTGGGATCGGATCCAACCTACGGGAAGTAGTATAGCGGTCATAGTGGAGGGTAAGAGCTTTTATATCCCGCAACAATACTCGGTCTGAAACAGTAAGAACACAGATAAACAGATGGTAAATATCTTGTCATATAGAAAGATTCATTCTAGCAAAACTCTTGTCATCGAAAATACTTTCAAAAGTAAGGCTCTTTCTTGCCTTTTGAGGATGACTAAGGAAGAGAAGATGGAACAGTTTCCCAAATCCCAAAGCCATCACAACAACCTTCACGCCTTTTGCACAAAAGTCAGAAAGTCACTCCTTTAAGGTCTCCCTTCATTTCAGGATTGATGTCCCCTAAACTGCTTCTATATCGTGAGTTCCACATAATTTTTGCAAAATCAGAACCAAAAGTTCATTCTGAAACGTTGTACTACTGTATGACAATTGACAATAATATCAATGGTTAATTAAAATAGCAAAACATATACATGAATGTTCCTGAAGCACACTTAATGACTTAAACGTCTGTCAACAGATGAATGGTTTAATAAAATTTTGGCCTATTCACAAAGTGGAATATTCTACAGCAGTTAAAATGAGTGAACTAGAATTCATGTATCAGAATAGAAATAGTAAAAACATTTTAAGCAAAATGCAAGTTGTAGAATGTTTAGTAGGATGGCTTTACATAAACCGCGAAAACTGGCAAAACAGTACTACGTGTTGTTAAGGTCTATACGTGTATATACCAGTAGTATGAAAACATGCATAGGAATGACTAAACATCAAATTCAGAGCACCACTGAGGACAGAGGGAGAGCAGAGCCTTTCGCTCTCTATCCCTAATGTTTTATTACTTTGCAGGGGGGAGGTTTGCTTGCAAATATAGTACAATGTAAAGATTCAATAAAACTGGGTGGTGAGTACGTGGGTTTTCATTGTGTACTTCTGTGGGTTTAACTATTTCACAATTTTAAAAATTAAAAAGTTAAACTATTTCACAAATTAAAAATCATATTGACAAAGCAGTTTAAAAAGAAGAAGTCAAAACAAGGTAATTATGGCCGGCACTGATGTATCAATACATAAGTGAATTTTGAAGTGTTATTGGAAAATGAATAGTCTTCCTACTTATCATCCTCAGATTATGATGGAAGATACTGCGGATTGGTTCACTCAACACCCATTTTGCCCTCAAACTGGTATGACTTCTTGCAAAGCTAAAAGACTCCTAAAACGTCTTGCAGCTACAAATCCCAAAAGTGATTTCGGTTCTGTCAACCGGAGGGACTTAAGCGAGATCCGGAGATCAGAGCTTAAACTCAGACTGTGCCCAGACTAGCAGGCAGTCATGGGGGCTCAGGGTTTTCCTGACACTGTCCAGTGCTCCGTAATTAGTGTCGTGGATGCGAAAAGGCCTGATGTGAGCCATCCAGTGTTCACTGCTGCAGATGTAGCAGACATCACTTTCCACCATTTTGTTAGCACCCAATTCCCTATATTTCAACCTGTCAAATTAGCAAAATTTGCTGCCTCTCAAATTCCACTGAAAGTACAATAAATGAATTGTTTTGCCGATGTGAACAAACAAGGTCAGGCAAAACAGAAAAGGAGATGGTAACAGAATTTTGGAAGGTGAAAGCAGATGGACCAATAGTTAGGTGACTAGTCCTAAATATAAGTGAAGTGCCAGACCAGCAAGTGGGAAAACTGAGAACCAACCTGACACACGTAATGGAATCCCTAAAAGCAACAGGAAATAGCAGCTCTTGAATTGGAGCTGACTAAAGTAAGCACTACAAGGTGAAAGCTGCTTGAGAAGAAGCTACATCCCTAGATGGTCTCCCAAGCTCTTTTCATTCATATACATATATATACACACATACATACACACACATACACACATACATATTTCACAATTTTTTTAAATCTAAAAGTAACACTTTTTCCTTTTAAAAAGAGAAATCCATTCCTCCTCCAATTTCACATTTCTGTGATAACCAGAACTAGCAGCCTGGTCAGTACCTTCTTGTTCACACAAACAGATACATATTCAGGGGTTGTTTTGACTTTTGTTAGTTTATTTTTATAAAATTGAATCATACAGTGCACATTACTCTTCACGTGCTTTTGCACTTAATCAGACATCAACGGTATTCCCTCACGTCAGCAAATACAGATCTTATTTATATTTATTTACCAAAAAAAGAGCTTAATAAATTTGACTAAGCTGAGACTTACTGGTCACGCGTCTCTCACCAAAATACAATAAAACTAGAAATATAATAATACAAAGTAATCTAATAACATATAAAATGGTAAAAAGACAGCTGAAAACCAGTAACAACAAAGAAAGGAAAATTGGGTTACAGCAATCAAAACATATCTGTAATTAAATCTATAATAATGTAAACAGTAACACAGGATTAGGAAACTGAGCATGTGCACAACGTATAAAAATTCATCCCTGATGGTTAAACACTTACCACAAAATAAACAACAAATTAAAAGTACTAGAAGAAAACACAAAAAGAAAGAATATGTTTATGATCCTGGGATGGGAAAGATCTTAAGACACCAAAAGCAAGACTGACCAGCAAGATAGTGACTATACTTGGCAAATCATGTTCAATCTATGAAAACCCAAGAATCCATAATAATACTTAAAGGGAAAGCCAAAAACTCACTTGTCTATACTTAAAGTGGCTACCAATTACCTCACTTTGAAAACTAGCAATTAAAGATTTTAAATTAAATGTTTATCCTGACTTTCCAGCCAGAACCATAATCTGAAATAGCCTCAGTTGATAAGGCAAATCTCAACTTTACTGAAGAATATCAATCAATAAATGCAGAAGAAGTGATAGAATTAGAAAAATCACCATCTTACAACCCCTAAATAAACAGATTCAGAAAAGGATCAATTAGTTTTAAAATCATTAAGTGAATGGATATTGGTATGCTGCCAAGTAACATTACACGGAGTGCTCTCTAGTCACAAAAGGGGAAAAATGTAACTTCACGGGGGAGAAACAAGCCACTGTAATCCACTAGTCAAACTTAGCACTGCTAACAGTATAAAGATCGATATTACACCATCTCCTATGATGTAATCCTCAGAAGTATTTAATATGAATCTAATCAATCCTTTGGACCTAGCATTCAGCTTACTAGAAATACAAGGAAGAAAAAAAAATGCTAAAACAATGTCATGAGAAAACAGAATCCAGAACGTAGGATATTCTAAAGGATAACTGGCCCAATCCCTTCAGCAAAGCAGGAGCATGAAAAAAGAGACCATTCTACATTTTCAAAAGACTTAAGGGATAATTCAGTCAGATGCAATGACTGGTCCTGGACTGGGCCCTGGTTTGAACAAACTAGTTTAGACATTTTAGGGACAACTGTGATATCTGGCTATGGAATGAGTAATTAGTTGATATTAAGAAATTAGGGTCAATTTTGTTAGATGTAATGTTATTTTTACTAGGTGGGGAAAAGTTCATTAAAAAAAGGCTTATACTGAAGGATTTAGTTATGGCCTATCATGATGCCTGTAACTTTCATTAAAATATATCAACATTTAAGGGCTTCCCTGGTGGCGCAGTGGTTGAGACTCCGCCTGCCGATGCAGGGGACATGGGTTCGTGCCCCGGTCCGAGAGGATCCCACATGCCGCGGAGCGGCTGAGCCCATGAGCCGTGGCCACTGAGCCTGCGCGTCTGGAGCCTGCACATCCGGAGCCTGTGCTCCGCAACGAGAGAGGCCGTAACAGTGAGAGGCCCGCGTACCGAAAAAAAAAAAAAAGAATACATTGCTTAAATAAGCAAAAAGGATATATTATACAGCACAAGGAAATAGAGCCATTGTTTTGTAATAACTTTAAATGGAGTATAATCTATAAAAATATTAAACTAATATGTTGTAAACATGACACTAATATTATAAGTCAATAATATGTCAATTTTTAAAAAATGGGGCTTCCCTGGTGGCGTGGCGGTTGGGAGTCCGCCTGCCGATGCAGAGGGCGCGGGTTCGTGCCCCGGTCTGGGAGGATCCCGCGTGCCACGGAGCAGCTGGGCCCGTGGGCCATGGCCACTGGGCCTGCGCGTCCGGGGCCTGTGCTCCGCAACGGGAGAGACCGCGGCAGTGAGAGGCCCGTGTAACCAAAAAAAAAAAAAAAAAAAAAAATATTGTTTTACCAAATAATAAAGCTTACTATAAAATTAAAATAATCAAAATAGTATGGGATAGTAACAGAAACAGACAAGTGAACTGTGAAACAAAAGAAAGTCTAGAAATAAATCCAGATATATGTGGAAATTCAATACAAGATAAAGTGGGTTTTTTGTGTTCTAGGTGTATTTTTTTATCAAGCATCACCATATTTTATTTATAAAACAAAGCACAATGGCATCCTTTACCGTTGACAAAACTCAATATTCTGCACAACTCTTTCTGCCCTGCTTAGCCTGTGTGAGGAAAGACAAATGATGCATCTCAAACCCACAAGTAATTTAAGAAGTAGAGTAAATTGGGTCTGAGTTACAATGAGTTGCAGTAGCCTCAAGTGGGATCTCAGTAATACTGTACAGAATAGTGATTCTGAGACTACTCCTTAAATGAAAGGAAACTCTTCTCCAACCAGCAAAAGCAGGCTTTTCAATTTAGTGGAAAAAGGATGTCTTCTTCAATAAATGGTTTTGTCATAACTGACTACACAGCTAGAATAAAATCCACCTAAAGCTATATAAAAATTTAATTCCACACGATCCAAATATCTAAATTTCCAAGAACTATACTAAAATAAAATATGCTATATTAAACTCAAACTACCTCCTAATAAATAAAAAATTGTAACAATGAAAATGTTCAATGGTTTAAAAAATCAGAATATTATTAAACTAAATAATGGGAATAATAACAACTTGAATTTGTTGTAGCAGGGCTGAGATAATGCAAAGAACACTGAACTAAATTCCCACCACCAACTTGCTATATGACTTTGGCCAAGTCAATTTATCTGTATAGAAATGACCTGTAAAGTTAAAACGTTATCAACCTTAAAATTGACTGTGAAGTTTAGATATGATTTACTAAAATTATCTGGTAGAGTACTCGACACATAATAGGTGATCAAGTATGATAAATATTATTGAGAATGTTTAAGGAGCCATATACCTATGCGTTATCATTACCACGACTCTACAGCATCTTTCCTCCCTAGAGATCCTAAAGGTTACTATGTTTTGCAACCAGAATACATATGTTGAAGCCGTAATCCCCATTGTGGTGGCATTTGGAGGCAGGGCCTTCAGGAGGTGATTAGTTTTAGATGAGCTCATGAGGATGGAGCCCCAGTGATGGGATTAGTGCCCGTGTAGGAAAAGGAAGAGACCAAGGCCCCCATTCACCCACTCACCCCCACCTACCCCCACCCCGCCCCACCCCCACTCTTGTTATGTGAGAACATAACAAGAAGACAGTCATCTGCAGAGCAGGAAGGGGCCCTCTCCAGACACCAAACATGCTCGCACCTTGATCTCAGACTTCCCAGCCTCAGAATGCAAGGAATAAATGCTGCTTACCACCCAGTCTGTGGTATTTTGTGATAGCAGCTCGAACTAAGACAAGGTCTAAGAACAAAATGCTCACAACCTTACTCCACTAGTACATCAGTCAAGGGTGACACACAGTTCCCTGAAGTCCAGACTCACAAATCAAAATCCACTTGCAGGTCTCAAACTTAAGATGAACAAAACCAAACTCCCCCAAGCCTGATTCTCCCACAATCCCACATCTCAGGAAAGGGTAATTCCATCCTTCTAGTCACTCAAGATCCAAACCCTTGGAGTTATCTTTGTCTTCTCTCTTCCTCTACCCCCTATATCTAATCCCTCAGAGTATCATGTCATCTCCACCTTCAGAACAGCTGAGAAGCCCACCACTCTCACCAACTGCACTGCTTTCCCCCGCCCCCCGCCGCCAACCATCACCACTCTCGGGACTTACTGTACAAGCAGTCCCTTCATGGGCCTCCAGCTTCCCCCCACCCACTCTCGCTCCCACAGTCTGTTTTCCACAGAGCAGAGAGAATGTGCCTTTAAAATACAGATCATATTAGGGCTTCCCTGGTGGCACAGTGGTTGAGAGTCCGCCTGCCGATGCAGGGGACACGGGTTCGTGCCCCGGTCCGGGAAGATCCCACATGATGCAGAGCGGCTAGGCCCGTGAGCCATGGCCGCTTAGCCTGCGCGTCCGGAGCCTGTGCTCCACAACGGGAGAGGCCACAACAGTGAGGGGCCCATGTACCGCAAAAAAAAGAAAAAGAAAAAAAAAAAACAGATCGTATTAAAAAAATATAGAACAGAATAGAATGGGATAGAATACAGGTCATAGCAGACCCATCTCTTCGGGGTTCTCATCAAATGTCACCTTAACAGTGACTTCTTCCCTGACTAACGTATATTTTGAAAATCCCTGCTTCTGCCTGCACACCCTGTCCTCCTTACCCTGTTTTTATCAATGTCCAAACCACTATTCACAATATGACACGCTATTTACCTGATTTGTTCATTTTCTATTTCTCCTCAATAGGTGTAAACTCCAGGGCAAAACACTGTTTTGTTCACTGCAATATTCCCAACACCCAGAAGAGTGACAAATACAAAGTAGCTCAATAAATTGTGAAAATTTTTAGGTAATCTCTTTAGAACTGGTACAATTTTTTTTTTTCTGGACAGATTTTTGCTTTATGTTAGCTAAAGACAAAGTGAGTACAACCAAAGTCAAACAAAAGACAAACGAGGGACTGACTACTGCTTGATAAAACTACTTGAAAAAACTAACTCAATAAAATGCCTTCATAAAATAGTTCCTCAAAAGTAATTTAAGTCCAAGTAGTTTGATTGTGTTTACTCTGCAAAATATTTTGTGCCTTTTGTTCCAGAACAATAGTTTTATAGAGTAGGTAGACAAAGAGCTACCAGGAAAAGGTTCATTATTAGTTTAAATTTGGCTCCGTTTTTTTATTCCCCTGACTCTTCATCTGTAAACCATTTTTTTTTAAAACCTCCTCTTTTTATTCAAGAATTGATTGAGGGTTCAACTAATGTTTTAATCCAGTTTTTAAATTGTAATTCTGATCAAAGTCTTCTATCTATATAAAACTTTCTAGAAATACATAAGGAAAATGTACAGACATTTAAATCCAACTTGGCTTTTTATTAATTAGTAATAAAACATCCACATCAAAGGAGTACTCAAAATCAAGTACTTACAAATAGCACCTTCTCTCTCATTTTAGCATTTAAGAATAAAAAATAAGAAGCTACAGAAATAAATCTGTTGCTTAAGTTCAAAAACACAGGCATTTCCTATCACCAAATCACGACTGCAATATGGGTACACTTTCCATGCTTTTAACATCTTTACTCCCCAAAACAAAAATGATGTTTTCATTGTTTGAAAGTCATTTTTTACATCACTCCAACTTAACAGCATGCATCATTTATTAAATGGAAAACTGTATGTATGTATGTATACATATATATACACACATATGTATTAATTACATGGAATATTCTCGATCCCATAAAAATTCGTTAGACAATTCTAATAACATAGTGATATGAAAGAACTATTTTTCCTAGAAATCACTTATCGTGTACCATCACACACAAAAAATTTTTTTTAATTCAACAGGAAAAGCTGGTGTAACGCAATGAACGTCACTGTAATGGTCAGACTAAGCAGCGTGAGTTGTGATCACATAAATAGTACAGTCCATGATTCTGCTAACCTACCTCCAAGGTTTGCAGCCCTGTCCACGAAGTGTGACTCAAGGACTGCCGGTGCCATGGCAACTGCCAGGTACAGCAACAGGCAGCCATGACAAGAGTCAGCGACGATGACATCAGACAGTCTTGACAACAAAGCAAAATGCGCAGGTGAGGGTCGAGCTTTCCAGCCAGACCCAGGGGATGAGGGCTGTAGCCCGAGAAAGAAGAAGGTGGGCAAATTCTGGGAGTCCAAGCAAGGGAGAAGGGAACATTAACAACACTAGAGTAGTCCCGCCCCGCCCACTCCCCAACAGTCCACACTCGTCCAGGAGGACGTCTGGGAAGAGCAAAGAGGCCAGGCAGGGCACAGATGAACAGCGAGGAGGATGGAAATGAGGAATTAGGGTAGAAGGGCTCAAGGGGCGGCGAACAGAAATGGTGGAGCCTCTTAGCGCTGCTTGAAGGCAGCAGGAAGGGGGGAGTGAAGGCAGCACTCACCAGGGTCTTCCCAGCCCCGGGCAGAGCCCGCGATCAACAGAAGCAAAAGGAGGCTGAACAGAGCGCAGCGCCCAGCCGCTTCCGGCCCGCTGGCCGCCACCATGGCGCTCGGTGAAGATGACGCGCGGCTGTCGGGAGCTCGCAGGTCGGAACCCTGGCTGCGGAAGGCCGCGTACCGTTAAGCACCGACGCCGGCAGCTTCCGCCGCGGAAAAAGGAAGGTCTACCGCAGGACCCCTGCTGCAGGGAAGGTCCGTGCGCCAGTCTGACGTCACTACAGCGGCGGCGCGTGGGGGAACTGGAGTGGTCGCTGCTGTCCCCGCCTCTGGAGCCCAGCGCGGCTGCGGGCGGAGTCGAGGGCGGGGTGCCGCCGTTGAGGGCGGAGCCAAGGGCGGGACGCAGAGGCTGAGGGCGGGGCCTAGGGCCGCCCTCCTAAAGGTTCAGCGCGAAGACTGAAACCATCACAACGCAAAATCTAAGTGTAGTCACGTTATTTACAAAACCTTAATAACCTTCCCGAGGGACGCTACTGTGCCTTACTCAACTTCACGTCTTCAGCAACTAGCATAGCGTCTGGCGCATGATTTGTGTTCCATTAGTTTGCTAAATACAGAGTGGATTTGAGAGGCAGCACGGAAATATATTGTCTGGTTTCAGAAGCTCAGAACCTTTACATATTTCCTTCCACGTGGAGACAGTGGGAATTTACAAGATATCCAGAGGAGAAACTACCACCTAAATAAAGAACCAGCCAGGGAAAACAGTTAAGAGTGCATAGGCATTATCTTTGAGGTCTGACAGTCCTGGATTTCTCTCCTTCATTCATTCATTCAACAAATATAGGTTGAACGCCTAGTATGTGTCTGGCGCTGTTTTCAGCTTGGAGTATGCAGACAAGGTCCCTGTACTCATGGAGCTTACACTGATGAGAACTAAGATAAACAAAATTAAATAATAAATTAATAAACAAAGATAATAGTGATAAGTGCATTGATGAAAATAAAACAGGGTGATACAGTAGAGACTAGGAGCCAACTTCAGGGAAGGCCTTGCTGAGGAAGTGATTTTGAAGCTTTGAGACCTGAATGATGAGAAAATACAAAGATCGGGGGAGAGCCTTCACTGCCTGGGGAACAGTGGATGCAAAAGCCCTAAGTTTCTGTTTTGAGGAACATCATTCACTAATTTGATTAACACCTTTATCTATTTAGCACCTAACAGTACCTGCCAGGCACTGTTCTAGGCACTTGGGATACAGCAATGAATAAAACAAAACTTAGGGGTTGGGAGAGGCAAACAAAGCCAGGGCAACTGAAGCAAAGTAAGTTTGGGGAAGAGTGGAACAAGAGGAGGCATAACAGTGGTGGCTTGGAGTGGGACCAAGTGGGACTGGAATAAAGATAATAGAGAATTCTGGTCTCCACATGTTAGGTTTGAGGTGACTTTTAGGAATCCAGGTAGACATGTCAAATAGACACTTGGATATACAAGTCTGAATTTCAAAGCCAAGGTAAACTTGGTAGTTATGCTATCAAAAAGAAGACAGTATTTAATGCCACAGGAAGAGATACAATTCATAGGGAGAGAATTTAGATATAGCAAAGACGGAGGCCCAGGACCAAATTAAGAGAACACTAACATTTGAACCTTGAGCAGAAGTTCCTAGAAAGAGTCTGAAAAGAAATCTCTGATGAGGTACAAGAAACAAACAGGAGAACAGTGGTATGGTAGTTGAGAGAAAGAATGGTCACCAGTGTCCATTGTTGTTGAAAGTTTGGATCAAAAAGTGACCTTTGGGGGGCTTCCCTGGTGGCGCAGTGGTTGAGAGTCCGCCTGCCGATGTATGGGACGCGGGTTCGTGCCCCGGTCCAGGAGGATCCCACATGCCGCAGAGCGGCTGGGCCCTTGGGCCATGGCCGCTGAGCCTGAAAGTGACCTTTGGATTTTGAAAGGTAGAGCTCACTAATTACCTTAAAAAGAGAATTTCTGTTATTTGAGATCCCATCAGTTGCCATGTACAGTTCTAGACAGTGGTGAACAAATATAAAACGTTGTACAAACTTACACTCTAGTGGGAGAGACAGCCAACAAATAATATAGTTCAGATAAATAATAAGTGCCTTCAACGAAGATGCAACACAGCCAAAAATAAATTAATTTAAAAAAAGAAAGGAAATTAGGGGACTAGCACTTCCCTCAGCCACCAGGGCTTGTGCCCCAAAAGGCTTCCTAAAAGTGATCTTCACCTCCCCCACCCCTGTAAACACTGTCCCTTCCCCATGATGGCTTTTCCCTTTTCTCTCCTAGTTACACACCTGTTCATCCTGCTGTTGTCCCTCCCTCAAGGAAATCTCACCTGCCTGATCTAAATCAAAGACTGTCACAGGACTATCTATCCACTTTCTTTGCAATTATCATTGTTGCAATGTTACGCTTTTTCGTGTCTGTCTCTCTCACTAAACAGTAAGTTCCTTGAGGACAGAAACCGTACCTGGTTTTGCTCACCTCAGTGTTCCCCACACATATCAGTAAATGTTCACTCAATTTGTAGGATTACTTAACTAAATGTATTTGTACCTCTGCTTACTTTTTTCCTAGCCCTGTTACTAAAAAAAAAACAAAAAAAACTCACAGACTCCCAAGAGCTCGGATTTGTATTAAATCCACTTGTTACTGAGTCCCGCCGCTCCTCCCTCTGGAGGTGGGTCTCACCAGACCCTAGTTCTGTGTCGGAAAGCGAGAAGCCTAGTGCAGACCACCCAACTGGCCTTACTGCTCCTTTATTACAAGATAGGGAGGAGAAAGAAATGGGTGCGCTTTGAAGGACGCAAAAGGATCCCCCAAAGGCATCACACCAGGCCTCCCAAAGGACCGCGTTAACTCGCGCTCCCTTCCCGAAGGATGGGGAGGTTGCAGGATGCGCGTTGGGGTCTGCGGGATGGAGTTTCCCGGACACTGCAGGGAACACGGGAGCTGGAGTCTTCACGGCCCGGGAGCCGGGGCGGGGCCGGGAAGCCTCGCAGGTCGGCGATCCCACGAGAGCAGAGCCGGGGAGGAAGGGGTCAGCCCGAAGGCCCCCAGCCCGGCGCGCCCCCAGCGCCCCAGCGCGAGCGCGAGCCGCCGGCGGAAGTGCTGCGTAGCGCACTTCCGGGTGTTGTCTGGCCGCCGCCGCGCGTCTCCGGTCTCCCGGCCGCAGCCGCCGCCGTCGCCTAGGGTCCCGGAGGCAGGAGCGACGTCACCGCCATGGCCGGCATCAAAGGTGGGCCTGGGGCGCTGGGCGGCCAGAGGGCTGCGCGGCCGCCCCGAGAGAGGGGGAGGGGTTCCACGCAGGCCCCGCACGCCGCCTCCCGGGGCCGGGCGCGCGCCGCGGGGCCGCTGCGCTGGCGGCAGAGCCCTGACCCCCGACCCCAACCCCCGGCCTGCGCCCTCGGAGCTGAGGTGGGCGCGGCGGCCTCGGGGGAAGGACGGCGGGGTCGGCGGCTTGTCCACCAGCCCCCACTTTCTGCTGAGCTCGGCAGCCTCGCTCCCACTCGTCGCGCCCCGTACGGAGAACGAAGTGGCCCGCGGGGTGTTCGGAGTCCCGCAGCCGCTCGGGCCATCACATGTTTTGCAGGAGTTTGCGTCCGAGAGCGAGGCGGGCAGAGGGTGGTTTTGAGGGGGTCGCTAGAGATGCCAGTTACGGTAAATCAGTGTCATTTCCCATTTAAAGGCAAGAGTGCGGTCTTCGGGCGCTGAGCCCAACCGAGTCCCCCAGGAACGCCCTGGAAGGCCTTAGGGATGGTTCTTTCCCAAACCTCGGCGATCACATCCACGCTCAGGACCCGTACTCAGAGCTTTACGCTCCTAAAACGGATGCATTTTGATTTGCGGTGTTGGTCTGACAGAATAGACCCTGTGAGCGACCCCAAAGGGCTCCTTCCCCCTGCCCTCTCCACAGTTGCACGCTGAGGCTTTTTCACATTTCAAAGTTTTTATTTAGTTGGTTTTTTTTTTTTTTAAGGCAAAAGAGTTTTTCATTAAAACTCAATGGAAAAGTACTCGTTTATTAGTCAGTTTCCTTTAGAAATAAGGGATGTCGCATGCTTTCCAACTGTTTGGTAGTTTTGTTAGCGTGGTTAGAAGCAAATACCATTACGAACGTTTTCAACTTAATTCTTGACAACGAATTACATTGATTTCCTGACCTGAGGCTTTGTAGAAGGGGCAGGCAAGTAGGAAGTGAAGAACTTCAATAACAGTGTTTTTTATTTGCTTTAAGGACAGCTTTTGCTGAGCTGCTTCCCCAGAGTCACATTTTTACTGTTTCTTATTTGTTTGTAACGTCTGAAGACATTTCATTTCCTATAGAAAACTTTGTCAATTGACCAGCTGAGTTACTTTCCAGTCTCCTTTTAAACTCTGGCAGACCTTTTAAAATCCCTGTGTGAAAGGCAGTTATGGTAGAATGCTGTTTTTTTTTAGGATGTTGCCAGTTTCTCAGTTCTTTGCCAGTTTCTCAGTTCTTCTCCATTTCTTTACTGTCAATAAATGCAGGAGTCTCTCTCTCAAGAAAATAACTTTGTGATTGTGGACTTAGGTGAATATTAATCAGCAGAAAGTGTCTCAGATGGGATTGTACTTAACTTTTGGTTTCAGTAAGATTTTCTGATTGCTATGATTGTTTCAGGATGTTTTCTTCCTGTTGGCCTATCTTTATGTTGCTATGATTTAATCCACGACTTATTTCTTAAGCCATTTGCCTATTACTTTGTTATATACTGGATTTTTCTGGTAACTCCCAGGTTAGGGAACTGGTCCCTTCTCCTACTGCAGTCTCTTCGTAATCACAAACTAGCACCCAGTCTTTTGAGAGTTTAGATAAATCGGGCTGTTCCATCCCCAGCCTGGAGGCTTTGGGAGTAGAAACCAGACTCATCTAAGTTTTGCCTTCTGGATGTCAAATCACTCAATTACAGCATAAAATTTTGCCTCATTGATGTGTCATCTAGGACAACCATTTATACACAAATGAGGAGTTTTGTATATAAATCAGCCTAATTGCTGATTTCATAAGACTGGAGAAACTTTATAACTTTTGAGAACACTTTTGAGCAGTTTATTTAACCCCATTGGCATTTATCTTATCCATCGTGACTGGGAGGTGAGATGTCACATAAAATTATTTTTTAATACCTGAATCTTGTTTCAGTTCCTTGGGTTTTTTTTTTTTTTAAGAAATCATCTTCATTAACTTTTTAAGAGTGTACCCAAAGACTTTAGACTCTTTTTTGAGGATAAGAACATAAGTAGGGACTTCCCTGGTGGCGCAGTGGTTAAGAATCTGCCTGCCAATGCACGGAACACGGGTTTGAGCCCTGGTCTGGGAAGATCCCACATGCCGCGGAGCAACTAAGCCCGTGAGCCACAACTACTGAGCCCACGTGCCACAACTGCTGAAGCCCACACGCCTAGAGCCTGTGCTCTGCAACAAGAGAAGCCACCGCAATGAGAAGCCCGCGCACTGCAATGAAGAGTAGCCCCCACTCGCCGCAACTAGAGAAAGCCTGCGCAGCAACGAAGACCCAACGCAGCAAAAAATAAATAAAATTAAAAAAAAAAAAAGGAATAAGTAATTTTTCTCTGTCATAGAACAGAGTTAACTTCAGCAACCAAGTCCTAAGGCTACTTATCTCTTGGCCAAGATTATCTGTCGCAAATCTGGTATGCTCTTTGAGATTTTTATGCCTAATTTAACCTTTTTTTTTTTTTAGTCTCTTCCCCCCAATCAGAGGGCAGTTCTTGCTTGTATGCAGCTCTCCCTCCTATTTCTCATCTCTTTAAATATAGGAAGCAAAATAAGCTTACAAAATTTTGTCTTCACAAGATACAGATAACAGTAATCCAGGAAAGAAAAGTTACTTTTCACTTAACTTTTTTCTGGGTACCTGAGTTGCCTATTGAAATATATATGTATAAGTGAGCATAGGTGATCCTTTAAAATAAAAAGGTTTTATTCCGCTGGAATTCACACACAGTTGTCACAAAAAATGAACAAATAACTTCTGAATAAGTGCCTAAGTGTCTCCTTATAAAGAATGTTAGCTTTGGGCTTCCCTGATGGCGCAGTGGTTGAGAGTCCGCCTGCCGATGCAGGGGACACGGGTTCGTGCCCTGGTCTAGGAAGATCCCACATGCCACGGAGCGGCTGGGCCCATGAGCCATGGCCGCTGAGCCTGTGCGTCCGGAGCCTGTGCTCCGCAACGGGAGAGGCCACAACAGTGAGAGGCCCGCGTACCGCAAAAAAAAAAAAAAAAAAAAGAATTTTAGCTTTAGTGTATGGGCTTTGTGGTATCTATGTTATGTCTCTGTTTCCTTTAGGAGTCTAAGGTCTATGCTGCATAAATGGCTTTTGAATCAATAAGGTGTTATTATAGTGATGAACTTAGCTGTTTGGCAGTTATATTTCACAAAGCAGAGATGGTGTTTTACTTCTTCAGCATGTCTTATAACAAGTATCTTTAGTGTTCAGAGAAGTATTTGCATTTTAGATCTAGTCCAACCCTTATTTTATAGAAGAAAGTACTGATATTTAGAAGACTTAGTCAGCTAGTAAGTGGCTGGTAGGAGCTGGGACCCAGTGCCTCCTGACTCTCAGTTACGGCTGTTTCTGCTCTGCTGCATTGGGCTCTCTTCTCTTTTTTCATCTCCCTCTCTCTCTTCTCTTTGCTCCCTTTCGTTCATTCTACACGTTTATTATTGAGTGTTAAGAGCTGAGGCGTGAGCATCAGCAACAGAAGAACTCTTTCCCTGCTCTTGTGGTGTGAACAGCTTACAAGGGAAGACAAATACAAATCAGTATAACATTGCAGCTGTGATAAATGAGCACAGGGGAGGCATCCAGAGCAAAGAGGACCTCTGCACGTGCACGTCCCTCAGCCTGGAATGTTCCCCCCAGATAGCCACGAGATTGATTCACTTCTTCATTTCATATAGATCTCTGCTTAGATGTCTCCTCATCAGAGACGCCTTCCCAGCTGATGCATCTAGAATAGCACTCCCACCCCCTTACTTGATTTTTTTTCCCATAGCATTTGACATTTATTTGCTTACTTTTTTAAAAAATTGCTTTATTCTCCCACCAGAATGTAAGCATGAAAGCAAGAGCTTCGATTTCTTTACATTGCGCTGTCTCCAGTGTCAAGAACAGTGTGTGACACACAGTAGGCACTCAGTAGATATTTGTGGAATAAGTGAATAAATAAACATAATGGGAAAAAAAAAACAAAAACATAATGGGAATCGGTCTAGTCAGGGGCTTTGCAAAAACTTCACTGAGGAAGAGATAACTGGGCTGTGACCTGAAGGAAAAGTAGGAGTTCGCTTGGCAGAAAGAGGCAAGGACTGGGACAAGAATTCAAGCTCCGTGAGTGACATGGCCTTAACATGTCCCCAGCACCTGTTAGGTATTTGGTTCTATGTAGACATTTCTTGAATGAAATAAGTGAATGAAAAAGCGTCTGAGGTAGAAGGGATAGCATGTGCAAAGGCCCTGTGGGTGAGGGAGCCGGCTGATTTCCAGGAGAGGAAAGGGGGCCGGTACAGCTGCAGTGCCAAGACCAAGGGGTGCTAGCCTGGGGTGATGTGTGTCCGAGCAAGGAAGTGGGGTCAGCTTATGAGGACCTGTCTGGAACTGAACAAAACAAACAGTGAACTTGGTGTTTTCCTCACTGCTTACATGGCATCCCTTATAAACGTGAAGCTCCTCTTTTGCTGCAGATTAAAGTGCAAATGTGTCTTTTTCTTTGTGCAACTGAAAATCTAATGGCATTAAGGACTAAGTAAATGTGTTCATGGTTGACATGACCTACATCACTGATCTGAATGAAAACTAAATCTGCCCGGCTCCCATGTCATTGGGTGTCCTTGATTATGACCATCTTAATTCAGAGAAGTATATCAGTAGTTCTTAGCAGCATTTAACCCCTTGTGTTAATTTTGGTTTGTATATGTTGGATTTTTGTCTTGGTAATTTGTAGACTTTCGACAGCTCTTTTGAATTTTAATGTTTCTGTTAAGGTTAGTGGACTGCATCATTAAAAAAAAAAAGTAAGTTATTCTCTTAGCCACTGTAGTTGCAGAAATATAGGTTGTATAGAATTCAAAATAAATTGATCGTTTGTTTCTTTGCTTAATTCTAGGCCATTGGTTAACTATGTATATTCAAGGAAGTTGTTTCTACTCACTTATCTATGTGAAAACACTTTATAAAACATAATGCTTTGTATAAGTGTGTGTGTGTGACTTCAGAAACTATATTTCAGCTATAGAATGCATCTGTTGCTTGTGGTAATGTCTTAAAACAGTGATACCACCAAAGGATTGTACCTGTTATCCTGCAGATTTTCTAATGTGTAGGAACTTAGGGAAAGAAACCCAGCTATTGTTTTGCAAACGATTTAAATTTCTGTAGCAGAATTAATTGACTGAGATTACTGACTACAGATATCCACGGACACTTTTCACCTGTGCCTGTTGGGTGTGTGTGTGCAGGTAGTAGGAACTGCTCAGGAGAGGGTTTCCCATAGATGAGGCTTCTGAAGTCCAGTCAAGTTGACTGCGGAGTTTCTCCACATACCACTTTTCAAAACTGTAATGATCTGAGGAGTGAGTATCATACTAATGCCTGGAGGAGCGTTGATCTCGCAGACTGGGATGCTCATTTGACATGGAACCAGTAATTTGGGAATGTGGTGACGTGCTGGCGATAGGTCAGGGCTTTGAATATCAGTATCACTGTATTTTGCTTTGAAGATGCCACAAAAGACTTATTCTGAAACCAGATAACTTCAGCTTTTGAAGATGATTCACTAATACATTTGCTTTTTTTGGTGTGTTTTCTTTGCTTTTTGCCTCTGGGATCACAGGTAATGTTCAGACTGCTAATAGTAATATTAATACAAATAGTGTTAATTTAATTTAATTACTATTTCTATTTGTCTTTTTATTATTTACTTTGCAGCTTTGATTAGTTTGTCCTTTGGAGGAGCAATTGGGCTGATGTTTTTGATGCTTGGATGTGCCCTTCCAATATACAAGTATGTAAGATTTTTGTGTTTTTGAGTGTTTAAGTGTAAAATTTTTCTACTTTTAAAATTAAAAAAAATTTTTTTACTACAATAGAAGTAATCCTGAGAAATGGTCGTTTACCAAGGACAAACTTTAAGTCTTCACTTAAAAGGTGTTTGAAAAGATTTTAGGACAGCAGTGTGCAAAAAAGACTTTGGCTGTCCTTGACTACTGCTAAGTCTTTAATGGCAGAATAGCAACACAGTAGCCCAGCACTACTGCTTAATTTTGAGAACCAATTGATTAAATTAAATGCAAGAAAATGTAAAATGTCTTTTGAGCAAAAACAAACAAAAACCTGTAAGCAGAGTCAAGAGCAGCTGACAAAAGAAGTCATGTAAATGACTTTTGATGATTACTTTCCTTAGGACAGAGAGAATTTTTTTTAATTAATAGGATAAATTAGTAAGAAAAATACAGGGCTTCCCTGGTGGTGCAGTGGTTAAAAATCCGCCTGCCAATGCCAGGGACACAGATTCGAGCCCTGGTCCAGGAAGATCCCACATGCCGCAGCCCAACTAAGCCCATGCACCACAACTACTGAGCCTGCACTCTAGAGCCTGCAAGCCACAAATACTGAACCTGCATACCACAACTACTGAAGCCTGCACATCTAGAGCCCGTGCTCCGCAGCAAGAGAAGGCACCGCAGTGAGAAGCCTGCGCACCTCAATGAAGAGTAGCCCCCGCTCACCATAACTACAGAAAGCCCACACGCAGCAACGAAGACCCAACACAGCCAAAAATAAATAAACAAGAGCTTCCCTGGTGGCGCAATGGTTGAGAGTCCGCCTTCCGATGCAGGGGACATGGGTTTGTGCCCCGGTCCAGGAAGATCCCACATGCCGCAGAGCGGCTGGGCCCATGAGCCATGGCCGCTGAGCCTGTGCTCCACAACGGGAGAGGCCACAGCAGTGAGAGGCTCGTGTATCGCAAAAAAAAAAAAAAAAAAGGGAAAAAAATAAATAAATAAAATTTTTTTAATCAAAAAAAAAGATAAATACAATGCAATAGAAAAATGAACTACAAATATGAAAAAAGAACTGCAGATTGCTACTAAGAACATGAAAATATACTCACCCTCACTCAAAATTAAATGAAATCCATTGGCAAAGATAAAAGATATGGCAAACAAGCACTGTTATGTACTCTGGGTGGAAGTTTAAATAGGTACAAGTCCTCTGGGAGGCCAGCTTGCCAGTAGCTCTCAAAATGTATATATTCTCTGAACTAGCCTTTCCACTTCTTAGAATTACTCATAGAAATCCACTTACAGATGTTTGCAAAGATATGTGTAGTCGGGGGAGAGTATGGATGTTCATGGCAGCCTTGTTTATAATAACAACAGCAACAAAAAAAAAACTGGAAGCATCCTAAAGGTCTGTCAAAAGAAAAATGATAAATTATAGTGCATCCATCAATGAAAATACTAGGCAGTCTTAAAAAGAATAAGAGCTGGATTGCTAATATGTAAAATAAGATATATTGTTAAGGGCTTCCCTGGTGGCGCAGTGGTTGAGAGTCCGCCTGCCGATGCAGGGGACATGGGTTCGTGCCCCGGTCCAGGAAGATCCCACATGCTGCGGAGCAGCTGGGCCCGTGAGCCATGGCCACTGAGCCTGCGCGTCCGGAGCCTGTGCTCCGCAACGGGAGAGGCCACAGCAGTGAGAGGCCCGCATACCGAAAAAAAAAAAAAAAAAAAAGCAAACAAACAAAAAAGATATATTGTTAAATTTAAAAGTGCAGTGATTCATTCATATCTTTAAAGTTTATCTATATGAGGATATGGAAGGACCCAGATCAGTAGGAGTGGCGAAGACACAGACAGCCTTGGTTTTTCACTTTCTGTGCTTTTATAATTTTTGCATCTTTTTTCCCTTAACTTATGTCCATTTGTAATTTTTTTTCTCAGAATATTTAGGAAAAGATCTTTTAGGAAAAACATATAGATAAATCTTTGCTTATCATGAGTGTCTGAGTACAAGCAAATCTCCATTATGATGTGTGTTTTATTTTATGGCAGTTTTAAAAGCCATCTGTTTCTTTTTAACTTTTTATTTTGAAATGACGATGGGCTCTCAAGAAGTTGCAAAAGTAGTACAGAGAAGTCCCTTATACCCTTCACACATCTTCTCCCAGTGTTAATATCTGACACAACTGTTTTATATGATCACAGACAGGAAATGACATTGGCACAATACAATAGCTAGACTGTAGACTAAAAGCCATCTATTTTTATTGTGATAAAGTTCATATTCTGACTGAAAGTTTTCAATATTACTGTCAGTTCATTTTCTGTATTTTGATTTCAGTATTTTGGGAGTTCCTAGTGACCTGTGGAAAGTTTGGGAGTGTTTCAGCTTCATGCTAAGGCAGGATGTTAGAAGTCAAGGGCATGAATCTTGAATTTTAAAAATTACTGTTAATAATTCCATTTTTCAATAATCCCTTTTTATTTATAACCTAAAATGAAAAATATATATATTTTTAATTTTGGGCTTTGATTCCAACTGTTAAAATTCATAAAGTGTTTTCTTTTAATTTGAGAAATATTTAATCATTGTATCATAACTTTAGGAATACTGTGACTCTAAATGTCCCTCTTTTCAGTGTTCAGGTTATAGCTTATTTTTAAACTGTGTTGTATTTTGTACCTTTCAATATGCTTCAGTCCTTATTTTTAAAAAGAGTGGATCTTGTGTGAGGAAAATGACAAAGATAGCAAAAACTACATTAACTTATTTTTCTTTTTCTAGCCAATACTGGCCTCTCTTTGTTCTGTTTTTTTACATCCTTTCACCTATTCCATACTGCATAGCAAGAAGATTAGTGGATGATACGGACGCTATGAGTAACGCCTGTAAGGAACTGGCCATATTTCTTACAACAGGCATCGTGGTCTCAGCTTTTGGACTCCCTATTGTATTTGCCAGAGCACACCTGGTAAGTGAAAGCATTCTTCTACTAATGGTTTTACATTAGATTATGTTCAGTTTTTCTCAGGAAAAAAGTTTTTGTTAAATGACATGAAAAAGAGACGAGAGACATAGGAGCCTAGAGGATAAGAGATAAAAATCTTACTTTTGTTGTTGTTAACTGGTGGAGAGCATTGGCAGCGACAGTTGGCTTGCCAGTACTTCACTGTCAGAATTGGGCACATGGACTCGGCCAGTGCTGAACAACCACTGGCCTGCCCTGTATAGCTTAAACATGGAAGACCTGAGGAGATCCGTGTTCTCTGCAGGTGGGAAAGCACCAAAGAGTAGAAGAGGCTTCCCAGACTCACCAGTCAGATTCACTCCTGCATCTCTGGGCGGGTGGAGCTGGCAGAGAAGACGGCCTGGCCGCCCTTCCACATGGAGAGGGCGATGACTCCCCACCTCTTGAAAAGAATGTGCACGAGTGTGTTTGCATCTCTGATATTTTAAATTTAATCTGCTCTCTAGATAAAATTTTTAGGTTCACTAATGAAGAGTTGGAGCAAACTTCTTTGTAAACAGAAAATTGTAGAATTCTGTGCTACCTCCTCATGGCCTGGAAGTTAGGCTTGCTTTTGAATAATTACCATCTTCCATGACTTTCTGTCTCTTTAAAGGAACCAGCGATACATAAGAACAGCATTACATGTTCAGCAGCGTCAGAGTTATTATTACAAGTTGTATTTGTTTTGGATCGTGATTGGCTGCAACTAGAGCCTTGATTCACTTTTCGTTTCATTATTGTTTTTCATGTCTGTTAACTGAGCGTTTCTGTCTTCTTCTGTAGATCGAGTGGGGAGCTTGTGCACTTGTCCTCACCGGAAACACTGTCATCTTTGCAACTATCCTGGGCTTTTTCTTGGTCTTTGGCAGCAATGATGACTTCAGCTGGCAGCAGTGGTGAAAGGGATTACTGAACTCTTGTCAGATGGACTTCTTGTCATTTCTCAGCCGTCCGTGCACACAGGAGGTGGGGCAGTGATGCCGAGCAGTGGAGCGAGCCTCTTGGGGGTGTTCTAGGCGCTCCTTCTCTCTTGTATTGTAAGCATACTATTTTCACAGAGACTTGCTGAAGGATTAAAAGGATTTTCTCCTTTGGAAAAGCTTGACTGATTTCACACTTATCTCTAGTATGCTTTTTGTGGTGTCCTGCTGAATTTAAATATTTATGTGTTTTCCCTGTTCAGTGTTTTTTTTTAACCAGTATGCAACGTTAAATATTTTTTAAATCTAATAACCATTTGCATTGGTTAGGAACTAGAGTTCTGCTGGCTATTACTGGGCTAAAGTACTTTTTTTCCTTAAAATTATTTAACCTCCATTACTACACAAAGTTATAAAGATAAGTTTTTCAATCAGTCAGGATGACATCACTCCCAATTTTATGCAAACATGCAGAGTATTAGCATACCTAATAGATGATATACTCAGTGCAAATATAGCTGCATTTATACCTCAGAGGGGCCAAGTATTAATGCCACGCCCTCCATCAGGATTGCTGGTTTTGCTGGAAAGCAGGTGTTTTGTGAACTGAAAATTATTTTATGGAATTGCTACAAAGGAGTGCTTTTATTCTCAATTGTTAGAAGAACTTATTGTTAAAGGTAAGAGTGTAAAAGCAGATTTTTGAGATATGCTTTTTATTTATGTTACAATTAGAGTGAGTTGCATTGTGGGAAGAAACGATGTTGAAATTCCATTTTTTTGAATCCTGTTTCTATTTATAAGTGAAATTTTTAATCTTCTTTCAGACTTTCATGTTTTACATGGGTAAAGGGACACACACAGAACTACTACTGATACGGGAAAGTGTATGTTTGCATCCTACATACTAGAAAACCTTTTCCTGCCTCCTCCTTATAACTTATTTTATACATTGTATATATTAAGTAAAATAACTTTTCCAATATGGTTTAATAACACGTTAAACTAGAGGTTTTAACACATCTGGAGAGTGATTGCTCCACCATACATTCAGAGTGCCCCAGCCCCGCAAGGCCTTGACGTGATTAACAAGTGACTTGTTCGTTATGCTGATAATTCATGTATTAACAACTCGAGATTTAGACCACGGTAATTGTAGTTCTTATCCCCAAGGTTATATCATATGTAATTTTTAAATATTTAAGGCAGGTTTCCTGTATACCTCTCAACTGCTTTGATTTTTATTTCACCGTCATAGATTTGCTGTTACCTTTTAAAAATGGCCTTGATTGTGTGAATTAATGCGAAGTAGCCAAATCCAGCTGTATAGCAGCTTCAGACACAAAGCTGACCAAAACATCCCCAGTAACCAGGCGTGATCACATTGTAGTGGTCATTCCATCTCACGATTATCAGTACTTGTTTTCAGGAGCTAGTTTTGAAAATGTTCAAGTTGGTCTGACAGTATTTTGTTAAGGACATTTGTTTATATGTTTATTCAGTATACTTACATAAAATCTGTTCTGCCTTCAGACGAAAATGGAGTAATCATGACAACTGTCTTGTTTTATAAAGTTGATTTCTCTAAAAAATGGGAACAAATTGTGGGTTTGTTCAGCTTTTTACTAAAGGTGCCTCAAGGCCACGGGCTTTATCGCCCAACTCAAGTTGTTACTTTGAGCCGTGAGATGGGAAGCAGAATAAAAATGCGTGCGTGTGGCTGTCGCATTTACACACAGGCTGAAAGCAGCTTGCAGTGTTAGGGTGTGGTAGGCGTAAAGACGGAGGAGGGGCAGCCACACGTGGATTAGGCAGCTGGTGATACAGTTGGGAACTCAGTGCCTGTGATCTACTCAATTTTTTTTCTTTTTTCTTTTTTTTTTTTTTTTTTTTGCCAAAAGTACATTCTCTGGTCTTCCCCCATGCATTTTCTGTTCTAGAATGTCAGTGGCACTGCTACTGTTTCATTTACTTAGCCATAGACTCTTTTTCTGAGAGCTGCGTATTTCTTCTGTATACTAATCGCACTGGCAGCATTGTGTCTTTGGCCTTGCACACTAGCTTGACATAGTGCTGTCTCTGATTTCCAGGCTAGTTACTTGAGGTCTGAATTTTCCATAGAATGTGCACTGATCCTGCATTGCCATTCTTCTATGGAAAGAGAACTTTTGATGATGAAACAATAAAGATTTTAAATATCTATTCTAGTTTGTGGGTGTTTTTGAAATGAAAATATACAACACACTTCAGTTGCTGAAGTGCATTATCCATTTTAACAATGTGATATAAAGCAAGGATGACGTTAGTTATAAGGTTAGTCTTGCAGGAGTTTCACTTCCAAAATAAAAGTGAAAACGTAATAATAAATACTACACTGAAGCTGTATGATTTTGAGCTGGAGTAAAAGGATTGGTAATCTGGGGGAATAGAATTTTTACTGACCTTTTAGAAAAATAGCCATAGAAGGTTTTGTTGACATAAAAAGACTACTGACCGTCAAAAGTCAAGGTTGTACGTGTTCTTAAATTTTCAGAATTTTTTTTATGACTGCACGTTTTATTATGTATTTATTATTATTCATCATTAGAGCATTTTGCTTTTCGCAGACATTTCAAACAATTAAAGGTAAAAAAATTCATCTGTGTGGTACAATGTGAACAGAGAAAAGTACTGTTCTCTTATCAAACATGAATCTTGTCCCAAGTTGTCCTAATTATAATCTCATTGTATACTTTAAAAAAAATTCAAATCATAGGTTCTTAGTGTCTGCTTTAATATGATTTTGGGGGCATTGTGAAAATAATCCAGACTTTTAAAAGTAAACTCTAGAATGTTTATATTGAATGTGACTAGTTTTATAAGTGTCAGGTAACTTTAAATCACATCAAATTTAGCAAGCAGCCATGCAATATTACTAAGTGGTATGTACATTTTAGATCTCAGGAGGCTTTTTGATGCATAAATTGGTGGGAATTTCAAATTCATATTTCTTCTGTATAAGCCTGTATTATCTTTTCTGTCAGAAAAGATTAGGGAGCTCTTGTTTTATTGCAGGACTCCTAATTTTCATGCAGTCCTAGGGAAGAGAACATATCCTGTAAAATAAATATTCCAGACAACTAAAGCTTAACTCAAAAAGAACTATGTTTGTTTTAACTATTTTGACCTAAGTATTAAATGGATCATATACTTTTATACTCTTAGGATATATTAAAACATTTTGATTTTTCCTTGGTAATTTAGTTATCATAAATTATTTTTCCCCTGTTTTTTATTTTTATAATTGTTTATTGATAGTTGATGTACAATATCATATAAGTTTCAGGCGTACAATATAGTGATTCACAATTTTTAAAGGTTATACATTTATAGTTATTATAAAATATCGGCTATACTCCCTGTTTGTACAGTATATCCTTGTAGCTTTTTTTTTTAACTTTTTATTTATTTTATTTATTTATTTATTTATTTGTTTTGGCGGTATGTGGGCCTCACTGCTGTGGCCTCTCCCGTTGCGGAGCACAGGCTCCGGACGCGCAGGCTCAGCGGCCATGGCTCACGGGTCCAGCTGCTCCGTGGCATGTGGGATCTTCCCGGACCGGGGCACGAACCCGCGTCCCCTGCATCGGCAGGCGGACTCTCAACCACTGCGCCACCAGGGAAGCCCTAAACTTTTTATTTTATATTGGATTATACTTGGTTAACAATGTTGTTATAGTTTTAGGTGTACAGCAAAGTGATTTTAGTTATACGTATACATGTATCTATTCTTTTTCAAGTTCTTTTCCCATTTAGGTTGTTATATAATATTGAGCAGAATTCCCTGTGCTATTTTCCCCTATTTTAAATGGCCCCTGATCTGTATTTTTCTGGAATTGTGTCTTTGCCAGCTTTCTTACAACTGAGTGTTCTAACACTCCTTAACTTCTTTTATTTCTAATTTTCTAGTCAGTAATATGTTAGTAAGAATGGAATGTGGTCAGGGGGAAAAAATGAGGTAACCAAGCTGACTGAATCAAGTATATAACATTTCTGTACACAATACAGCATCACTGGAGTTAACTAGGGTGTCTCCCACCTCTTACACAAATGAAATGCTTTGTGACGGAAATGGCTCTTTAAAAAACTGTCACTGTTAACTGTATACAGATAAGGGGGGGTGGGAGGGGCGCCAGATAGGGAGATGGCACAGTGCTGGGCAGAAGCGTTAGAGTTCAGTTTTCCACGCTTTCATGTAGGAGTTATTCCGAGCTTAAGTTCCTCACAGACCTTTGTCTGACTTTTGAGATCTTACATCTCTCTTCACCGTCTGTTTTCAGTTGCAGAAAGTCTAGATAGAGACAGTTTTCCTGTTTATATTTATAGGAAACTTCGTACTGTATATTTTGCTTCCAATCTCTTGAAGATAACTTGAATTCATCCCTGGGTTTAGGACTGTAGGACTATATGCTGTAGTCACAGCAATTCAGATATTAACTCTTAATCTTGTAAATTCCAGCTGGAAGGAATAAAACAGAGAGAGTCAAAAAGTGTTTCCACAGCTGAGAAATTAGGACCATAAAACATTCCTTTTTCAATTATAATTGTTTTCTTTTGTGTATTTAGAGGCAGCACTAAAAGGGGGAGTCAGGAATCTTATTTCAGGAGCCAGTAGAACAGCTAATACTATGAAAGAGAAACTTTGTTGCAGTTTACAACCATAGGAACCATCAAATAGAATAAAATATTATAGAACAAACATGAGTATTTCCATATGTGTTATAATAAGAGCATTACTACTTTATAATTTAGTTATCCTGATTTATAGTTTGGCCTTTCATATCAGAAGTGTCTTTTTCTCTTATCAGATCAGTTATTGTTTAATATTATGTAAATATAGTATGAAATAAGTGTCAGTGAACTTGTGTAGATCTGTGAACCTCTTCAAAATAGGACAGATGTTTTCCTGAAAGCTAGGTATACTTAACATAGAACATTTGAAAATTGTTTCTAAAAGTGTTCACAATTGTACAATTTCTTAGGATAGGACTAAGATGGATGGATTTTTATTTATTTTCGTCATGCTCCAAAACATAGGTGAGAATCAGCTCTAAAACCTAGTTATGAGTATAGTCGTGAAGAAGAGGGTGTTAGTCTCCCAAGGATTAAGGAAAGCTGGGTTTGGTAATTCCCTGGCGGTCCAGTGGTTTCACTGCCGAGGACCCAGGTTCAAGTTCAGTCCCTGGTCGGGGAGCTAAGACCCCACAGCCACATGGCACAGCCAAAAGAAAAGAAAAGCTGGGTTTGAGCCATACTCCGTACCTAGAAAAGTTCTTTGTTCCCAGCAGCAGTTATACACTACAGGACCGATTCTAGGTACTGTTGGGGAACAGAAAAAGATGGGGACACGTGGTCCCTCTCTGAGCTGTCAGTCTAGTGAGCTAAGACGAGACACAAGAACGGACCAAAGGAAGCTGATTCCTATACATGCCAAAGGAGAAGTTTGTGGGTTCACAAGAGGAAACGGTTTGGGAAGCAAAAATGAGGTGGAGGGAGTTTCCCGTTCTGCTCTGGCCGGTCTTCTGCTGGCAGGCAGGGTCATGGACACGAGGGTGTGTCCAGAGCAACGTCCTGGTGGCAGTTCTTCAGCTCCCTGGGGCTCGGGAGGTGGTGAGCGCACCAGCAGTGGTCGTGGGAGCTTCTTGATTCTGACACCCTCATCTCTGGGTCCCAGATACAATGGAGATGGGAGAGGTGGTGAGACTTAGGGTATATTTCAAAGGAACTGATCAGGGCTTCCCTGGTGGCGCAGTGGTTGGGAGTCTGCCTGCCAATGCAGGGGACATGGGTTCGACCCCTGGTCCGGGAAGATCCCACATGCTGCGGAGCAATTAGGCCCATGCGCCACAACTACTGAGCCTGCGCTCTAGAACCCACGAGCCACAACTGCTGAAGCCCGCATGCCTGGAGCCCGTGCTCCACAACGGGAGAAGCCACTGCACTGGGAGGCCCATGCACTGCAGCAAAGAGTAGCACCTGCTGCAACTGGAGAAAGCCGCGTGCAGCAATGAGGACCCAACTCAGCCAACAAATTAATTAATTAATTAAAAATTTTTTTAAAAGGAACTGATCAAACAGATTCACTGATGAATTGTGTGGGAGAAAGGGAGAAGTCAAGCATGAGGAGCAAGTTTTCAGTTGTCCCTGTCAAGGCCCTGTGGGGAGAAGAAGATGTAATGAGGGAGAGTTGGAAAAAGACAACTGAGGTGGACACCACTTCCAAACTACTGGTTCGTCATATGTATTTGTTACCTAGAAATATCATCATTCGCCATGTTTAAAATCTTTACCAGACAAGAGAAGACTGCTGACATGTTGCCCTGTATCTGCTTTATAAACTGCTTGAGGGGCGACGTGGTAGCACACCATCTCGTCCTCGCAGTTACACTGTGGGATCTGGAGTCACACTGCCTGGTCTCCAGGCTCTTCCTTACACTAGATGTGTCACCTCAAGCGAGTCCTTTCTCCTCTCTGGGTCCCATTTCCACATCTGTAAAATGAGGATGATAGTAGTACCTACCTCAGGGTGGTGGTAGGGTTCAAGTGTGACGTACAGAGAGCTCACAGTGATGGTGCTTGTTCAGTGTTAGCCATTATTACTGTTTCTCTTGCCAGTTCTCTGTACTGCTAAGCAGTTCCCTCTTCTCACACAAGTAGACAAACTTTTTTTTTTTTTTTTTTTTTTTTTTTTGCGGTACGCGGGCCTCTCACTGTTGTGGCCTCTCCCGTTGCAGAGCACAGGCTCCGGACGCTCAGGCTCAGCGGCCATGGCTCACGGGCCCAGCCGCTGCGTGGCATGTGGGATCTTCCCGGACTGGGCCACGAACCCGTATCCCCTGCATCGGCAGGCGGACTCTCAACCACTGCGCCACCAGGGAAGCCCGACAAACTCCTTTTAAAAATACATTTTAACAATCCAGTCTCTAGAGAATATATTACAGACACGAGTCACTGTCAGCCTCATAGTATCTCTTGGAAATGCTGTAACCACCTTGTTCCTTGTCTGTTGAGTACTTCAAGGTAATCAAGAGGGTCTGTTGACTATCTAATAGACACTGCCTGGTGCTGTGACACGTGCTTCCAATGCACTAAGGACACATGATCCTCCCACCCCCTACTTCTGCCTCAGAACTGAGATGTGGTACACATTTTTTTCTAGAACAGAGAAATATCAATATATTGCCAGACTTAAAACGAGAAGGGGAAGTCACGGTGAATCTGAAACTAAGAAGTCCTTGAGAAAATGAAAACATCAGGGATCAAATTGAAGAGAGAAGCTGCAGCCTGAAACACTGCTGGCAGGTGCATGAGTGAACACTACCCTAAAAGGTGGGAGCCGTGCCGGGGAGGCGCTGTGCCGGGGAGGCCCCGTACCACTGCAAGTGGTGGAACTTGGGGCCAGGACGGGCTTGGGCAACTCACAGGGGGATTACATGGGGCGCTGTAGTGGGAACAGCCAAGCCAGCAGGTCCACCTGCATCACATACACACATATCCCCGTCTCACACCCTCTAGGGTGGGGAAAACCCGTATCCTCCAGCAGCAAGAATGAGAATACCCAGTCCAGAAGACCAGCCATCAAGGTACCCTGCTCAGTGGCACATCTTTTTTGGCAGTGAAAGCACTGCCTCTCCCTTTAGGCGGGCTGCAGAGGCAGGGGCAGCAGGTGGTCTACCCAGGGGATGTCAGTAGCAAAGGGGAGGAGCTCCCAGGCAGGAATAGCTGAACAGTTCAGGAGAGCCCAATGGAAGAAAACAAGTTCACAGAATTTACCACGAAGGAAACAGTTGACAGAAGAAAAGATGCTCCGTGCTTACAGTTTTGAGTACTGGAGCTATCCACTGGCCCAGAAGGTCACACCGAGTGCTGTACAAAACCTGGCTGATGGAGTCAAGTCACAGAACATTTTACTTTTTTTGCACCCAAACCCAATTACGATTCCCCAGGACCGAACCTTGGAGAAAACACTACTTTATTTTTCCTCAAGGCTCTTCTTCCTATAACAATAGATTTAATTCAAAGACACGTAGAATAATCTTATTACTGATAAACCTTTCTCCACAATGTGTTCTCTCCCTGTGGCATACTGTCCTGAGACAGTGAACCTAGAACCTGCTATCTGCATGGATGGGAAGAAAGGGAAAAGTACACCGAATAGTCTACATCTCATGTGATGTTTTGCATTCCCACATGAAACGTTACATGGCCCACCATCAGCATTTATTCATTCCACAGACTTTCGGAGCCAGACACCAAGACTACAAAGTAATTGAAAAGGAAGGTGAATAGGAATTTGGGAGTAATATATACACACTATTACATGTAAAATAAACAACAAGGACCTACTGCCTAGCATTGGGACATCTACTCAATATTTTGTAATAACCTATGTGGGAAAAGAATCTGAAAAAGAATATATATATGTATAACTGAATCACTTTTCTGTATACCTGAAACTAATACAACATTGTAAGTCAACAATACTTCAGGTACATACATCCAATACTTAAAAGAAAAAAAAAATACTTTTATCACGGAAAAGTGGAAACACCTGCATCTTCAAGGCGCCATCTGGTACTTTCTAAAGTCTGTTTCACGGGTGTATTAGATGCAAGTTGGGGAAAGATGTCAGTTAAATTTATGCTTTCTCTTCGCTAAAACAAAAAGCAAAATACAATACACCGTGGGAAAGACGCTGTTGTAAGAATTCCACAGCAGCCAGAGAGAGGAGAGGCTCCGGACCTCCACGGCCAGCATTATGTAGGCAAGGATGAGCTGGGTGTGGGCCCAGGTGAGAGTTCTGTAGAGGACCCGCATCGGCCCGGATCTGATGAACACATTGGCAAAGGTGTGAATCAGGTAGTCGGCTTCCACCATCACAGCCCAGCAGAGGAAACCAAACACCTGTCCCGGGTGGAGTCCGTGCCACCAGGCCGAGAAGACGAACGTCTGCAACAAGGGCCAGGTCCTGCCCTGCTGGAAAACGAGGCGTCGGAGCCACCGAGCTGTGCTTTGGTTCCACTTTCTGGTGAACAGAGCTATCCTGTGGGTTGTTTCCAGCGTCCAAATGTCCGCATCAGGGATGTATCCCTCCTCACCGGGGCTCTGACCAAACTCAGATCCAAAGCCCGCTGCGTAGAGGAGGGAGTCATCCAGGAGCCAGTGGGAGTAGTAGGTGAGTTTGAAGAGCCCGGCAGTGGACCACGTGACATAGACACACTGCAGCTGCCGGCAGTCCGTCAGTCCTGCCCCTGCACTCACCGCCCGCCTCACCACGACCTTCAGACACTCTAGTCCCAGAATCTGCAGACCCCTCCGGGTCAGAGCCCAGAAAGAGTGCCTGGGATACAAACTGCTGGGCCCTTGAACACGAGCCTGAAATCTCTGGAAGGAACAGAGGGGGCCTCCTAGGAGAGCAGGGAAAAAGAGCAAGTAGCTGAAATAGGGCAGAGCCCCCCACAGACGCTCAGACAAAGAGCTACTGTTCCTGATGCCTCCTCCTGCTGCTGCTGCTGCCACTTTCCCCTCACGAATGTCCAGAGACAGGGATGTGACCCTCTGGGTCAAGAGCATGAGGGAAGAAAGAGTGACGCAGAACCTGAAAGAGATTTTTTTTTAATGTAAAAACACTCCACGTTTACTTTATCCCCTTGCAGTGCCTCACCCAAGACCCAATGGCAGGGACTTCCCTAGCGGTCCAGTGGCTAAGACTCCATGCTCCCAATGCAGGGGGCCCGGGTTTGATCCCTGGTCAGGAAACTAGATCCTGCATGCTGCCACTAAGAGTCTGCATACCGCAACTAAAGATCCCACGTTCCACAACCAAGACCTAGCCCAGCCAAATAAATATTAAAAAAAAAAAAAAAGACCCAGTGGCAGATGGGTGTCTCTGAACAATTAAGACCAATCATGGCCTGCAGTTCCCCCACAAAGACTCTTGGATTAGTCCAGAACCACAGGCTCCTCCGAGCAGGATGGAAAGGTAAATGGAGAAATGAATCATTAGAGAGGCAAATAAATGAATGATGAGGAATATTACGGTGAAACGTTGATTATCGTATTTCTAAGAATACCTTATAAAGATTAGGATCGAGAATCAGGGAGAAATTTGTCACAGAAGAAACAAGACCTTAGTTCTGTTTAGTCTTAGTTCTTCCTATAGACACTATAGGAAGTTGGAGATTTGGACTGTGAACCAGTCCCTGACTGAATGATTCTGAAGGCTTTGGGATTTGGGCTGAGGAAGGGTGAGTCAAGCTGGAGGTTCAGGGTGTATGCTGAGTCATTAGCAATTTGAGCTGTGTTCTTAACCAATCACCTGACCTGTTCCTGCATCACCATCACACAGTAGAGAAGATCCTGCTGACCGTGGAGAAAATTAACGAAACTTAGTGACACACTCTACAATCAGGAGCGCTGTCCTGTGGGGAGAAAATGGCTGTTTCCCAACCGTTGCTGCTTCCGCGTCTGAGAACTTAAGGACAACTGACCTCCTTGGTTGACCTATCAAACAGTAAGCGAAGTAGCCGCCAAATGCCACTAACCCCTGTTCAGTCAGTCCTCTTCTGTTCAGGGCTGAATGTGTCCTTCCCCACCCCAAATTCATATGTCGGGGTCCTAACCTCCAGCACCTCAGAATATGTATATTTGGGGATGGGTCTTTAAGAGGTAATTAAGGTAAAACAAGGTCATGAGGGTGGGCCCTAACCCAAGATGACTGGTTTCCATATTAGAAGAGATAAGGACACAGACACACATAGAGGGAAGACCACGTGAAAGCAGAGGGAGAAGACGGTATCTACAAGCCAAGGAGAGAGGCCTCAGGAGAAGCTGAACCTGCCAACACTTTGACCTTGGACTTTCAGCCTCCAGAGGAAGTAAATGTTTGCTGTTGAAGCCACCCTGTTCGCAGTACTTTGTATGAGAGCCAGAAAAACTAACACATCTTCCCGCTTCAGCCCAGGTTCAGCCTCCCTCCCGTGCAGCCAGATTCTTCAACTTGCTCCTCCAGCCCCTATCAGGTCCGGCCTTCTTCCTGAAATCCTAAGTCACCACATCGCGGTCAGTACTCCCCACTCCCTATCCACCCACCATCTTGCCTCTTCTTCAGAGAAGCAGGCCCTGGAGCCTTTGGTGAAAACAGTCAGAATAAAGAATAGGATTCTGGGTGTGGGAGGGATGGCAGAGTAAGGCAACCCATGGCAGCTAGAATCAGAGAGGTGACCCCCTCGACAGGTCACCGCTCCAGTTCACCGTGCGACCATGAAGCCAGTCCGATGGTGATCACGTCGAGAGCAAGGAACAGCAGGCTTCAGGATGGCAGAGAAGCCTGTTTCCCTCTAATCCTGGTGATCTCACTGGCTCAGGAAAACAACGTCCCTAGACTGTAATTAGCGCCCTATTTTTTTTCTTCCTGGATGGAGTGACTTCCCTTTTTCTGGGGGATGGAAGAGCTGAGTGTCAGTGAAAGTAAAACCCTTGCAGAGCAGGTGTGTGGGAAGGCAGCAAAGGTTTATGGTAGATTTATACCTTCCCTGTCCTACTGAAACAGCGGGGAGGCTGCCGGCTCTGTGTCTAAACTACCTACACTGAGGTGTGTGTAACCTGCTTAGTCACCTGCAGGCCGGCCTCATCTGTGGGCCCTGGGACTCCTGGTTCACCCCCTTTCTCGGGCACAATGTGAATTACAGCTAGTGTCAGGCACTGTGCCATGCAGGCAGTACATGTTAGTTATTAGGAGATTAGTCATACAATGACGCTTACATTCATTCATTAACTCTAACCTAAGAGGCTTGCAAGATAGGTATTGCTATCCCCCCAACACACACTTACACACACCCTTTATTTCAGGAAAAGACATTGAGGCTGAGAGAGGTTGACTGACTCACTCAAGATCACGCTGATGGGATGCGGAAGAATTTGGATTCAAAGTCCACACCCAGGTCCTCCCCACCAGCACCCCGGTGCGAGCAAACCCTGGTGGGCTCCGTAGGAACACAGGAACGGGCTGCTTTACCTCGTGGAAGGAGCTTCTTGCAGATAATACTCCGTATAGTGCAGACCCAGGTGGCACAGCGTCTGCCAGCTCATCTGAAAGAGGAAAGTCAGCCTGTGGACGTCCTGGGGGCCCAGCGAGTGGATCAGGACCACGGTGCACAGAGCGGGGATGAAGACCAGCACAGCGAAGGAACCCATGGCGGCTACTGCCAGGGCTTCTCCTACCACCAGGAGGAACAGGTACCTGGAACACAGAACGCCTTGGAGCAGTGCGACAGATGAGTCACTTCCCGTGGCAGCCCATCTGTGGAACCCAGTGGAGGTGGGCGCCCCCTCACCCCTACAGAAGTCACACTGTTGTCACTCTGCAGTATTCCTCCTGTTCTGAAGGAGAGAAACATGGAGGGTAGAGGCAGAGTCCATTTGTAAACCACTTCTGCAGGAGACAAATCTTGACTTCTGCCTCTGGGACCCTGGGCACCCCTCTTTGATGTCTGCCAGACCAGTGGGGAGACACCTGCCCCCAACAATCCTGTGGGGACTGGTCTGGAATGTTTCCCAGTAGGGTCACACCCAGCCCTGCGCTTGCTGCCCAACCAAAGTGATGGGAATCTAGGATCCAAGATCTAGGAGGACTCTAGATATCATCTCATACAGATGAGTCTCTTCCCTTTCCACAGAGCTGCACATCCTGGCCCTCAATGCCTCCCTTTGATAAGTGTTTGAGAACTCAATTACAAAGTCTTTAAGTGTATCGTTTAATAATTTTTGTCGTCTGCATACATAGTTTAGCCTATTCTCCAAATTCAAACAAATAAAACCATACAGTATTTGCTTATTTGAATAGAGCTTCTATCATTAGTATAATATTTTGTTTTTTTAATTTACTGAAGTATAGTTGATTTACAATGTTTCAGGTGTACAGCAAAGTGATTCAGTTATACATATGTATACTCCTTTTCAGATTTTTTTCTATCATAGGTTATGATAAGATATTGAGTGTAGTTCCCTGTGCTATACAGTAGGTTCTTGTTGTCTGTTTTATATATAGTAGCGTGTATATGTTAATCCCAAACTCCAAATTTATCTCTACCCCCTCCCCAGCTATCCCTTTGGTAACCATAGTTTGTTTTCTATGTCTGTGAGTCTATTGTCTATCTCTGTTTTGTAAATATGTTCATTTGTATCATTTTTTAGATTCTACATGTAAGTGATACCATGATATTTGTCTTCATATCTACCCTTAATCCTCTCTACTGTACTTTAAGTTCTCATGACTTGGTGCTTTTTGCAATGTTGTAAATACATGTTGTAAATGATGTTGTAAATACATCAGTGAAGTGGTTTGTGGAGCATGCCTCCTTTGGAAGCCAGCGGATGCCCTCTGGATCTGCAGAGGCACCAGAGTTTCCATATTATGAGGACTCAGCTCTTCTCTCCACAGTATATGGAGATTTGTTTGTTTTTTCCTTTTAACTGGTGCCTAGTTAATAAATCTGAACAAAGAGGCCAGAAAAAAAATCTGAAACAGGGACTGAGTGGTCAGGGACAGGAAAAGTGAATGAATCTCTATGTCACAGGGTATAGATCATGGCTCCTTGGCCTGTGACGCACACGCCTTTTGCAAGAATTTCTTTCTTTCTTGAGGGAGACGGCAGGTGTTTCAGTGTGCGAGGCTGTATTCCACAGGCCCTGGCCATTCCTGAGCTTCAGCCTATGCTTGGGATGACTCCTCCTCTACCCGCCCAAGCCTTCGCCTCCCTGCCATCGGAAAATAGGGGAGAACACTTATTCCTTACACAGCAGAGGTGAAACATGAAACAGTGCCCTCTCCCAAAGCAACTGCCCTGGGGATTTGTAAACATTATTATGTCTACACATGTACAATGCAGAATGCATGATTTTTTGGAGTGCTGATTTTATTCTGGGCATTGGGCCAATAATTCCTTTATATGAAATATCTTCATTTAACCCTTAAAACAATCCCATGAGGTAGGCATTATTATTTCCATTTTACAGATGAACTCAGAGAGTTTATTCACATACACAAGGACACTCAGGAAGTGAGGGACCGGGACTCACCAGGCTAACTCCCAAAGCCAGCAATCTTAACCTATGGGAATTAGCCCTAATTTTTGCACTTGTTTTGCTTTATTGTTTGTGATTCTTTCTCAATAGGAAACTTTTTTTTTAACAACTGCTTCCCTCGTCTCCTAAACAAAGGTAAAATGCCATCAACCAGTTGTGAAGATGTAATAACCTACCATAGGGCTTCCCTGGTGGCGCAGTGGTTGGGAGTCCGCCTGCCGATGCAGGGGACGCAGGTTTGTTCCCGGTCCCGGGAAGATCCCATATGCCGCGGAGCAGCTGGGCCCGTGAGCCATGGCTGCTGAGCCTGCACGTCTGGAGCCTGTGCTCCGCAACGGGAGAGGCCACAACAGTGAGAGGCCCGCGTATTGCAAAAAAACAAAACAACAACAACAACAACAAAAAAATAAACTACCATAGTTTAATCGAACTCAGCCATCCTGGTTGCTAGAAACAGCTAGATTTTACTTATGAATCCCCAATATATAAAAATCCTAGTTTCCAAAATAAGTGAATTATTAAGAGGTTGAACTTTGGCAATGGATTTTCACTTTACAAAAGGATATTCCATAGAACCTTTTTTTAAAAATAGGGAGTCTCTAATGTATTGAATTTACCAGGTATAAAAAAATCATTTCAATCAAGTTATCAAATCTCTAGTGACAAAAATTTTGGATCCCACATAGAGATAAAACTAATCGAACAAAATTTATTTTGACTTTTTTCATTTCTCTGAGAAATCATACAAAGGCATTAAAAGAATCACATAGTTGTATATTTAATAAAATTTAATTTTATTGAAAATGATAGAATTCCATGAAATTAAGACTGTTCAAGAACATCTGGGGCATATGGTTGATTTATAGATGCATCTATTTGGGGAATTCCTATATCACCCCAACATCCCTCTGTCCCCCATTTATTTTCATCCTTTTCCTACTTAATGTGACCCTATCAAACTTTGGCTGAGTCAATGCAGACATGATGTCAATTTCCAGTTCCGATTCACTCTATTAGACATAATCATGATCAAGCGATCAATAATCGGTGGCAGTGATAACTTAAAAACAACCAGTGTAATTAGTATTTAATATTCACATCTGCACTCCAACCTGGGCTTTTTGATCTACTATAGTATTCATAGACGTAAGAGCAAAATTAGCCATCAAACCTACCTGGCATGAGTGGAAAATGAATCCATAATGCAGAGATAATTAAAGAGAAGCGCAAAAGGAAAAGCAGCCACTTGATAAAGTGATACAGGATGGAGGAAGAACAGCTGAAGCCAATCCATCATGAACTGGAACAAAAGATACTGTCCTTTCCAGAATCCTTAACGGATGCTTTCCTGGAAATCTCAACCAGGTTCTCTTTGATCTTTTTATACGGTTTAGGAAGGCCTGGCTGAGCAAAAGGCAAACAAAAGCCCTGGAGATAAGCAGTATAAAAGTTGGCTTTCTGATAAAGGGAACTCACTATAGAAACCAAAACGCATCTGGTGTTAGATTACCTAGTAAGGATATGTATGAAAAGCATTGCTTTCAGAAGTTCTGGTTTTGTTTATGTACTGCAGTATTTGCCTTTCCAGTCATCTGACTTTCATATTCTTCTCACTAAGTAAATGGAAAATCTCATTTTCCAATTGTGGACAGTCAACTCACCCGACTGGGGAGGGGGAACGAACTGTGAGGAAGGGAGGCCAGTTCCCCCACCCAACCATTTCCTCCTTAGGCTCTTTATACTATTCCCTTATGCTATTTCTTCTCTTTTTTTTATAGTACCTAGTCACCACCCTTTATATACCTATTTCTCGATTAGTTTATTGCCCGTCTCCCTGCTGCAATGTGAGCTCTGCAAGGGAGGAACTTTGTTATGTTTATTGCTGTACCCCCCTACACCTAGAACAGTGCTGGATGCGTACGATGTACTCAGTAAGTACCCGTTAAAATTTGAAAGGATTTAAGGAAGCTTAAAGTGTGGAGAGGAACATTTAAAGAGAAGCTCTTCTTTAGGGTGTGGACAAGAAATCCAAGAGACACTGCCTACAAGCAAGACAAAAACAAGAGGCCAGGGCTTCCCTGGTGGCGCAGTGGTTGAGAGTCCGCCTGCCAATGCAGGGGACACGGGTTCGTGCCCCAGTCTGGGAAGATCCCACATGCCGCGGAGCGGCTGGGCCTGCGCGTCCGGAGCGTGTGCTCCGCGACGGGAGGGACCACAGCAGTGAGGGGCCCGCATACCGCAAAAAAAAAAAGAACAAGAGGCCATTTCTTGGCGGGTAGAGGTCCATCTACTGAGCCCAGAGCATTACAACGCCATCCCAGACCAGCCACTTTTCATCTCTGAAGGCACATGCAAGAGCAAGCAGCCTTAAATAAGGGACGGGAGAGTACAGCCTGATTCAAAAGCATCTTAAGGGCAAGGACCCCCTGTTAGTTGGAGACAGCTCTGCACAGAAGAGAAAACATGAAAGAAAGCCTCCAATTAGCTAGGGCACTCTGAGCAAATCAGTCACCTCTCTCAGACTGAACACCTTCATCTCAAAATTCTATATAATAATGACAGTTATTCAGCAGAATTGTGTTGTCTTCAACAGAACTGTTATGAAGATTAGATAACGTATGTAAAAGCATGGAGGATAAAGCTGGTTGGTTGAATGTAGTTGAAGGTAACACAATTGAATAGTAAAAATGATGAGCATTATTGGGCTACCATTTTATTTATTATTTTTTAAAATAAATTTATTTATTTATGTATTTTTGGCTGTGTTGGGTTTTTTGTCGTTGTTGCTGCTCACGGGCTTTCTCTAGTTGCAGCGAGCGGGGGCTACTCTTCGTTGTGGTGCGCAGGCTCCTCATTGCAGTGGTTTCTCTTGTTGTGGAGCACGTGGTCTAGGTGCGCGGGCTTCAGTAGCTGTGGCTCGCGGGCTGCAGAGCACAGGCTCGGTAGTTGTGGTGCATGGGCTTAGTTGCTCCGCAGCACGTGGGATCGTCCCGAACCAGGGCTCGAAACCATGTCCCCTGCATTGGCAGGCAGATTCTTAACCACTGCACCACCAGGGAAGTCCCTGGGCTACCATTTTATGACAGACCTGTGCTAAGCACTTGGAATAGAAGGATGAATAAGATACGGTTCCTGCCCTCAAGTAGCTCTGAATCTAGTAGGGAGAAGGAAATGGCAACAAACACTTGCATTAAAGAACTATAGGTGCAGTATACCACTGGCACACTGTACTGGACAAATAGAGAAGCAATCATCTGCAGAGATAAGGAAGTTTTTAAATGCAGGGGAAGTGGGGAAGGGGGAATGCTTAAACCGGCTCTGGAAGGATGTTTCCAAACAGATGGAAAGTTTATTCCAGGCCACAAATGGCACAAAGACCTAGACAAACAGTAGAGCAATTAATGGGAGAAAAGGGCTCCCTAAGCAATGAATAAGCTCACATCGTAGTAAGCATATTAAAATGCAACCACAACCCCCATTAAATATACTTGCTAGGTTCAGAAGAATTGAGTTGCACTTAATTTGTTAGGGAAAAGGTTATGCTTTTTGTCATTAAATTAGATATTTATTAATTCTTACTTGTACTTTCTGCATTTTGGAATCAGCATATTTTATTTGCAGGTCTCAAACATTTTATAGGTTCCCCGAAAGGCTTATAGGCCCTAGACACTGTAGCTAATATTGATAAAATGGTCCTTTTTACAAGCATGCCATGATGGTTAATTCTGTGTCAACTCAGGCTGTGCTGCTCAGCTGTTTGGTCATCACCAGTCTAACTATTGCAGCGAAGGTATTTTTGAGATGAGATTAAAATCAGATTTAAATCAGTAGACTTTTGGTAAAACATATTACCATCCAAAATGTGGGGGGTGACTTCCCTGGTGGCGCAGTGGTTAAGAATCCGCCTGTCAATGCAGGGGACACGGGTTCGAGCCCTGGTTTGGGAAGATCCCACGTGCCGAGGAGCAACTAAGCCGGTGTGCCACAACTACTGAGCCTGCGCTCTAGAGCCCGCGAGCCACAACTACGGGAGCCCGTGAGCCACAACTACTGAGCCCAGGTGCTGCCACTACTGAAGCCCCCATGCCTAGAGCCCGTGCTCCGCAACAAGAGAAGCCACCTCAATGAGAAACCCGCGCACCACAACGAAGAGTAGCCCCCGCTCCCCGCAACTAGAGAAAGCCCGCGCGCAGCAATGAAGACCCAACACCCAACACAGCCAAAAATAAATAAATAAAATAAACAAAATGTGGGTGGGCCTCATCCAATCAGCTGAAGGCCTTAAGAGCAAAGACTGAGGTTTCCCCCCCACAGAAAGCAATTCTGCCTCATAGAAACCCTGTCTGAATTTCCCACTTGCAGATTTTGGATTTGAGACTGCAAGATCAACTTCTTCCAACCTGGGGTTCTACGTAACTACGTGAGCCAGTTCCTTAAAATAAATGTGTGTCTCCCACGGCTTCTGCTTCTCTGGAAAACACTAGCACCCATGCCATGGAGGTCTTTTTTTTTTTTTTTAACATCTTTATTGGAGTATAATTGCTTTGCAGTGGTGTGTTAGTTTCTGCTGTAAAACAAAGTGAATCAGCTATACATATAACTCCATATTCCCTCCCTCTTGCGTCTCCCTCCCACCCTTCCTATCCCACCCCTTAGGGGTCACAAAGCACGGAGCTGATCTCTCTGTGCCATGCAGCTGCTTCCCACTAGTTATCTACTTTCTGTTTCTTAGTGTATATAAGTCCATGCCACTCTCTCACTTCGTCCCAGCTTACCCTTCCCACTCCCCATGTCCTCAAGTCCATTCTCTACGTCTGTGTCCTTATTCCTGTCCTGCCCCTAGGTTCTTCAGAAACTTTTTTTTTTTTAGATTCCATATATATGTGTTAGCATATGGTATTTATTTTTCTCTTTCTGACTTACTTCACTCTGTATGACAGTCTCTAGGTCCATCCACCTCACTACAAATAACTCAATTTCATTTCTTTTTATGGCTGAGTAATATTCCATGGTATATATGTGCCACATCTTCTTTATCCATTCATCTGTCGATGGACACTTAGGTTGCTTCCGTGTCCTGGCTATTGTAAGTAGAGCTGCCATGAACATTGTGGTACATGGCTCTGTTTGAATTATGGTTTTTTCAGGGTATATGCCCAGTAGTGGGATTGCTGGGTCATATGGTAGTTCTATCTTTAGTGTTTTAAGGAACCACCATACTGTTCTGTATAGTGGCTGTATCAATTTACATTCCCACCAACAGTGCAAGAGGGTTCCCTTTTCTCCACACCCTCTCCAGCATTTACTGTTTGTAGATTTTTTGATGATGGCCATTCTGACTGGGCCATGGAAGTCTTTCAAATTAATTTAGACAGACATTGCTTAAAAATGAATAGGTGTTTACAAGCTTGGAGACAACAGGATGTTTTAAATTCATCCATATATTTATTCAACATGTTTTCTTTGAGTATGAACTATGTGTCAGGTACTGTGGTCAGTGAGTAAAGAGTAGGGACAAACTCATATGGCCTTACTTTCATGGAACTTAGTCTTTGGGGGACGTGGTAAAAGAAATACAGCTGGTGATGGATGCTACCCTTATCCCTTGGAGATAACCAACAGTATAGCAAGAGTGACCTATTTTAAAGAAATTTTTATTTTATATTGGACTATAGTTGATTTACAATGTTTTACTAGTTTCAGGTGTATAGCAAAGTGATTCAGTTTTATATATACATATAAGAGTGACCTATTTCTGACTCAGTGGTCAGAGAGGCTTCTCTGAGAATGAAGGTCAGTTTCTTGTATCAACTGAGCTGGGCTACAGTTCTCAGTTATTCAATCAAACGCCAGTCTAGGTGATGTAGTAAAAGTATTTTGTTGATGTGATTAAATGCCATAACCAGCTGATTTTAAGGAATAGAGATTATCCTAGATAATCTGGGTGGGCTTGATTCAATCAGTTAAAAGGCCTTGGGGCAGAGCTGGAGCTTCCTGAAGAAAGTCCACCTGTAGACAGGGCTTCACTCCATGTGTTGGAGTTCCAGGCTGCCCTGAAGATTTCTCACCTGCCTAGCCAGCCCCACAATCACGCTGACCAATTCCCTGCAATAAATCTCTTAATATATTATCTCCTAGTGGTTCTGCTTCTGTGGTGGAACCCTGGCTGATATGCCCAGTATATGACATCTATCTGAGACTAGAGTCAGAAGTGGGGGGGGGGGGAGCCGAGGGCAGGTGGAAGCTGTTTGGGTGTGAGATTCAGCCTGGCTTCCTGGAGAATGAAAGTGTGATTAGAGAAAGAGGAAGAGAACATGAAATTAAAGAAGAGAGAACTGGGCAGGGGCTGGATTTTAAAAGGAATGGGAAGTAAAATAACTGTATTTGGTTTTTAAAGGATGATTTTAGCTACAGGAGAGTGGCTTGGATGGGGGTGTGATCTCAGAGGTCACGGGTGGAAGGGGCAGGCTACAGGGGGAGGTTAGATTAGAGAGGTGGCAGAGTAAATGATGCAAAGTGTAAGAATGAGATGTAGGAGCTGCAGAACTTGCCGGTGAATTATGTATGGAGAGGTGAGGACTGCCAAGGATGACTGTTGAGTTTCTTACTTGAGCAGCTGGGTGAATGGCGGACTCCTTTACTAGACAGAGATCAAATGACCAACTTGGATCCTCTGGAGAGAGGGCAAGGGCGTAAATCAAAAGCTCTGTTCTGGACATTTTAGGTTTCATAAGACCTTGAGGCACCCAAGTGGACAGGTGAAGTAGGCAATCGAATAATCAGCCCAGCAAGGAGGACAGAATTAGAGATATTAACCTGAGACCGACAGCAGGTAGAGGGTACTTAATTTACGGGAATAACGAGCTCACACTGAAAGGGAAAAGGGCCCAGCGTTTAGCAGTAAGATGCTTAAGGAAAGGAGACTGAGAATGAACAGTGGGTATAATGAGGTCACAATGACGTGCGTTGGATCAAACTAAACGGCTGTTTTAAATCCGAGTCCATCGATCCCCGGATTGCGCTAAAACCAGATGGTGGCCATGCACCGCCCCCTGGCACAAACCCGCTTACCCCAGCGAAGTGGAACCTTAAACCAGAGCCGGCCCCGCCCCGCCCCCGCGAGCAGCCCCAGGCTCCGCCCCTTCCCGATCCTGCCAGGCTCTGCAATCGTTCGTAGAGATCGTCGCTTTGCCCAGGCGGTTGTGTAGATCCAACTGGAGGTCAGGCCCAAACCATGGCGGAAAAGACTCAAAAAAGGTGGGTCGCTGCCTGAGAAAACCCTGTTCTGTCCTCTCCGCAGGGGTGGAACCTGTTCCTGGTCGCCTGTGGTGGGGCCTTAGATGGTGTCTTAGATCCCGGGCGCCCGGCTTAGACGGTTCCTAAGGCCCAGACCTGGGCGTCCGCGGAGGGAGGGGACGACGGAGTAGCGGTAGAGCGGCCTGGGAAGGTATACGGAATGCGGCTGGGTTCTCGGTCCCTCCGCGACCTCACCGGCGCTCCTCCGCCACGCGCCTGCGCGGAAGCGGTCTCGGGCGGGGCTGCGAGGGGAGGAGGGTGTTGTCCCCCGCCCCGGACACAGAGGACCGGTCCCCTTTCTTTCCGCTGCCTTCGGGGCGCCTGTAGCTGCCCTGTGTCCTCGACACACGTGGGAGTGCCGGCCGCTGCCCAATCCCTTCGTGCCTGTCGTGGGCGCTGTGTTTGTGTAGACGGGCTCCAGGGGGGCCGCACCTGGACCAGAACTAGCTGCTTTGTAGACGCGTGGGGACAGGCCCTGGGGTTGCTTCTCCAGTGGTCTTACTGGCTGGGCACTCTGGGTGGAAAGGAGCGGCTGGGAGGGGGACACGCTTAAGTTAAACTGTTTTCCACAGCAGTAGTGTTGAGCACTCTCTGGTGACTCTCTCTGAAAAAGAAAACCGACAAACCTTGTTTTGGGTGCCATAAATTAACATTTAGGTTTTTCTTCTCTTTAGGCAGGTAATTGTAATCTTTTTCATAAGATAAAGAGGAAAGGAATATTATGCACAGTATAGTGGTGTGCAGTGAAGATGAAGGTGGTGTTGATTGTTGTTTTAATAGGTAGGTCTTTGGCTAAGCCTTCTGCCAGCTGCCTGTTTCCCCGTCCGCCCCATCACTCCCAGGTACAGTGAGGTCTACGTGGAGATATTCGGACCACGTTTTAATTGATCTAGCGGTGAGTTTAATTATTCCTGCCTCACAAAGTGTGCTGATTGTAACACACACTGCCTGGAGCCTCTTCCTTCTGCATAAAACTGAAGACAGGGCATTTTTGAGTCTCACCTGTTGTCGCTTGCCCAGGATAAGTTAAACGTTAGATAATACTTTTTTCATAAAAAAAATCATAGCGAGAGGGAGGCTTGAGGGAATGGAAAACTGGGATGGGAAATCATGTCTAAAATGAGATGTTTATAGAGGTTAATTTATTTGTCCAGGGCTTAATAAAATTGCTTTTTTAAACACACAAACCAACTTGAAAAAACATTTACAAATGTTGATACATTCAAGGGCAGCATCATTCAGCTGTCACAGAAAGAATATCCAAAATGACAGGATGTTTCCAGGAAACTTTCAGCTAACAGAAAAGAGATGACTGGTGTTAGGATAATGATGTCCCGGAAATGAACTTTGCTTCAAGACGTTTAAAGTCTCTGGGTTTCAGTTTCCTCATCTAGAAAATGAGAGGTTTGGACCATTTTCTGTTTTCTACTTCATGTTACTGAAGTTTTTTCTTTCTTCTATTCAGTAGAAAGGTTTTATATTTTCTGTGGTTTCAGCAGACAAGTGACACATAGTAACCCAGATGGATCATTTTAAAATTTTATTAACTTGTTCCTTGTAGAAAGTCAGTGCCTGTTAAAATGATGGGAGCAGACATAGCTGTGTCTAATCTCAAGAACATTTCTTGAAGATAGACCCAGGGATTATTAGTGTTTGGTTTGATATTCTTTTTACTTAGAGCTTTAAAAATACTTTGTGGTAGGAAGGTTTGTTCACAGAAATTTATAGAAGAAAAATTCTTGCACGTCTTTTTTTAGTTTTTCACATCAGTAAGGAAGTGGTGATATTTAAAAATATTTAAAAATATTATGCATATACCTGGAGCTCCTAGCTGTGCTGTTCCTATATAATAAAAATATTTAAAAATATTTAAAATTTTAAAAAATATTAAAAATTTTTTTAATTTTAAAAAATTTAAAAATTTTTACAAATTTTTTACAAATGCTCATCACATAATCTTTCTGGTGTTTTTCTTTTTTCCCAGAAATCTTCCCTTTGAAGTCCTCTGTCAACTTTGCTCTCTAAGACTGATGCACAGCTGTTATCCTGATGTTTCCCTCTGTCCTTGCACGCTGGAGCCTCTGTTTCTAGAATCTGTCTTGTCTGTTGGTTTACTTTTATTTAGCTAAGTACATCCTTCATTAGCTTCATAATAAAGAGTGCATAGGAGATATTTTTTTTTAGAGTTTGCAAGTCTAAAAATGTCTTTATTTTCCTTCCGTAGTTGTTTGCTAGTTTGGCTGGATAAACAGCTCTAGGTTAAAAGTAGTTTTCACTCAGATTTCTGTAGGCATTGTTTGCTGGTGTTGTAGTATCCAGTATTGCTCTTAAGAAATCTGATACCATTCCGATTATTTCTTCCCCTCTGTGTGTGACTGTCCCACCCCCCACCCCTGGAAACTTTTGAGGATCTTCTCTATAGTGTTCAAAATTTTTATGATAATGGTACTTGCCCATGGGTGTTTTGCATTCACTGAGTCCTTCCGGAGTGGAGATTGATGGCCTTTGTCCTGGGGAATTTTCTTGTGTTATTCTTTCACAGTTTATTCTCCAATATCTCTATTTTCTCCTTTCAATATTACTTTTATTGGGATTACTTTTATACTTCATGTATTGGTCCTCTAACCGTCTTGCCTTTTCTCTCTTTTTTTTTTACATTTTGTTCTACTTTCTGGGAGAGCTCTTTTTTTAACCTCCATCCTTCTAGTGAATTTTAAATATTAGTCATGTTTTTATTTCTAGGACCTCTTTCTTAGACTCTGTTCCTTTTTCATAGGCTTCTGTCTTGATTTATGCAGTAGTGTCTCATTTCTCTCAATTATAAGTGTTGTGTGTTTTTAATGTTTTCTTCTACTATCTGAATTAACTGTGTTTCCTCAAACTATTTTTTTTTCCTGTTTGCTTTGGGTTTTTTCCTTCCTAGTTGGAGGCTTCCTGGATGTATCTGATAATGGCCTTCTGTCCATTCTGTCCATTGTTAAGCATGAGAACAGCACAGCTGGGAGCTCCAGGTATATGCGTAAGGCTTGTCCTCTGATGTGTTTCAGGGTAGAGCAAGTCAGGCAGGAAGCTGAGCTTTTCATTGAAGAACTCAGGATGTCTGGTAGTTTCTGTAGAAAAGAATCATCTTCTTATCTCCTTGCTGCCTGAAATTCTGTATGAGGCCAGGAAGGCACATGGGGAAGGGGTGCTGGTGGTCTCACTGTTGCTCTGCCCGTCATTGTCACCTGGCTTTGGCTTGATATCTTAAGTGCAGCGCCTCATGGAGGGGCCAGTCATCACCCAGCTGTGCCCCTGAGGATGGGTACGGGGGCAGACATCTGACTGCTTGGTTGCCTCACTTTTCTCCCCTTCCCTAGTGCCTGGTCCCTCCAAGCTAAGCCTCTCAGTGACTCTCTTCCTGCTGCTTACAGGCTTCTGAAAGTCTTGACATCTTTCATCTGCTGTTACCTCCTCTCCCTTGCTCTTTGGGAATAGTACTTCTTTTATTCCTTTACTGTTGTTTTAGTGGTATTTTGAAAGGAGAGATAAGTTGTCCATGTAGACCAGGGGTGGGCTAACTTTTTCTGTAAAAAGCTAGTATTACCTTGTTTTTATTGTTAAGGAGTACATAGTGTTCCAGTAAGCTGGTGGCAATATTTTATTTCATTACCTCTCCCTTTTTATGGCTATCAAGGTTATTAACAATGAATGTTTCACTGTTCTGAATAATATTATAATGACCAATTTGTACATATATTTTCCTCCTATTGAATTCTTGATGATAGAACTCCAGAAATAGATTTCCTAGATCACACATTATGAATATTTTTATGATTCCTGATGCATATTGGTACAGTAATTTCAAAGAGGTGTCCTGATACTGCCACCAGAAATGTCCTAGTGTCTCAGTTAAATTACAGCTGCATCATCATTGGATAGCTGTCATTAAATGAAAAACAAAACACCTCATCACCCTGAACAAACTAATATGAGATAAGAAATGGGCCAGAATATAACCATATTGAATATTCCAAGTATTCACATTTATCTCATAACACAGCCTTTCATTTCTTCCCTCCATTGACTTGTGTCATGTTTCTGCTGGTACGATATCAAGCATCCTGGGTGTAATATGACACAGAACAGTTAGAACAGTGGTCTAGAAATATTCTAACCCATGCCATTGTGAATATGGTGTAATCAGGTTATATTTGTGATAGCAGTTTATTTATTTGGAGACTGAAAGTAATGAGAAGTAATGCTAATGAAAAATAATCATTTTTTCCTTGGTTAAAGAGGATTGTTGCTGAAGCAGTGGGAGAAATGATTTGAAGAACAGAAAAACTGGCCTTAAAGGGAAACTAAGGAGTCTAAAATTCATTAAATGATACAAGTTACATGAAAGTATTTTTAGATAAAGGGGGAGACCCTTTTAGGGATTATGATTTGAGGGGGACTTTTTCAGGAAAGTGGATAAAGTTTCACCCTGATTATGGAAACATATCCAGGACTTCTTTAGTACCTGGCCTTAAGAAAATTTGATCAGCTGTTGATTGATTGATTGGATAGGTAATGCATTTGTGTGATTCAAAATGCAAACAATTTAAAAAATGATATATAATGAAAAAATTCCATCTACCTTTGTTTCCCTGCTATCTAGCTCCTCTCTCTGAAGGCAGTGAGTATTGATTGTTTCTTACCTGTTCTTCCAGAGATAGTTTGGAAACATCCAAGAAAATACAAATATTAAGCAGTTACACACTAGTACCACTGTACACATTGCACCAGTTGTAAATGATGCTCAAAAGTCATTTCAGAAAAGCTGAATGTGCTAAACACTTAAGTATTTTATTAGAATGGTAAGGTTGTCTTGTTTAAGTTCGTGTTACATATAATGAAAATTTTCAGTCATCAAGGAGGACAAATTTTAAAAACATGAATCTGTTTCAGAGTAAAACATTTGAAAAAATAAAACTTTGCAATAATATTTTTTAAAATCAAAGAAGTATCCAAAAAAGACATGAAACACAAATAGAAAGTACCATTAAATTTGTTTATAGTATCTACTGTATGTTAAAAATAAGCAAGTAGGGACTTCCCTGGTGGTACAGTGGTTAAGAACCCGCCTGCCAATGCAGGGGACACGGGTTCGAGCCCTGGTCCGGGAAGATCCCACATGCCACAGAGCAACTAAGCCCGTGTGCCACAACTACTGAGCCTGCTCTCTAGAGCCCGCAAGCCACAACTACTGAGCCCGAGTGCCACAACTACTGAAGCCCGCACACCTAGAGAGAGCCCATGCTCCGCAACAAGAGAATCCACTGCTATGAGAAGCCTGCACACCGCAGTGAAGAGTAGCCCCCGCTCACAGCAACTAGAGAAAGCCCGCGCTCAGCAGCGAAGACCCAATGCAGCCAAAGATAGATAAATAATTAATTAAAAATAAATCAATAAATAAGCAAGTATTTTCATACATGAATATTTATAGAACTTAATGATATTGATATGAGTGAATCATTGCACTCTAGATTTCTAGTCCTTGCTGATGGTGATACAAATATTTAAATATAAATATGATATTTACTGAAATGAGAAAACAATTTTTTGAAAAATTTATAAATCAAGGCTGTAACATGCAAGTCAAGAAAACTTCAACTGTTGTATACCAGGTTTTAGTAATTTACTTGAAATGCAAAGTTCATGTCTTAGAAGAAACTTTGATAGGTTTTGTTTATCTTGTAGAGCTAGAACATGGCAAGGATGTCTGGTTTCAACACTCTTCTACTTAATATCATACTGGAAGTCTTAGCCAGGACAATAAGGGAAGAAAAAGAAATAATATGAATACAAATTGGAAAAGAAGAAATAAAACTGTCCCTATCCACAGATAACAAAATTGTTTACATGAAACTGGTTTACATGGAAAATCCCAGAGAATATATAAAACTACTTGAACTAAGTGGGTTTAGCAAGGTTGCAAGATACAAGGTCAATATACAAAATTATTGTATTCCTATAAACTTGCAATGAACAGCTAGAAATCAAAATTTTGAAAAATCCACACAGATATAAAATAGAAATATCTAAAATGGTATTGTTATTTCATAGAAACTGAGAGCAGATTTAACACCATGAATAATATCATTACTACTAAGAAAGATTATTAATGACTACGAGTTACTTAGCGAGTGTCAGTTAAATGGGGAAGTCATTGGTACAGTTCCTCATGTCAGCTCATGGCTCAGCTAGGGCAGCACTTAGCTAGATTCAGCTGTGTCCAACAAAAGACCACAGCAGAATATCAAAAACATTAATAAATTATTTGGAAATTATTAATTTTTTGAATAGTTTGCACTACAATTTAGATCACTTGATCAGCAGTTTTATCATATACATAGAGAATAAATAGGAATGTTTAGAAATTTTAAATTTCTACATTGGGGCTTCCCTGGTGGCGGAGTGATTGAGAGTCCGCCTGCCAATGCAGGGGACACGGGTTCGTGCCCCGGTCCGGGAAGATCCCACGTGCCGCGGAGCGGCTGCGCCCGTGAGCCATGGCCGCTGAGCCTGCGCGTCCGGAGCCTGTGCTCCGCAACGGGAGAGGCCACAACAGTGAGAGGCCCGCATACCGCAAAAAAAAAAAATAAAATAAATTTCTACATTGATTTCTATATTACTATTACATTGCTGCATTGTTAAATATTTTGAACGAACATTCTTTTTCCTCTTCTTTTTTTTTTATTTTTGCGGTACGCGGGCCTCTCACTGTTGTGGCCTCTCCCGTTGCGGAGCACAGGCTCCGGACGCGCAGGCTCAGCGGCCATGGCTCACGGGCGCAGCCGCTCCGCGGCACGTGGGATCTTCCCGGACCGGGGCACGAACCCGTGTCCCCTGCATTGGCAGGCGGACTCTCAATCACTCCGCCACCAGGGAAACCCTCTTTTTCCTCTTTTTAACCAAGATACTGGTATGTTACTGTCCATCTCTGGCTTTGATTTTGTTGACTTAACAATGTAGCTTGGAGATCATTCCAACTCTTTACATACAGGATTATTCATTCTTTATTATGCTGTATATTAGTTCATAGTATACCATAATTTATTAACAGTTCCCTACTAATGAATATCTAGATTGTTTTGAGCTTTTTGCTATTTAGAAACAATGTTGGTGTTAAAAGAGTCCAAAGCCTCTTTTCCTCTCAAGCATTTTAAGAACGCATGATAAATAATTTTCGCTCAGTGGATGGTGTGCCACCTGAGAAGTTTATAATATATTAAATCTTACAGTTTATTTTTCATTTTTCCCTCAATTTGTTTTAACCTTTTTCTCATTGCAGTGTCAAGATAGCTTCTCTAACAGTATTTTTAAACTTTACGCGTGATGAATGTTACCTTTTTTTCCTACAGTGTGAAGATTGCACCTGGAGCAGTTGTGTGTGTAGAGAGTGAAATCAAGGGTGATGTAACTATAGGTAAGAAAATAGCCTATTAGTGTTGTTTCTCAAGAATTGTGATTTATTTCAGTGCTTTACAATTCATTAGGTATTATTTTCTATGTTTGACTGATGCCCTAATTTTATTGAGAAACAGTGTATTTCTCTAAGTGTTTAATATTTCTAAAAGAATTTAGTGTGATGGAGTCTATATTTAAACTCATGTCTGATAAACTAACAAGGCAATATAATAAAGTCTTTTATTTGAGAGACAGCTATTGTGTACCTACTATGTGCCAGGCACTGTGCTAGCACTAGGGACCCAGCAGTGAACACAGCAGACAAAGGTACTGCCTTCACAGAGCTTACATTCTATTAAGAGTATAAACCACGGAGTCTGACAGACTTGGGGTAGCATCCTCGCTCTTAACCTGCTGAGTTACCTCTGGCATGTCACTTAACCTGTCTCATTTTCCCCATCTGTGTAATTGTGTGTATCAGAATTAGGTTCAACTGCTTGTAGTGGTGGCTTACACACTCAAAGGTTTACTCCCTTATGTAAAAAGCCCAGGGGTAGGCAATTCAGGGCCTGTCAGTTGATTGTCTGGGAACTCCAGCCTTGCAGGCCAGGATGTGATGGCTAGAGCACGAAGAGTGATCTTGGATAAGAAAGGGGAGGAGCGGAGACAAAGGGTGTACCTCCCAGTGCATCAGCTCCCCTTAAATAGTCTTCCTGAAAGTTCCACATGGTCTTTTGCCTTGGTCTCGGTCTCATGGACACACTTAGCTACAGAGAAGGCTGGGAGATGTAGTCTGAACTGGACACGTTGCTGCCCCCTTATTGGGTTCTGTTACAAGGCAAAAGGAAAGAATGGCTATTCAGTGGTAGTTAGCAGCTTTTGTCACAGGCAAAATAGGAGTGCCTCCCTCAGAGGCTTTTTTGTTTGTTTTTTTTTTTACCTTATAGGTTTTTGAAGGATTAAAAATAAAAGAATATTTGTGGGGCTTCCCTGGTGGGGCAGTGGTTGAGAGTCCGCCTGCCGATGCAGGGGACGCGGGTTCATGCCCCGGTCCAGGAAGATCCCACATGCCGCAGAGCGGCTGGGCCTGTGAGCCATGGCCGCTGAGCCTGTGCGTCCAGAGCCTGTGCTCCGCAACGCGAGAGGCCGCAACAGTGAGAGGCCTCACGTACCGCAAATAAATAAATAAATAAATAAAAGAATATTTGTGAAAGTCATTGCCCAATACCTAACAGATAGTAAGCACTCAATAAACGTTGGCTAATCACACTGTAAAATCAGTGTAGCCTTGTTAGAGGTAAAGTCCAACATTTAAATCAAATGAACAATTTAACATGAGGCAACTTGCTTATATGAACATGATTAAATTCCCCCAAATGCACATTTTAGCACATTCTAGTTCTTTTACATGTGTTTTCACTGGACATGGTGCCCTGGTAGCTTTATTAACGTGAGCCCATCCTTACTAGCCACTGTGTGTTGCTGGAGTAGAGCTTTCAGGGAATTAAGTACACTTTCAGAGAGTAGATATGCCTTGTTCCCTTATACTAACAGTATCTGCAAAAGAAAAAAAAATTTTTTTTAATTTTAGTAAGTCTAAGCCTCCAGCCACTTCAGGCATCATGTCTTATAAAACCAGTTAAGATTGTGCCTGTACTGGGGACTTCCCTGGTGGCCCAGTGGTTAAGACTCTGCACTCCCAATGCAGGAGGCCTGGGTTCGATCCCTGGTCAGGGAATTAGACCCCACATGCATGCCACAACTAAGAGTTCGCATGCCATAACTAAGGAGCCGGCAAGCCACAACTAAGGAGCCCGTGAACCACAACTAAGGAGCCCGCCTGCCGCAACTAAGACCCAGCGTAACCAAATAAATAAATAAAGGAAATACAGCATTAAATTACTAAAAAGATCATGCCAGTATTATGGAACATCATTAGGAATTTGCCAGGTTGGATTTATTTAATTATAATATTTTAAATTGACAGAGTTTCAAAGTTTAGATGATGGCTCTTTCTTTCCAGTGCTGTATTAACTCTTTGTTAACTCTTAACACTTGCAAACTTTTTATGAGGAGAAATTATGATGGTCACATGTTTATCAAAATGTTCCTGTGCATTTTGCCTTTTTTTTTTTGGCCTCATGTGGGCTCTTAGTTCCCCAGCCAGGGATTGAACCCGAGCCCCCTGCATTGGGAGCACGGAGTCTTAACCACTGGACCGCCAGGGAAGTCCCTCCTCTGCATTTTTATTCTAGTATTTTTATGGTTTTCTTCATGATTCGAGGAATAACATCTAATAGTAGCCCACAAGGTGTTCTGTAATTAGAAGGAAAATAAATTATAATACTTACTTTCCCTCTCATTTCTACTTCTTCCTCACTTTAAACAATAAGTGTTCAGTATCTACTGTATAGTAGATATATAAATGGTATAAATGTCTCTACAGGCATAAATGTGCGCACAGGTATACATATATGTTTGTGTGTGTTTGTGTGTGTGTTTCAGATTTGAAATAACAGGTCCTGTCCTTGCAAAGCATCCCTAGAATAGCAGTAAAGGCTTTATCCTGTGAAAAGGAGAGCTGGACCACTACATAGGACTGGGGCCTGGAGGTTTCAGGAATCAGCGCTCGCTTTTCTGTTTCCCCTCTGTCTTTTGTTCCTTTGTGCTTCTCCCCTTTGTTTATCCCTTTTATCCTCCTGCCTTCTGTAAATGTTGAAATTATGTAAAGAAATACAGTATTTAAATCTACTTTCCATGTAAGCTCATTACCATCTGATGATGCACAACTTTGATGGTTAAAATATAAAATGATTGTTCAACACAGATTTTCAGTGACGGATTGTAGCATAAGAAATGGTAATTTTTTAAAAACTAGTGATTTGAAGTTTATCATAGAATGGATCTAAGTTAATATTTGTTGGGTTTATTTTTGACCCAGTTTTTTAGAACAAGAAAATTTGCTCACATTACAGAAACATCTCAATTTTTGAAATTAAGGAAAGGGGCTTCCCTGGCGGTCCAGTGGTTGGGAGTTTGCCTTCCAGAGCTGGGGACATGGGTTCGATCCCTGGTTGGGGAACTAGGATCCCACAGGCCTCGGGGCAATTAGGCCCACGCACCGCAACTCTTGAGCCCATGCCCATCCCCAGACTAGAGAGAAGCCCATGTGCTGCAGCTAAGACCTGATGCAGCCCAAAAATATAAATAAATAAATATTTTAAAAGAAAATTAAGGAAAAGATTCAGAAGTGATATAGTGACCCAGTGTTCTGTGTTACACAATTCTTATCTCATTTTCATTGTGCCTGTTTCTTATCTCTAATTTTATATATAAACATCAAAATTTTCCAGTATTGGTATTTAGTCATTTCTATCATGTTATATTTGGTATAAAATTATCTCTTATCTTTTGATACTATTAATTCATTTTTCTGATGTAATACATCAGATTTAAAAAGCTCCTGGGAGATATAAAGTTAAATCAAAGCTGAGAGTAGAGATAAGTTATCTGATTAAATCTCACTCTCCCTACCATGTTGTGTTTTTTTATTTTTAGTGTTGTGGGGTTTTTTTGGGGGGGGGTGAAATTTTCTTCTTAGGGAAACTTTTATTTTCTTATTTATTTTTAATAATTTTTATTGGAGTATAGTTGATTTACAATGTTGTGTTAGTTTCTGCTGTATAGCAAAGTGAATCAGTTATACATATACATCAATCCACTCTTTTTTAGATTCTTTTCCCATATAGGTCATTACAGAGTACTGAGTAGAGCTCCCTGTGCTATACAGTAGGTCCTTATTAGTTGTCTATTTTATATGCAGTGGTATGTATATGTCAGTTCTGATCTCCCAGTTTACCCCTCCCCCTCCCTTTTCCCCCTGGTAACTGTTTGTTTTCTACATCTGTGATTCTGTTTCTGTTTTGTAAGTAAGTTCATTTGTACCATTTTTTTAGATTCCACATATAAGCAATATATGATATTTGTTTTTGTCTGAATTACTTCACTTAGTATGATAATCTCTAGGTCCTTCCATGTTGCTGCAAATGGAATTATCTCATTCTTTCTTATGGCTGAGTAATATTCCATTGTGTGTGTGTGTGTGTGTGTATATATATATATATATATATATATATATATATATATATATATACTACATCCTCTTTATCCATTCCTCTGTCAATGGACTATTTTTCAACTTATGGCTGTTTTTGTTTTTGCTTAATTTATCAGAACAACTAATGTAAGTCTTCTGTTACAGTATGAGATTTGAACACTTAATAAGCTCTGTTTTCTGGCTTAAGTGGCAATGAATTTAAGTGTAGTTTAATTAATAGATTTTTCAGGATGTTTTACATAACTTATTATTCCCTTATCAGTTTTACTCTTACCAAATTATTCCATTCTGAAATATTTGAGGAGCAAAGTAATTTTTTCCTTTGCTATATTTCAGTTAGTAGAACTTTAAACCTGATCTTCTGTTTTCCTAGAAAATCAGGTATTTGGTTTATCAAAGTAACTAGTCCGAAACTTTGAAGTATTGTCCTTAACCAGAAACCCTATGGCTGTGGCTCTGCAGGAACCTGACCCTTTCATTAGAGGCAGCTAGGAAACAGACCTTGGGAAAAATAACAGCACTCTCGTTAATTATAATTTGGGTATATATTATAATCATAGTATGAAGCCTGTTTTTAATTAGTTTGCCTTGATTCATGGGCCATGCATTATTTCCTGAAAATTTTTTTTGAAAGCTGAAAAACATTTCAGAAAGGTAGCTCTGAGCACAGTCCTGTAGTCCTGTTACAGGGTGAAGGCAGACTCCTGGGGTTTAGGACAGGGCTTGGTGGGACATCGTAATGTGAAGGCAGAACTGAGTACAGTGGCAAAGCTTTGTGATGGAAGCACTTTGTCCCACTTATTCTGTCATTCTTTCCATTAGAGTTTTTAATATAAGCTTTCCTTTTATTGTGGAAATCTTTTTTAAATTGAGGTAACATTGGTTTATAACATTATGTAAGTTTCATATGTACATTATATGGAAATCTTTTTCAATAAAGCAGAACAGTGGCTTTGACTTGAGAAATTCATTGAATATAAAGCAGTTCTTAAAGATACTTCAGCTTACAGGTCAAAGGAATTGTTTTCATTTTCAAAAGAGACCTTGTGGCTTTTGGAGCTATTTATTGACATATGAAAATGTCCACAAAGATTGCTTTCTGTGGCAAAGATAGACAGGAAAAATGCCCTTTACTAAATGAGGGGAATGGAAATTTGATGCAAGGAATGTCTTTCTGGCTGGGTTGCGTCAAGCCCGGCCAACCATTTAGAAAAATAATTCATCAGCCAGTGAGGCAGCTCCGACTCTAGACACACTTATCCAAACAAGGAGATAAGCCAAATAGGGTTTCAGCACATTTGGTAAGAAAATATACAAACTGCCCCGCCAGAAAGAGCGCCAAGAAAGTTCACAGCAGCCTTTAAAAAAAAAACTTTCCATGGTGACAGATTTTTATTGTTAAAGCATTTTAACCTCAAGACCCTTCAGCTTGGTTTGAATTCAGACCCATTCTAGGTAAAAATGCTTCTTGCGTGCAGAAAAGTATGGAGCAGACTGTGCTCACATTCCAGTGTCTTGGACTAGTGCTCAGGTTGCCGGGCTGTCTGGTGGCTGCGCAGAGACAAAGCCTCACTCACCTAAGTCAGAAAGTTCCTTTAAGGAGTTCACCAAATTTAAGTCTTAGCAGTCACATGTCCTGTGGTTCATATACACATACTAACCTCTCTAGTCTCTGCCCAAAAAAGACCTACAAGAGGTTAAGGGAAGCTATTCAGTTTATTGTCACCCATCACCTTGTTGTTAACATCACAACTTGAAGTAGATAGTTTTCATGTTTCAAGTCATTTCAGCCCTGAACTCCAAGACTTGTAGTTTGGCGGTGTGGCCACCAGGTGGAGGTGTTGTCCTAAACACAGGTCTCACAGCAGCTGCTCACAGGTCTCATAATGCTTTATATCCCAAGGCAAGGCCATCAGATTTATAACCAGTTTTCCAGTTACTTACTAACAAACTTATTAATAATGATAAAAACAATAACAATAATAAACACCTGGCTAAAATAGCCCCAGCATTATTTTTAAAAATTGTGTAAGAAGACATGGGATTTGGGATTATTTAATTTTTAAAAATTTGTGCTCATCTTTTTGGGTTTCTTTTGTATAATCAACATGTATTATATTATTTTTGAAAGGGAAAGATGAAAATACCAATTGTTTTCAAAGCTGTACTTTAGAGGAACTTTTAAAGGAGCACAGGTCCCAGTGGTACTTTTGTCTTATTAGCCCTTTCTCAGGTAGCTTCTTGCAAGGCTGCTTGTTGTCAAAAGTACCAGCAGAATATCTAGTGCCTCTGGCTAATTATATAGCTGTGGCAAAGGATCTGCTTTCTGTCACAGCCATGACGATCTCTTCCTCCTGTCAGATTTTTAATGCTGGCAATGGAAAATTATTCATTTTATTAATTATTAATCTTTTTCACTATCTTACAGTATGGTGAAGAATTTTCCTCCCTGGTTAAAAAGAGGTTTTACCCCAGTACCTGAGTATCAGGGAAGTAAAGCACTCACTTTTCTTTTGTTTCTCAGACCAGAAGGAGTTATTTTGTTTACTGTGATAAAGTTCTTAGCTCTTAGTGTCAGGTTATGATGAACTTCCCATTTTGAAGAACTATGATCTCCTTTTCAAACATTATTTTATATAATCCACACTTCAGCCCAGTGAGGTAGGTTATCATACTCATCTTTTTTTTTTTTTTTTTTTTTGCGGTACGCGGGCCTCTCACTGTTGTGGCCTCTCCCGTTGCGAAGTACAGGCTCCGGACGCGCAGGCTCAACGGCCATGGCTCACGGGCCCAACCGCTCCGTGGCATGTGGGATCTTCCCGCACCGGGGCACGAACCCGTGTCCCCTGCATCGGCAGGCGGACTCTCAACCACTGCGCCACCAGGGAAGCCCCTCATCTTTTTATAGATGAGAAAACTGAGGCATTTGAGAGATTAAGCACATAGCCTTTAAGTGATAAAGGCCAGAGCCTGGACTTTGTAGACAAGGGGTGGGGTGCTAGCTGGGGCTTTAATTATAAAGAACCTAAAATAGAAAGATCGTGTCCCTTTATCATGGAATATTTTGATGTAAAATGTAAATCTGGTATTGTGCAAACTACAGATTTAAATTGGTTCACATGGCTGGAAGACCTGTAAGAAATTTCTCATTTCAAAGGAATCCAGTGTTTGTTTCAGAAATGTTTTAGCACCTCTCCCCAAAAGTGTTAACTTCTAAATGCCCCTTATTAAGGGATTGGTTAAATAAACTATGGTATATTCATATGATGTGAAATAATAATCAGCCATTAAAAAGAATAGCCAGCTAGATACTTATATGGAAAAACCACCATGACTTACTAGGTGAAAAAGCAAATTGCAGAATAAGTACTATTCCTTGTTTTTTTGAAAAAGTATGTACTTGTAATTCGTATTTTTTCTCCTTTATTTTTTAACTTTCTAATGAAATATATTTTATATACAGTGATATTTACAGATTTTAAGTATATAGTAGTACTTAAGTCTGGAATAATACTCCAAATTTTTAAGAATAGTTATCTCTAGGTGGGATTAGCAAGAGGAGAGAGGATCTTTCACTTTTGGCTTTGATTGAGGTTTTTCTAATGAGTATGTATTCCTTTTATAAGTGTGTGTGTGTTTAGCAAAGGAAAAAGGCACACGTGGTCACAGTCACGGTCGCCTTGAGAAGCTTCCCGTGGATCTCAGTGATCCCGTCTTCTATTCTGAAATCTCCTATCCTGAACAGGAGAATTTGCCAGGGAAATTGTACTTTAGTAGCTGAGAATGTGGGGAGCCAGAGGTGACAGAAATAACAAAGCCACTCTCTGTGCATCCTTTGACTTGGGCCCCACCCTCTTTATCAATCCCGAGCTCTTCATTGTTAGGGAAAAAAATAAGCTGCACCGAGATTCCTTCCAATTCTCTGGGCACCTGGAATGCCTCTTTATTTTAATACATTTTTGAGCAAGCATGTTAAGTATTCCCAATTTTTAAGATAACAAGCTCAAAAGGGCAAATATAGCACACATTCCTTTTTGTTTCCCTGTAACATACAGCCCTGCCTGTCACAAGCAGATAATGATTACTGAATAAATTAACAAGTTATTAATATACTTTATTAAAACAATAGAATACTGAATTTCATGGACAGTGCCATCTATCTGACGCCCCTCCTACTTTCTGTCAACACTTCTGCCCACCCTCTCTTACTTTCAGAGTCAGTTACTTCCTGTCCGCTTGTTTACAGATAAAAATGGCCTTGGTATGGGTGGGTGGGCGGGCGGGTGTTGGAGAGAACGGCTGCCTCGAGAGATTCTGTTTTCTCACTAGTGGTTTCATTATCACCCAAATGCTAGGCCTATAGGGAGGAGATGTTACCGGATTTAGGCAGTGCAGTGCCTCCTTCATCCTGACCCGCCAATGGGCTTGATGAGAGCCCTTCCTGCCCCTCGACTTGAGGTTGGAGTCACTGCCTCAGGTCTCCTTTTATCAGAGTCGTAGGACTCCAGTAACCATGCTTGGCTCCTTCCTCTGCCTGCCGTTACCCCTTTCACCTGGTTAAAATCACATCCTAGACCAGTAGGGATGGTGACAGAGTAACAAAGCTAAGGTTAGTCTCCATATTTTCTAACTCTCATCTCGCCCATATTTCCTCTTAATCCCTTAATAAAAGGACTAATTTTGGGCTTCCGTGGTGGCGCAGTGGTTAAGAATCTGCCTGCCAATGAAGGGGACACGGGTTCGAGCCCTGGTCTGGGAAGATCCCACATGCCGTGGAGCAACTAAGCCCGTGTGCCACAACTACTGAGCCTGAGCTCTAGAGCCCACGAGCCACAACTACTGAGCCCGCGTGCCACAACTACTGAAGCCCGTGCGCCTGGAGCCCGTGCTACACGACAAGAGAAGCCACCGCAATGAGAAGCCCACGCACCGCAACAAGGAGTAGTCCCCGCTCGCTGCAACTAGAGAAAGCCTGCATGCAGCAACGAAGACCCAACACAGCCAAAAATAAATTAATTAATTAAAATAAATAAATTAATTAGCTAATTAAAAGGACTAATTCTGTAATGCGCTAGCATAAGAAAGCACCAACATTGTAAGCAAAGAGAGCCTTACCTTTATGAGGGAAAGGAAGGAAAGGAATTAATTTTTATTGCTGTCTACGTGTCAGAATACTATGTCTACAAACATTATTTCATCTAATTCTTAAAACAGCCCTGCAAGACTGTTATTATCACCGCCCCCATTTCACCGCTGAGATAACAGAGGCTTCAGAACAGAGGGTGAGCCAGGGCTGTCCGGCTCCAAAGCGTGTGCTGTCTCCACTCACCTCGGCTTGAGATTTGGCACGAACGGCAGTGATAACATTTGTAACGTGCCTAGTGTGGTGCCTGGCACCTATTTTAGGAAACGTTCCTCCCAACAGCCTCCTTGGAAGCGCAGCCTTCAAAAGTAATTTCTTTTCACCATACTTTTAACAGGACCCAGGACAGTGATCCACCCTAAAGCACGAATCATCGCGGAAGCCGGGCCCATAGTGATCGGCGAAGGTAACCTAATAGAAGAACAGGCGCTCATCATAAATGCGTGAGTGAGACTCTTACAGATGCTCTGAATCAGGTGCCACAGTGTTTCCATTCATTTCAGCCCCATCTCTAGGGACCTTTTACAACTGACATCTGGAAAGCCCACTATTTGAGAACTAGGGAAACACTAAGCATCTTTTTCTTTTTTAAAAAAATTAATTAATTTTTAGCATCTTTATTGGAGTATAATTGCTTTACAATGGTGTGTTAGTTTCTGCTTTATAACAAAGTGAATCAGCTATACATATACATATATCCCCATATCTCCTCCCTCTTGCGTTTCCCTCCCTCCCACCCTCCCTATCTCACCCCTCTAGGTCGTTACAAAGCACCGACCTGATCTCCCTGTGCTATACAGCTGCTTCCCACTAGCTAGCTATTTTACATTTGGTAGTGTATATATGTCCATGCCACTCTCTCACTTCATCCCAGCTTCCCCTTCCCCCTCCCTGTGTCCTCAAGTCCATTCTCTACGTCTGCGTCTTTATTCTTGTCTTGCCCCTAGGTTCTTCAGAACCTTTTTTGTTTTGTTTTTTTAGATTCCATATATATGTGTTAGCACACGGTATTTGTTTTTCTCTTTCTGACTTACTTCACTCTGTATGGCAGACTATGTCCATCCACCTCACTACAAATAACTCAATTTTGTTTCTTTTTATGGCTGAGTAATACTCCATTGTATACATGTGCCACATCTTCTTCATCCATTCATCTTAAGCATCTTTTTCAACACAAGTAATTAGTAAATGAGGAAAGCACAGACCAGAGGGGTAAAGAGACTTGTCCAAGGTGAGATAGCTCGTAGGTGGATGACTAGAATCTCCGAGTCTCGGTCTGATAATCTTCCCCTTACGTATGACAGCCTCTTCTGTTCCTGAAGCGAACATTTCCTGAGGATACCCCCAGTGGCCCAGTGCTGTGCTCACTGCCTCAGATAGTCTTTTAGTTGGATGTCTTGGTTCTGGCTGCAATGTTATTACTCATACCCAGACATGTGAACTTAAATCTGATATATATTTTCATATGCTTTGAGGGATAACACTCAGAATTATATTTGAAAAATTGGGGGTTCTAGAGGCAATTTTTAAACTTTATAAAATATTAGAACATGTACATGATCTTAGTGAACTAGACTATAATACCTGTGAAATTTTTATAAGCATTTGTAAAGCTTTCTAGGTAAAATTTTGGCAGGAAATTCAAGCTTATACCTAGTTTATAGCAACAGTGTATGGAATTTTTAATAAAGACCTTGGGAAAATACTTAACTGTGATAAAGAGATTGATTTCTCTTAATGCTTACTTAGGATTTGGGAGTTTCTTACTATATTAAACAGTTTCTTTTTAAAATATATTTTGGCACTTTTAGTGTAAGTCAATTAACAAGTTATATTCTGCAGTAACTCAGCTGTCAGAGATAAAGCACTGTTTTTAAATGGCTTTTTCCTCTTAGACCACAAACATCTTATGTTCTAAATGTTTCAGCTATCCACCTAACAGCATAAAATGATTATTTTATGTGAATATCTGTTTACATTTCACAATCTTGAATGATTATTAAGAAAGGGAATTTTTCAAGTTAGGCATGATTTTGATTCCATTTCAACAAGCCGAAAGTCCTAGCCAGCATCTTTTCTACCTTGTCCTGGGAAAGGCACACTGGGCTTTGAGTTTAAAAAATAAACAAAGAAAGACTGACCTTCTGTACACACCTATGACTTCTTTACATTTCAGTAGTTCTTTTTCAACTCAGAATAAAGTCTTCTGCAGCATAGAGGATAAATAATTCACTTGGATTAAGAAATTACTTACATCGTTACATATATTAAGCTTGATGGAGGTAAAATTGAGAGAATGAACCCAAATTCCAAAACAGCAGAATTGCTTACTGCACTGTTAACTTGTTGATAATTTGTCTCTTCTTTTTATAGTCACCCTGAAAATATCACTCCTGATGCTGAAGATCCAGAGCCCAAACCTATGATCATTGGCACCAATAATGTGTTTGAAGTTGGCTGTTGTATCCTTTGCCATAATTTAAGATAAATCATTTCCAGCTGTCTTTTGGTACCTAAATCTCCTCTGTAGAAATTGTTGTAATTTATCTATCAAATACTTACATTATATATATATAATTATTTTTTAACACATAATATAATCGTATATAATATATGTTATATATTATGTAATTTATATTATGTGTATATATAAACATTTATAAACTATGTTTTTAGGACTAGGCCATCCAGCTCTTTGAAAGGACTTATTTACAGTATAATCCCCTCTGTTCCATTGAATAACCCGAGTAAAAGAAGTATGCTGTTTTCACGTGTGCATGCACACACAAACTCACACTCACCTTTAGGAACCATCTTGCTCCTGTTGCTACATCTTGTTGGCAGGTCCAGTGACTGAGTGGCAGTAGACATGAAATAGAGTAATCTTGGCTTCAGTCCTGGTTTAAGAACCACACTCTGTCCATTTGATTCCTATATAGTTTTAGGTTGACAGTATGTTGTCTGATACAAGGAAATGGTGGATGGAGATGAAAATATTTCATTCTTTGCATTTTTCCCCCCAAGTGTCACCAGTGCCTTTGCTGATTTCTTACTCTAAAAAGATAGTAAAATCTTTTCAAGATGTCAGCGAAACCTTATTTTATAATAGAAACTACTTGAAGGAGAAAATCTAAAGGTTTAACAATAGCAAAATATTTAAATAAACTGCAAGCATAAAATGGACCACTGGAACCATTAAGCAGTCATTTACAACTATGTTTTTAAAGATTTTTGATGGTATGGGATAAGGCTTGCAAATGGAAGTGAACCGAATAAAGTGAGCTACAGACGTTTATACGGTTTGATTTTGTACAGTTTGATTTCCAGTTATATAAAGGGAATTATACATGTTTACATAAAGATATGTCAAGGCATTAACAGTGCTACCCTTAAGTGATTGGGTGTTAGTTTTCATTTCCTTAAAACAGTTATGAAAATATGTTACTCATAAAATCGGGGTATAAGGTGCTCATTTCTTTAAAAATATAGAAGACATTTATTTATACTTGAGATATTTCTATATAAAGATTCAAACTTTACTTGCACACTGCCCTGGGCAAGGAGTTCTGGCCAGGCCAGCCTGCGTGGCCCCTCCCATGCCTCTGTCTCTGCCCCAGTGCAGGATAAGGACAGAGTGAATTAGTAGGGAAGAAAGATGAACATATTCACAATGGCTACTTAACTCTGGCTTACAGATTCCCAAGCCATGAAAATAGGAGATAATAATGTTATTGAATCAAAAGGTAAGTTATGTTTGGAACTTTATTGTGAAAACTGATTACCTCCTTTCTCTTTGTGGTGTTCCAGAAAACAACCTAAGTACAGACCACGGCAAAGTGGTGTGCTTGGAAGGAAGGTGGGGTTGGAAGTGGGCTAACACAGCTATGAGATGAATTCTTTGCCTTTAAGGAAGCTAATCTAGTCATGTGTTTCATACATTAATTTAAAATTCTAGCTATGTACATTTAAATCAGGATTGAGTTAAACCATAAACTTCAGGTGAAAGATTTGAAAAAGATTTCTCCTAAAAACTAGTGTCCAGGGGCTTCCCTGGTGGCGCAGTGGTTGAGGGTCCGCCTGCCGATGCAGGGGACACGGGTTCGTGCCCCGGTCCGGGAGGATCCCACATGCCGCGGAGCGGCTGGGCCCGTGAGCCATGGCCGCTGAGCCTGCGCGTCCGGAGCCTGTGCCCCGCAATGGGAGAGGCCACAACAGTGAGAGGCCTGCGTACTGAAAAAAAAAAAAACTAGTGTCTGACTTCCCTGGTAGCTCAATGGTTAAGAATTGCCTGCCAGTGCAGGGGACACAGGTTCGAGCCCTGGTCCGGGAAGATCCCACATGCCGCTGAGCACCTAAGCCCGTGAGCCACAACTACTGAGCCCACATGCCACAACTACTAAAGCATGTGTGCCTAGAGCCCATGCTCCACAACAAGAGAAGCCACTGCAATGAGAAGGCCATGCACCACAGCAAAGAGTAGCCCCTGCTCGCCACAACTAGAGAAAGCCCACGCGCAGCAACGAAAACCGACCGCAGTCAAAAATAAATAAATAAATAAATGATTTTTTAAAACCAAAAAAAACTTCCTTCCTTTAAAAAAACAAAAACAAAAAAAACTAGAGTCAGTGGTAATTTAGTTGATTAACGTTATTGTAGAATTAAAGAAAAAAAATTAGTTTCTCTAGCAGTTTGCTTTCTTGAATTTCAGGACTGCTTTTCCCTAGCCCATCAGAAACAAATGTAAGCTACTTTATCATAGGTGGGGCAATGCGGGGGCCGTGTAAGTCACCATCACTGCTGGGAAGCAGCTCCAAGAGCTTGTCCAGAAAGAACTGGAGTGATAAGACTTTTTTAGAATAGTGCCTTTCCTTTCTTGGTCTTGACTGGCATGAAAGAAAATGTTTTCTTTAAAAAAATTAGGCTTTTGGTTAATCTGCTTAATGGTTTTTATTTAATTTGGATTACCAGTTATGATGATGATGATTCCCACTGTCATTTTCTATTTATTGTGTACTTACTATGTGTCAAACCTGTGCTTGACACTTTACCTTTACTATCTCATTTATTCCTTACAGCAAACTATGAAGTGGGATGGTCTCCATTTTATAGATGAACTTGCTCAGAGAATTTACAGTGATTTGCGCAAGATTGCACAGATAGCAGCAGAGCTCTGTTTTGAATGCACTTGATACTAGTCTGGTGCCTGCCTCTGCGCTGTACAAACCCTGGACTAAAGTGATTTCTTAATATTTTTTTAAGGGCAGTTTGTATTTTTAGACTTGCATCATCTTAGGAAAAAAAATAGTGTTCTAGTCATTGAATGTCTTACATGGTAGTTCTCTCTGTGTCTTTCCTGCAGCATATGTAGGCAGAAACGTAATATTGACAAGTGGTTGCATCATCGGGGCCTGCTGCAACCTGAACACGTTTGAAGTCATCCCTGAGAACACAGTGATTTATGGTGCAGACTGCCTTCGTCGGGTGCAGACTGAGCGACCACAGGTACTAGAACCTCTCTTTTAAAAAGAGTCTTTTCTAGGGCTGCTAATTTTCCCAAATACCACATAATTGTTTTAATGGGGCAGCAAGTCAGCTGTTTAAAAAGCAAATAATTAAAATAAAACATGAGAGAAACATTCCTAAAACTATAATTTCTTTGTAATTATTGAGTCCTTAATATCAGAAATATGTCCAAAGATGACAATGACACATTGATTATGGGAAAAGAAAATCCAGTGATATTATTCCTAATCTTATGTATTTTCACTGGAGGTGCATCACCAAGCCTTACAAACTATATGGATTTGCTCCTAAAAATACCAACCTTCGAGGGTAAGGAATGAACCTACCAAATTTATACTGAATAGCCAACTTGGGTTCATCTATTAGTTTACTAACACAGATGCCTTGAAAATAAGCACAGCTTGTGAATATGCAGGTATATTTAGATATTTTCCTGTCTTATGAGAAATTGTCCCCTCCTAATAACCAAGAATAACGGGAAGTATGTATTTGGAGTTTCACATTAGAGTAGGAGATAAGTAAGATAGGGCATTTGGGACTTCCTTTGGACAGAAGACATTCTGCTTGAAGTTTGGAGCCTCACTGTTTGGCACACTCAGTATATTACCCACCCTCCTTCCCTTTCCCCAAAGAAAGTATTTTTCAAGACATTTAGCACTTTTGCTTCCTAGCCATATTTTATCAGAAATTAAAATTCCAGCTCTTTCTGGGTTATTGTAATTCTGTAATGTTTGGCCTTTATTATTATTACTATTATTATAAGCAAGTATTACCTCTATAGACCAAAAAGGAAATAAGAACAAATCCAGTATTTTTTCACTATCTTTCTGCATAACAGCAAAACAATTGAAGAGGGAGAAATGAAGCTGGAGTTGGGTTAAGGGAGATTAGAATTATGTGAGCAAGAATATCTGAAGTTTAATACATAATGGTGTGTATGAAACTCTGTTTTCCATTATCTTGCTGATTGTAAGGATCATGTAAAGGTCCTTATTACAGAGGATTCACCCAGACTTTTGGAAACAAAGTTCTTAGGGCAAGGGCCTAAAAGTCCATAATTTTCACAAGTACTCCCAGTGAGATTTACAGTGAGGGAAGTTTGAGCAAAGCTGGTATATATGAAGAGTCAAGATCAGGTGAGTGTCACAGCTGTGTGCTCTGTAGGTCGTGTAGAAAGCAGTGTACTTGGGGTATTTTACTTGTGTTGTCTACTATAATTGGAACTTTCTCAGTTCTTAGAGGCCAAGGTGAAATCTACGAAAGCAAGGTTGAAAACTGATTAACATATATTTTTATATGTAAAATGTTTTGGCTTTTTCTTATTACCAAACTTAACGTATGTTCATTGTAAATTGAAAAAACAGAAGCAAAAATAAGTCAGTGAATGGGATCCACTGCAGGGGCACAGGTTCGATCCCTGGATCCCTGGTCAGGGAACTACGATCCTGCATGCTGCACGGCAGAGCCAAAAAAAAAAGTCAGTGAAAATCACCTGTAATCCCATGACATGGTGATAATCATCTCTACCTGATACTCTTTGCTTTCTGTTGGTCAGTTCTTAATTCTCTTATCTTTTTAGCCCCAGACACTACAGCTGGATTTCCTGATGAAAATCTTGCCAAACTACCATCACCTAAAGAAGACTATGAAAGGAAGCTCAACTCCAGTTAAGAACTAAGAACAATATATGACATCAAGATAATATTTGTCTTTGACCACTGTCTTTTGAAAGAGCCACAGTGTTTATGCACTCTTAGCAGTCTGCAGAATAATGTGTGTTGACTTTATCTTGTAAAATTGAGTTAGAGAGGAAAGAAATGGGGTTTCATTGTAACTGTCCTCTATAATTTGTATAAAATGTATTATTTTCTGATATCCTTGTCCCATTTCTGATAATTTACGGATTTCTTATTTTGTGTTGTTTTGTTATGTAAAATGTTGGCCATGAATTTTAGTTATATAAAAGACTACCCATGATAAGAAAGAACATATTGTTATGTATTTATATTCTAGCATTTACTAAACTAAATAAAAATGTTGATGACAGGACTTTCAGTGAATATACTTTAATCAATTTTTCTACTTGCATCAACTCTCCCAAAATAGCTCTTTTAATTTTTATTGTGTACTAGCTATATATTAAAGCTAATGTGGATTTGTAGCTGTTTAAAATTTCAGTGAAATTTCAGCAGCTATTGAATTAATTTAGACTTCATTTTGTTTCCAAGAAAAAGATTTGGTTTTTTTGTTTCAGTAAAACAAAAGTAATCAGGGAAAGATGTATTCAGTAGAATACAAAATCAAAAAGAATGGTGTCTGATGAAAATGACAAGTAAAATGACCATTGAGTGGTATTCTTAGGTTTCTGAGAATAATGAAACTAGAAGAGATTTTGATATATTTATAAATGTATGAAATTATTTTGGCATATTACTAATCACTAATTATCGACCTTGTCATAATTCTATTTACCTAATTACATAATGGGCAAAATATTGAGGATTTTATTGTAATTCCAAGTTTTTTTAATAATTCAAGTGCATACATTTAATGGGACATACTTTTTAACTTTTGAATCAGTAGATGTTGATTCATACTAAGACATTAAATGCTAAAATATTTTCTCTTGAAACTTTTTTTTTCATTGAAGTATAGTTGGTTTACAATGTTATGTTAGTTTCAGGTATACAGCAAAGTGATTCAGTTATACGTATATATGTATTCTTTTTCAGATTCTTTTCCATTATAAATTATTACAAGATTAATTTTTAATTGTGGATAGTAAAAAACTATTTTCGAATTTCTGAAACTGACTGGTACAGATTAGCCTTTGTTCCAGTTGTGAACGACTTGGTTTTGGTAAGAATATTCATGACTCAAGTTAGAAAACTGTACTACTACATATAGTGGTTTGAAAAATGAGAACATCACATAAATGTCCTGTTTTTGATAACTGCTCTTTATTCATTTTTCAACCCCTGGTGATCAACTTAGGATTTTGTTGATAATGAAAATTTCTAGATAAAAGATCAGAAATTACAAAACTGCCCTTGAAATACTGTACCAGTTCTGAAATATTATCTCTAGACAGGCTCTGATATGCTAATAAATGCCCTGTACTCCAAACTATACAGGTAGTATGTGAAGACAGCAGTGAGATCCCTCCTGAGGACTTAGTAATAAGATATCCCCAGAGAGTCAAACTAGTTTAATCATCATGTGAGAAGAGCCTCAACGTTTCCCAGGTACACTGTGGCTTTTAATCACTATTAACTCATTTGAGGAAAGACAATGTCAATTTACCAAGAGTTTAGAGAAACAAAAGTGACAGTGTGAATATAGTGTTAACCCACGGAGGGGAGGTGCTGAATCCAAGAGATGTGAGCCATTCAGTGACCAGAGGTGTTCTCTACTTCCCATAGTATCAGTTTATGAAGACTTGCTGTGGCTTGGGAAGAGCATACCTCAAGACTTGCCACTTCGTCCTCTAACTGCAAGCTTTACTGAGCCACCTTCTGATTGCTGATACGGACTCTAAGCTGTCATTCAGGAAAAGGGGGAGCTCTGTATGAGAGCATCAGAATTCCATTCTGCACATAGTAAACTTAGAGAAGCTTTCTGATTTATACATCAGTGTCATGTGAATTTAGTTTGTGTAGTTCTGCCTCCATGTCCGTCAGTTTAGTCTGTGAGTTTTGAATATTCTAATAAAATAGTTTATGATCCTTCAGGACAGAGAATCAAAGCCCAGGCAGTTTATTGCAGTCTTTGCTCTTTGGGGCTTCTCCATAGCCAGGCCCCCAGCCTTTTCCTGGTGACAGTCTCTGTCTCACTGAGACCTCATTCAGTACTCAAACTTCAGCACAGATATTCTAGGCAATTATGCTATGTGGTAGGACAAACCCTGACATGCTGATGACATAAAAAGTAGCAACTAAGCAGGGAGAAGAAAGAAACCATTTTATCATCGCAGTTTGATGATAGTTCTTGGGTCAAGATGATGGGTTTTCACCAGGTGAAGTGTCAGGTCTAGAAAGGGTACTTTTTACCCTGCTGTCCTCTTCATCCATTAACACACACTGTAGTGGTTTATCTATGCAGTGTAGAAAATTACCCTAAAATATAGCAGCTTAGAACAACAGATGTGTATTATCTTCTTGTGTGGTTTCTTCAGGTCAAATCTAGGAGCGGCTCAGCTGGTGGTACTGGCTCAGTGCCCCCTCAGGTTTCACTCAAGCCAGACTGCAGTCATCTGAAGGCTCAACTGGGTCTGAAAGGTCCACTTCCAAGGTGGCTGCCTCACATGGCCATCGGCAGGAGGCCTCAGCTCTGCACACGTGAGCCTCTCGACATGGCTGCTGAGCGTCCTCGTGATGGGGCAGCTGGCTTCCCTCAGCTTCCTTCAGCTTCTCCCAGATCCAAGCAAGGAAAGTCCTAGTCTCTAATGTTGCACACCACCACTTCCATTGCATTTTATCTGCTAGAAGCAGGTCCCTAAGTCCATCTCACACTCAAGGGGGGGTGATTAGGCGCTACCTTTTGAAGGGAGGAGCATCCAAGAACTTCTGTTCATGTTCTAAAGCTGCCAGCATACACACGCATCATTCCCACCTGGGTTCCTCCCTAGTACACCATCAGCATCTCTTAGGGGCCCCCATGCTGTGGGGAAGCTTTAGGAAGGACTGCTGTTTATTGATGGGCACACACGTGACATCATTCAAGATCTTCATCTCATAACCTATAAACCCTGTCTTCTTTTTTTTTTTTTTTGCGGTACGCGGGCCTCTCACTGTCGTGGCCTCTCCCGTTGCGGAGCACAGGCTCCGGACGCTCAGGCTCAGCGGCCATGGCTCACGGGCCCAGCCGCTCCGCGGCATGTGGGATCTTCCCGGACCAGGGCACGAACCCGTGTCCCCTGCACTGGCAGGCGGACTCTCAACAACTGCGCCACCAGGGAAGCCCACACCCTGTCTTCTTAGACATTTAGGTTACTTGTCCTAAATTTATCATACATTTCATTAAGCATCAGTTTAACTTGTCTAGGCTTAATAGAAATTATTAATAAAAATCTTGAAGGATAAGGATGTTGAATGAGAGAATGTTGAAAATCATACAGGAATGCTAAAGTATGTACTTAGTAAACTCACTGACATTTTAAAAATTTGCATGTATTTGTTAAACTTGTATAGAACCTATTACATGCCAGGTACTGTTTAAAGCAGTTTACACATAACTTACTAACTACACATTAACTTACTTAATACTCTTAATCAGGTAGGTAATCTTATTACCATTATTTTGCAGATGTGGAAATTGAGGCACAGAGAGGTTTAGTAATCATCCAAGGTCACTCAGCTGGTAAGTGGCATTTCAGCTCCGGAGTTCATAACCTTAACCCCATTCAATGCTGCCATTTGGAAGACTGGTTAAACCTTTTAAGATAGAGATTCCATAGCTTGGTGAGCTTCCTAAATGCTAGTTAGGAAAACAGCTGTGGATTTGTCCTGCTTAGTTTTTGTTTCTCTTAAAAGTTTTTAAACCGCATGAGACAAAACAATAGGAAAATTTCAAAAGAATTGTTTGGTCTTCCCACTGAATTCAGTAAGAATTACCCAAAGAGGGATTCTCATGATAAGGCTACAGGTCATTCTGTCCAAAACTTTGAACTACTTCTGCTTATTATTACTAATTAAGTGTGGTGGTAAATTGTGGTGGTATTTTTATTGTTGTTTTTACCTATAAAAGTAATATAATTTCATTTTAGACATTAAGAGGATAGAGAGGAAATACTTCTAATTCCGTGGCCCACCCTAAAGCACCACCACTTTTATCATTTTAGTGTCTACTTCTTAGTGTGCAATCCAACCGCTAATGAAGGTAAATGAAGATAATTTAATCTTAGAACTTTATAATTCCACCGCAGGCCTGCTGTTTTATCGCAGGAGGGAAACAGCATCATTTTTTCTGCTTTTGGCTAGCAACTGGGTTCTCCTAGAGAATTTTATTATCCTTAGTAATCCAACCTATATTAAGGCTACTTTAAACATATTTTATTAAACATAAACTAGAAACAGTTCCTCGCCTGCCCCCTTCAAAGGGAGATAGATATATTTTAACATTTTAGAGAATTCACCAGGAGTAGAACCAGTGACGCTACACACATCCAAATGGGGGTTGGGGCACGACATCTCCCTCAGAGAAGCGTTGCTGGTCCCACCAGGGACCTAGCAAAGAAAGGTTTCTCGAATCTTCGTTAGCATCCCTCACAAAAGAGTTTCCACACTAACTGCATGTGAGTTTGAGGGCTAAGTCTCTGAATTTAGATGTTCTGTTTCTTAAACCAACTCCACTTTCCTGTGATTCAGACCTTTGAACCAGTCTCTCTCTGTTCTCTGTGAAAAATAAGACTGGTGCTCAAGGCCCACCCACTTTTTTTTTTTTTTTTTTTTTTTTTTTGCGGTACATGGGCCTCTCACTGTCGTGCCCTCTCCTGTTGCGGAGCACAGGCTCTGGACGCGCAGGCTCAGCGGCCATGGCTCACGGGCCCAGCCGCTCTGCGGCATGTGCGATCTTCCCGGACCAGGGCATGAACCCGCGTCCCCTGCATCGGCAGGCGGACTCTCACCCACTGCGCCACCAGGGAAGCCCCTCAATATATTTTTTAATAGGGGAAAGAATGACCCACACCTGATCCCATATGCTGTCAGCCTTTATATTTTAACTTTATCATAATGCAGTAAGAAAAATCAGAAAGCTCTTTACTGAATTATAAATAAATTATTAAAGTGTGTTTGTGCTGGACGACAAAAAGTCAAGTGCATTTGAGTTTTGAATATTGAAATAAGAAGGGGGAAAAGTCATGCTGTAAATGACATTTTGCTCAAATCACCTTCCTCTTTCTGCAGTATACAAGGGCCCCTTCCCTATATTTCAAGCTTTGCATAAAAGAAGAGTCATATTAGATCAGGGGCAAGCATCCATCCCTGCTTCATCCTTCTGAGTAGATCCTCAAATTTTGTTCAATTGTCTACCCAATCCACAAGTAAACCTCAGTCGGTGCCAATGTGTGTTTGCCCTTTCCCTGGTCCACAATTGCACATGTAACTTAAATTTGCTTAATTCAAGCTCAGGGAAGAACTTAAGAGTTGGGGAGGAGATTTTCCTTCTGCCACAGGATGTGTATAGGGGAATAGGCTGCCTCTTTGCTGCTGGCAGCCACCTTACCACCATGAAGGGAGGCAGCAGAATGGAAAGATAGGAAAAATATAGGTGCTCCAAGACATGGCTGAGCCTAACCTTAGAGCCTACCTAACCCTGAACTTGTTAGGGGAGACATTTTCTCATTGTCTTAGCTGGGGTTTCTATTGCAGAAAATACAAAATTTTTCAAGAAATTTTGCCTCAATTTTTTTTCCTTCTTTTTTTTTTTGTGGTGAAGCAAGGTACAGCATTTATTTGCAGGACACAAAGCAAGGAGAATGGGCAACATATGCTCAAAAGACCTGAACTCCCTGATGCTTTGGAGCAAGCGTTTGTTTAAGGCAGCATTAGGAGCGAGGGTCACAGGTCATCAGCTCATGGACATTCTCCTCGTTGGTTGGTGGTGAGGTAACAGGGTGATGTTTTGGAAATCTTTATCATCAGTCTTCTGGTTCCAACCAGTCTGGGGTCTACATGCTTGTGGTCAACATGTAGTCAACATCCTCCACTGGATGGGGGTCTTAGTTTCTTAGTTTATGTCTGAAGCAAGTTCCTGAAGCAACACCCGCCCTGTGTACTGCAGACAGCAGGCAGGACATGGTGGCAGTCTTCCCGCCTCAATTTTTTGGTGGCCTGCTTTGCTCGTGTAGTTAGCACAAGCCTGGTTCATCTGTTGAGCAACCCAGCACTGCCTGCTGCTGCATGGGTGGCAGATTGAAGAGGGGCAAGAATGAATAAACAGGGCAGAAAAGAAACTTTGTTAACAAGAGATGATGGTAGCTTGGGATGTGGCAATAAAGGTATGGACAAGTGGAAAAACTAAAGAGAGATTTATGAGAAAAGTGTATGATTCTGTGGTCTTTAATACATTCACAGAGTAATACAATCATCATGACTTAATTTTTTTTTTTTTAACATTTTCATCACTCCAAAAAGAAAACCCCACACCCATTAGCAGTCCTTCCTCCTTCCTTCTCACCTCTGGCCACCACTAATCAACTTTCAGTCTCTGTGGATTTGCCTGTTCTAGACATTTTATGTAAATGGAATCATGTAATATGTGGTCTTCTGTGACTGGCTTCTTTCACTTAGCATAATGTTTTCAAGGTTCATGTAAGTAATAGCACGTATCAGTACTTCATTCCTTTTGATGGCTGAATAATATTCCAGTATATGGGTATACCTCATTTTGTTTATCCGTTCATCAGTTGATGGACATTTGGGTTGCTTCTAGTTTTTTTTTTTTATTTTGCTATTATGAATAATGCTGGTATGAATATTTATGCACAAGTTTTTTTGTGTGACAAGTTTTTATTTCTCTTATACATACCTGGGAGTGGAGAAGAATTGCTGGGTCATATGGTAACTCTATGTTTAACTTTTTGAGGAACTACCAAACTGTATTCCAAAGTGCACCATTTTAACTTACACCAGCAACGAATGAGGATTCCAGTTTTTCCACATCCTCACTAACACTTGTTAATATTTGTCTGTTTCATTTTAGCCATCCTAGTGGGTGTGAAGTAGTGGTATCTTATGGTTTTGATTTGCATTTCTTTGACGACTAATGATGTTTGGGGCACAGATCATGGCTTGCATGCAAAAAGTATTTTAGTAATTGAAAAAAGTATTTTCAGTATTATAAAGTGGTTTGTTTTTATTTTGGTTTATTTGGTTTTTTTGGCCGGGCACATGACATGTGGGATCTTAGTTCCGCAAACAGGGGTTGAACCCTAGCCCCCTGCATTGGAAGTGTGGAGTCTTAACCACCAGACCACCAGGGAAGTCCCATTATAAAATATTTTGATAAAATATACATCCAATAATTTAACAGATAATAATAACTGCATTGAACAGTACTAATTGAGCCATCAGGTAATGAACTAAAGTAAATTTACAGAGAAACACGGGTTTTATCCTTTAGAAAGAAGCTTATACTCGAATTGGGAGGTATAATGAAAATAACACCTATATATGCACATTTATTAAGGCGCAAATCAAAACACTAATTACCTAAATACTTAACTTGTGGTTCGTGGATTATATGCAAACTGTGGATTTTTTCCTAAAAAGATGGTCACGGTCCATAACTTCTGTGAATTTCTTAAAGAATTCTAACCACTACCACCCCCGCAAAAGCTAAGAATGACTGCTCTAAAATTTTCATTGGGGAAAAAATGACTAATGCATTCTTAAGGTCTGCTTCCATTAACATTTCTTTCTCAATGTTAGTTACTGGTTAAGTTATGCATTTTGCTTTGGTAACCATTTTTTCTAGTCAAGGCTTTCTGGGTCACAAGATAAAGATATCACTTCACACTAGCTTAAGGGAAAAAGACTTTATGGAAGGCTCTCCATGTGGCTAATGGAATCCAAGGGCATCCAGCCTGGCTGGGACCAACAGAGGACTGGCCCAGGAAGCCGGCAGCCAGCTTCCCTCGCTCGAGTTCTCTCAAATTATCCGCTCTGCTGAGTGAAGCAACCACCACTGCTCATGCGTGCCCCTGACCCGGCGTGCCTGCCCTCACTCCCTAGCTTCCGCGTCCTCCGTTCACTGCCCTGCAGGAATGGCTAAATAGTGCCTCACAGCCCCAATTCAAAACTCTCAGGATTGAGACTCTTCGTTAGTCCCACTGCTAATCCCATCAGCTCTAGCCGCGAAGGCAGCATCCTGTGGATGTGGAGCAAGTGTGACGCTGCCCCTGGAAAGGGGAGCAGAGGCGGAGAGACACCCCGCCTGCGTCTCCCGCTCCACTCAACTGAACGTGAACTTGCTTGTCCGTATGCCTGAACTTCAGGAACTTTTCATTTGTAGGAGTCTCTAGAATCTGAAATGAAATACTCTCATTTCCTATGGAGATGATAATCAAGAGAGAAAACTTATTGATCTTTTAGATCAAAATCTCCATTATGTTATCTTTATTGCAAACCAAGCCTTGAGGGATTTGTGTCACTTCCCATGTTACAGTTTCAGATCCTGGCCACCATCACCACCACTGCTACACACACCCACATACCCACTAGCTAAAAAGACAGATGCCTCCTTGAATATTTAGCTTAAAAGTTGTCACGGTTGGCCTGTTGATGGATATCAACCATCTGAAGAGGTGAATCCCAACCTGCAGTGTTGCATATATATTTTATTTCACAAACTCTCTCCTGTTTCCAAGAGTGCTGTGAGATTTGTATGGTTTTTTTTAATGAATTTAAATGAATATTGCTTTGAGAATTAAGTTTGACCATTTTCCAGTACCCAGTAGGCTAATAATGGACGTGGAAGCCCCCATGGGGAATCTGTTCAATTGGACGCACGCAGGAGACCCACCCCGTTATCCACCATTCACAGTAGTGGTGGCTGCCGACACTCCCTTCAGCTTCTGATTCCAGCCAGAGTCTTGCTGTCATGGACTTCACAGGAGGGTCATCATCCCCCCGGATTAGTGAGGAAGTCTGGAAACCATCAGCTTGTTACCTGAAAATTGGGTTTGCCTCTTTTTGGGCATCGAGCCAAAAGACACAACCAAGCCACAGATCAGGAGAAGGAAGGGTTTATTATTACTTGCAGCAAGGAAGGAGAACACTGGGGATCTTTCCCAAAGCAGTGTCTCTCTGAACCACAAAACTGGGGAAGTTTTAAGCTAAGTGTACATGCATATTCATGAAGGGGCTTGAGCAGAGGAGAATTCAGCACAGAATTGGGGCAGAGGTCGACGGAGTCCGAGCTTTAGTCGATTAAGTCAGGAGTGTCAGGTCATTCCCTCTACCTGCGGGGGAGCCTTCGTTTCTGCAGAACTCAAAGACATTATTATGTACATCCCTTGAGGAAGAACTAGGACTCTGCTTTATCATTTCACTATTGTTTGACTGCCTTTTCTCTGTTCCTATATTCCTTTGTTCCCTTAGCATCATTAATTACTGAGACATGTTCAAGGGCGAGCATTGTGGCCAGCCTTAGATCCCAAAATGGCTTAGGCCAAAATGGCTTCTTCTCATGTCAGGAAAGCCATTCCTGGCTCTCTTTCTCCTGGGATCCCCTAACCTATCTGCTTACAAGCTCATAGGTCCTCTACCTTGGCTGTTCATCAGCCCCCCCAGGCCAGACCTCATAGTCTCTGATAAATGTAAAAGCTTTCCAGGTGACACACAGCCTCCAAGGTTGAAGACTGTCACATTTGATGGAATTTTCAGACAAAATGTGTGGCATAAATTGCAAAAACAAGGGTAGGGTTGTTTTTTCTGTTTTGTTTTCCCATATTTCAGTTTCATTATAAATATGTCTCATTCAGTACATAAAATTTGGGGGGAAAAAAAACATTCACAACCCCAAAATAAGGAGAAAACCACTGGTACCATTTAATCGTATTTTCTACTAATGTTTCCTATCCATATATTTTATATAACTAAGGCCCCAGTGTAAATACACAAAGACTATTTGGTTTTATTTTGTACTACTTGACACTGTAAGGAAGCATTTTCCAGGCAAGGCAGGCAGTATGGTTATCAGAAAATTAGAAGTAAAAATCCTCCCATCACTTGAAGGTCCATCCCTCCCACCTAGCCTCACTAGGTCAAAACAAGAACTCGCTAAAGTTAAAACGCGGAAACAGGTAGTCAAGACTTAACTGGTTTTACCTCAGAGCCTCACCGGATAAGGGCTCTTTTAATAACAAAGCTTCCATTTAGGGATACTGAATTGCCTATCCCTTCAGAGTCTATGGGCCACTTGCTTTGATGTGCAGTTCCCTTTAAACCTTGCTTGTTAGGCACCTGGAAATTCCTGAGAAGATCTTTAAGTCAACAATACAGATTTCTGAGCCTTGACCAGACCTGATGTCCCCTCCCTGCCTCCCCGAAGCCTCTTCCAAAGGCAGTCTGCCTGGGGTGATAATGGGATCCCAGCCCCAGAGGGAGCGTCCATCCCGACTTACCACCACCCAAGTGCCAGAAGGGAGCTGACAGCTGGAGGTGGCTTTTCCTGCCCTTGAGTGAAGGTGTTCGTTGACCCCCTCAGACTTCTGACAGCTCCCTCAAAAACCACTTGCCAAGGGCAGGAGTCCTTGTCAATGGGCACCTGTCCTCTCTGGAAATCGGTAAATTCTCTTTGAATAGTTTATATTTCAATTAGGTTACGGTGCATAATTACGGAGGGTGACTCATGGAGAAATGAAACAGAAATGATCACATATATACTATATTTATATGCACACACGTAGACTGTCCATAAAGTACAAGTGTAAAGATTATGTGTACGTGAAAACATATTAAAGGAGAGCGAGCCAGACTTCATTCTAGATGACAATCCACCCCACCTGTCCCTTATGATCCATGGGCAGGTGTGGAAATGACAGAGCCTCCCTCTGAAGCCCCACCAGACAGTACAGATCTTTTTCAACTTACAGTGGGGTTACGTCCTGATACACCTATCATAAGTTGAAAATACCATAAGTTGAAAATGCATTTAATACACCTAACCTACAGAACATCATAGCTTTGCCTAGCCTACATTAAACATGCTCAGAACACTTACATTGGCTTACTGTTGGGCAAAGTCATCTAACACAAAGCCTACTTTATAATAAAGTGTTGAATATCTCATGTCATTTATTGAATACTGTACTGAAAGTGGAAAACAGGATGGTTGTCTGGGTCCAGAATGACCGTCAGTGTATTGATTGTTTACCCTCATGATCGCAGGGCTGACCCGAAGCTGAGACTCGCTGCCACTGCCCAGTGTCACCGGAGAGCATGCCGCCAGCCCAGGAAAAGATTAAACTTCAAAATCGAAGTACGGTTTCTGCTCACTGCCTATCACTTTCTTGCCATCCTGAAGTCGAAAAATTGTAAGTCAGACTAAGCTGGGGACCATATTCTGTACTTGGTAACAGAGGAAAGGCCTTTGCCCCTGCAGAGCCCAACTCAAGGCTTTCCAACTTTGCGTAAAATACCGCTGTCTTACAAAGTAAACGTGAGCAGAATAGTTTAACAAGAATGGCTGTTGTCTTTCAGGTAAACCATAGATTCTTTAGAAGTTGAGACAAACTAAAGCCTACACAATCAATCACTCTCTAAAAAATCATTCCAAAAATGTATTTCATTCATCAGAATGCTGCCTTTTTCCAAAAGAAATTTGAAGTGAGTTAAGGTAAAGAATGTGTACACATTAAGATTAACAAAGTAGGGGGGCTTCCCTGGTGGCGCAGTGGTTGAGAATCTGCCTGCTAATGCAGGGGACACGGGTTCGAGCCCCGGTCCAGGAAGATCCCACATGCCGCGGAGCAACTAATCCCATGCACCACAACTACTGAGCCTGTGCTCTAGAGCCCACAAGCCACAACTACTGAGCCCGTGTACCACAACTACTGAAGCCCGCGTGCCTAGAGCCCATGCTCCGCAACAGGAGAACGCAATAAGACACCCACGTGCCACAACGAAGAGTAGCCCCCACTCGCCACAACTAGAGAAAGCCCGTGTGCAGCAATGAAGACCCAACGTAGCCAAAAAAAAAAAAAAAAAAAGATTAACAAAGTAGACATGAACAGAGCAAGTGGGAAAATGAGGCGAAGCAGACATCCTAACCCCGAGAACTAGCTAACCGCTGTGACTGCCGGTCAGACTTGGCTTCAAGAGCAAGTATACAAGGCAGTTAGCGGGAAACCTGGAACATGATAAGGGCTAATAAGTCATAGCCAGTATTATTATAATTCATAACCAGTATTACATTTCTCAAATACCCATTTTATTTCATCTCATGAAGTTGCAGCTACATTCATTTTTAAGGCTTTAAAATAATTTTGGAACAAGATGTCATTGGATTGGAATCTCCTGGCACAGTGCAGCACCAGGCTTGCTCTTCTAACTCAGGGTCGTCTGAGCCTTGCATTTCAGCAATTAAAAAAGAATGATTGGGAACTCCCTGGCAGTCCAGTGGTTGGAACTCCGTGCTTCCCTGCAGGGAGCATGAGTTTGATCCTTGGCCGGGGAACTAAGATTGCACCAGCCAAGCAGCACGGCCGAAAAAAAAAAAAAAAAGATTAAACTAGGAATGTCCTTTCCCCATACGTTTAGCTCTTCCATCTCTGACTGGAAAATTTGGAGGCAATAAGGTCCCCAATATTTTGGTCTGCAAAACATCTCTGTGATTCTTGATAGCCATGACAAATAAGAAAAAAGAGTAAGTTCCATTGTTCCCATCACATATAATGGAAGGTTTCAACTATAATAAGACTCTCAAAAAGTATTTCTAGTGCAGGTCAGAGAGACACAGAATCGAACCAAACAGGATTTTTCTGTTATCTGTCATCTGGATCTGAGATGCTGCCCTCAAGAACCAACTTGTATAGCCAACGGCCCTAGTGCAGTCCCTGCGAGTCTCCCAGAAATGCCTCATGTCGGGGTCTGGAGTGAGTGTCGCACTTTATACAGCAGACGGTGGCTGGCACCAGTGGCACCATTGCAGACATTAGGAAAACTAGCGGATTCCACCTGGGCACAAAGGCCAAGTCTCTCTTCATATGCCCTCCTATAGCTCTTCCTTTTTGCCTTCTGCCAGATCCTTAGGTGAGTCCATCCTGTTTCACCTGAGATGGTACCAGAAGGAGGTTTATAAAAGCATTACCTCTCCCCAGGTATCTCGCACAGTGCATGGTCCACCCTCAGTAAGTAAATGAATGAGAACCAAACAACCTCCAAACAAAAATGACACTAATGGTTTCCAGTTCAGTCCAGAAAAACAAAACAAAAGAACCCCACGGCATTTAAAGAAGAGAATGAGTTGTCAAATAAAATTGTCGAAATGAAACCCCCTAGATTTCACCACATATTCAGCCTTCTGCTTCAGTCAGACCTGCCTGATGCCCCTTCATCTCTACGATCATCCACCTCTCCTCATCTGATCAGAAACTGTCATCAGCTATTATTATTTAGCAATTCTGTCTTAATGAGATTAAGAAGATTGGAGGTGAGAGGAGGGACAGCAGATGGAATATATTCTATTTTCTGAATTGATAAGAGAAAGGAGGCAATGTAGACATGGTCAATCTCCATCATTAATCAAATAGAAAATACTAATTTCCTGAAAAGAAAATTTGTGGGTTCAATGTCTCTTTACTTTTTCTCAAAAAATCTGCATTTGGTCCCAACCCACCAAGATGAATGTAATTTTCTTGGATTTATCTCAGGCGAAAAACTACCCTATCTCGCTTCGTTCACAGTTAAGAACCTCTAAAAGCTACCTCCTGTCTATTGGCATTTTTATTTAACCAAAGGAATAAGCAGTAATACTAATATATGTGTTGTTTACACTGTGATTATGCAAAGCGGAGAAAGTAAAAGAACAATTTGACTTGTAGAGTCTTTACATCATTGTTAAATTCTCCAACCCTGTCCCATCACATCCCCACACTAAAAATCTTCAGAGATGATTATCAAACTTCATACATGTATTTTAAAAAGTTTGTTTGCATTTATAGAACATGATTCCACCTGTGATGTGAGCCTAGATACACAAACCCTATTTCACTATTAGGATTGTTGTTTGTTTCTTTAAGTAAAATTTCCAGCTGACACATGGTAGATGTTAGAGGTGCTTAACCATGAGGGCAGCAGCTGGCGGGCAGGATTAGAACATGCCACGCTGGTCTTCAGAGAGCGAGGGGAGAGCCTTTTTCCCCTGACTGCTGAGCGGCGGGACCTCCATCAATCAGCCCAACACCCAATCTCTCAGCTTACAATCGACAGATTCTTAAGAAGTTTTTTCTTGCTTTTCTCCCGGAATGTTCCTACCCCAAATCAAAGCCACGCTCAGAAATATCGCTACATGCTATCTACGCTGATTTTTTTTTTTTTTTCAGTGCAAAGCAAGGAAGAGTGGCGTTGGCCCAGTAGTCCAGAAGCTCTTATCTAAGAGATGAGTGAAGGGAGGTTCTAAGACCCTCCTTGTTTTACCTCTGATCCCAGAGGCTTGAGCCCCCAAAGGTCAAGATGGTGGCTTCCCTTAGAGCCGTGAAGGATGGGCCCGGAGAAAACTAAGCTGGGCCTGGATGCAGAGAAGTTAGTACACGGGTCGGGGCACGACAGTCCAGGTTGCTAGGGCTGACACCCCGTCCCCTGCCCTCCTCCCCACCCCTCCCGCCCCATTCCCCTTGCTCCCACTCTGCCAGCCTCCCCTCACTGGCTTCACTGGTTTTACTTGCCCTTTAGCCAGCCCAGTCCGTCCCACAGCAGACTCCCAGCCTCTGCCCTCTCCTCGTCCTCTTCATACCCGTTTCCACTGGCACCTCCTCCTCGACTGCTCCATCCGGGGCTCTCTGTGAGTCATCTCACCCATGCCCCTGGCTTCAGCTGCCTCCAGTCTGCTAATTGTGGCCCGGATTTCCAACCTGGCTATATCACCTGATATCCAAGCTCCGGCCGTCTTCTAGAGAGCACCACCCGATGGCCACCTAGCCCTGCATTCAACGTGTGCTTCCACCTGACCAGCCTCCCAGAGGTGCCTCACGTGGGTGGTCTGGACTGAGTCCCACTTGATTCCATCCCAGTTTATACAGTGGCTGCCACCAGTGACACTATTGCAGACGTTAGGAAAACTAGCAGATTCCATCTGGGCATGAAGAGCAAGCCTTTCTTCATGTGCCTCCTGTAGCTCCTCCTTGTACCTTCTGCCAAATCCCCAGGCAGCTGCATCCTTAGAGTCACCTGAGATGATACCAGTTTATGAAAGCATTACCTCTTCTCAGGTAGCCAAGTGCATGGCTTTAAGGACCTGTTCTCCCAAACTAGCAAACTTTCTGTCATGCGTTTTTCCTTCCTACACAGTCACCAGCCAGCTCAGCTCAATCCTATCTCCTAAGTATTTCGAGACACTGTCCCTTTCTCTCCGTCCCACCCACCGCCTGAAGCAGGCTTCATCACCTTCATCCTGTAACGGCTTCCAGATTGCTTTTCATCACTCCCCCGTCTCTAGTTATCTTCCCAAAACACAGAATCCACCACGCCTCCACATGTTCGATGACTTCCAGTCTCCAGCCACACCCCGTGTCTCCCGGCCCCAGCACCCCACCCCCCTGCATGCCGTTAGTCACACTGTCCCCTCAGCTCGGAATGCTCTTGTCTCTGCCTGTCAAACACCCACTCACCATTGAAAAACCCAGTTCATCACAAGCACCCCCAGTGCCTTGGGCAGAGTCAACAGCTCCATGGGCCCGTGGACCTACCTCCTGGAGCTCAGGGCTGTTCCCTTCCTCACTCACTACCTACCCGACTCCCAAGTGCGATGCTTCAACGGGCCAGGTGCTCAAAAATGCCTGCTGCCTTTGATTCCACCGGAAAAAGAAAGCTGGAGTCACAGATCGGTTTCCTAACAGTCTCATTACATTGTCATTCTCTCCTGTCCTCACAACAGATACTGTTTACATGAGAATCTAATCTGCTGGGTATTTATTGAAGAGATTTCTAGAAGCAAAGAACAAGCTCTTATGAGGAAACTCTCACCATGGAAGCCTGTTTGGGAGGTAACAGACACCAGCCCCCCCTGGGAGGGGTCAGTCTTTACCTGGATAACCCGGAGCATGGCAGGGGAGGGCAATGAAAGGAGGAAGAAGGAAAATTTGTTTCCATTAAAAGGTACCGGTGCTGTAAAAACTCCTAGGGTTAGAACCCCTATCCCCGTAACAGCATAAGAACTCCTCATATGTGTCTAGGTGTACAATTCTATTAGACCGATAGAGAAGTAATGAACTTAATAAACTGCAAAGAGCAAATGACACTACGTGATGATCAGATAAGGACTCTGGGGGTGGGCAGGCTGGGCTGACTCTGCTCTGCCCCCTCTATGATCTGTCTCTTCACCTCCCCGACTGCCGGCTTCCCCACTGTTTAAGGGGAGCCTGGCAGAGGCTGGATCACGGAAAGCCATGGAAGGCTGGGGAAGGGCTGGAGGGGGCAGAGAGGCCAGTGAGGAAGAGACGGAAATGTCATTTGGCTTGTGGGACAGCAGGATAATGTGGCACTTTCTCTCCATCGCTTTCTCCCCTGCTGGAATCTGGGCTCTGGTTGCCTCTCTCCTGGACTGCTTTCCCTGGTGACTAAGCTCAGTGTCCCACCGCCACCCGTGCCCGCCATCACTCTGGTCACCAGGCTGCCACCAGAGCAGTGTCTCCAAGGGGCTAATGTAACCTTGTCTCTCCCTTGCTTCCCAGGCCCCTCTGCTATTACAAGATTAACCCACGTGCTTCCCAGTCGTAATCCCTGCCCCTCTTCACCTCCCATCCCTGTTGATGGGTCTCGGCAAGTCAACTGTTGCCTCTGTGTACTGACTGGCTCTGCCCTTCTCTTTGCTCGGAATCTCCTTTTCAAGATTTAGGTCAGGTGTCTTGTCTTCAAGGAAGACGTATATATACTGTTGACCTAAAACAAATAGAGTGCCAGATATTTCTCCAACAAAGATGGGTTTATTTGGGATCAGCAAAGAATTGTGGAGGGGAGCAAGACACCACCCCAAAATGCCTCTTTGTCAGGCAGATTATTTCAAGCTGAGAACAGTCAAGGGCCCCAAAACTCAGAATCCTTGACCTTCTCCCTAACTGCCTAAAGGAGTTTGCATAGCGGGCCTGTTCCCGGAACAGAGCTGTCACCAGAGACATCAGCAGAGAGCATGGGCTGGAGTGGTGGGGGAAATGCCTAGAGACCCGAGTCCACGCTGGGTCCCACTGTCTCTGCAGGCCCAGCAGACATTTATTTACTAAACATTTGCTTTTCCATCTCCATGTGCATTGCCTTCCTCCCCTTTGAAGTCCCAAACCACTAGCCCCAACATCCTTTTTTTTTTTTTTTCCCAACATCCTTTTTTGTCTTTAGCTGAAGATGGTACTTAAGGTGAGGGCTTGGGTCATTTTCATGAGTTACTCAGTTTTCCTGGGTCTCTCCCATGTGTACATGTTACTGGACTTCTGTTTGATTTTCTCTTGTTAATCTGTCTCATGTGCATTTAATTCTTAGACCAGCCAGAAGAACCTAGAGGGGCAGAGGAAAATTTCTTACTCCCCAGCAATTGCAGTTTGGGGTCTGCAGCCATGGTGAGCCAGGGGCAAGGGAAGGAGATTGCTTTTATGGGGCAGGGAGGAGAGAAGTTGGGGAGCTACAGTAAACAAAGAGTCTATGGCTTTTCATTGGCTGAGTGCTAACCAGGAAAGGAGTCTTTCTTCTTCCTGGTGGGCTCTGCTGTCATCACAGGCCCTGAGATCTCCCCTTTCTGGTCTCCCAACTCCATTTAAAATAAATTGAGGGGGACTTCCCTGGCGGCTCAGTGGTTAAGACTCCAAGCTTCCACTGCAGGGGGCACGGGTTAGCTCCCTGGTCCGGGAACTATGATCCCACATGGCACACAGTGCCGCCAAAAAAAAAGGAAATAAAAGAAATTGAGGTTTCTATTTATTAATTTTTACAACATCAACACACACAGACACACTCAGACCCACATATAGACACTCTCAGACACACATATAGACACACACAGAGATACACACACACACCCCATACTGCACCATACTGTAAGACTGGGCTAAATCCCTTCCCCGGGCTCTCCTAGCACCCAACCTCTGTCACTGAACTGACCAGCTTTTACTGACAAATCTGTCCTCCTATCTCGATGATAAACACTTCCGGGTCAAAGACCATGTCCTTCGCAACTTTAGCACCCTGCTTTCCCCACGCTCTATCTGGTTCAGAGTGGGCCATCAATAAAGCTTTGCTAACTGAACCCAACCATAATTCAAGGCAGGCTGGAGGGACTGGGAAACGGAATGGCTTCCAGGGTGACCGAATGTAAAATTGATTCCCCTCTCCGAATCCCTGGGCAGACTGCAACCTTTCACAGCAATGGACAGTATCACATACCCTCACCCTTCAAGTCTTATCCTTGCCCCTTAAAGCACACATAAAAATTGGACTCCTAAAACTCAGCCATTCGCTGTTGAATTCAAGGCCTTTCTCCAATTTGAGATATTCCACAGAAGAAATCTAGCCATTTCTAGGTAGCCGAAAGGAAACAGAAAAGGGACTGACTTAAAGCTTCATTCAGCCCTCATGTCGTTTCCCATTTATCTCCTATATTAAAACCTTTTGAACGCGGAAGCTACATCTGATTACTCTTTCTGTTTCCCGCAGCTCCTAGCAGGATGCTTTGGATATGAATGGCAAAGCGCTGGAGGAGAAGACAGGATAGGATGGACGTGGGCCCTTTGGATTTGCCAGAGGAAAAAAATAACGTGTAACTTGGAAATGTAATAAAACCTTCAAAAGTACGTACTATGTCCATCGCAGGAACCCGGCTGTGTTTCTATCCATTCCATGCAGTCTATGCACCTGAGTCGTCTGCTCACCTGTGTCACATCACGGCCACGAGCACAGGCTTTGGGACCACACAGCTCTGGGCGGAATCCCAATTCTGTCACCCACCAGCTGTCCACCCTGGGGCTCAGGGTCCTCACCTGTAAAGAGACGATGACGCACCTCCCAGGGAGGGTCCAGCACTCAGCTCGGTACCAGGCACACAGGATGTGCTCTATAAACAGTCGCTATTTGATTGTTGTGGTTGCTATTGTTATGTGGGTCCTCAGTATATTTGAAATGAGAGCAGGGATTCTAAATTAGAGCAGGACACTATTCAAATATTGGTAGAGGTTTGGCAGTTTGGGGAGGTATAATGGGAGAGATCACACCTGAATATATGTAGAGACAAACAACAAATTAGTTAAGAAACTTGTTAAAACCTAAGACCGGCACTAAGCAGGGCGCTTCCTTGGCAAAACAGGGCAGGTGGGGAGGAGGGGGGTCCAGCTCGGCCCGCCATGTGGAACAGGACAGGGAAGGCATGTCCGGCCACTGACAGAGTCTCGGGTCTCAAACCTCATTTAGGTCCCTGGTGGCAGCAAGTTCCCACCTGGAGAGGGGGAAGCAGCCCAGGACATCCAGGGATCAGGCGGTCCTAAGTCTGGATCTTAGATGCCCTGTCCAGAATTACAAGTGGAGCCACACAGATGCCCTGTCCAGTGGTGATGAAGCCCTGGGCTTCTCTGAGGCCATGGACACCCCGTGGGATTGGCCGCCAAGCACAGCTGGGACCACGATGTGAGCCCAGGGGTCAGCTGGGGGTCCAGGGTCCCTAAACCCACAGGTATGGGGGGTGGTGCTTACACTCTGTAATCCTTTCCTGCCTGAGCGCCAAAGGAACCTGCACTGAGGGGTGAGCACCAGTGAAGCCAGCGGTCCCAGCTCTGAGCAGCTGGTGGAGAGTCAGGAATATGGGATGCAAGCCACATGTCCTGCCGAATTCAAATAGGTTGAATTATCCATCGTCAATGTTGGTCGACTCTTTTCCTACCAGAAGCGTCTTTGTACCAAGGTACAGCTACCTAGCCCGCTGACAGGCACATACCATTAACTTACAGATATTTTTATTTATTTATTTTTATTTTTTTAATTAAAAAATTATTTATTTATTTATTTTGGCTGTACCTCACAGCTTGTGGGATCTTATTTCCCCAACCAAGGATTGAACCCGGGCCCTCGGCAGTGAGAGCGCAGAGTCCTAACCACTGGACCGCCAGGGCATTCCCTGCAGATATTTTATAATAACATCATCCATCATTTACATGGTGCCTTGGAGACTCCAAAGCACTTCCATAAAAACTGGGCTCACTCATTCCTTAGAATAACCTGTGAGGTAGAAAGGGAGGTGATTTTTATCACCTCAGAGAGATTTTGATGCCTGAGAGAATTTGAGAAGATGTCATACAACACTTGACTTGGGTCTTGGAAGGAGGAATAGAAGTTTGCCCAGCATAACTGAAAGGTTGCTTCTTTCAAAAGTTGCCAGCTCGTCTGCCCAGCCATTTTAATGCTGGGCTGAGAGCAGGGGCGACGTACTGCTTCCAGTAGAATATCCTTGTGGGACCAGTGCCCTGGGACTCGCGTGTGACCTACAATCTCAGTTTTAATGTAACTCTTCCAAAGCAATTAAAAATACTTTACCCACAGATTGACGTTGAATTCCCTTCCCTGTACCCAATTAAAAAATAATGATAACAGTCTTATTAGATCTAAAATAAGCCCAGATTAGAAACAGCCTGTTTAAAAATCAATAAACTTTTCTTAATCCCTGCAGTGGAAAAAGAAAGAGGCTCCTCTCTGTCTTCCCTAAAAAGTCAGTATTTACACAAAGCATTGCGTTGCCGGATTCAGAGACGCAGAGGTGCCCGAGCGTTCACCCAGCTGCCGGCAACCCCTGAATCCTGCGAGACTTATTTGGCTATAACTAATCTTGGCTCTAGGCTTGCTTACATTTTTGGGTGACCCTTTTGCCTGGAATGTTTCTCAGTGTTCTCATTAGCGCTGTCTTCCCAGCCCTGGACCTCGCTCTCCTTTTGTTGCTGTTACTGTCTGTCCTGCCATTAGTAATCTTGACTGCTCCCAGCAGCCAGGCCTGGCATGTTCCCCATCACGCTGACACTGTTCCCGCACCAGACCCGGGCCCGACTCCTGCTCCCTAACCCTGTCCTCACAGCCAGGCACCTCTGCCGCCCTTCCTGTGTATTTACAGTTGGATTTGTTGTTGTTGTTGTCCTTTTTCTAATTATAAAATATATTTTATGCTTCTTATAGAGAACTATAAAGAAAGATATTAAGAAAACCCTCATGATCTACACTCAGAGTCAGACACCGCTATTTTTCTAGCATAATCCTTATTTAAAATATATTTTATTGTATGTTTCATTCAGAAAGTAATACAGGGACTTCCCTGGCAGTCTAGTGGTTAGTATTGGGCACTCTCACTGCCGTGGCCCAGGTTCAGTCCTTGGTCAGGGAACGACGATCCTGCAAGCCGTGTGGGACAGCCAAAATAAAAATGAAGCAACAAATAATAAATTAAAAAAGAAAATAAAAATTAAATTAAAAATAAATAAAAATAATTTATTTCATTTTTATATAAATTAAAAAATATATAAAAATAAATAAATAAATATTTTATTTTTTGATTTTATTTTTATATAAATAAAAAAATACTTTTTTTTAAAGTAATATATCTCTTGATATGATGTGATGAGAATGGCACTTAACTTTTGTGGTCTTTTCCCCCAAAATTCATAACCTCAGTCTAGTCATGAGGGTAGACTTCAGACAAACCGAAACTGAGGGACACTCTACAGAATATCTGACCAGGACTCCTCAAAACTGTCAAGATCATCGAAAACAAGGAAAGCCTAGCCTAACAGTCTAGAGGAGCCTAGGGAGACACGGTCATTAAACATAATGCAGTGTCCTGGATGGGCTCCTGGAAAAGGAAAATGACATTAGATTAAAAACTTTAAAGATCCCATAAAGGAATGGACGTTCATTAATAAAAATGGTTAATTGTGACAAATAAGTTAACAATAGAGGAAACTGGGTACTTGACATATGGGAACTCTCTGCATTATCTTTGTAGCTTTTCTGTAAATCTGAACCTATTTTCAAACTTAGAGTTTTTTTTTTTTCTTCCAGTTTTACTGAGATATAATTGACATTCAGCACTATAAAAGTTTAAGGTGTACAGCGTAATGATTTGACTTACATATGTCATGAAATAGTTACCACAGTAAGTTTAGTGAACATCCATCAACTCATATAGATACAAAAGAAAAAGAAAATGTTTTTTCCTTGTGATGAGAACCCAGGATGTACCCTCCTAACAATGTTCATATAGAACAGCTTTCATATATGACATACAGCAGGGTTAATTTTATTAATCATATACTACATTACATGCCTAGTACTTATTTATCACATAGCTGGAAGTCTGTACCTTTTGATCATTTTCATCCATGTTTTGGGAAAAAAAATTCGGACAACATGGAAGTGTGTAAAACAAAAGGCAATAGCTCCCTGCTTCCATCTCCTCACCTCACGGTTGGCACCAGCCTTATTTTCTGGAAGTACTTCCTCCTTATTGCACAGTCAAGCTCACGCCGCAGTGCAGTTCTGAATCCTGGCTTTGTTGTTTAGCGTTACAGCATGAGCATTTTCCCATGTCCTTAAGAACTCTTCTTAAAGACAATTTTATAGGTTGTGTGACATTCATTGCACTGTTTTCTTGCCTAAGGTAGCTGTGATCCAGCCCTTATGTTTCCAGGAGATTTGCTTTCATTACCCATGTTTTAGAGTTTCCTCCTGCAAAGAACTGCTCCCTGCTTTCTCCAAGCAACAAGGAAGACAGCAAAATCTTCATCCAGACTCTCCTGGGACCTTCAGAAAACTTGTTTAGTCCAACATGTTTCAGCAGAGTTCGGGTTTCAAGACTTTCTTTTTCACAATCTCTTCTTTTACCTTTATTTCCCACAATTTATAATCCACTGGGGATAACCCAGGCACTGTCATGGCTGATGACTATAATGTGGACTGTTTGGGCATTAATGTACGGGATTGAATAGCATCCCTCCCAAATTCAGATCCACCTGGAACCCCAGAACAAGACCTCATTTCAAAGCAGGGTCTTTGCAGATGCAATTCGGTAAGATGAGGTCATACTAGAATCAGGTGTGCCCTAAATCCAATCACTGTCGTCCTTATAAGAAAGCCACGTGAAGACAAAGAGATACACAGAGAGGAGAATGCCACGTGAGGGCGGAGACAGATTGGAGGGAAGCGTCTACAAGCCAAGGAACGCCAGGGACTGCTGGCAGCTGCTGGGAGAGAGGCCTGGGACAGATGCTCCCCGGAGCCCCCATGAAGGAACGAACCCTGCTGACACCTTCATTTGGGACTTCTAGTCTCCGCAACGGTAAGAGAGTAAATTTCTGTTGTTTTAACCACCCAGGTGCTGGTGTTTGTTACGGCAGTGCTTGCAAACTAATTACAGGAAGCTGTGGCCTCAGAGGGCCACGGGTATGGGCAGAGCTCTGGCACTCGAGTGGGGGGAAGGGACAGTGGCTCTCGCTGTGAGGGGCAGTGAGGTATTTGGTGGGGGGGGGGGAGATCCACAGAGATCACAGGTGTCAGGCATTGAGCAAAGTTCTAATTGAAACACAGGTGTTTTGTGTCATTTCCTTTCTCCACCATCCTCCCCACCTGATGGCCATTTCTCTCTGGTCAGACAGAAAGAGGCCCACAAAAATCCCTTTCCTCCCTTATATCTGCATCCATTATTTTTCTAGAAGATATAAGTAGCTGTCTGCCAGAATATGCCTTAAATATCAATACACAAAGCCTCCAGGTTGCAAACCAGTTTCATTTCAAAGCTTTGGCTACAACAAGATAAATTACTTCAGCACTTCGTTTCTTATACATTATTCATAGTGAATTTGCTTTGACAGCACACACACACCTTAACCGTGATCGCTCTATGGATTCTCCACTTTTTCGAAATTGAGCTTATATTACTCTCATAAAGAAAATATTTTTATAAAACCTCCTTTAAAAGAGTGGTGTTGTATCTGCCGTAAAAAACTGATTGCTGATGGAGAGATTCTCCTCAGATAAGAGGCTGAGGCTCAAGGTTGGCGGGGAAAATGTGAGCGGGATGTTGTCAACGACTTTTCAGTGTGCGAGACCTGGGGACCTCTCAGGGGTCCAGGGAGTAACTGTCTTTATGGGGCTAGGAGCTGCCAGGAGGTCCTGAGGTGGGTGTGTGGTGAGGAATAGATTCCTCCTGAAGGGCTGGGGTAGGGGTGGTGCTGGAGCGCAGAGTCTTGGAGGAGCTTGATGACTTTTCCTACAACTATGGGGTCAGAATGGCAGGAGGAAATACATCTCAGTCTCTCCCTGGGCTGCTGTGAATGAAAACGCGGAGGCAGAGGGAGGTTTGTGGGCAGGAGAGAAAGTTCCTGCGGTTTGCCGCAGGAAGGCGGGCCACACCTGCCGAGAGGCACCTTCGTGTCCTCTGAAGGTCCCAGCTTCATTTTACGTGTTGGTCATCAACTGCCGTGTAACTTCGAAACTGTCTTAACATGATACACGTTTATTACCTCAGAGTTAATGTGGGTAAGGACTTCAGGAGAGGAGTAGTGGTTGCTCGCCAGGCCCGGACCCAGAAGCTCCCCACTCAGGCCTGATTCTCTCCTACACCTTCCCGACCCTCTGAGTGTCCATCGGGGTGAGGTAGCTAGGGGCTATGGAGGCCCACCCGGGGCAATGCTAGCTTCAGATGCAAATCCACAGCCCTCTCAGCTCTGCAGCCTCATTGCTCTGAGCCCTTGGAAGGCTCAAGGGGCCTCCTCCCCGACCCCAAGCCCCCAGCTATCCCCCCAGCCCCACTGCTCGCTAGGCCTCAGGGCAGAGATAGACACTTTGCTCTAGGCAGAAGTCCATCGTTCTCATTACGGGTCACTCTGAATCTTTAGAGTCGATTCTGCCAGTCTTCTGCATCAGGGGGCTGCCAGCCCGAAGTGGGGAGCCTCTTGCCGCCGTGGGGAGGGAGGTGAGGGATGTGGCCCGGTGTTGGGGTCACAGAGCCAGTGATGAGCTGAAGGCCTGGCCGAGCCGGAGGGGCAGCCTCGGACCCCAGCGAGCCCGGCCCAGGAACGGTCTGGGAGGACGCAAAAGGAGCGGGACATAGACCTGGAGGACTTATCCTGGCCTTGCTTCCCGCCCAGGTCTGAAAGCCTGGCCTCAGGAACGAGGGCCGACAGCTCCTTCCCCTCCTTTTTCTAGCAGCTGGAAGCAAGGAAAAGCACCTTTTCCGTGCACAGAGATGCACGGCCATCAAACCGGATTGCAACACTTTGCTGGCAGAAAACTAAGGCCCCTTTCTGCTGGAGCCGCCTGCTATTTGTAACTTAATTCACTTAACTCCTACATGAGTTCCCCCGACGCAAAAAAAAAAAAACAAAACAACAACCCACAAAAAGCAGCTCTGCATAGTCCGCTCAGGGAAGGCCACCCTCTTGCTTCCAGTACTGCTGGGCGTCCGATGGCAACCTGGGGAGGACGCAGGTGCCCCGTTTAGACCTGCCCACTCGGGGAGGAGGATGGGAGTGGCTAGTTACCAGTTCATCAAGTATTTTAAAAATCATCTCAGAAACCGGCTCTTTTGTCATCTGCAGTAGCCAGGACAAGAGTTATAAGGAAAGGATGAGAGAATTGCTAGGAATAGGGAGAGCCTACCATGTACCATCTTCCCTTCAAGGCTTAACCTTGCCCTCCTCCCCCCGCCCCTCCAGGTACAGACCCTCTCCTAAGGCCTTCCTTCTTCACCTCTCTGGTCCTGTGGTTTCCTAGACGCTTTTTATCTGGGCCAGTCATTCGGATGGTTAGTCATATGTTGTGTTAGAGATCTGTAGTGGCTTACAAAAACGTAAAGAAGATTTTTAAAACTCAGGTATGATATTGGCACAGAGAAAAGCACAGTCTTATCCAGTTGCTAAAAGGGGGCCAGAAAGTTTCTCTAAGTCTCTTTCCGGAGGCCGAAGTTAAAGGGCAAAGGATCATTGCAGGGACTGCACAGCGTCTTTAGGTGCAATCTAACTGGTTTTTAGGAATAGAACATATTCTCTCAACACTGAGAACGGAGAAAAATCTCCCCAGCGGGTCCAGCCAAAGACCTCGGTGTACTGTCTCATCCGAGAAAATGGCTCATCTCTTATGACAGTGGGGGGTCTTGTTTGCTTGCTTGTTTGTTTTGGCCGCGTTGGGTCTCTGCTGCTGCGCGCGGGCTTCCTCTAGTTGCGGTGAGCGGGGCTGCTCTTCGTTGCGGTGCACACAGTGTGCGGTTTTTGGTTTGGTTGTGGTTCTTTTTTTTTTAAATCAAAAATCACAAGTTGGCTCAAATAACTTACTCCTTTGGTAGAAATGAGAAAAGCGTAAGTCGATGCAAATGGACAAGAAAGAATTACAGAAGGAAGTAGAGGGTGCAAGAGACTTTTTTTTTTTTTTTTCATAAGAACAGATTGTTTTACTAAACTGTCAGCTGTTGTCCCTCCTTCCCAGTTGGGGGCTGTGACGGGGCCCTTGCTGCCGCCTTCCTGCATTTGCTCCTTAGCCCCCCACACCATTTCCCTGGGTGTTGCTAGGTTTCTTGTCCCTGTGCTCCAGGTTAGGGGGTCCTCTGGGGTCTGACTGTCACCAGCCCCTTCCTCGCCCTCCTCTATACATAAGACCTTAGGAAAGGGTGTACTGGCCTCTGGCTCCGGAACTTCCACAGCCTTGTTTTGTCTTGCTCTCTTCTAGCAGCTGGTGCTCGCTCTGCAGATTCAATGTGCAGAAACTCCTGCTGGGCTCCAGCCAGGGTAGTCACACGCTCAAAACGGGGGTCCAGCTGGGCCATCAGACTGTTCAGGTGTCGCTCTGTCTGGGCCAGATGTTGTGTCAGCTGGGCCAGCTGTTGAAGAGGCATTTTTTTGTAAACTTAAGAACAAGGGACAGAAACGCTAAAAAAAGAAACCTAAAATTTCCACACCAGGAACCATGTCTAAAGTTTGCTCCATCCCCACTACAGCACCCATCACACTGAATGGTCCAGAGTAGTTCCAAAAGGTTATTTATCACAAGGTGTTAGCCCTCTAATTTGTAACTTTCAGTATTTAACAACTGCTTCATCTCTACTTCCCTGGAGTCACAGCCTGCGCTAGGCTGCAGTGTTCCAAATAGCCAGCAGGTGTCGCCAGCTAACACGAGTCTGAGCAGCCAGAAAACGCAAAATTCATTCTACTTGAAAACTTTCCATGGAGCCTTAATGTGGGCAGTGTAAAGTCCAAATTCCTATCCAGGACACCCCAGGCCCTTCAGATTTAATCCAATTCACTTTTTATGGCTTTAGTTCTTACCAATTCAGGCACCCATTCAATCAATCAGGAAAGGCTTATTGAACACTTGCTTTTTTATCAGGTGCTTTTCTGGGACCTGGAAATAAAAAGATAACAGAGATTTCATCTCTGCTCTGGAGAAGCTCACTGCCTACCCCACCTAGGAAAACAGTTTAGGGCTAAGCTGCTATGTTAAAGAGACATCTATCTACACTCACGTACACACACACAGTGGCTTAAAGAAAATTAAATTTATTTATTTCTCACACCAGCAACCAGAGTGGTCCAGACTGGTCAGCTGGGGATCTGGCTGCTTCCCATCTCATTGTGCGTCATCATCGTAGGATGTTGTCCTTAGTTGCACTGTCAAAGCTGGGTCATGACGATATCCAAGCTTCAGCCTGGGAAAGGGGAAGAGAAAAAGAGGAGGGCTTGCAATTTCCTTTTAAGCAGGAAACACAGAAGCTGCACCTACCCTTTGATTCACATTCCAGGGCAGGGACCTAGTCATGTGGCCACATCTAGCTGCAAGGAAGGCTGGGAAGTGTAGTCTTTATCTAGGCAGCAGCGTGCCCAGCTAGCAATGAGTTGCAACTACCAGTCTGGTCAGAAAGCATCTCTTTTTTTCATACAACCTAACTTTACTTTTAATGGATTCGAGAAACAATTTTTGTGTCTTCTACATTGCTGTCAATGGTAATTGCACTGTCGGGGTTTAGGGATGCCAGTTCATAGAAGTTTGTGGTGACTAATAGCAATTTACTATGCACATTTCATATTTGTGAGACATATCTATTACTGCCCATCAGAGATGATAAAATCTTATCACAATGACAACTGAGTTGATAAAACTCAGTGAAATGCAACTTAGAATCCAGTTTATTTTTTACTCATGAGAATATGACATTTGAGTCGGCTTCTTGAGGCTGGTCAGGTGGGAAAGGAGGAAGAACACTCTAGAATTTGACTAGCATCTGTAGAGGCCTGTATTCATGGCAAGGCCAGCTCTATTGGTACGTTGGTTATTAGGTGCGGGTATGTGTGTGGGGAAGGAAGACAGGAGAGAAACTGGGAAAATAGAGTAGAATAAGATTGTGCTAAGTTTCTCACTCCAAACTAAGGAACTTGGATTTTACCTGGCAGAGCAGATGCTTGGGGGGTACTTCCCAGTCTAGGAGCCAAGGTCAGGTCCCAAACTTTCTGTCGCTGTATGTGGGTGGGCTCCAGGCAGCCAGTGTACAGTACTTGACCTCACTGTCTCATTCACGAGACAGTGAGCGGAGATAATGTGGTAAGGGTGTGTGTATGTGTGTGTGCGTGTGTGTGTGTGTTGCTTTGTTCTTGTTGGAAAAGACTTGTGTATGTTATGGAATCAATAGGAAGGGTCCAGAAGCCAGAGGTTGAGAACAGGAGAGAGAAGGGATAATGGACAGTTATATGTTCCTCCGAAGGACTCTTGGCCAAGATTCAAGGCAGGAATGAAGGACTTTGCTTTTGTAGGAGGGACGGCATCCCTGCCATAACAAGAGAACACAGAGAAGAAAAGGCAGGCTTTCATCTGGTATTAGAAAGAAGAGGGGGCAATTGCTGTCTCAACCCTTTCTATTTCTCTGTAGAGTAGGAGCAAGATCACCTCCTGAGTGAAGAAATCTGAGGAGAGCAGAGAGGGTTCAAAACCATGCTTGTGAGGGTAAGAGAGTGAGTGGACCGGCAAAGCCTAGTAGTGGTACTCAGTAGGTCATCAATTTATGCACGTATTCAGTCAACAAATGTTCACTGAGATCAAGCAGAATGGTAGGCAGTGGGAAATGCAGAGATGAGTAAAACACAGCAGCTGATGACAGGGCTTCCCCATACGGTTGTACAAGTTGTGCACTGCCCAAACATGCCAGTAAGGGAAGGAGCTTAAGCTGAAATCCAGTTGATGCTTCGCTAGGCACGTCCCACAGCAAATGGGCTACATGTGCCCAGAGGGAGTGCCTTTATCAGTGAACTCAAAGGGCTAACGTGAAAGTTTGAGGCCCTGGTTAAGGGCTAGCTGCTTTAGGTCATGGGAGAGAAGAATGCACTGTAATTAAGAGAAGGCTCTGAGGGCACAGAGGGAAGAGTGACATGAACCAACCAATGGAGAGTGAGCAGGTCCTTGAGGGGGTGAGACCAAAATCCTCTCATGTAAAGTGAGCTTGGACATTCTCCTCTGACTCGGGGGCCCCGGGGCCACCAGAGAGCAAGCAGGGGGAGCGGGCAGAGTGGGAGGGAAGGGGAGTCATGGACAGAGGTGAGGAAGCTCATTTCACCATTTTGTCCTGTTTGGCTCTGAAGATACTTCTACTGCATACATGCTCTCTCCCCATCAGGGACACCTAGTCAGGGCTGGAGGTGAATCCACAGAGGAAGGGGGCACCAGGCCCCCCAAGTGTAGCTAAGCCTGGAGTGTTAGTATGCAGCCTTTCTCATCAGCCAGTGGCGATGGGCCACCAAGGTGGGGTTGCCGGTGAGGCAGCCCTGCTCAGCAGAGAGTGTTTCTTTTCACGTTTAGGTTGTGTTGGTGAGGACAGGTTTGCCCCATGTTGCTTCTAACTCTGGAGGCTTTCTTTCCTTTCTGGATCCAGGGATTCCGCTCACATATTGAGGCCAGAACCCAAAACGCCCTTGCTAGGCCTCTAGCAAGCTGTGTTTTAGATATTTATAAATGATTAATAACATTACATATATTCACTTCATGGAGTAAAAACCCCTCACATCTGTTATCCAATTTGAGATGGGAGACGACTCGGTGAGGTGTGAATGAGCCATGTCTCGGGGAAGGTGGCTGGCTCGGCTGAGGTCACAGGCACGGTTGGTTAACTGGCAGAGCTAGGATGCAAATCCCTGTCCGCCTGATTTCAGAATAACTGCTCTTCTTTTACCCAGAGAAAGGGAATAGTAACACCTGCTTTATAGTTGTGAGAATTAAATGAGAAAATCAACACCAGGTGTCCAGCAGAACTCCCTGTGCATAATTCTACATTTTCACTCCCAGAAAGTCTTCTCTCCGTAGCCATAGTTACCTCTTCTCTCTTTAACCAAGAGTGACCAACCTGCTACACCACAATACAGAGAACACAGGCTGGCTGGTCCTGGGCCGCAGACAGCCTCTGTGCCACCCTGTGTTATCACATGGTGCCTGCCTGCTGTTTGGTGCTCAGAGATGGCCTCCTCAGGCCACCACGCGCCTCCTCTGTCTCCTTTCCCAGTAGAAACACAAAAGCTGCGTGAATGCGGAACAGCATTGTGGTCGTGGCGGGGATAGGGCGGGGTTCCAAGGCCGTCATCAATTATTGTCAAAACCCACTTCAACGTTGCATGTTAACATGGTGCTTACCGGGCACAGTGCCAGAGACAACAGTCTAGGACAGGCAATGGGAATAAGTAAAGGATGGGAGGGGCATCTCCCGCTATCTCTAACCCACCAGCTATAGGAAGTCCTTCTAGACACAATGGTTCTCAACCTCACCGGATACAGCTCCCCCTTTTTATAATGAATACACTATATTCTTATCATGAAATAAAGATGTAAACCACTATAACTTGCCTTTGATGGAGTATTGATGGGCGAGGACACAAGGGAGCCTTCTGGGTTGTTGGAAATATTCTATATATTGATTTGGGTGGTAGTTACATTGCTGTATTCATATATAAACATTCATTGAACAAGGGGTCTCTCTGTATTATTTTTTACAAATTTATATGAATCTATAATTATCTCTATTAAAATTTAAATTAAAAGCGAGATCCAGGTAAAGTTTTAAATGTGTATCTTGCCATAATTTTTAAAAAACGAGGTGCATTTCACACCCATCAGATTGGCAGAAATGGAAAAGTTTAATAATATTCATTTCATCAAGGATGTGGAGAAAAGGGAAATTCTTCAGTGCTGCTAGGGGCATAAATTAGTACAATGGCTATGGAGGACAGTTCAGTGTTACCTGCTAAGATTGGCAATGTAGATGCCCTGGGAGCCAGCAGTTCTACTCTCACACATGAATAAGAATATATGTACGAGACATTCTTTGAGATATTGTTAGTACTGGTACAATATTGAAAACAAAGTGTTCATCTGTTTTTTCTTTTATTTAAAGATAAAAGAAGGGACTTCCCTGGTAGTCCAGCGGCTAAGACTCTGAGCTCCCAATGCAGGGGGCCTGGGTTCGACCCCTGGTCCTGGAACTAGATCCCACATGCCACAACTAAGAGTTTGCATGCCGCAACTAAAGATCCCACGTGCTGCAACGAAGATCCCGCATGCCGCAACTAAGACTCGGCCCAGCCAAATAAATAAATAAATATTTTAAAAATAAATAAAGGGAATTCCCTGGCAGTCCAGTGGTTAGGATTTGGCGTTTTCACTGCTGTGGGCCCAGGTTCAATCCCTGGTCAGGGAACTAAGATCTTGCAAGCTGCGCAGTGTGGCCAAAAATAAATAAATGAATGAATAAGTAACTAAAATTTTAAAAAGAAAAAATACTGTGCAAAAGTCAACATGGAACAGGAAACATGGATGGAAGTGTTGAATTTGTTTCCGTGGTTTGAGAGACTGTGCAGTGCCCAACAGACACACACATACCATTAGCAAGTAATTGTGGTTATTTAAGAATAAAATCAAAATATTATTTTTTCTTTAAAGAAGATCACATTTCCATGTTGCCTGTCAAAACTGTAGCAGACAGATGATGTACTAGGCCATGAACACATTTCTGTCTATTAAAAAACCTCTAGAGGGCTTCCCTGGTGGCGCAGTGGTTGAGCATCCGCCTGCCGATGCAGGGGACACGGGTTCGTGCCCCGCTCCGGGAAGATCCCACATGCCGCGGAGCGGCTGGGCCCGTGAACCACGGCTGCTGAGCCTGCGCGTCCGGAGCCTGTGCTCCGCAATGGGAGAGGCCACAACAGTGAGAGGCCCGCGTACCACAAAAAAAAAAAAAAAAAAACCTCTAGAGAAGCGAGTAGATGAGCCTTGAAGTTAGCTCAGTGATAGGGGTCAGTGCTTTGCTAATAATAAACGCTGTTCTCAGAACTCTTAAAGACACTTAGGAAGGCACAGCCCTGAGGAGCCAGGGGTGACTGTTGAAAAATACCAATGCAACACTCAAGACTCAGGAAGTTAAGAGGTGATGTGGCACTGGCACAATTGTGGAACCAGGAATTGAACCCATCAGTGCAGCAATGTGGTAGCCATCCCCCAGGAATCCTAGTCCCCTGGTATTCATGCCCTTATGTGGTCCCCTCCCACAGTGAATCACAGCTGGTCCTGTGGGGCCAGTGGAATATGGTGAAAATGACATCACGTGGCTTTCAAGGCGAGATCATAAATGGTATCGCAGTTTCCACTTTGGTCTCCTGGATCTCTGGGAGATCCATCCACCATGTTGTCAGGACGCTCAAGCAGCCCCATGGAGAGGTCCATAGAGAGAGGAATTGGGGCTCCCAGCTGCCAGTCAGCACCATCTTAGCTCAATGTATGAGCCACAGTGAAAGTGAATCCTCTCACCAAACTGTATACATTATATTCAGTGTTTTGTATACCAATTATACCTCAACAAAGCTGAATAAGGAAGGAAGGAAGGAAGGAAGAGAAAGAAAGGGTTAGTGTTTTCATTTTCTTTGGATACATACTCAGAAGCAGAATTGCTGGATTATATGGTAGTTCTAGTTTTAATTTTTTTGAGGAAACTCCATATTCTTTTCATAGTGGCTGCACCAATTTACATCCTCACCAACGGTGCACAGAGGTTCCCTTTTCTCCACATCCTAGCCAACAATTGCTATTTCAAGTCTTTTAGGTAATAGCCATTCTAAAAGGTGTGAGGTCATATCTCATTGTGGTTTTGATTTATGTTTCCCTGATGATTAATGATGCAGAGCATCTCTCATGTTCCTGTTGGCCATCTGTATGTATTTTTTGGAGAAATGTCTTTTCAGGTCTTCTGCTCATTTTTAAATCAGATTGTTTATTTTTTGCTATTGAGTTGTATGAATTCTTAATATATTTTGGACGTTAGCCCCTTATCAGATATATGATTTGCAAACATTTTCTCTCATTCAGTATGTTGCCTTTTCATTTTGTTGATGGTTTCCTTTGCTGTGCAGAAAATGTTTAGTGTGGTGTAGTCCCACTTATTTTTGCTTTTGTTTCTTTTGCTTTGGACATCAGATTAAAAAAATCATTGCCAAGACCTATGTCAAGGAGCTTACTGTCTATGTTTTCCTCTAAGATTTTTTCAAACTTTATGTTCAAGTCTTTAATTCATTTTGAGTTAATTTTTTGTATAGTGTAAGATAATGCTCTAGTTTCATTCTTTCGCATATGGCTGTCCAATTTTCCCAACACCATTTATTAAAGAGACCTTCCTTCCCTCTTTGTCTGTTCTTGTATCCTTTATCATAAATTAATTGACCATACCTGTGTAGATTTATTTTTGGGCTCTCTATTCTGTTCCATTGATCTATATGTCTGTTTTAATGCCAATACAATACTGTTTTATTTATTTATTTATTTTTATATAAATTTATGTTTTTTATTTATTTATTTTTGGCTGTGTTGGGATTTTGTTGCTGCACATGGGCTTTCTCTAATTGTGGCAAGCGGGGGCTACTCTTTGTTGTAGTGCACGGGCTTTTCACTGTGATGGCTTCTCTTGTTGTGGAGCACAGGCTCTATGCACGTGGGCTTCAGTAGTTGCAGCATGTGGGCTCAGTAGTTGTGGCTCGCGGGCTGTAGAGCTCAGGCTCAGTAGTTGTGGCACACAGGCTTAGTTGCTGTGCGGCATGTGGGATCTTCCTGGACCAGGGCTCAAACCCATGTCCCCTGCATTGGCAGGCAGATTCTCAACCACTGCACCACCAAGGAAGCCCCACCATACTGTTTTAATTACTATAGCTTTGTAATATAGTTTTAAATCATGGAGCATGATGACTCCAGATTTGTTCTTCTTTCTCAAGATTGCTTTGGCTATTCAGGGTTTTTTTTATGGTTCCATTCAAATTTTAGGATTGTTTTCTCTATTTCTGTGAAAAATGCCATTGGTAGTTTTCTGAATTCTTGACTAATAGAAACTGTGAGAAATAATAAGTGAGTACCATTGCTTAAAAAAATTTATTGAGATGTACACTGATGATTTGTGCACTTTACCATATATAAGTGATACCACAATAACAAAGTTTTAAATTTAATAATCAACTTAATTCAGAATAATAATAGAATGTATTAATTATAACATAAAAGAAATAAAAGGAAAAATATAAACAGTAGTTTTTTTTGTTTTGTTTTTTGCTTTTTGCGGTACGCGGGCCTCTCACTGTTGTGGCCTCTCCCGTTGTGGAGCACAGGCTCTGGACGTGCAGGATCAGCGGCCATGGCTCACGGGCCTAGCCACTCCACAGTATGTGGGATCTTCCCAGACCGGGGCATGAACCCATGTCCTCTGCATCGGCAGGCGGACTCTCAACCACTGCACCACCAGGGAAGCCCTGAACAGTAGTTTAATATAAAAATTCTTGGCCATTACAAATCCAGAAGACTTGATTAGTTGCTTAGAAAAATCATCTCCATATATGTGATAGCACAAATGTAAACTGACTCTAGTCTGTTGAACTGGTAACTTAGATAGTACAAGCAGAACTGCCATTGGTGGCTTGATTTTTCCAAAATAGTAAATGTAGCAAATTATATTTTCCAAAAATGGCCCATTTCTTTTCCCACATGCTCTTCCAGAGACTTGACACTGTCCTATCAAGTGACAGAATCTATTGCCTCTCACTTGAAATTGGGCACACCTCTGTGACTGCCTCAACAAAACGATGCTACTTGATTTATGACACTAGGTTATAAAAAGTGGTAGAGTGGCAGTCAGCTTTTGGGATGGTGGAGTAAGGACTTTGAAAAGCCACTCTTCCATAAAGGCAATAAGAACACTAAAAAAATTTTTTCAAAATCAACTTTGTCACAAGTTTGGAAATTAATAAAATCTTGCAACAATCCTAAGAGCATTTATTCAAGAAAAACAACTGAATATTGGTAAGAGCAATGAACTTTATGGCATTTTTAACTTGCTCAATTTCCATTCCTTATTTCCAGCTTTGTAATAGTCTTGAAGACCAAGAACTTTGTAACTATTGTAGTTGTGAAAACCAGCAGCGTAACAGCAAGTGGAGGGGGCACAAGGAGTTTAGAGGTCTCTTAAATCCGCATTCTCAGAGAATTGTCTTTATTTGACTTCTCTAGTAGCTCCCTGGAAACCACCAAATTCAGGGCTTGTCTTTAGTTCACCAGTTCAGAGCTCACTAAATGTGAACAGATTTTTCCAGGGGCATTTGTCAAAAACAATCAGCAGGGGACATCCCTGGTGGCACAGTGGTTAAGAATCCGCCTGCCAATGCAGGGGACACGGGTTCAAGCCCTGGTCCGGGAAGATCCCACAAGCCGCAGAGCAACTAAGCCTGTGCGCCACAGCTACTGAGCCTGTGCTTTAGAGCCAGTGAGCCCCAACTACTGAAGCCTGTGTGCCTAGAGCCCGTGCTCCGCAACGAGAGCAGCCACCACAATGAGAAGCCTGTGCACCGCAACGAAGAGTAGCTCCCGCTCGCCACAACTAGAGAAAACCTGCACACAGCAAGGAAGACCCAATGCAGACAAAAGAAACCCCCCAAAACAAAAAAGCAATCAACAGCAATTGTTTAATATCACAGCTGCTTGAAGTGGCAAATAACAGTTGGAAGAAAGAAAAGGCTGACCAAAATCTTAAAAGGAAAAGCTGTAAAATGAGATGTCCATAAGAAGATTTTAAAAGCTCTGACATACTAATAAAAATCTAAAAGGCCAGAGGCATGTGCAGGGCTGTGCACATGCCCAGGAGACAGCTGAAAAGACCCTAATCTCTCACTCTGGCTGAACTTGAGGCTCTGCGCAAGCAGGAAAGGAGGCAGAGTTGTAAACTGCTGGAGCATTGATTGTGAGCCCCAACATGCACATAGAAACGCTCAGCAAAGCTGGGAGATGTACTGGCTCAGGGAGTTTAAGAAAATATCTATCCAATCACTAGCTGACCACTAAGCTAAATGAACAAAGAATTCAGTGGCCACACATGACCAAAAAATACAAACTCTACATAATTATTTCAGGAAAGTCACTAAGCAAACAAATAGCAAAACAGAAAGAGAGAGGAAAAAACAAATTCAAAAACCTTGGAGGGGAGAATCTGATTTCCAGCATTGCTAATTATATTCTTTAAAATGTCCAGTTTTTGACAAAAAATTACATGATTTGAAAGAAACAGAAAAGTATGGCCCATACACAGGAGGAAAAGCAGTTCATAAAAACTGTCCCTTGGGTGTCTATACATCCAAGAACCTAAGCAAACTCCAAGTGGGATACCTCAAAGAGTTCAACACCTAGGCACATAATCCAACAATTGAAAGCTAAAGACAAAGAAAGAATCTTGAACATAGCAAGAGAGAAGTGGCTCATCACAAAGAATCATCAGTAAGATTAATAGACAATTTCTCATCAGAAACCATGGAGACCAGATGGCAGTGGAGTGACATATTCAAAGTCCTGGGGGAGAAAAAGGACTGTCAACCAAGAATTCTATACTCAGCAAAGCTATACTTTAAAATGAAGGTGAAATGAGGACATTCACAGATTTTTTTAAGTAAGAGAATTGTTAGCAAACCTGTATTACAAGAAATGCTCAAGGAGGGGCTTCCCTGGTGGCGCAGTGGTTGAGAATCTGCCTGCTAATGCGGGGGACGCGAGTTCGAGCCCTGGTCTGGGAGGATCCCACATGCCGCGGAACAGCTGGGCCCATGGGCCACAGCTACTGAGCCTGCGCGTCTGGAGCCTGTGCTCCGCAACAAGAGAGGCCGCCATAGTGAAGAGGCTCGCGAACCGCGATGAAGAGTGGCCCCTGCTTGCTGCAACTAGAGAAAGCCCTTGCACAGAAACGAAGACCCAACACAGCCGAAAATAAATATAAAAAAAAAAAATGAATAAAATATTACTATATAAAAAAAGAAATGCTCAAGGAGGTTCTCAAGTTGAAATAAAAGGACTCTAGACAGTAACTCTAATCTACACAAATAAAGAACACCATTAAAAATACCTATATACCTTTGTGTTCTCTGACCACAATGGAATGAAATTGTAAATCAATAACAGAAGGAAATTTGGAACATTTACAAATGGAAAGAAATTAAATAACACATTCCTTGAAATTTTCTGAGTGGTAGGTGTGAGAGGAGTGTTTTTTGTTATTCATAATAAGACTCTTTCAACCAAATCTGAGTTTATGCTAATGAGGTAACTCTTGTTCGTTCCTAGATAGCCGAACGGCAGAGGAACAAATCTTGTGATTAGAAGGTTGGACCTCTGGGGAGACTGAGTTAGTCACCAAGGGCAAATGATTTAATCAATCATGCCTATATAATGAAACCTCCATAAAACCCCTAGACTACAGGGTTTGGAGAACTTCCAGCTTGGTGAGCACATCAAGATGCTAAGAGGGTGTGCTACCAATGCATCTCTCATTTGGCTATTCCTGAGTTGTATCCTGAGTTCTGTGAGCCATTCTAGCAAATTATTGAGCCTGAGGAGGAGGTGCGGGACCCCACCTCCCAACTTTACAGATGGTTGGTCAGAAGTTTGGGAGGCTTGGACTTGCAGTTGGTCTCTGAAGTGGGGGCATTCTTTGGGACTGAGCCTTTAACCCATCAGGTGTGTGCTAAATCCAGGTAGTTAGTGTCCGAATCAAATTATAAAACACGCAGTTGGGGTCCAGGGAGTTGGAAAATTTGTTGGTGTGGGGAAAACCCTCACATATTTGGTATCAGAAGTATTCTGAGTAAAAACAGATCGTAGTAGTAGGAATTAACTTATCCATTGTGTATTCCTGCTTAACAAGCCATCCCAAAACTTAGTGGCTTAAAACAAAACCATTTAGGGACTTCCCTGGTGGTCTAGTGGTTAAGACTCCATGCTCCAATGCAGGGGCCCCAGGTTTGATCCCTGGTCAGAGAACTAGATCCCACATGCATGCCACAACTCATACCACAACTAAAGATCCCGCATGCCGCAACTAAGACTCAGAGCAGCAAAATAAATAAATAAATAAATAAATATTAAAACACACACACACACACACACACACACACACACACACAAAGGAAAAGAAAAACAAACAAAAAACACATTTGTTACTTCTCATGATTTTGTGGCTTGGCTGGGTGGTTCTTTTGCTGGTCTTGCCTGGGCTTGATCAAGAAGCTGCATTCGGCAGGTGGGTTGCCTGGAGCTGGAAGGTCTCACTTGGTGGAGGTGGATGGGAAACTGGGTCCTCTCTTCTTACTGGGCATCTGGATTCTGAGAATGTAAGCCCCAGCGTGTGCATGCTTATCCAGCCTCTGCTGTGTCACAGGTCCCATGAGCCAAGCGATTCATAAGGACGAGCCCAAAGTCAGTTTAGGAGGAGACTCTACCCAAGGACGTAAATGCCATGAATACCAGTGGGCTTGAATCACTGGAAGCAATCAGTGTAACTGTCTGGAATTTTTTTTTTTTTTGCAGTATGCGGGCCTCTCAGTGTTGTGGCCTCTCCCGTTGCGGAGCACAGGCTCCGGACGTACAGGCTCAGTAGCCATGGGCCCAGCCGCTCCGCGGCACGTGGGATCTTCCCGGACCGGGGCACGAACCCGTGTCCCCTGCATCGGCAGGCGGACTCTCAACCACTGCGCCACCAGGGAAGCCCCTGTCTGTAATTTTATATACATTATTGCTATCCTGACAGACAGCAGGCTGCCACCTAGTTTTTCTTGTCATCTCTTTTTACAGATGAGGATCTAAAGTCCAGAGAGGTCAAGTAACTTATACTTGCTCAAGGTCCATAGCAATTAAGTGGTGGGAAATTCTAATTTCTGATTCCAAAGTCTGTGACCTTCCACTCAATTACAGGCTCCTCCTGGGAAGACCTGGAGCACAAGAACAGATGCAACTCACCAGAGAATTCCACCCCATGCTTTTATTACAATGGGAAGCAAAGTAAGCTTTATTTTTGTTAGCAAGTAATGGAGAAGATGAATGAGTCAGATAATATGGGTGGAGGAGATGTTAAAAGTTCATTTGTGACCTCGATGGCCAAACCATCCCATGCTCTCAGTGGAAGTTTTATGGTTCCTCAACTGTGGTCACTCAATATTTCATACATAATTCTCAACTGTAGCTCTCTCCTGTGTACTGTTTGGTGTTCCCCATTTATTACGAGCTCTTCTTGGTCTGGGTCCACTTTCCCTTGTATAGTGTCTGAAGCACAGCAGACTCTCAACAAATGTTTGTTGAATGAATAAATGAGGGAGCAGAGGTCAGGGAGGCCACAGATGGACTCTTTCACACTTTGCCAGGGACTCTGAAGAGAATCAATGGCTATCCAGGGAATGAAGCATTAAATGTGATGAACAATGAACTGTGTATTACCTGAATAACAAGCAGGAGTTCATAGAAGCAGATGTTTTGGTTAAACAAATAGGTCAAAATTCAAGAAATTAAAGACTAATCTTAAAATCAATTTGTGCTTTTAAATAGCTTTGTCATATTTTTCACTTAGAAAATTTCTCATTCATTTCAGCCTATTCCACTTGTTAGTTTCATTTTGCTTTGTTGATTTTTTTCCATAGTTTTTTACCAACAATTTCAAAAGTCCCCAGGGAGGAGTCCTACCCTACAGCACAGATTCTCTCCTCTTGCTTGTTCTACTCCTTTCAGCATTGATTTCAAGAATTAAAATTTTCTTCTCCAGTTGGCAGTAAATCGTCCCAAAGAAAATTTGTTTAAAAATGCAAGAGTTGGGAGATTTCGTCTCTAGAGATATTGAACCATGAAGCGTTTGCACTCTGGTGATACCAGGCCCAGTGAAGGACAGGGGTGAAGCAACAATTAAATTAAAAAATTAACTTTAAAAAAGTAAGTGTAAGTCCACTCACTGAATGTGGCACCCCAGCCGTTTTCAAATGGTATATTTAAGTGGTGTTGGTGGAGTTTTCTAAGAAAAGAACAAATCTCCAAAGAAAGGAAGGAAGGGCAGATTCATATTGACTATTCTGAAAAGAACACTAAGATTTAAAGGGGTAATTTAACATCCATGTGAAATATAGAGAGAGTAGAAGCGTGTTTAGAACCATTTCTTAAGTTCATGCCACGTATGCTCATTCACAAACAGACAGTTCTGCTTCTTTAGTTTCCCCAGTTGTCCTAAGTAAAGCCAGTCAGGGCTGTCCACCGTCTCCTGATCACCTGGGCCGGTGATGGTGGCAGGAACCAGTCCTGGTTCCAAATTTTCCTGACCTTCTTTTAGAAGGATCTGCATGCAGCTCGTGTGGATTTTCTCCCTGGGAAACTTTGGCAGGTAGACCAGCAGTTGGTAAAGGCAGAGCTGAATGGTCATGAATTCTGGGAGGCTGGGATAGAATTCCAGGAAGCTGGCATGGATTTCAGGTTAGTTCTGGACTTGCCTTCACACAAAAGAATGTCTCTATGGCGCAATTTCTGGCGACAGTCAGAGGCCTGTGGGACCAGAGCAGGTGTTCTTTATACTGAGAGCTGACACACAGCACACTTAGCTTAAAAGAGCCTCCATATGCTTCATCTTAACTGAGCAAGTAAGACAGGTGTCACTGACCCGAGGTTAGAGAAGACCAAACTAGGACTTCATGACGGCCACACTGGAGGCAAATCCAGGACTAGAACCCAGGTCTTCAACTATTCAACTATCCCTGGAGCCCGCAGTTGATCAGGCCTTCAGCCCATCGCTGGCTCTGTGAACTCCACGCCTGGTCACGTCCCTCACCTCCCTCCCAGCTGCCACGACAGACCCCTCGCTGTTGGCAAGGGGTGCAGGGGACTGTGGCAGACCGGGTATAAATATCTATAAAGTTACACATGAATAAGACATATACTGAGCACAAAGGATGGATTCCTGCCTCGGAGATCAAGGTGGCCTTTGATGGGCTGCGGGGACCTGGGGGCCCCCTCTCTACATATGGCCGTGTTTCAGGGGATGAACTTCTATGACTCTTGGCTCTCCCTGGCCTGTCACTAAGGTGGTTCTCAACCAGGAGCAATTTTATCCTCAGGGGACATTTGGCAATGTTTAGAGGCATTCTGGGTTGTCACAACTGGCGTGAGGAGGGTACTCTAGCATCTAGTGGGTAGAGACTAGGGATGCTGCTGTATATCCTACAACACACAGGACAGCCCTCAGATGTTAGTGGTGCCAAGGCTGAGATACCCTGCTTTAAGGTAAGAAGGCTGGGCTTAGGAAAGCACTCCCTTGACAGAGCAACTTGCTTAAGACCTCACAGCTAGTGAAATCCAAGCCCAAGGCCAGGGATTCCAGTGAGGTTGTTCCAAAGCCCTCACTCATTCAAGGAAAAACCTTTTTTTTCTTTCTGGCATCTTTATCCTCTCGTTCTTACTCTCAATTTCTTCTCCTATAAAATGGGGTCACAATACCTACCGACTAGTATTATTATGAAGATTAACTCAGCTAAGGCATATGAAAATGCTTTGTAAACTGGTTAGTACTGAACTAATACCAGTTATTATTATGAATAAAAAGGTCGTGAGTAACCAAATGGTGCAAGAGGGGCCGTATCTGAGCTTGTAGATTATGCACCATGTAGGGATATTGCCACAACTCCGCCAACAGAGATACACATCCGACGCTGGAAATGGAAAAAGAACCATGTGGTTTTCATCTATATGGTGAAGGAGGCAGGATGGTTCTCAAAGCTTCTATAACACAATTGTTAAAGACATGGCTCTGGGGTCCAGCTGACTGGGTTTGAATCCCATCTCAGCCAAGTACTAGTTGTATGAACTTGGCAAGGTGTGTATCCTCTCTGCACCTTTGCTGTAGACAAAGGATAGTGGTGTCTACCTCGCTCTGTTGTTTCTTGTTTATAACATTGCTTGGCCCACAGGAAGTACAGAATAAACATCAGCTATTGTTATTAGTGCTGTTGTTGGTATCATCTGCTTCCTGCAATCCTCCCTCCCTTCTTCCCTCCCTTCCTTCCTCCCTTCCTTCCTTCCTTTCTTGGGCTGTGTTGGGTCTTCGTTGCTGCGGGCTTTCTCTAGTTGCGGCAAGCAGGGGTTACTCTTTGTTGCAGTGCGCTGGCTTCTCATTGCGGTGGCTTCTCTTGTTGTGGAACACGAGCTCTAGGAGTGTGGGTTTCAGTAGTTGCAGCATGCAGGCTCAGTAGTTGCGGACTCTAGGGTGCACAGGCTTCAGTAGTTGTGGCGCATGCGCTTAGTTGCTCCGCGGCACGTGGGATCTTCCTGGACCAGGGCTCGAACCTGTGTCCCCTGCATTGCCAGGTGAATTCTAAACCACTGTGCCACCAGGAAAGTCCCCCTACAGTGCTTTCTGACATTACCTTCAGCAACGCCCCAACTAGGAACATTTTTGTCAAATTTTACTATTTGTAGTAAATGCTATGGACTCCCTGCAGGTTGGGGTCAGAACTGTTTTGGTGGTTGCTGTATCTCTACTGCCTAACATGGTGTTATGGGCTGAATTGCGTCCCTCCAAAAAGTCTTATGTTGAAGCCCTAATCTTCCATGTGACTGTATTTGGAGCTAAGGCCTTTAGGAAGGTAATTAAGGGTGAAGTCATAAATTAAGTCATAAGGGTGGAGCCCTGATCCAATGGGACTGGTATCCTTGTAAGAAGAGTAAGAGACACCCCGGGAAACAGAGATCTCTCCCATGTGTGTACACAAAGGAAAGGCCACATGAGGGCACAGGGAGAAAGTAGCCACGTGCAAGTCAGAAAGAGCTCTCACTAGAAACCAACCCTGATGGCTGATTTATCCTGAACTTCTAGCCTCCAGAACTGTGAGAAATTAAATTTCTGTTGTTTAAGCCACAATTTCTGTTGTCCATGGTATTTTGTTATAGCAGTCCTATAGCAGACTAGTACATGTGGAGTGCTCAGAAACTTCTGTGGAAAAAAAATAAGCGAAAGAATAAATAAGTCCCAGAACTTCCCCAGTGGTCCAGTGGTTAAGACTCTGTGCTCCCAGTGCAGGGGGCTAGGGTTCAATCCCTGGTCAGGGAACTAGATCCCACGTGCATGCCGCAACTAAGAGTTCGCCTGCTGCAGCTAAGGAGGCTGAGAGCTGCAACTAAGGCCCAGCGCAACCAAATAAATAAATATTTAAAAAAATCAAACCATCTCAATACTCTGTAATGACCTATACGGGAATAGACTCTAAAAAAGAGTGGATATGTGTATGTGTCTAACTGATTCACTTTGCTGTACAGCAGAAACTAACACAACATTGTAAATCAACTATACTCCAATAAAAAATTTTTTAAATTAATCACTTTTTTTAATTAAAAAAAATTTTTTTAATCACTTTTTAAAAAATAAATAAATAAATAAGTCCCCTGTTCTCAAGAATCATACCACCTAGTAGGGCCTGTCAACAAGTATCTGCAATGCAATGCCCGCAATTATTAAAATATTTACTGGCTCAACAAGTATTTCCTGACCTTTTACCACGTGCCAGGCACCGTGATAGGTACTGGGGATAAAGCAGTGAATGCAACAGGGTCTCTTCTGTCACGTCTAGTGGGGGAGATAGCAAGCAAGGAGATATCATAGCAGGGAGAGGAACAGAGCAGGTGAGAGGGATAGAAATGGCAGAGGTTATCTTTCGTACAGAATGTTTGCGAAAGCCTCTCCGACACAGTGATATTTGAGCAGAGACCTGAAGGAAATGCAGAAGGAAACCATACAGGTATCTGAGGGAAGAGAGTTCCAGGCTGAGAGACCGGCAGAGGCAAAGGCTTGAGAAGGGGGCTGACTTGTGTTCGTACAAAGGGGACCCCTATGGCCGGAGCAAGACAGGATAGGGGATGGGCAGGGCTGGGGCCACCGTGGAGCATCGGGGCCCCCACTGGCTCAGGTGTCCCCTCCAAGCCCTGAGAGTAGCCTGGCAGTGGGTTCACTTGTCACACACTTTGTAATTTACGCAATTGAGATAACTCAGCTGAGATGGATTGGGACTCCCGTCTCCTTCTCCCCTGTTTCCCTTCCATTACACTTCCTCCCAAGCTGGATGGTGTCGGCCATTTGACATTTGACATTTTGGGGATCCGGAAGGGGAAATTGACCTGGGAAGATTTTTAATCGATTGTGATTTGTTTTCTCATTGTAAAGAAATATTCATGTTCATGCATAACTTTGTATTACGGCTCTTAAAAAGTCCTCCAAATCGTGTAAGCTTCAGGCCCCTCAAAAACTGGATTCCCTCCTAGAGACCAAAAAAGTAGGAGGTGAAGACAGAAAGGCAGTAGTGACTCTCCTTTGAGTGAGCTAGAAAGCCATTAGAGTGGTTTGTGAGTTTTTTTAGGAAAAATTCTTTCTCTCTTTTATTGTGGTAAAATACAATAACATAAAATTTACCTTCTTAATAATTTTTAAGTGTGCAGTTCAGGGATATTAAATACATTTGTGGTGTTGTGCACCCGTCACTACCACCCATCCCTGTAACTCTTTTTTTTAATTAAAATATTGTCGACATACAATATTACGTGAGTTTCAGGTGTACTACATAGCGATCTGACGTTTGCATACATTAGGAAATGATCACCACGGTAAGTCTAGTAACCATCCGTCGCCGTATAAAGTTATTACAATACTATTGACCATATCCCTTATGCTGCATATTTTTACATCCCTGTGGCTTATTTATTTTATAACCGGAGGTTTGTAATTCTTAATCCCCTTCACTTATCTCACCCAGTCCCACACGCACTCTGGCAACCACCCGTTTGTTCTCTGTGTCTGTGAGTCTGTTTTCATTTTGTTTTGTTCATTTGTTTGTTTTGTTTGTTTTGTTTTTTAGATTCCACACATAAGTGAGATCATACACTATTTGTCTTTCTCAGCCATTCTTTTCTATGGCTGAGTCGTATTCCATTGTATATATGTACCACATCTTCTTTATCCATTCCTCTGTCGATGGACATTTACATTGCTTCCATGTCTTGGCTATTGTAAATAATGCAGCAATGAACACTGATGTGAATATATCTTTTCAGATTAGTGTTTTTGTTTTCTGCGGGTGCCATCAGAGTGTTTTGAGCAGGAAAGGATAATGCACCTGTCCTGTTAAGACTGCTTCACTCTGTGAGGGGCTCATGGTACATCAGGACATTGTGGCCCAGTGAATGCAAATCTCTGCATTTAAGTTGAGTCACAGGAGTTTTTTAGAGGGTGCAAGCAGCCTCACCCTTGGATGGGGAGGAAGTTGCCAAGGGCACAGGCCAGATATACAGTGCGAGGAGATAGATGCGTGTGGACTAGAGAGGTCGGTGGAGCCACATCACAGTGCACACGTGCTGCTTCCGATCATCTCTTGTTTTCTTGTTTTCGTTGCTTTTAATAATCAGGCACCATATTGAAGTGGGGGGGACGGCAACGACATCCACCAGCATTTTCTTACACTCTTCCTTGACCCACCCAGACTCTAGGGTTGTAGCCATCTTCTTAGTTCTTGGTCACAAGAGAGGGATCCTGAGGACGTCTGGGTGACACCAACGCAGAATATTCGTGCCGCGGGGAACGGGCTCTCCCTCGTACCCTAAAGTGCCAGGACCAACAGGCTTGTCTGGGGCAAGGACAGTTTAACATATCTCTTTGACTATGACCACTGGACACATTAGACATGAGTTTATATTTTGGGTTTGTTGTAGGTTTGGGTACATGTCCTTTTTAAAATCTTCTGCCCTTCATTTCATTACCAAATGGCAAAGCACCTTAAATTTCTCTGTTTCCCAAAGGCAGGTGCTCTGATTCTTGGGAGGTCTGCTCTCTGTCCCAGCATGTCCCATCATTGTCGCTTGCGTGCGTCACCTCAGGCCCTTGTGTGAATAGATCCCGGGTGGCCTCACATCTGGCCCTTCTTTCATGCCTGAACACGTCTGAATTCCCACTGGATGTTCCAGTTAGGCTGTTACTCTGGAAGCCCCACTCTCTGTGTAAATATGTGTGTACCCTATATAGGGTGTTATGTATATTCATAGAGGTGTTTGTGTATCTGGATGACATGCCACATCTCATGGAGCTAACCACAGGAACGTGTTTTTGAGCCTGTGTGCTAGAGTTTCTGTTCATGCCCATGTCCACACGATTGCCTTGTGGGACAGAATGACATGACTTCTCTGCCTTGGTGTAAGTGTGAAGAAGAAGTTCATTTCTGTTATTTCAGTCACTCTTATTTTAGATTAACTGGGGGGAAAAGAGAATTTTCCAATAGTTTTTGGCTGTTCACTTGGAAGCCCCTCCTCTGATGGCATTACCTCTGTCTTCCTTCTGTTGTGTGTTTTCTTCTATATTTCAACACAGACATAATATTCAGTATTCACAATTCACATTGGTAAAGAGCTTTACAATTTATAAAGTGCTTTGAAATAGAGCAGTTCATGTAAACATCACAACAACTTTGTATAGAAGGAATTGTTTCTGTTTAACAGATGGAGTAATTGAGGGCCAGAGAGTGTACACATTTATCCAAGGGTGCACAGATAGGAAATGGCAGTACTGGGACTTGAACCCTACCTTTATGTGCCAAGCTCACTGCCCCAGTGTGAGACCATTGGTGACTCATTGTCTTTTTGTATGAGAATGTTCAGGTTTGCCATAGAAAGACTGATGCTAAGGAAGTAGTTTTATTCTTGCTATAAGACAAATATAATATTAGCAGTTCGAGAATGTCCATTTTCTAACAGGGCTAGGCAACTTTTCAAAACCAAAATTTCTGTTTTGGATGAAGAAGCGTAATAATAAAGAATCAATGAGCAGTTTTTAACTAGTTTTTATCAAGAAAAGATACATCAAAAAAAAAAAGAAAGAAAAGAAAAGATACATCTTCCTACTGGTTTATCAGGTGAAGTTCTTTGGCAACAGGTAGTAAAGATGAATCTGGGCTAGCATAAACCAACAGGAGGAATAAAGAAAATCATAGGTTGTCTCAAGGAACCAAGGGATAGGAATGCAGCCAGGCTAGGACCCGAAACCAACAGGGCTTTTCCCCTCCAGCTCTGTGTCTGCTTCTCTCTGAGCATGTGCTTTAGTCTTCTTTCTGTTTCTCAATTCAGACACGGTTTTTCTGCTTTTCTGGCCCTCAAGGAGGAATATGGGAATATGGCCACCCCAATATTTCCACAGCTTGAGATACCAAGAGAGGCTACTGACAAGAATCTTCCTGGTCCCAATTCTCAATTCCCAGGAGAGAGAACCTGGGCCCCACCTTGGGGCCAGGTGTCTCCTCTGGTCCAATTAGCAATAGCAAGGGAAGGGGGTGGTCATGTAATAGTAACACAGCTGCCCGGGGAAGTTCCCAAAGGATGAGGAATTGTGGTTTTGCACTCTGGATGTGCCCCCGGAAGTATTTACCATAACTGAGTAGCAGGAGAATTGTTATTAAAGTTTGGACTTAACCAGTTAGTGATAGTTCTGTTATGACTTAATTTTCACAACTATTTTTAAAGAGTTCAAAAACTCTTAAAAATAAACTTTAGTATCTTTTTTCTTCCAGTTTTATTGAGGTGTAATTGACATATAGCACTGTATAAGTTTAAGGTGTACAGCATAATGATTTGACTTACATACAACATGAAATGATTATCACAGTAAGTGTAGTGAACATCCATCATCTCGTATAAATACAAAATTAAAGAAATAGAAACACACTTTTTTCCTTCTGATGGAACTCTTAGGATTTACTCTCTTAACGTTCGTATATAACATCCAGCAGTGTTAATTATAGTTATCATGTTCTACTTTACATCCCTAGTACTTATCTTCTAACTGGAACTTTGTACCTTCTGACCACCCTCATCCAATTCTCCCTCTTCCCCTCCCCCGCCTCTGGTAATCACAAATTTAATGTTATACGTTTGCTTATATGTTTAAAGTTGGGAACATCTTTAGAGACCACCTATTCCAAACCCCCTTATTTATTTACTATTATTATTAAAATGTATACATTTTAATTTACTTATTTTATTTATATTTATTTTTGGCTTGTTGAGTCTTCGTTGCTGCGTGTGGCCTTTCTCCAGTTGCAGTGAGTGGGGGCCACTCTTTGTTGTGGTGCGTGGGCTTCTCATTGCAGCGGCTTCTCCCGTTGCGGAGCACAAGATGTAGGCATGTGGGCTTCAGTAGTTGTGGTGCACAGGCTTCAGTAGTTGTGGCACACAGGCTTCAGTAGTTGTGGCACGCAGGCTCTAAAGTGCCAGCTCAGTAGTTGTGGTGCATGGGCTCAGTTGCTCTGTGGCATGTGGGATCTTCCCGGACCAGGGCTCGAACGCGTGTCCCCTGCATTGGCAGGTGGATTCTAAACCACTGTGCCACCAGGGCAGCCCCCCAAACCCCCCTTATTTAAACCAGTGATGAAACTGAGACTCAGAGCATTAAGTGACGAAACCAAAGTCACACAGCAAGTCGATTGAAAAGATGAAATTGGAAGATGTATCTGACTCCCAGAACTGTGCTCTTTTTATTGTACCAAGTTTCTCCCCATAATCTGCAAGTATGACTGGTATTGAGAAGAAACCAGATGTATCAGGCAGTGCTAGCTTAGAGAAGCAGAACCACTAGGAATGAAGTAGAATAAGGGGTTTAAGTCGACTGAGAGAACTCGTAAAACAGTCTCAGTCCAGCTGTTCCTCCTGGATTTGGGGCCAAGCGCAAAGTCACAGGGTAGGGGATGGGGAAGGTAAGATGCACGCAAACTGGGAGACAGGGAGGCAGCCGACCTCTGCCTCTCACTGGAGTGCACGTCAGCCCCTCCCCATCTCTGTAGCCGCCGTGACCTGCAGGAGAGGGTCTGGAAGAGCTGGAGGAAGAGACCCCACAGAGCTGGAGCTTCAGCTTGTTTGCTTCCCACACCAGTAGCAGAGCCATTGGATCCGCGAATAACAGTGTGAGTTGTCACAGGGCCTGACCTACCTGGACCTTCTGAGAATAGTCATGGCTACTGCTCCACCTCCATCTTCCAAGCCTTCTGCAAATGCCTCTTGTGGCCACCCCTCACCAGAAATACGTAAGAAAGGGAATTGCTGGAAATCTAGTTCAGCTTTTCCAGGTTGACACCGCAAAGCTGTCATATCACAACACGGATGGCTCTGTGGATGGCAGCAGTGCCACCTCCCAGCGTGGACCTGCAGCTACCACACCTCCCCCGAGTCCAGCCATCTCTTTCCAACTCTCTTGTCGCTGCTCACACCAGAACACAAGTGACCAGCAAGTCTGCCATCTAAGCTGGTATCCAGCAGGGAAATGAGATGCCCAGAGCAGGGCTTCTCACAGGCATCCTCATTGCCTGTAAATGGTGCTGTAGGAGGTACCCTCTCTTTGCTTGGGTTCACAGAACACAAGCATCTCCTTCCCTTGGAGGGTGGGGAGAGAATCATCACTCATCTGAACCCTGACCCCTCCCCAGTCTTCTCGGATAGAATCTCTCGGAGCAGGACGGTGAAGGCAGTGGAGCCTGTTCTGCCACTTCTTTTAAACTCCTGCGGACTCTGTCTGGTCCCAGCTGTCGGCTAATTCTCTCAGTATCAGCTCCTCCTGTCCTCAGCTTTCAGCCTTAGCCACAATTCCAGTCTGACAGGAAAGGTCTTACCTAACATCCCATTTCATAATTCTCCCATGGAGCTTCCCAGATACTAAAGCTCCTCCTGTTAGGAGCACCAATTAGGGATCTTTTGGAGATACATGCTTTACAGCTGGGAAGGAAATATACATCTCGTGTCATCTCAAAAGCAGAGGGGAAACAACCGAAAAACTGGATTTCCAAAGTCGCTACCCTTAAAGGAATGAAGCAGCTTGAGGCTTTCATTGAAATGACTAGAGTTCTCTGGGCATCCTGGTTGCTGCAAGGTAGAAACAGGACCACGGATAGGCAGAGGGAACAACTAACTTGCTGTCACACTTGGAATTCCAAACTAATAGTGTGTTGGCATCCCCTCACCAGAGGCATAATGTCTCCATGGCACTTGGCTAGAGGTTCCGTTGCATAACACATCACAAGTTGTTCCTATATACACCTACTCAGAAAGCTTCCCGCTTTCCTTCCTCCATAGTCTCATCAGAAGAAAGGAGCAGATTTCCTCTTTTTTTTAAAGAGAACTTTATTTTTTTTTTTTTTATTTTTTTTTTTGCGGTACGCGGGCCTCTTTTTTTTGAGGTACGCGGACCTCTCACTGCTGTGGCCTCTCCCGTTGCGGAGCACAGGCTCCGGACGCGCAGGCTCAGCGGCCATGGCTCACGGGCCTAGCCGCTTCGCGGCATGTGGGATCTTCCCGGACCGGGGCACGAACCCGCGTCCCCTGCATCGGCAGGCGGACTCTCAACCACTGCGCCACCAGGGAAGCCCGAGAACTTTATTTTTATTTATTTATTTATATATGGCGTTGGGTCTTCGTTGCTGTGCGGGCTTTCTCTAGTTGCAGTGAGCGGAGGCTACTCTTCATTGAGGTGCGTGGGCTTCTCACTGCAGTGGATTCTGTTGTTGCGGAGCACGGCCTCTAGGTGCGCAGGCTTCAGTAGTTGTGGCACGCGGGCTCAGTAGTTGTGGCTCTCGGGCTCTAGAGCGCAGGCTCAGTAGTTGTGGCGCACGGGTTTAGTTGCTCCGCGGCATGTGAGATCTTCCTGAACCAGGGCTCGAACCTGTGTCCCCTGCATTGTCAGGCGGATTCTTAACCACTGTGCCACCAGGGAAGCCTGGAGCAGATGTTTTTAATTGAATTCATTTTCCCTTCCCAAACACATACAGAGGAATCATTGGTTTCTCAATGGACTTATGTCTCTGCATGTAGTGTAAGTTTCCTTATAAGATGCTATGCTGGTACCTTTCTTTCTACTTAGCTCATCCTCAGCCTGATTCCTTTCATCCCCATCGGTTGATGGGAAACCATCCTCATAGACACACCCAGAAATCATGGTTTACCTGCTCTCTCTTCATGCCTTAGCCCAGTCAGGTTCACACGTAAAATTAACAATCACACTACTTAACCTGTCTGTGTTTCAGTTTCTTCACCTCTAACTGGGACTTTCTCTATCATGGGGTACTTGTGAGGATCAAAGGCAGTACCGTGGTGACCCCCTTCACCCTTTCTGCTGCCTTGCAGTGAGCACCCCTTGCAGGGATTTATCTTCCAGGCAGCTTTATGCCCTTTCTGCCTCTGCATCCTAAGATAATAAGCAGAAAGGGTCAAGGTCAGTTCCTCTGAGCAGTCAAGCCTGGCCACGTCTCTGTTCTTACTCCTCTCTGCCTGCAGTGGGGTGGATCAACTACCTTGAGGTTGCTCTGCAGACAGCCTTCCTGGATTCAAGAGGGCAGAGAGCAGGAAGTCCCACTGTGGTCTCTGGCCTCAGCCACAGTCCCCATTGCATTTCCTGCAAGGCAACCACATGTGGGGGAGGAGGGCTTGGCCAACTATTACCAAGTTGGGCTTTGTTTCCCATTAACTATGCTTCCCTGCATATAACCCCGTGGAGGTATGGGCCACAGGACTGAGGTAGTCCTATGTTCCTGGCCATGATACAATCAAACACTGGCAAAAATCTCACTTCTAACTTCTTTTTTTTTAAATATATTATTATTTTTTAAAATTTCTTTTTTATTTTTGGCCACGCCGTGTGGCTTGCAGGATCTTAGTTCCCCGACCAGGGATCAAACCCGGACCCGTGGCAGTGAAAGCACTGAGTCCTAACCACTGGACCGTCAGGGAATTCCCACTTCTAACAACTTCTAATACTGCCTTTGTTTAAGTAATATAGAGTCTTTCTAAAGTCTTTGAATAATTTTAGTTTTAAATTGATTTCTGAATGAAATAACCTCTGAGTTGTTAAAAAGTAACTCAAAATGTTTAGTAAAAATTAGCATGCAATTGAACAGAAATGTCCTAGATTATCCTTATTTCAGATCTGTGATTCACCCTGCCCTCACCCACATAAAAAGGCCACTCTGGAAACTCTGGTAAACTGGGTGAATGTTAATCTGGTGCATAATACCATTTTAGAGACACAGAGAATTTTGCATTATGTTGGAGACACGAAGCTTTCTGGGTTGGACAACTCTGATAGGCAAGAGCACACAGCAGGAGGCGGCTCCAGTGGGCATTTTGCTTTCAGCTTCATGCTGTCTCTGTTATTGTGAGATTCTCACACTATGCCTATGGGATTTCTGTATTACTGGCAAACTTTATTCCAATTTTGAAAAATCAGCTACAGTTTTCTAAGGCATCCTAAACTTTGCTTAGGTGCACCCAGACGCAGCTTTGCGGCCATTGGAATAGAAGGAGGCATCAATAACAGTAGGTTTACAGAGAAGCTTCAGCTGCCAATGCTGGTGATGAACTTGCCATGTCCCGTAGCAATGAATGGAATTCTACATGATGAGAGTCGCAGAACAGGCCTGAAAGGGTTGAACGGCCAAGGAAAGGCAGAAGGACAAGGGGACCCTCAGAGCTTTTTATTTATTTATTTATTTATTTATTTATTTTTGTCTGCATTGGGTCTTCGTTGTGGTGCGTGGGCTTCTCATTGCGATGGTGGCTTCTCTTGTTGCGGAGCACGGGCTCTAGGCGCACGGGCTTCAATAATTGTGGCACGCGGGCTCAGTAGTTGTGGCTTGTGGGCTCTAGAGCTCAGGCTCAGTAGTTGTGAGACTCGGGCTTAGTTGTTCCTCCGCACGTGGGATCTTCCCGGACCAGGGCTCGAACCCGTGTCCCCTGCATTGGCAGGCGGATTCTTAACCACTGCGCCACCAGGGAAGCCCCGAGGACCCTCAGAGCTTTATCTTCGAGGAGGTGGCAGCTGTGTACCATGAGGATGAGTTGGCAATGACATGGTTTGAGGAGAGAGACCCCAAATCCTCAGAAGTCTTGGAGATGAAGAGAGGGACCATGAAAAGGAGAAGGTGCCGGAAGTGGGAAGTCACTCCTCTCTGCGGCTCCATCTTGCAAGCAAACACATTCTGGATGCTGGTCACTGGGTGATGTCATGATTGTTATCTTTTCTGACTTAAACACCCTTTGAGTTACACATTCCAGAATTGAACATTTGCTTGACTTAGGAAGAATAAACATTAGCAGAGGCAATCTCTGAGCGGTAAGGTCAGGGATGTTGTCTTCTTACTTTACTGTGTTGACCAAACTCTCTACAATGAATGAGTGCTACTTTTAACATTTTAGAAAGCACTACTTAAAAAAAAAAAAGTTTGTTATTGCTCAAAGATGTATTTAGACATTCTATTTGAGACTAAAGGGAGGAGATGCAGCCTGGGGAAGAAGAAGAGGGGACACCAAGTCTGGGAGGATGTTAGACTGGAAAGATTATGGTTGGAAACGTCTAGGTTATTTGAACCAGTGGCTCAATGATATCACCAAGGAGCTGATTTCTTCCTCTCTGTTCTGTCTTCATCAGTTTCAGCTTCATTCAAGGCTGACTCCCCACTTTCTGGCACAAATTGCTACAGTGATTCCAGGCTTCATACCTATTCCCTGCACCATCTAGAACAGCACTGCCCAGTAGAAATATAATGCAAGCCCTATGTGTGATTGAAAATTTTCTAGTAGTGACATTTTTAAAAAGCAAGAAAAGGGTGGGACTTCCCTGGTGGTCCAGCGGCTAAGACCCTGTGGTCCCAATGCAGGGGGCCTGGGTTTGATCTCTGGTCAGGGAACTAGATCCCGCATGCATGCCACAACTAAGACGCGGTGCAGCCAAATAAATAAATTTTTTTTTTAATTTAAAAAAATAGAAGAAAAAGATGAAGTTAATTCTAGCAACATACTCTATTTAACCCAATATATGCATAACATTATCTCAATGTGTAATCATTTAAAATTTAATAACGTATTTTGCGGTCATTTTTTTGTACGAAGTCTTCAAAATTCAGTGTGTGTTTTATGCTTGCAGAACACCTTAAGTCACAGTAGCCACATTTCAAGTGCTTAATAGCCTCATGTGCCTATTGGCTCCTGCACTGGACAGGTCAGCTCTAGAGAAGAGGGAGTGTCCTTCTGTCCCAGCATTTCCGGCTAGAGTTGCCATGATTGGACTGGATTAGGCTATTTGCCTGTGACTGTAGTAAGGGGAATGGATTGTGCTAATTGGCTGAAGCTAGGCGTGACTATGGTAGGCAGAATTATGCCCCCGCCCAGAGACGTCCACATCCCAATTCCTGGAATTTGTGAACATGTTAGATTACACAGCAAAGGGGAAGTAAAGTTACAGATGGAATTAAGTTTGTGATGAGTTGATCTTGGAATGAGGAGATTATCCTGGTGGGCCCAATGTAATCACAAGGATCCCTACAAGTGGAAGAGGGAGGCAAAAGAGAGAACCAGAGAGATGGCAGTGTGAGCAGGGCTCAGCTCCATGCCACTGGCTTTGGAGATGGAGGAAGGGGCCACAAGCCAAGGAGTGTGGGTGGCTTCCAGAAGCTGCAAAAGACAGGAGAGGGATTCTCCCCTAGAGCCTCCAGAAGAAACACAGCCCTGCCAACACCTCGACTTTAGTCCAGTGAGACCGTGGTGCACTTCTGATCTCTAGAACTGTAAGATAATAAATGTGTATTGTTTTAAGCCACTATGCATGTGGTCATTTGTTATAGCAGTCATAGGAAACTAAATCAATGACCCAATTTGGAAACCCAAAATTTTAAACGACAGGCATTTTGAGAGATAAAGGAGGTTTTAGTTCCAAAAGCTTGGTTTTTCAGTGTCAAAAACAAAACCATGAAAGAATGATAAAATTTGTGTCATAAACAATAGAGTGAAAAGAGAAGAGATAAAGAATTGGACTGCCTTGTCCTCTGGGAGGCCTGATGAGGATTTCCTAGGAGAGGGAAAGAGTTAGAGAGGGAACAAGGTAATAAGATGCTGTCTATCTCTTAACTGGTTGCTGTTTTATGCTCAAGCAACAATAGAATCCCATATATATACACACACACACACACACACACATATATATATATATATATATATATATATATATATATATATATAGGGATCTAAGAATAGACAAGTCTTTTGTCCCACTTTCTACTGGAACCTTGGAAGCCAGTGGGGGAGGATTAGGCAGAGAAAGTCAGAGGTAACCCTTCAATTTTTCTCCAGCACTAATGGCCCGTGGTCATGACCATGAGGGTGTAGAGTATGTGGACCAACAATCAGAGACCATGATAAGATATGGACAGCTTAGTGCATGCCAGGAAGATAGATGCTGACAACAAGGCCAGCTGGGCAATGTTCCTCCTCAGTAAGGACCTGGGTGGACCCGTGACAAAGGTCAAGCTGCCACTATCACATCAACCTTAGGGCAATATCACAAGCGCCCTAGACCTTAGAAGAATCCCTGTAGAGGTGAGGAGCGAAGGGAAATTGTAAAATGACTCAGTTTAAATCTCAAATGACTAAAAACATCCAGACTTGAGTGCACTGTCTCTTGACATCTGAGAGAATGGAGACAAGTGAGACACAAAATTCACCTACAGAAAAATAAAGTGGCCCTTATTGCTCATGTGAATTTTGTCATCTAAAAAAATCTGTACCCTCTAGAAACATGCTCTAAGAATATTGGGAACCACTGAAATATCTATAGGTGCATAAATGATTAGGGTAGTTATATGTTCTTATTGAACTACCCCATTATTATTATTATAAAAATAGACTCTTTATCTCTGGTAATATTCTTTGTCCTGAAGTCTACTTTGTGTGATATTAATACAGACACTCCAGCTTTCTTTTGCTGAATGTTAGCATGATATACCATTTACCATCAATTTACTTAAAAAAAAAAAAAAAACTTTCGGTTTTGAGACAATTTCAAATTTGAGGAGAAGCTGCAATAATAATAAGAAGAACTCCCCTGTATCCTGCCCCCAGACTAAGGTAGTGTTTCCCCATGATTAGCAAAAAGAAGAAACCTAAAGAAGAACCATCTGCCAACCTCAGAGCGACCTCACAGTACTCAGCTCTCCCCTCTGAACATTCCAGAAGCCTCGGCCTCCCCACATTCTCAATTCTGTCTCCTCAACCCAGGCTGTGTCCAGCTCTATGCTGTGACCTGTAGATTCTCTCCAGGTAATAAGGCGGGCAATTTTAGGACTTTGCATTCTCTCAGCAATCACTGTCATGCACTGTCTGTTGTCCAATGCCTGAAAACTGGTTTGATTGGGTTTTTTCCCGTATATTTTCTCCCCCGGTGTTTACTTGTCTAAGGTAGTCTGGTTCCTGCTACTCCATCATAGCTATAAGTGAAAACCTGATGATATTTTTAAATTAATCTTTACACCTTATACACATATATTCTTTTTTATACATGATGTATTTCATAATTTAAAAAATTGCGATCACCAAGCCAGAAGGGTTCATTGAGGTTAAGTAGGAAAATAATGAAAAGAGCATAATAAAAATCATTATAGTTTGACCTTCAGAAAAAATTAGTATTATTTTAACATTTTTTTTTTTTTTTTTTTTTTTTTGCGATACGCAGGCCTCTCACTGTTGTGGCCTCTCCCATTGCAGAGCACAGGCTCCGGACGCGCAGGCTCAGCGGCCGTGGCTCACGGGCCCAGCTGCTCCGCGGCATGTGGGATCTTCCCGGACCGGGGCACGAACCCGTGTCCCCTGCATCAGCAGGCGGACTCCCAACCACTGCGCCACCAGGGAAGCCCCTATTTTAACATTTTGATGTACCAAATTGTTCCAGTCTTTTCTCCAGGCATATTTTTTAAACTTAGAGTTATTTTGCACAAAGCTATTTTGTAAGCTTATTTGTTGTGCTGAAATATATATATATAACAGAAAATTTACCATTTTAACCATGCTTAAGTATATAATAAAGTGGCATTAAGTCCATTCACAATGTTGTGGAACTATCACCACTATTTATTTCCAGAACTTTTGCATCGTCCCATACAGAAGCTCTGTGACCATTAAACACTAACTCCGCATTCCTCCATTACCCCAAACCCTAGTAACATTTATTCTACTTTCTATTTCTATGAATTTGCCTATTTTAGGTACCTCATATAAGTGGAATTATACAAGATTTGTCCTTTTCTGTATGGCTTATTTCACTTACCGTAATGTTTTCAAGGATCAACCGTGTTGTAACATCAGAATTTCATTCCTTTTTAAGGCTGAATACTATTCTCCATTGTATGGATACAGCACATTTTGTTCACCCATTCATGTGTTGATGGACACATTGGTTGCTTCCACCTTTTGGCTATTGTGAATAATGCTGGTTTACAGATATCTGTTTCAGTCTCTGCTTTCAATTATTTTGGGTTTATACCTAGGAATAAAATTGATGGATTAAATGGTAGCTCTATGTTTAACTTTTTGAGAAACAGCCAGGCTGTTTTCCATAGTGGCTGTACCATTTTACATTCCTGCCAGCAATAATCAAGGATTCCAATTTCTTCACATTCTCACCAACACTTATTTTCCATTTTTTGGATACTAGCCATTTTAATGGGTGTGGCATGGTATCTCATTGTGGTACTGATTTGCATTTCCCTAATGACTAATGATGTTTAGCATCTTTTCATGTGCTAATTATCCATTTGAAGATCTTTTTTGGAGAAATATCTATTCTAGCCCTTTGCCCATTTTTGTGTCTTTTTTTTTTTTTTTTGCGGTACGCGGGCCTCTCACTGTTGTGGCCTCTCCCGTTGCGGAGCACAGGCTCCGGACGCGCAGGCTCAGTGGTCATGGCTCACGGGCCCAGCCGCTCCGCAGCATGTGGGATCTTCCCGGACCGGGGAACGAACCCATGTCCCCCGCATCGGCAGGCGGACTCTCAACCACTGCGCCACCAGGGAAGTCCCCATTTTTGAATTATTAGTTTTTGTTGTTGTTGGGCTGTAGGAGTTCTTTATATATTCTGGATATCAATCCATTAGCAGATATATGATTTACAAGTATTTTCTCCCCCTCTGTTGTCTTTTCACTCTCTTGGTATTGTCCTTTAGTGTACAAAAGTTTTTAATTTTGTTGAACTCCAATTTATCTAATTTTTTCTTTTGTTGCCTGTGCTTTTGATGTTGTATCCAAGAAATATTGGCCAAATCCAATATTATGAAGATTTTCCCTTATATTTTCTTCTAAGAGCTTTATAGTTTTAGCTTTTGTGTTTATGTCTTTGATCCATTTTGTGTTAATTTTTGTACGTGGTATAAGATAAGGTCCCACTTCATCCTTTTGCATGTGGATAGCCAGTTTTGCAGCACTATTTGTTGAAAAGACTGTCCTTTTCCCATTTAATGGTCTTGACACCTCTGCTGAAAATCAATTAACCATAGATGTGAGGGCTCATTTCTGGACTCTCTATTCTAGTCCATTGATCTATATGTCTGTCTTCATGCCAGTACCACACTGTTTTGATTATGGTAGCTCTGCAGTAATCTTTGAAATCAGGATGTGTGAGTCCTCCAACTTTGTTCTTTTTTTTTTTTTAACTTTGTTCTTTTTTAAGATTGTTTTGGCTACTCAAGGTCCCTCTTGAGATTCTGTATGAATATTAGAACAAACTTTTCTATCTCTGCAAAAAAAACTATTGAATTTTGATAGGGAATGTGTAGACTGCTTTGGGTAGTATTGTCATCTTAACAAGATTAAGTCTTCCAGCCCATGAACAATGGCTGTCTTTCTATTTAAGTCTTTAATTTCTTTCAGCAACATTTTGTGGTTTTCAGTGTATAAGTCTTTCATCTCCATGGTTAAATTTATTCTGAACTATTTTATTCTTTTTGATACTATTGTAAATGAAATTGTTTTTTTTAACTTCCTTTTCAGATTGTTCATTGCTAGTATATAAAAATGCTACTGATTTTTATGTTGACCTTGTATCCTGCCACTTCACTGAATTTGTTTATCAGCTCTAATGGGGTTTTTTTGGGTGGAATCTTTAGGGTTTTCTACATGTAAGATCACATCATCTGCAATCACAGATAATTTTACTACTTCCTTTCCAATCTGAATACTTTTTTCCTTTTTCTTGCCTAATTGCTCTGGCTAAAACTTCCAGTACTATGTTAAAAAAGAAGTGGTGAAAGCAGGCACCCTTGTTTATTCCTAATAGTCACAGAAAAAGTTTCAGTCTTTCACCATTAAGTATAATGTTAGATGTGGGATTTTTCTACATAGCCTTCATTATGTTGAGAAAGTTCCACCTTTATTCCTAGTTGGTGGAGTGTTTTTATCATGATACCATGTTGAATTTTGTCAAATGCTTTTTCTCCATCAATTGAGATGATCATGTAGGTTTTTCCCCTTCATTTTGTTAATGTATTATATGACATTGATTGATTTTTTGTATGTTGAACCATCCTTGAATTCCAGGGATAAATTGCATTTGGTCAGGGTGTATAATTCTTTCGATATGCTGCTGAATTCAGTTTGCTAGAATTTCACAATGCTGTTTTAAGAGCTGCCTTTTCACTTATCAGTATATCATTTTACCACATCAGTATATCATTTTATCCACATCGTGAAATATTCTATTACTTTGTATTTTTAAAATCTTTTTAAGCTACAAAATCCTTTCTTTTTTCCTAATAAAATCTTATGCACACTCACAATATTTACAGCACAGAACAGTGGAGCTCATCTTATTAAAGCAGGTTTATGGAGTCCAGAGCCCTGTGTACATGTTCTCCAGTTCTTCCACCTCTGTCCCCTTTCCCACCAGTCACCAACAAAAGGGACCCCAAAGAGAGCAATATGAAAGACTTTGGTATGACTTTTCATCACTGCATAATATTCTTTCAAATGAAGACCCCATACTTTCATTAACCAATCTATTATTTTTACACATATATATTACTTCCAATTTGTCAAGATTTTAGAGAAGAAATAAAATTATGGCCATATCCATAATTGTTTATCTTTAAGGTAAATTCCCCCAAAAAGGGATATTGGGACAAAAGTCAAAATTCTTAAAGATTTTAAGTATTTTGATCCTTATTCTTATATTACCCAGTAACAATGTGGTAATTTATCCCTCAACCAGCGGTGTTTAATTTGTATATACAAAATAATATCTCTAAAGACTCACCTGACAGTGTGCATCTTGAAACAATATTGTTTTCTGGCCTATAATTGATACACAGAGCAGAAATGGAGGTAAATAGAAACTGAGATGAATAAATTCTAACACCCGTCACCAAGTTGAAGGGTTTTTTAAACTTGGCTCCGTGGACAGACCTCTAGGGATCAATGAATGGCTGAAATTTTATATGAAATTTGGAATATGTGAGTGTTTGCTTTTGTTTATGGAGAGTGTCTACAGTTCTCATCAAAGCCAAGAACTGCAACCTCCCTTCCAACTTTTATTTTTAAACCACAACAACAAGTTAAACTGGAGGCCATCAGAAAAATAGCTCATTGGAAACCAGGACTGTTTCATCCCTGCCTTTACTACCTAGAACTTTTAGAACAACTTGGATCACAGTTATAAAATATACTGCTGTTCCTGGGACAAAAAGTTCGTATACACCATATCCTTGTATCTGTATACTCTCCAAGAATGTGTTGCATAAAACCATAAAATGGCAAGAGATGGAGAAAAATCTGAGAGCTCATTTGGTCCAAACCCTTCATTTTACTCATGAAGGCAAGAAGGCCCAAGTGTAAAGCAGCTGTTCAAATTTAGACTCTTGCTGGTCGAACATAGACCCAGATCCTGCAGATCCAAACGTTTAGGGAAGGGTGCCTTCCAGCTCTCTGGCAAACTGAACTCTTGGGTCAAACTTGACTTCAGGGCTTCCCTGGTGGTGCAGTGGTTAAGAATCCACCTGCCAATGCAGGAGCCATGGGTTCGAGCCCTGGTCAGGGAAGATCCCACATCCCGTGGAGTAACGAAGCCTGTGCGCCACAACTACTGAGCCTGCGCTCTAGAGCCCATGAGCCACAACTACTGAAGCACGCGCCTAGAGCCCATGCCCTGCAACAAGAGAAGCCCGCGTACCGCAACGAAGAGTAGCACCCGCTTGCCACAACTAGAGAAAGCCCATGCATAGCAATGAAGACCCAACGCAGCCAAAAATAAATAAATTAAATAATTTAAAACAAAACAAAACAGAAACTTGACTTCAATATTTATCAACGAAAACCCCTAAAGTATTTAAATTACTTTCCTTGCCTAAATCTAACAAAATGAATCTTTGATCCTCTAATGGAGGATCTTGCAGGGTCGAGGGGGTCATTATTCTAAACATTCATTCTCATGTCCTAGAGGAGTATTTGCATCTTCTATGCTTCCTCTCAGGAGAGGTCCTGGAAGACCAACCTGAGATCTTCCATAGGCACCCAGGTCTATGACACCCAGCTCTACAACTCTCTTCCCAGCCCTTTCTAGTCTGCTCTGACTTCACATTTACTCCAGATCTAGTTTGTGGTCGGTGAGCACTGGAACTATGTAGCCCTCATAATATTTCCTGGTTCACAGCCTCGTGAAAATCTAGCTTTTTTTCCCCCTCTGTGTTCACAACAGACCTTTTGTTGCTTAGTTTCTCACCCAGGGGGAACAACTTTGAGGAAGCTGTCTGCTGCCTCTTCCTCAAACTCTGCATGGCACAGCCAAGCCCTTGGGCTACGTAAGTGTAGGATCCTTAGAGTTTTGACCTTAGGATGACTTATGGAAGTTCTAAAAGTAAGTTTATGAGGAAAAAAAAGTGCATGCATATAGGTATGTGTATGTGTGTGTATATATATAGAGAGAGAGAGACAGACAGACAGACAGAGAGACAGAGAGAGAGAGAGAGAGAGAGAGAGAGATGAGTGGGGCGGAGGGGAATACAGACAGTAAAATGTACTAATCTTAGGGTAATATATATATGTATATGTATGTATATATGTATATGTATGTATACATATGTATATATAGATAGATATCCATCATACAGATCAAGACATAGAATACTTTCAGCCTCCTAAATACTTGCCCCCTCCTGACCAGTGCCCCTGTCAATGAGTTACTACTCAGAGCTCTGTCACCAGAGATTAGTTTTGCCTGCTCTTGAAATTTATATGAATGGAAGCAAACAGTAGTATTCTTTTGTGTCTGGCTTCTTTGAGTCAACAATATGTCTATCAGCTTCACCCATATAGTCTACAGTCTACCACTTTCTTCCAGGAGTCAAAAAATGCAAAAACCCCAAGTAATTAAAAGCGCGATGTTTTAGTATCTGGATAATCAATATTTATATTTATCATATTTGTTCCTAAATAGACACAAGTGCCTTAAAGGTATGAAAACAAAATTCACAGAGACATACAACTAATTAGCAGACATATAAGAAAATGTTCAATCTTACTAGCCTAATAAATACTTCTAACTTAAAAGAAAATGCCATACCTATTTTTCAAATAATTAAAATTAGTTTTAAAATGAGTTCAATAAAATGGGAATACTCCCAGTGAGACTATAAGTTAGTACAAGTCCTAGGGAATAAAATTCAAGAGCCTTTAAAAGGATCTTCATTCCCCTATAATATTTCCCTATAGTGACGCGAACACAAGGAAATAATCTTAAATATGGAAAAAGGCTTTTGAATAAAAATTCTCAGCCAGCATCATAAGTAATGAAAAGTAAGAAACAATCAAATATCCAGCACTTGGGGAATGGTTACAAAAATTGTGACAGCTTCACTCAGCAGAATATTAGATAGTCTAGTTAACTGTGTTTTTTTTTTCTTTTCTGTTTTTTTGGCTGTGCCCCACAGCTTGCAAGATCTTAGTTCTCAGGCCAGGGATCAAACACAGGCCTGAAGCCCCGGCAGTGAAAGTGTGGAGTCCTAATCAGTGGACCGCCAGGGAATTCCCAGCTGCCTTTCTTAGGACAAAGATAGAGAGGGTGGGAGGTTACAGTTTGCTTGGGCAGGATTGGCTGTTTTGCTTTACATACAACATTACAAAGCTGAAACCTCTGGAATCCAGGGATTTGTTTATCATCAAACAATGGATTTATTAATTTTTTTTTTTTTTTTTTTTTGCGGTGCGCGGGCCTCTCACTGCTGCGGCCTCTCCCGTTGTGGAGCCTGTCCAGACGCGCAGGCTCAGCGGCCATGGCTCACAGGCCCAGCCGCTCCGCGGCATGTGGGATCTTCCCGGACCGGGGCACGAACCCGCGTCCCCTGCATCGGCAGGCGGACTCTAAACCACTGCGCCACCAGGGAAGCCCCTAAACTGTTTTTTAATTAAGAAATGAAAGGCCTTTTGTGGTAAGAGACTAGAGTGTAAATTTATCTGTTTCTAGCACATTTCCTGGGCAAAGTAGGTGATAGTGGTTATGATCAGAGTAATAACTGATGTTTTATATGAATGCTGACTGTGTGTCAGGGGCTTTCCCAAGTGGTTCATACCATCTTACGTATTTTATTCTCATTGAGCACATTTTGCAAGGTCTGCCCACACAGAGTGTTTCAACTTGTTTCTCTGCTAAGCATCTTGCCAGCCAGGTGGGTACGATGACCCTGAGGGATGGGGGCCTCTGAGTTAACGTTTGGGGATCCTAGCAGCCAGGTCCTGGGTTTTATGGCACTTTTAAGCATGTTAAAGGGGACTTCGCAGGTCAAACGGGGGAGCTGGGTTTGCAGGTCAAAGGCTGGTTCACCCACCCGGGCCGGGGATCCGCAGCCGCCAAGGAAAGCGGCGTGCTGGGTCCTCGCTGGGCTGCGGACGGAGCTGTTACCCGCACCGATGCCGGCCAGGCGCCCGCTCCAGGTGTCGGCTGAGCCCTCACGTGTAGACAGCAAGGCCAAGTCCATCTGGTGTGTGTGTGAGTCCGCGAACACGGAAAACAGAAACCCCTGGGAAGCAAAGGAGATACAAATCCTTCCTTCGGAATTAGCCTTTTCCCCCTCCCCCTGCCCCCCCCCCCCCGATCTGCAGCCTATAAATTCACCCCTGGTTCGCCCCCTTTCAAACCAAACCGGAAGAAAGCAGAATTCTGTCTTGTCCGTCACATTTCTTCAGGAAAACACTGGCAGGGCTCCCTGATCCCCTCCCAAGGGTGCGGTGGAGAGAATTCAACCAAGTCAGCCTCTGAATGGCTCCAGAGTCAGACAACCCCGCTGAGCCAGCCCCGGGGAGAAACCTGAAATCGGAGGCATTTCTCTTTTATTCCTTCTTATTTCTCTCATTTTGAAAAACACTGAATTTTATGTGTATTGTAAAAGCACGTTCAATTGTTGAAAAACTAAATACTGAGGGAATCGGAAGGAAAAGCAAGAATCCCTGCTGTCGTCCTCTGCACTTCTGATGCCTCTACTTTTCAGTTGTTTTTTCTGGTATTTACTCCGTATTTTTAAAATCTAAGCCTAGCCCGCTATTGAGCTTTCGGCTTTAGATATTGCCTATCGCCTTTCAAGCGGAACAGCAGGATCTAGGGCTCTTCCTCTGCCCTGCCTTCCACACACCCAGCAGCCCCCCTCAGCCCACTCACAAATTTTGGTTAAATCCACATTTAGGGTTTCCGTTCTGATGACCTTTCATTTTATTCACAGCTGAGGCAAAGTCACGTACTCTCGCCAATGATTTCTCCTCCATTGAGTTGGTCCTTGTGGATTTATGCTTTTCTTTTTTCACTCCTTCGCTCCATGCTAGTGAATTTGGGGGAATCATCAATCTTCTTCTTTTCACCAGAAGTCGGCTTTCTTCGTCTCCAGTCCACCTTCTCTCCTCCAAAGCCTTGACCTGTGCCCATTCTTCAGAGTCTGTGAGCCGATACAAGAAAAGCTTAAGTCATTTCCCTTCCCAAGGGTACTTGCATAATTTTATGAGGAAACACCAGATGATAAAAAATATTCAGGCTCCAAGAGAGGTTTGTGGAGCAGAGTTTCAGGCTGCTGAGGCAGGAGTTTGGGCCCCAGGGCACTTGGGTGGCACCTCTCATAGTCTGTTCTGCCTAAGGGTGAGGCCTGCAGGCGAACCCTCAAGCCACGAAGGGGTTAAGAGTCAGCTGCCGGAAGGAATCGGAGGGGAGGGGAAGGGAGAAGACAAAAGAATCCTGGTCTCAGAAGGAAGAGGACTCGTTGGCTGGAAGGCTAGTCCCTTCCATGGGCTTGCTAAATATAACTGTTAAGTAATCTTCATTCCCCGGGGGTCAGGCTCAGGGGAGGAGCTAGGCCGGGAAAGAAGTGGGTGTTTGCAGCTCCAGGTCAAAGGTGTGCTGGAGGAAGCACCAGTGGCACCCTCTTTTCCTGCGATTCAGTTCCCTGAGTCAGTGTCATCCTTGTTTCGGGGTTTCACACTGAGTGGCTGCCTGCCCTTGCCCGGTGCATGATAAAGACCCGCTGTCCTTGGGTCACTTTGATTGAGGGCCTGCATTCCGCTGGGTTCTTTATCTGAGGGACATTCCTGACTAAAACAGGACAGATCCCAGAGGGATGCTGATGGATGGGGCCTCTGCTGACAGCACACAGGGCTGGCCCCGGGCTCAGGGGTCCCACCAGGTCCCACCAGGACCACTCCCTGGAGGAGGACCCTTAGGAAGGGCCTCGTGCCTTGCAGGGGCACTGGGGAGGGACCGGGCTGGGGTAGCGCTGCTGCTGGGACACTCTGGTGTCCCCTTGCCCTGTTTGTTTATGGGGACAGCCAGAGGTCTGTGTCGCTTGTGCAATGTTCAGTGAAGGGGCTGATTCCCGGACTCTGTCAGCTGGAAACTTAGGTTCTCTGTTAAAAAATAACAACAGAAAGAATAACTCTTGTGAACAGGGCAGTGGGAAAGAGAAAGCTGGATTCAGAGACCGGTTATACCTCACAGCAAAGAAAAACTTTGGAGAGAGAGGTTTCTGTACCCTCAGAAGATGTCTTAATCCAATAATAGTATTGCTATTTCCTTGTATACAGGCACAGTGTTTCTGTTGATGAAAGAAAGCACACATTTCTCCTCACCGTGCGTATAGTGGAGAGGACTGTTTACAACACACACACACACACACACACACACACACACACACACAGGAATAAGGCTTTAGGCACTTTGCAAACACAGCCTCTGGAGGCTGACCAAGGCTGTGGTGCTTTTAATCTTGCCACTACATTAATTTGTAACGTATTTCAATGCCTCAGCTCACCAGGCACTACTGAGTGTTCCAAAGGGTCTGTCCCACCTTTTTCCATATTAATGATCTTCCTGGAGAGGAGCCACTGAGAGGTATTTGAGTAGGGGGCAGTTTCTTCTAGTTTCTTCTTCGACCAGCATCTTCTCTCAGGCACCCCAGCCCAGAAGCAGTGTGAGGCTGTGAGTTCACCCACCTTCGTGGGAAGGTTGTGCTGTGGTTAATAGATGGAGCCAGTAGAGTCCCTCGGTTCTGAACTCCAAAGTGCGCACGAACCACCCAAACATCTTGTTAAAAATGCAGATACGGGGCTTCCCTGGTGGCGCAGTGGTTGGGAGTCCGCCTGCCGATGCAGGGGACACGGGTTCGTGCCCCGGTCCGGGAGGATCCCACATGCCGCGGAGCGGCTGGGCCCGTGAGCCATGGCCGCTGAGCCTGCGCGTCCGGAGCTTGTGCTCCGCAACGGGAGAGGCCACAACGGTGAGAGGCCCGCGTACCGCAAAAAAAAAAAAGAGAAAAATGCGGATGCTGCTTCCTGCGGCCGGGGGTGGGGCCTGAGAGTCAGTATTTCTAACCAGCTTCCAGGGGACACCAGTGCTCCAGTCCACACAACACTCTGAGTATTGAGGCCCCGGGGGACCTTGTTATAGAAACACAGAACCACCCAGGGCACACCTGAACACTTTGTCCTCTGCCCCTCTGGGTTTGTAGGACTCCTCGTCCTCTCCGTGGACTTGGGCTCTTCCGGCTTTAGGCACTTTGCTCCTGGTCTACATGCCTGTCCTTGTACTACTCAAGGACGGGGTACCCCATGCTCGCCATGCCTCCTGCTTCCCCCTGAGAGTTTATTGCGTCCATAATAATAATAACAACAACCTGCTCACTCCTCCCAGGCACTGTGCTAAGTAGGTATTCCACGTCCATTAGTCACAAATGAGGTAGACGACCATGATGACTGCGGTCCAGGTGAGGAGAGCAAGGCTCTGAGAAGTCAAACCTTGCCAGAGGTCATAGTCAACGGGGGATGAAGCTGGGGAGCCTAAGCATTGCACTGTGTTGCTACCCCATTAGTGACACAGGTGGCAGATGCTAGGAGGGATGGGAAGAGTGCTTTGTGGACCCTGGGCATAGCTCTGGAACCCACACCTAATTCCCTGTATGTAGGACTCTACCCTCACCCAGCAGGTTCCCTGCATCTGGGACACGGGAGCTGGAGCCTCCCCAGAGCATTGCCATGGGGGTTTCAAAATGAGTGGACCAGGGTTAGTTTACATCCATGCTGCTGGGAGAAGACAAAAGGGGTGATAATCTTCAGATCATGAGGCTTTGGGAAAGACAAGCCATTAAGGGAAAATGGGCTTATCTCAGAAGGTAGCCCTAGATAACCTTTGCTTCCACTTTCAGCCCTCGCATTCCTTTTTTTTTTTTTTTTTGCTACAGGATTGAAGAAGAGAGTCAGGAAAACATCTCTTTGCTCTGGAATCTTTTATGCTCATCTGTCTACTGCAGTGATCAAAAGGAGGGGGGACACAGGTCCCTTATCTCCAAACATAGCAAAGGTCTGGTGAGCTCTTGTTATCTTGCATGCACACACATGTACACATATGCACACGCATGCACATACCTGCGTATGTACACACACGTGATTTTCCAAGCCAATAAAGGGCTCAAGCATGGCAGGGGTGGAATGTGTCCATACTCGTGAAAACAGTCTTTTTAAAAAAATTTTTGGGAGAACCTATCTTCCTACATCTGCTTCTTTTTAAAAAAAAAAAAGATTTTTATGAGTTTAAAAACAATTGATTTCTTTTTTCACTTCTAGTTTTATTGAGAGGTAATTGACACACAGCACTGTATAAGTTTAAGGTGTACAGCACAACGATTTGACTTACATCATGAAGCGATTATCGTAGTAAATTTAGTGAACGCGCATCGTGTCATATAGACGTGACGTTAAAGAAGTAGAAATTCTGTTTTCCTGGTGACGAGCACTCTTAGGGTTACTCCCTTAGCTTTCGTACATAGCGTGCGGCAGGGCTAGTTATAGTCATCATGTTGTACGTCACATCCCTAGTACTTAACTTATTTACCTCGTAACTAGAAGTTTGTGCCTTTTGACCCTCTTCATCCAGCTCCCCTCCCCCACTCCTTCCTAGGTCTGCCTCTTTATCATTAACGTGAGTCTTGAGCTACCTCTCACTTCATTAAACTTACTATAAAAACTTATCAGCCGTGCTCATCTTTTTTCCTGCATTCTTGTTCTCTGCTGCTCAGTCTGAGCTCTCCTCTGGGCCCCTGGGGCAACCAGTCGTCTCTTGGAAATAAACCATCTGATATCCTTAATCTTTGCTTCCAATGCTCGTTTCATCCCCTCACTTTCATCAAAATCTGACTTTATCTGCAGAAGGATACCTTCCTCCTCTCTTTGCACAGCATTCCACACACATACCTCCCTTCCCCACCCTCCCCATTCCAAACTGACATGCGTCTCCTGATTCCTCAATCCCCAGTTCCTTTTCCTGACTATTTCGTGCATCACGAACTCTCAGCAGCCTCTAAGGAAGTCCATGCCGTTCCGTTTCCTCACCTTTCCCAGTCCTTCTTCCTGCCTCCCACTCTGTAGGGAGTTGTCTCTTGTTCCTCCCCATTCTGGAAACATCCATAGATACCCTTTTCTTACAGATCTTCAGCCTCCCCGGGGCTAGAGACCTTTATCTCCACCGCTTTTATGTCTTCAAGACACAAGCAGACAATCATACAGGATCGCTCCAGCCCACATCCTGGAGCCCTGACATTCTCCTTTCAGCTCGGCAGGATCTTACATTCCCTCCGTCCTACTCGGCCCCTCTCACTGTCTTCTGAGTGTCCTGCTGGCTTTCCTTGCATCCCCACCCAGGCTGGAGACTTCCCACTTCTGAGCTACGGGATCCCCCGGGGTGAGCAGTTCCCAGCCTCCACCATTTCTACAGGGTTCTCCCTCCACATTCCTGTTTTTTGATTCTTTTGCGTTTCTCTTTCACAAACCTCGTGAGGTCCCTGCTATGGGGAGCCTGCACCTTCCACTTTCTTTCCTCTGCTGTGAGGCCACCACCGAGCAGGCTGGTTCCTGGTTTTTCTTCTACTTCTTATTACTTAGCCTGGAGGAAGATGTCAGTGACCCTTTGCAACCCTTATTCACTCCTCATACCTTTACTTCACTCCATGAGCCACCGGCCCATACCTGTCCCCTGCTCTTCAGATGCCCTTCTGGACTGAAAATATTGTGATTACCTGAAGTGAGGAGTTTCCTCACTGTCCCCCACTCCCTATTGGCCTTCTCCTCATTAGAACATTTATTAGGGACTTCCCTGGTGGTCCAGTGGATGAGTCTGGGCTCCCAATACAGGGGGTCCGGGTTCGATCCCTGGTCAGGGAACTAGATCCGGCATGCTGCAATGAAGGTCCCACGTCCTGCAACTAAATACCTGGAGCAGCTAAATAAATAAATTAAAAAAAATTTTTTAAAGAGCATTTATTATTTTCCACTTGGCACACTGAAATAACCTCCTAGCTGCATGCATCCATCATCTCTTCCATTCCAACCCACTGTTGGATTTATTATTCCAAAGACCACATTCCTGTCTTGCTTAAAAATCTTCATGTTTCCCCACTGCCGCTAAATGCTTTGACGTGCTAGGCATGGCTGTTTCCCACACATACCCCACGTTGGCTGCTGCTAAATCTTTGCTCCTGTTCTTTTCTCTGTCTTGAGGGCCTTCTCTCCTTCATGGTCACATGAGCAAATCTTAATCTTACCTTCGAGGCAAGTTCAAAAGCCATCTCAGACACGAAGTTGTCCCTAAGCCCTCCTAGTAGAAGTGATTTCTCCCACCTTTGCTTTCTTACAGCTTTTGAGGCCTCTTGCAACATTTATAACTTTCCACCCCGTATTGTAGTTGACACACAAAACTGTTAGTTCTTTGAAGGGTACAGATCCTAGTCTACACACCTCTGCATGCCCCCTAGGAGCAGCACAGCTCATGACACACAATGCTGGACTATTAGGGATGCTTTTATTACAAATGACAGGAACATAGCTAACAGGCAAAAAATAAAGAGAGAACGTATTAGATAAACAAACACAGCAGGTCACACAGCCGTGGAAGGTACAGGAGAACAGCTGGGCCTCGGGGACAGCTGGAACCAGGGACTAGAACTCAGCAGGACGCTAGCTCTATAAATTTGCTTCTCTCTGCATTAATTCTCCTGCTGCAGTCAAGATCCTTCTGCATGGCACTTAGCTCCCAATACTCACGTACCAGGCTTCCACCTCCAAAGAGGGCTGGATTTCAAGTTGCAGTTTGAAAAAAAGTCTTAGAGAAGTACTCTGATTGGTCCAGCCTAGGTCAGAGGTCTGCCCTGGACCAATCAGCTTGGCCAGGGAATTGAATGACTCTATTAGGAGCTCACCCCTGAGTTCTGGAGCCATTTTTAGAAAAGAGGAATCTTCATGAGCCAGGCAGGTACCCCAAGAATTATAGCACTCTTTTTTTTTTTTAATTGAAGTATAGTTGATTTACAATGTTGTGTTAGATTCTGGTGTACAGCAAAGTGATTCGGTTATACATATAGTTACATATATATTCTTTTTCATCTTCATTTTCATTATAGGTTATTACAAGATTTTGAATATAGTTCCCTGTGCTGTACAGTAAGACCTTGTTGTTTATCTATTTTATATATAGTAGTGTGTATATGTCAATCCTAAACTGCTAATTTATCCCTCCCCCGGCTTTCCCCTTTGGTAACCATAAGTTTATTTTCTATGTCTGTGAGTCTGTTTCTGTTTTATAAATAAGTCCATTTGTATCATATTTTACATTCCACGTATAAATGATATCATATGATATTTGTCTTTCTCTGTCTGATTTATGATATCTCTAAGTCCAACCATGTTGCTGCATATGGCATTATTTCATTCTTTTTTATGGCTGAGTACTATAACACTCCTGTATCCAATAAATTTATAACAAACCTGTGTTATTAATATTTTTGTTAATCAAAAAGAATTATGTAGTAGTGCCATAAGAAGTCAATCACCACTTAGGGTGGTTCTCTGTCATTTTAACCATGTACCTTTTTCTTACCAGTTCATCAAAGTAGGACTTTTTTTTTTTTTTTTTTTCCTCCGGTGTGCGGGCCTCTCACTGTTGTGGCCTCTCCCGTTGTGGAGCACAGACTCCGGACGCGCAGGCTCAGCGGGCATGGCTCACGGGCCCAGCCGCTCCTCGGCATGCGGGATCCTCCCACACCGGGGCACGAACCCGTGTCCCCTGCATCGGCAGGCGGACTCTCAACCACTGCGCCACCAGGGAAGCCCAAAGTAGGACTTTTAATAATTCCACGTGGTCAACCTCATTCCGATGAGAATATATACTTGAAGGGAAAAAAATTGTTTCTTAAAGGACCCGTAAAATCAAACTTTTCTCTAATTTAGATAAACATTACCTCCAACTAAAATTGGTTGATGAAATTTCCATGTGTATATATCTGGCCTCCAGTGAAAAAACGGCATCAAGCCCTATTATAGCTTTCAGTTGTACAAATTCCTTGTATTTTGACCAATTTCCTCTCTTCCACTTTCATCAACATCCTGTACCTTGAATCCCAGCACTTGTGGATTTGCTATGTGAAAGGTGTCTTTGTTTCTTTTGCCCATATTGATCATTATTCATTATGAAAAATTATGAACATATTTCCTTAGATTGGCTTTTCTGGCATGGTCCCTTATGGCCAGGGCTGTGAGGCTCAGATTAGAAAGTAAGTCAAGGATGAGTTGGTTTTCTCACTTTGAGCTTTTTCACACTTTGAGATCTTTAATATCCAGAGTAGTCATTTTGACCCCTTTTATCAATGTCACCTCCACTGAAAGTCAATAATAACTGAATTACCCAGAACCTCTGTCCCTTGAGTCCTTGAAAGTTGGGGGAATGGCAAGAAAAATCTTTTGTTTCAACTAACACTTATGGTTAAGAGAAGAAAGGAGCAACGAGATGTAAGGATGGGAGAAAGTGAGCTTTTAACACTTTACCCGGTAGCAGAACATATTTAGCATCTATATGAAAAGGAGGTTCATTTATCCAGATGACAGGTCAAATGTCTAGACCATGGACTGAATATTTTTTCCATAGATTTGGAGTTGCCAGACTTAGCAGAAAAAAAAAAGAAAAAAGAAAAAATGTATATATGTGATGCCCATTTAAATCTGAAATAAACAATGATTTTTCTTTTTTTAGTATAAGTATTTCCCATGTGATACTTAGGACAAACTTATACTAAAAGATTATTTGTAGTTTATCTGAAATTCAGATTTAACCATGTGTCCTGTATTTTATCTGGTAATTCTACTTAGGTTAGATGCTTTGGCCTTGTATAGACACAGTCTGAATTTTATTTTTAGGCCAATAATGGTTTTTTAATTTATTTTTTAAACATATTTATTTATTTGGCTGCGCTGGGTCTTAGTTGTGGCACCCAGGATCTTCCTTGCTGAGTGCTGGATCTTCAATGCGGCATAAGGGATCTTTAGTTGCAGCATGCGGGATCTAGCTCCCTGACCAGGGATCAAACCCCAGCCCTCTGCATTGGGAGCGTGGAGTGTTAACCGCTGGACCACCAGGGACGTCCCGTAGTTTTGTTTGTTTGTTTTTGTGGTACGTGGGCCTCTCACTGTCGTGGCCTCTCCCGTTGCGGAGCACAGGCTCTGGACGCGCAGGCTCAGCGGCCATGGCTCACGGGCCTACCCGCTCTGCGGCATGTGGGATCTTTCCGGACCGGGGCGCGAACCCGTGTCCCCTGCATCGGCAGGCGGGCTCTCAACCACTGCACCACCAGGGAAGCCCCCCATAGTTTTTTTAAAAAGATATATATCCATTGAAAAGAAGCCTTTCCCATGGTTTATTTACCTTTCCATTATCTTTGAAATGGAAATTTCAACTGCTCTTCTCAATTCCAAATTTTATTCTATATGGCTCACATCCTTAGCTGGAACCCTAAAGCATCACAGTTTAATCAACAGATAAATTGAGTTAATATTCTATTCTGTTAGTATGCCCATTGTTAATTTGATCGCCTCTAACTTTGAATACATTGTAGCGCTTAGGCAAGTGTCACAACCTTTAGTCTCCTTACAATCTCCTAAATAGTGGTGATGCAGTCATCTATTCAAGGACCAATTGTCAAGCACACAGTCCCTGTGCGGTACCTTTCTGGGCTCTATGAGATTTACAAAGATGTATAAACTCATTCAGTGACTCTCTGAAAAGCCTGTTGTGACAGACACTGTTCAAAGTGCAGGAGCACAGCTGTAGAAAACGAACTTGTGGTTACTAGGGGTGAAGGGGGGAGGGATAAACTGGGAGATTGGGATTGACATATACACACTACTGTATATAAGATAACTAATAAGAACCTACTGACTAGCACAGGGAACTCTCTTCAGTACTCTGTAATGACCTATATGGGAATAGAATCTAAAAAAGAGTGGATAGATGTGTATGTATAACTGACTCACTTTGCTGTACAGCAGAAACTAACACAACGTTGTAAATCAACTATACTCCAATAAAAAGTGTTTAATAATTAAAAATTTTAAAAGAGGAACAAAAAAAGATGCTAGGAGTGCTATAGACGGACTAAGTTTATTGAGGAATAACATGTTCGATAAGGTGGTAAAAGAAACCAAGATCCCCAGTCCCAAGGGATATGTGGTCTGCTAAATACCAGGGTTTCTGTTTTGCTGAGTGGAGTATACAAGCTGAGGGCAAAGACTGACTTTCTTAGGATAACGAAGAGAAATTCTAAGGTTTAGTGGGAGAAAAGAAAGAAGAGGGAAGAGGCAACCGGCAGAGCTGGGCTCTTTGGTGGGAAGAGAAAAGATGTCCACTGGCGTAATGGATTCAGTTTCTGCCCAGTGATATGTGTGAGATGTGATCTCTCTTTCACAGGCTTCAAAGAATCTTCAATAAAGCATCAGTTTTCTCACTAGTATGTTGTTGTATTGGATGTGTTTTGCAGGATATGACAAAGTGGTGAGTATGGCCTCAAAGTGAGTGTAAAGTAAGAGGCATAGGCCCCCATGGGAGGCCCACCCATCTGGGTTACATCTTGGGAATGTTCATCTTACATGTTTGATATAAGTTAAAGAACCCAGCTGCAGTTCAGATTAAGTTGTTTCGAAGAAGACAACCCCACCATCCATGCCAGACATTTGGATTTTTATGTAAGAGAGCAAAGATACTTCTGGCATAAGCCGCAATGCTTCTTGGCATCAGTTAAGTTTCTTTTGTTTTAAGCAAATCAAGGCTGATTAAGCAAGACAAAAAAGGAGGATGTGGGGGAAGGGATTAATGGGAGACTGTATTGGAAGCACATGGGAGAGCTCACCGACTCAAAGGAAGAGCTGACCAGCTAGGCCTTGGAAAGGACAGGGCGACAGGGACCAGGGCTCCTCCAGGGCCCTCAGGGGCCAAAGCTCATAGATATTTTTTCTGAGCTGCTGCTATCATGTGTTTCAGCCCTACTTATCATCCTGGTCATGTTTTCAAGTTCCTGTGAGAGAATCTTATTAGCACAGCTGGAGTCAGGTGTCTCTACCCATTGTGGACAGCCAGACAGTACAGATGTGACCCACGGCAGAATCACTTGAGTTGGGCAGCCTCCTCTTTCCAGGCCTCCAGTATATCTCAAAACTAGATGGTAAATGGTGCAATCTCGGAAGCTTATCCTGTTGTGTCCCTTCTTTTAGTTTAACTGAGAATTTTAAATTATTCTCTCTCTCACACACACACTAATTTGGAAGTTATATACTTGATTGCTATTCTTCTGGTGGTTCCAACTTGCATACTGAACTTACAAAATCTAAGTTAATCAGTATCTTTACTCTACTTCCAGGCAATATAAGGACCTTAAATTCCATTCCCCCTTACTTACTTATAAACTGATTTTTTCATACATTTTTTTTTTTTTTTTTTTTTTTTTTTTTATGCGTTACGCGGGCCTCTCACTGTTGTGGCCTCTCCCGTTGCGGAGGACAGGCTCCGGACGCGCAGGCCCAGCGGCCATGGCTCACGGGCCCAGCCACTCCGCGGCATGTGGGATCTTCCCAGACCGGGGCACGAACCCGTGTCCCCTGCATCGGCAGGCGGACTCCCAACCACTGCGCCACCAGGGAAGCCCCGTCATACATTTTAATTCAACTTTTAAAACACAACAAAAAATTATTAATTACCGTTTTATATTGTCAATGTTCATTTGCATTTACCATTTTCTTCGCTTTTCACTCTTTTTGTTGTACATTCCATATAAGATCACTTTTTTTTCTGTCTCAAGTATATCTTTTAGCATTTCCTTTAGGAGCTTTTGTTAGTGATGAGTGAACAATCTTCATTTCTCGGGACTATTTATTTATTTTGTCCTTATTCTTGAAAGATTTTTTTCCCCACTGGATATACAATTGAAGGTTGGCAAATTATTTTTTCAATACGCTGAAGATATAGCCCTATTTATCTAGCTTCCATTGTTTGCTGTTGAAAATTTACTGCCAGTGTAGCTGCTGCTTCCTTAAAGGCAGTCTTTTCTCTCTTTTTTTCCTGACCGTTTTAAAGAGTTTCTTTTTTTTTTTAATTTTATTTATTTTTGGCTGTGTTGGGTCTTTGTAGCTGCGCACAGGCTTTCTCTAGTTGCAGTGAGCGGGGCCTACTCTTCGTTGCGGTGCGCGGGCTTCTCATTGCGGTGGCTTCTCTTGTAGTGGAGCATGGGCTTTAGGGGCGCGAGCTTCAGTAGTTGCAGCACACGGGCTCAGTAGTTGCGACGCATGGGCCCTAGGGCATGCGGATTTCAGTAGTTGTGGCATGCAGGCTCGGTAGTTGTGGCTCATGGGCTCCAGAGCACAGGCTCAGTAGTTGTGGTGCACGGACTTAGTTGCTCCGCGGCATGTGGGATCTTCCTGGACCAGGGATCGAACCCATGTCCCCTGCATTGGCAGGCAGATTCTTAATCACTGTGCCACCAGGAAAGTCCTAAGAGTTTCTTTTTTTTTAGTTTGCTGCAATTTTGCTATGATGTATCTAAGAATGTTATCTTGCATGGATTCAATGGGTTTCTTAAGTTTCTGGATAAGTATCTGGAGCAGTTCTGAAGAGGTTTGGGCCTTATGTCTTCAAATATTGCCTCTGCCCAATTCTTTTCTCCCTCCTTCTGGAATTCCTCTTTAACATTACTTGCATCTCTTAACCCTTATTTCATATTTTCCATCTTTTTGGTTCTGTGTTTCATTCAGAACAATTCATTGCTCTTTCACAAATTGTTTCTTCAATTGTGTCTTGATCTATGCCCTGAATTTTTAATTTTGGTTAACACTTAAACTTTATTTTTAAAATCCAGTGACACTTTTTATAGTTTACCGATCTCTGCAGATATTACTAAATATATACTTTAAACACTAAGCATGGATGTTTTATAATTTATAACCGCTTATTTATTTATTTATTATTTTTGGCTGCGTTGGGCCCTCGTTGCTGCACGTGGGCTTTTCTCTAGTTGCGGCGAGTGAGGGCGACTCTTCGTTGTGGTGCGCGGGCTTCTCATTGTGGTGGCTTCTCTTGTTGCAGAGCACGTGCTCTAGGCGTGCGGGCTTCAGTGGTTGTGGCTCATGGACTCTAGAGCACAGGTTCAGTAGTTGTGGCGCACGGGCTTAGTTGCTCCGTGGCATGTGGGATCTTCCCAGACCGGGGCTCAAACCCGCGTCCCCTGCATTGGCAGGTGGATTCTTAACCACTGTGCCACCAGGGAAGTCCCTATAACCACTAATTTAATAATTGAAAATCTACATGTGTCTTTTTATGGTCCTCTGTTGTTTCTCTTGGTTTCCTTGTGCGCTTGGATATTTTAACTTATATGCTGCTCACTGGCCTTATTAAATGATTTGTGGAGATGCTCTGTGGCCTAAGATGAAGGTACCCTTCTTCAGCAGAATTTGAATTTGTCTTTGCTTCTTTCGGGCACATAGGTACCCTTCTGTCTTGCACCACTTTAAACTTCATTCAGGGTTTGAGATTTCTCTTCAGTCTTTTGAATTCATGGTAATAACTACCTATAATTACAACTTCTATGCATTTGTTTTTCTCCTTTGCTCCTTCTGTCCAAGTTAAATCTCCTCCAACCCCATGGAGGTGGAAGCAGGGAGGTGGCTTCACCTTTGAAAGTGCCACTTCTTGTGGAGGCTTCCATTAAACCTTTGCCTTTAGGCAGTCTTGGACTTGAGTTTCTGTCCCTCTCACACTGAGAGTATGTGAAAACCATTGCTCAGTTCCTCCGACCAATCTGGCAAACACTGTGAGGACAAAAGTAGTTCAGAGTTCTCTGTTTACCTCTGGATTTTTGCTTTCTCTTAGCTTTTGGCCAGATTTTTCATTTTTATTTGATCAGTAATTTGATGCTTTTATGAAGAATTTGAAAAATTTTTTTCCTCATCGTTTTTAGATGCTCTTAGCCAAAGGGTATCTCTGCGTAACCTAACTCACCACGAAGAACAAGGTCTAGCCACATAGAGTGAACGCTTGCTCCTCAGGCCTCCAGCTAGTGTCATCTTTCTCAGGGGAAGTCAACACAGCATCCTCTGCTGTGAGACAAGGGCACCTGCCCTGTGTCAGTCAAATGTTTAACGATTTTGGGAGGACTAGAAGTTTATAACTGTCCCAAGGCAAACAATTCTAAAAGGACTTGGAAGTGAGCGGAATTTCCAGTCTGGAGTCTCTTAAATACTTCTTCCGTCCTGTACCGAAAAGGCTCAGTCCATATCTGAGCTCCACACTTGGAAAGAGGAAACATCTGATGGGTGACCTTTCCCCTGTGGTCCCACTTCCCATCACGGCAGATATACAGAGTATTCACCACACTTTATTCCTCATGGGGGGAATCTGCCTCGAGAGACATGGGCATCTGCACCTGACTGAGTCAAGTTCTGTCCTTGTTTTATTTCAGATTCTGCTACCTCCATGTAGAGGTTATGTGGGAAAGAGGAGGCAGAGAGGGAAGGTAGCTGGCAGGGAAGATCTTCTGGGGAAAGATGGAGAGTTTGATTATCCCTTCTCTTGGCACTCAAATGCTTTGCCCTTCTCTCCATAAAATTTCCTGTTTACTAATGATTTCTCGTTATTGTGTTCAATGTCTCTGTTTGAGGGGCATATAAAAAAACAAAGAATGCGATGTCAAGATTGGTATCAGACTACTTATGGAAAGCCGACTGTAATTGCTTCACTATTTTGTTTATCTGCTCAGCCCCTGTAGCCATTTGAGCTTGCAACCCTCGAAGAGGATGATAATATTAGGTACCCAAGAGAATGAGCCCAATGAGGAGATGGGTAACTTCCATGTAAATAGCACAGGAGAATGAAACCTTTAGCAAGGAAGACTTGGAAGTCAGGTGTTGCTTAAGCAGAATATCTTTGTTTTTTCATGGAAAGGCATTTTATTTTAAATATAGCAGTGTGTACATGTCAATCTCAAACTCCCAATCTATCCCTCCTCCCCACCCTTCCTCCTTGGTAACCATAAGTTCCTTCTCTAAGTCTGTGAGTCTGTTTCTGTTTTGTAAATAAGTTCATTTGTATCATTTTTTAAGATTCCGCATATAAGCAATATCATATGATATTTGTCTTTCTGTGCCTGACTTACTTCATTTAGTGTGATAATCTCTAGGTCCATCCATGTTGCCGCAAATGGCATTATTTCATTCTTTTTCATGGCTGAGTAGTATTCCATTGTATATATTGGCTGAGTAATATTCCATTGTATATATGTGACACATCTTCTTTATCCATTCATCTGTTGATGGACATTTAAGTTGCTTCCATGTCTTGGCTATTGCAAACAGTGCTGCAATGAACACTGGGGTGCATGTATCCTTTGGCACCATGGTTTTCTCTGGATATATGCCCAGGAGTGGGATTGTAGGATCATATAGTAGTTCTGTTTTTAGTTTTTTAAGGAACCTCCACACTGTTCTCCATAGTGGCTGTATCAATTTACATTCCCACCAACAGTATAGGAGGGTTCCCTTTTCTCCACACCCTCTCCAGCATTTATTGTTTGCCGACTTTTTGGTGATGGCCATTCTGACCGGTGTGAGGTGATATCTCATTGTAGCTTTGATTTGCATTTTTTCTAATAATTAGTGAAGTTGAGCATCTTTTCATGTGCCTCTTGGCCATCTGTATGTCTTCTTTGGAGAAATGTCTCTTTAGGGTTTTTGCCCATTTTTTCATTGAGTTGTTTATTTTTTTGATATTGAGCTGCATGAGTCAGCAGAATATCTTAAGGAGAAGACAGACATGATAATCATCTGTAGCTGTAGACTCAGGTTCAGCCAGCATTGATCAAGGACCTGTTATGCACAAAGCACTAGGCTAGGCATTTTTAAACACATAACCCATTAAAGTCAGAAGAATTGTGCCCTCTTTCTAGTGTTGAGCAGGGAAATGTGGGGAAAAAAACAACTATTTTAGAATTAGGGAAGGAAGAAAGGTTCTCGCTAGATATTCTCTCATGTAGGGAAAAATATTTCAGGAATATATCTGGAGGCTCAAGGGCACATTTTAAAGCTCAAGTTTGCATAATATACCACTCAATTAAGCCTCCAGTTCCTCTAAAGGACGTGGTGAGAGTCCTGGACATGAGAGATTTGTATTTTCTCCATATTTGTTCATCTTACATGTTAATTTTTAGGAAAGATTGTGCAATGTGCTGTTTCTGTGAAACCCACTGTCCATGGGGTAAGGATTCTCAGCACACAGTGCAAAAAGTGGTGTGTAACCCTACTACGGAGGGGAGTACCATGTGTCTATAGGGCAAAGTTTTTCTACAGGGAGAACTCTACTTATTTTTCGTTGATAACATGTATTATTACACTACCTTCCACTGTAGCTATTTGTGGATGCCTTCTATATCATATTAAATTCTAGTTTCTTGGACATTTGGGGGCCTTATTTTTCCACAGCACCTAGCACAGTGAGTTACCCAGGACAGGCAATAAATAACAAGAGGCAGCGTAGGGCGTAGAGAAGTAAGTACTAGGGCTCTGCCACTAAAGACAGGAGACATGCAAGTGTCACAGATGCTTGTTCTTTTTCTCTCACCAATTTTTTTTCTTCCTTCCTTCCATACAATAACAGAATCCCAATTTTCATCATTTATCCATTCCTCACTCATGCAGTCAATGCCCTTTGGGAAAAATCTGATCCCACTCCTGGCTCCAGGGGTGTATTAGTCAGGCTTTTCCAGAGAAACAGAACCCATATATATGGAGATTAATTATAAAGAATTGGCTCATGTGGGGCTGAGAAGCCCTACAATCTGCCATCTGCAAGCTGGAGACCCAGGAGAGCCCATGAATTGAGTTCAAGTCCAAGGACAGGAGGAAACTGATGTCATTGCTCAAAAACAGGTAGAGAGAAAATTCTTCCTTCCCCCTCAGCCCTCTGTTCTATTCAGGCCTCCAACGGATTAGAGGAGGCTCACCCACACTGGGGAGGGCAATCTGCTTTACTCAGTCTACAGATTCAGATGTTCATCTTATTCAGAAACACCGTCACAGACCACTCAGAAAAAATGTTTGACCAATGTCAGAAACCCCGTGCCCATCAAGTTGACACAGCAAATCAACCACCACAAAGGGCAAGCCCTATTTAGTTTAAGCCAATCATCACATCCTGCCATGCTGCTGGCCACAGTGATTGGTCCAAGATGGGCAAATACTCCACTCCAGGCCAATGAAATGCAAGATGAGATGACATTTGCTGGGGATTTGCAAGGATAGAAACTTCCTTACTTTTCTATGGAAGTGACCTCCAAAGATGCTCTTTTCCACCTGGACAAGAATGAAAAAGATTCAGTCCAGGGACTTCCCTGGTGCTCCAGTGGTTAAGACTCTGCACTCCCAATGCAGGGGGCCCGGGTTCAATCCCTGTTCAGAGAACTAGATCTCATAACAAAGATCCCGCGTGCCACAACTAAGACCTGGCGCAGTCAAATAAAAAAACAAGTAAATAAATAAATATTAAAAAAAAGATTCAGTCCAGAAAAGGTGCTAGTAGTCATCTTGTGATGATGGAAAAGCCAGCCTGGAGACAACAGGCAGGGAAAGGCATGAAAATAAACTGGACCAGTTTTGACATTATTGAGCCTGGGATCAAGGTTTGCCTGAAAACCACCATATATCTGGACTTCACAGTTATATGAGCCAGAAAATTCCATTTATTGTGTACACTGGTTGGGTTGAATTTTGTGTTACCTGCAACCAAAAGATTCCTAACAAATACAACTGGGGTTTTAATGTGATGATCAAGGAAACATTTTAACATTCAATGAGAACTCAACCAGAAAAGTAAACCATTTTTGCTATGAAATGTGAGCAACCAAGTTGGACCACATACATCAAAAAAGTTGATCATATATCCAAAACTTGAGACCACCAGAGAAATTCTGCAGAGCTGCAGGCTACATTCCTTCCTTCTCTCTAGCCACAAATGTCCTTCAGACTAGCCTGTTCTCCACGCGGTTCCAGGGGCACATCTTCCCAACTGTCCTCTGAGGGTTCACGTGACTGAGAGTCCTTAGAGAAATGGAGAGTGTCTTATTTTTCTTTGTGTTCAGCACTTTGAACAGTGCCTGGCAAAGAGTAGGCCCCTAATAAATATAAATCTATAAATGGGTGGATTTATTTAACAATTAGAGATCTTCCTCGACTTATGTTGTGGTTACGTCCCAATAAACCCATCATAAGCAAAGATGAAGGGCCCTGGGTGATGGGAGTGTCTTGTCAATTTCACTGTTGTAGGAGGCTGGGTTGGATTTGAAAGCAAGGAATACACCCTCTGTTCCATTTGAATCACTGAACTTTTGATGTTCTCTTTAAAGGACTGTGTGAGTCAGAGGAAAAAAACAGCTTTTAAGAGTAACTCCCACATTCATTTATTCACTTATTCATATTCACTGAGTGCCTGCTACATTCCAGCATTATTCAAGGCAGAATCACCCCTAATCCCCTACCTTTTGTGGGGCATGAGGCAGAGGACAAAGTAAGACCCTGGCCTGTGTCCCCCTCTTCTCATCTCCCCGAGACTTTATCCCACACCAGGAAGGGCCCTGTGCAAACTGTGTAGATGCTCCAGTCAGCTTGTCTAAGCTCCGTCCACACTCATCTGGCTAGAGTCAAAGGAGGATGGACCCCAGGAAGAGGCCTATGCAGACTCTGGGAGTATGCTTGGGGCCAAAGTGTGGGCTCTTGGTACATGTTCTGGAAGGAGGGGTGGAGGCTCCGTGTGGCATATCCACTTGGCCACACAGACTCTGCAGCGGGGAGCGGGGAGGGAGGGAGGACCAGAGGAGGGCCAGAGAGGGCCTCCTGCAGCTTACGGTGGGTAAGGGCAGTACTCATTTTAGGTACAGGGAATCCATGAAGAAAACGTGCAAAAATCTCTGCCTTCATGGTACTTACATCCCAGTGGAGGGAGACAGACTATAAACAAATACCCGAGTAAACAAGTAAACAGCTACATATAGAGGGTATTTGACAGTAATAAGTACTCTGGAGAAAACAAGAGGTACAGACAGTGCAATTTTAAATAGTGTGGGTCAAGGAAGGTATATTAGCTCCTCAGGGCTGCTATAATAAAGTACCACAAAGTAAATGCCTTAAATAAGAGAAATATATTATCACAGACCTCTGAAACCAAGGTATTGGTAGGGTTTCTAAGGAACCTCAGGGTTCCTTCTGAGGCTGTGAGGGAGAATTCGTTCCATGTCTCTCTCCTGGCTTCTGGTAACCTCAGGTGTTCCTTGGCTGGTAGATGGCTATCTTCTCCTTGTCACTTCACACCACCTTCCCTTTGTATGTGTTTGTCTCTGTTTGTAAATTTCCCCTTTGTATAAGAACACCTGTCATGTTGGCTTAGGATTTCACCCTAATGAATGACTTCATTTTATCTGGATCGTCTGCAAAGACCTTACTTCAAAATAAGGTCATATTCACAGGCACTAGGGATTAGGACTTCAACATCTTTCAAAGGGACACAATTCAACCCATATCAGAAAGCTTTATTGTGAAGATGACATTTGAGCAGAAGCCCGAAGGTGAGAGGTAAGGGGTTGAGCCATGCTGAGATCTGGGGGAAGGGCTTTACAGCAGAGAGAACAGCAAGTGCAAAGGCCCTGCTTCCTCCTCCAGAATAACATTTTGGTGGGTTAATATAGTGAGCCGGGGAGGTCAAGGAGAGAGAGTCAGCGGCAGAATGACGCAGTAGGATCAGAAATGACCCATCCGCCTCTCATGGGTGTCCTGCATAACCCCATAGTCCATCCATTTAAAGTGTTGGAGATTCTTCCATTTCCCGACTTATACACAGTATAAGGTCACTGAAAGCAGGGAAGGAGTCCCTTACCTCTTTATACTCTCATGGTGCTCAGTGAACATGTGTGATGCTGAGGGTACATTAGCTACTATCTTCTTTCATTTCCACTCCAAGAAATGGTTTGTACCTGTGAGCCCATGGGACAAAAGGGAATTTGGCTGGAGGCAGGTAAGGCAACAAAGACAAGGGAGTCAAGTTTATCACTGAAAGGTTGCCTATGGAATCTTATCATCATCTATTGCCACCCTCTTGTCATGATCGCCCCAGTAACATGACAATCACTGGTAGCTTTAATTCAAATTTTCTTAGCTTTTAAGTCCTACCCTACCAATGAAAATGAGAGAAGTGAAAGAGAATAGGCAAGTTTTCTGAAATTCAAATTTGGAGTAAGAGGAACCGTCTTTAGTTGAAATCTGACAGCCACTGATCAATTCCAGCATTACAGAAGGACCCACGTAGCATTGAAAATTCTGATTTATCTCATTTCTTCAGGAGTGGAATGAGCAGTTCTGTAGACGTCCATTGAATCATTCCTAACTTTCTGGCTTCCCTTATCTGCAAGTTGGAATGCTCTCTGGAGCTGTCAGCCATCACTGCCCCCCCTCCCCCCCCCCCCCCCCCCCCCCCCCGCCCCTTCCCTTCCATCCTGCCCGGTCCTCAGATAACAATCCTCTCCAAACAGGCTTTGTTCCCACCATGTTTGGAATGCTTCAAAGTCAAACTGAATGTGAATAAGAACCAAAGTCGCTTCATTACATTCCATTCACCTTCCTCTCACATTCCACACCTCACTCTTAGCTGGAGGGGGTCGGGTTGTTTTCCGATCACGACTCGCACAATTCTGCCTGCTGTGGCCCAGGCTTGTTGGGAGACTAAGTCCTTTGTTCCTGTCGTCCTTTGGGCCCTGGGCACCCTTCCTCGCCGTCCCAGGTCTGCAACGGTCCCCTCCCTGTCTGTCAGAAGCCCACTCCGTATCCAAATCCTCATGTAAGACTTTGGCCAGAAGCTATTTTCTGGTGACGTGTACCCTTGGCTTCCCCCTCAGGCTGGAACAGGAAGCACAGAATCTTGTTTAAAGGATGGCAGAGGGATAAAAAGAACAAACGTCAGCTCGTTCCAGAGCCTTGCACTTTCTGGGGTTTTCAAAGTAGAAAAGTTTCCTCCAGCTTCCTTTCCAGGGCTCCCCTCTCTCCTCCAAAATGGAGACGCTTAGCGCCTGGGGCGGTGGGCTGCCCAGGCTGGTTGTTTGTTTCATCAGGAATGTTGGGGTGGGAAAGGGAGAAGGGTGAACAACAGGCCTTGTGTATGCCCAGCAAAATCTCCTTGGAACCTATGAACTCCCAAGTATCCTTAAAGGGCTCAGAAATTAATCCGCATTGAGCATCCCTCAGGCGACTTGCACATTCATTCCTAGTATAGTTTTAGCTTCACTCACACACAAATGCACACACGCAAACCACTGTGGGGTAGGTTTTATTATCCTCATTTTACAGATGCAGAAACTGAGGTTTGCAATGCTAAAGGTCTGTGGGTCACAGAGCTAGTAAGAGGTGAAGCCCAGATTGAATTCAGTCCTGAGTTCAAAGTCTGTACTCTTCCACTTCCTGTTATTTAAAAATAAATATTGTTGTTTTTCTGATTATCTAAGTGATATTCTTTTTTTAAATTTATTTTTCTATTGAAGTATAATTGATTTACAGTGTTAGTTTCTGGTATAGAGCAAAGTGATTCAGTTATACATATATGTATCAATATATACATATTCTCTTTCAGATTCTTTTCCCTTATGGTTTATTATAGGATATTGAATATAGTTCCCTGTGCTATACAGTAGGTCCTTGTTGTTTATTTTATATATAGTAATGTGTATCTGTTAATCCCATACTCCTAATTTATTCCTCCCCCCTTTCCCCTTTGGTAACCATAAGTTTGTTTTCTATGTGTGAGTCTGTTTCTGTTTTGTAAATAAGCTCATTTGCATCATTTTTTTAGATTCCACATACAAGCGATATCATATGATATTAGTCTGTCTGACTTACTTCACTTAGTATGATCATCTCTAGGTCCTCTAATCTCTATGATTATCTAAGTAGTACATATTCTTTATAGAGAATTTGGAAGACAAAATAAAATATAAAATTAAAATAATCTATAATTCCACTCTCCAGAGATAGTAGTCACTATTAACATTTTAGTCTCCTTTTCTCCAGTCTGAGTTTATGTTATGCTATCCTATTTTATGTCCTGCTTCTTTTGATGTTTTGGGTTTTCTTGCTTGTTTCTAAATAGTCTTTATTTATTTATTTATTTTTTCTTTCTTAGCGGTACGCGGGCCTCTCACTGCTGTGGCCTCTCCCGTTGCGGAGCACAGGCTCCGGACGCGCAGGCTCAGTGGCCATGGCTCACGGGCCCAGCCGCTCCACGGCATGTGGGATCTTCCCGGACCGGGGCACGAACCCATGTCCCCTGTATCGGCAGGCAGACCCCCAACCACTGCACCACCAGGGAAGCCCAATAGTCTTTATTTTTCAGAGCAGTTTTAGGTTCACAGCGAAACCGACAGGAAGGTACAGAGAGTTCCCTTATTCCCCCACCCCCATATACGCACAGGCTCCCGCACTGTTGACATCCCGCGCACCACAGTGGTGTATTTGATACAACTGATGAACCTATATTGACATCATTATCCCCTAAAGTCCACAGTTTACATTAGGGTTCACCCTTGGTGTTGTACATTCTACAAGTTTTCACAAATGTATAATGACACATACCCACTTTTATAGTGTTAAACAGAATAGTTTCACTGTCCTAAAAATCCTCTGTGCTCCATTTATTCATCTCTTCCTCCTCTAACCCCTGAACATTCTACTGTCTCCATAGTTTTGACTCTTTCAGAATGTCATATAGTCGGAATCATAAAGTATACAGCTTTTACAGATTGGCTTCTTTCGTTTAGTAATATGCGCTTAAGTTTCCTCCATACCTTTTCATGGCTTGGTAACTCATTTCTTTTTTAGTAGTGAATAACATTCCATTGTGTAATGTACCATAGTTTTTTTAACCATTCACCCATTGAAGGACATCTTGATGGCTTCTAGTTTTTGCAGTTATGAACAAAGATACTATAAACATCTGTGTGCAGGTTTTTGTGTGGACAGAAGTTTTCAACTCATTTGGGTAAATACCAAGGAGCATGATTGCTGGATTTGGGGTACGAGTATATTTGGTTTGGTATGAAACTGCCAAACGGTCTTCCAAAGTGGCTGTACCTGGGCTTCCCTGGTGGCGCAGTGGTTGAGAGTCCGCCTGCTGATGCAGGGGACGCAGGTTAGTGCCCCAGTCCGGGAAGATCCCACATGCCGCGGAGCAGCTGGGCCCGTGAGCCATGGCCGCTGAGCCTGCGCGTCCAGAGCCTGTGCTCCGCAACAGGAGAGGGCACGACAGTGAGAGGCCCACGCACCACAAAAAAAAAAAAAAAAAAGAAAAAAGATGAGCTGACTATATGTATGTGGGTCTATTTCCGGGTCCTCTGTTCTATTGATCTATTAGTCTAATTTTTGCCAATAAAAGACTATCTTGATTACTGTCTTGAAGTCAGTTCGTGTCAGTCCTCTGACTTTGTTCTTCTCCTTCAATATTGTGTTGGTTATCCTGGGTCTTTTGCCTCACCATATTAACTTTAGAATCAGTTTGTCAGTATCCACAAAACAACTTTCTGGGATTTTGACTGGGATTGCGTTGAATCTATAGATCAAGTTGGAAAGAACTGAGGTCTTGACAATGTTGAGTCTTCCTATCTGTGAATATGGAATAGCTCTTCATTTATTCAGTTCTTTTATTTCTTTCATCAGAGTTTTGTAGTTTTCCTCACATAGATCTTGTTCATGTTATTTGAGATTTATACTTAAATATGTCATTATTGGGGGTGCTAATTTAAGTGGTTTGTTTTTTATTTCAAATTACTGATATATAGGAAAGTTATTGACTTTTGTATTTTAACCTTGTATCCTGCAACCTTGCTATAATCACCCAACTTTAGTTCCAGGGTTTTTTTGGTCAATTCTTTCAGATTTTCTACATAGACAGTCATGTCATCTTCAAACAAAGACAGTTTTATTTATTTCTTCCCAACCTGTATACCTTTTTTTTTTTCTTTAAATATGGAACGCTTCACGAATTTGCGTGCCCATCCTTGCGCAGGGGCCATGCTAATCTTCTCTGTACCATTCCAATTTTAGTATACGTGCTGCTGAAGTGAGCACTCCAACCTGTATCCCTTTTATATCCCTTTCTTGTCTTGTTGCATTAGCTAGGACTTGCAATACAGTGTTTAAAAGAAATGGTGGGAGAAAATATCCTTGCCTTGTTTCTGATCTTAGCAGGAAAGAATGTAGTTTCTCACCCTGTTATATTAGCCGTAGTTTTTCTGTAGATGTTCTTTATCAAATTGAGGAAGTTCCTGCTCTATTCCTAGCTTGCTGAAATTTTTTACCATGCATGGGTGTTGGATTTTGTCAAATACTTTTTCTGCATCTATCGATATGATCACGTGATTTTTCTCCTTTAGCCTGTTGATGTGATGGATTACATTAATTGAATAAGCCTTGCATAGATGGAATAAACCCCCCTTGGTTATGGTGTATAGTTCTTACTATACATTGCTGGATTTGACTAGCTAATATTTTGCTGAGGATTTTTTCCATCTATGTTCCTGAGAGGTCTTGGTCTGGAGTTTTCTTTTCTTGTAATGTCTTTGTCTGGTTTTGGTATTAGAGTAACGCTGGACTCATAGTATAAGTTAGGAAGTATCGCCTTTGCTTCTATCTTCTAGAAGAGATGGTAGAGAATGAGTATACATTCTTTCTTAAATGTTTGGTGGAATTGCCCCAGTGAATCCATATGGGCCTAGTGCCTTCTGATTTGGAAAGCTATTAATTGTTGGCTCATCTTTAAAATTAGATATAGGTCTATTCAAATTGTCTATCTCTTCTACTGTGAGTTTTGGCAGATTGCGTCTTTCAAGGAGTAGATCTGTTTCATCTAGGTTATCAAGTTTGTGGGCATAGAGCTGTTCATAATATTCCATTATTAGCCTTTTTATGGCCATGGCATCCTTTTTTTTCTTTTCTGATGTTAGTCATTTGTGTCTTTCTTGTTTTCTTAGTTAGCCTGGTTAGTGGCTTATCAATTTACTGATCTTTTCAAAGAACAAGCTTTTGGTCTTGTCAGTTTTCTCTGTTGATTTCTTGTTTTCAATATCATTGATTTCTGCTCTAATTTTTATTTATTTTCTGATGCTTGCTTTGGATTTAATTTGCTCTCCTTTCACTAGTTTCCTAAGGCTTACATTATTGATTTTAGATTTTTCTTCTTTTCTAATATATTCATTTAATGCTAAACCTTTCCCTCTAAACACTGCTTTTTCTGCATCCCACATAGTTTAAGTTGTGTTTTCATTTTCATTTAGTTCAAAGTATTTTAAAATTGGTCTTCAGATTTCCTCTTTTTTTAAAAAAAATTTATTTTTTTTAAATTTTTTTTAAAGTTGCCAGCTGACTTATTGTCTGGTGAGGGCCAAATTTCTGGTTCATAATGTGGGTCTTCTGGTTCTGTAATTAAATGATGTAATGGGCATAAGATCTTTTGTGTGCTACATTTATTAGGCCACTAATCCCATATTTGAGGTCTCTGGCCTCATGACCTAATCACCTCCCTAAAGCCCCACCTCCTAATACCATCAACAAGGGAGCTGGGTTTCAAAATTTGAAAATTAGAGGTACAAAATGTTTATACCATAACAGGGACCACGGGGTTAATTTATTTTTCCTTTCATGTTAAAAGTTTTGCACATATATATTTATTATATAATCCTCAAACCCTAGTTTTTTTTTAAGATTCTTTTCCCATATAGGCTAGTACAGAGCATTGAGTAGAGTTCCCTGTGCCATACAGCAGGTCCAGACCAATGCTTATCTATTTTATATATAGTAGTGTGTATATGTCAGTCCCATCCTCCCAAATGATCCCTCCCCGACTTATCCCCTGGTAGCCATAAGTTTGTTTTCTGTATCCATGACTCTATTTCTGTTTTGTAAATAAGTCCTTTTCTACTGTTTTTTTAAGATTCCGCACATAAGCAATATCACATGATATCTGTCTTTCTGTGTCTGACTTGCTTCACTCAGCATGGCAATCTCTACGTCCATCCATGCTGCTGAAAAACCCTTAATTGTTAAGGATAACTCTCAATTTTTTCCAGTGTCATCAGCAATTCTTTCTGGCAGACACGTGATAACACTTTTTAAACAGGGATATTGAGACCAAGGCTCCTGACCTATTCTGTTTAATGACGTCATATCTCTCACAGCACCCCATCATCACCAATACCACCACAAAGTTCAAATGAAAATGACAAGTATTATCAAGTTTGACAAGAGTGTGTATAATCCTTGAATCTCATTCACTGCTGCTAAGGATGAAAATTCATACAAATGTTTTGAAGATATTTAGAAGTATGTGGCTGTAGGTAGGAGGCCTCAGTTCCTTGCCACATGGATGTCTCCTTAGTGCTGCTTGAGTGTCCTCATGACATGGCAGCTGGCTTACCCCAGGATGAGTGATCTGGGACAAGGTGGCCATCCCTGGTTTCGTGTCAACATGACCTCAGGCACAGGCCTCCTTGTTTTTCCATTTTGTCTTTAAGTTACTTGTTGAAACAACCGGCCCGCGGTCCCCAGGACTGTCGCGGCTTTGGCTGCTGGGGCCCCTCCAGAGCCAGCAGCCTCAGTGAGGCCGCCCTCCCCTCGGGCTCCGGGGCCCAGATTTCTTCTTTGAACCATGTGTTGCTTAAATGTGTACTTAATGTTCAAGTATTTGGGATTTTCCAGCTATCTTTTTGTTCTTATTTCTAGTTTAATTCCAGTGTGGTCTGAAAGCAGACATTGTATGATTTCTCTTCTTTTACAGCTGTTAAAGTGTGTTTCATGGCCCAGAAGGTGGTCTACTTTGGTAAAGGTTCCATGTGAGCTTGAGAAGAATGTATACTCCGTTGTACTTGGATGAAGTAGTCTACAGATGTCTGTTATATCCAGTTGATTGATGGAGCTGTTGAGTTCAACTCTGACTTTACTGATATTTTGCTTCACGGATTTGTCCATTTCTGGTAGAGGGTTGTTTATGATAGTGGATTCATCTCCTTACAATTTCTCCTTACATTCTGTCAGTTTTGTTTCACGTATTTTGGTGCTCTGTTGTTAGGCACATATGCGTTAAAGATTGTTATTTCTTCTAAGTAACCTCCTAAGTCTAAGTTACTAAGCATAATAACTTAAGTCTATGCTACGTGGTACAGTTTTATGTCCTATGTTTTCTCATTAAAAACATGATTTTGGGGGCTTCCCTGGTGGTGCAGTGGTTGAGAGTCCGCCTGCCGATGCAGGGGACACGGGTTCGTGCCCTGGTCCGGGAAGATCCCACATGCTGCAGAGCGGCTGGGCCCGTGAGCCATGGCCGCTGAGCCTGCGCGTCCGGAGCCTGTGCTCCGCAACGGGAGAGGCCACAACAGTGAGAGGCCCACGTACCACAAAAAAAAAAAAAAAAAAAACATGATTTTGTTCCTAGGCACAAGCTCTTTTTACTCCATAAGTCTACTATTTCTTAATCAGCTTGGTTCAGACCAATTTGTGATGATTCACCATATTGCCACAGCAAGATGTTATTCATGTGCCCTGGGGAGTTGTAGGATGGGGTACTAGACATCAGATGGAGAACAGGTCGAGAGGGAGCCCTTGACAAGTGGTAGCCATCATCAACAAGAGAGATGGCAGAACAACGGGCAAAATTTTCAGTTATTGGGTGAGAGAGCAGGTCGGCATCAGCATAGACTGGACCAATGAAGCTCCTTCCATTCTAATGCCTGCCTGTTAGTACAGAGTTAAGACCAGGAATCCAAAGTAGAAAGCAGCCGGGTGCTTCTTGAGAGGGAAACCGAAGACGGGGGCAAAGGGCAGGGCAAGCTTCAGAGCCCACGTAGAGCAGACACCAGGGTCAACACCACTCACCAAGGCTGAGTGTCCAGCAGGTCTGCTGGATGGGGTCTCCAGCGTCTATTCTGAAACTCAGGCAACTTTCTCATCTGCCACTTTGGGGTTGTGTATTACTTCCTGCCTCCTGGGCAGCCAAACCACAGTTTGAAAGTGAGCCATGACAGATGTTTGACATGTGAACCCTCTTTAGTAACTGCCTCTGGGAATTGCTTCGGTTACTGCCCCATTCCATTCACCTGTCTTCTGAAACCTTGGCCTTGACTGGCCATGTCTATGATCAGAGTGGAAGAAGGAAAAAAGGCTCTAAAGAAAGGATTGAGTGATGTTCAAATAGATTGGGTGAGGTGTAGAGTCAACAGCAATGCCCTTAATGCTCTTGAATCAGCTGGGTATCAGACTGTTCTCAGTTTCAAGGTCTCCAAGGTCCACGCTCAGTACAGTCATGCCCCGGGCTTCAGCCTCCAGCCTCCTCACGTGACAGTAACTCTGAGCAAGGTTTCAGTGCCAACCAACTCACTAGCTCCAAAGATAAAGGTTGGCTTTATCTTGCCCTCTGAGAGGGCCTTTTGCATCTTTCCTGGGCTAAAGTTTCTTCTGAGCCATCTTTTGTTTTCACTGAAATACAGTTGTTGCTTTCCCATAACAGATTAGCAGAGAATGCTCTCTAACTGGCAGTAGGATCCTCTCATAACCACTGCCTTGAAGCCAGGAAACAGTGTGGTAGAATCCAGGGGATCGAAGTCTCAGACTTTGAATCAATGTATGACTAACTGCAGTGGAAGGACCAGGAAGAACAGAGCAGGAGAGGAAAGGAATACAGTGACGTGGTCGGCGTGCAGAGTCAGACGTGCCTTTGTTCCTTCCTGCCTTGTTATTGTCCAGCTTTGCGCTCATTACTTACTCAGAGCTTCAGCTTTCCCAAAAAGAATTCCCAGCATGGGCTCTCGAAGAGGGGTTACTTATTCAGCACCTGTTCAGCATCTATTAAGCACAGTGAGCCCCTGTAAAGCAGAGCCACGTGTTCTTCCTCTTCCATCCCAGATGGCTAGCACAGTATCTGGCACATTTCAAGCATTAAATCAATTCTTACTGAATAAGTAAATAAATGTGTGGATGGCAAAAAATAATTGAATGAAGAAAAAATGAATCACTATAGAAACACTGACCTTTGAGAATGTGCTCAGAAGGGTTGAAGGTTAGAGGAAGTGCTGGTTTTGATGCCTCTAGCAGTCGCTAGTACAGCCACGGAAGTAGATGGAAATACAAGAGTTGTGTCCCGGGCTTCCCTGGTGGCGCAGTGGTTGAGAATCCGCCTGCCGATGCAGGGGACGCAGGTTCGTGCCCCGGTCCGGGAGGATCCCACATGCCGCGGAGCGGCTGGGCCCGTGAGCCATGGCCGCTGAGCCTGCGCGTCCGGAGCCTGTGCTCCGCAACGGGAGAGGCCACAGCAGTGAAAAAAAAAAGAGTTGGCTCCCTTCAAAATACACAGAGAAGCAGCCTTGCTAGAAAAGGGATGGAAGGCCAGAAGTTAACCAGCTCCATTGTGTAAGGAGCAATGTGGCCTAATGAGACAGTTGGGCCGATGTCATGAATGCCCTTAATGATTAATTTCTTAGTTAATAGCAGAGAAGCCTGAAAACTGAAATGACAATTGTTTCATTATTTTGGATTCTCCTGCGTATCTGGGTCCTGCTAATCGTCACCATGGGATATGTGGAAACATCAGCAAGGGAAGGTGCATTTTTAACCTTCTGAAGTATTTAAATATATTCAAATAAAATAAATGTAAATAAAATCTCCTGAGTCACCAGAAGAGGTATGAGCATAGTCAGGAAGGTATATTGGGGACTTCCCTGGTGGTTCAGTGGTTAGGACGCTGCTCTTCCACTGCAGGGGGCAGGGGTTCGATCCCTGGTTGGGGAACTAAGACCCCATGTGCCTCGTGGTGAGGCCAAAAAAAATTAAAAAGTTAAAAGAAAAAAAGATTATGTACTGACTTCCTTGAATATCTGGGTGCTCTAAACGGGTCCTTATTTAGGATTTGAGACCCTGAGAACAGGGCTGCCAGAGGACCGAGTCACCCCACACGTAACGGGGGGACTAGTATAACAGGAAGCGCTCTAGAGATTTTTGCCTTGTCATTTCCTCTTTAAATACAACAGAAAAGTCCATTTAGCTGGGATTCTGGAACACTGCCTATTCTTCCTGTCCTATCTGACTGTAAAATTCAACAAGGGATCATAAATAATAGACTCTAGGCCAAAAATACATTGGGGGAATCCTGTCAAATAGAAAGGCTGACGTCAGTGACCTCTGCGCGGCCTCTGATATTTAGTCTAAAGAGGGAGAAGCGAGATCACAGGTCCCAGTGCTGCTTCTGCTGCGCGGAGCTGAGGGAAGGGAATGAAGCAGAGCTGAGGCTCGGCTCAGCCCAGGTAGCCCTGGTGCTCTCTTATCCGTTGCTGCGTAATAAATTTTCCCAGGACTTAGCAGATTAAAAGAACAGTCAGTCTCATGACTCTGTGGGTCAGGAATTTGGGAAAGTTCAACTGGACAATTTTTCTGCTTCACGTGGCATCAACTCAGGAGTCAGCTGGCGGAGGCCTCATCTGGAGGGTCCATGGCTTCACTCCTCCACTCACATGCCCAGAGCCTGGTGGGCTTGGCTGGAACTGCATGTTCATGAGACCTCCTGGCATGGAAGTCCCCGGGCAGTCAACCCCTTACATGGTGGCTCAGGGCTCCCAGAGGAAGTGTTCGAAGAGACCTGGGTGGAAGCTGTAGAACTTCTTATGTCTTTACCCCAGGAGTTCTAGAACGTCACTCGTGTAGCATTCTACTAGTCGAGCGAGTCACTAAGGCCAGGCCAGCTCCAAGGTTAGAGACACAAGATGCCACCTCTCCGTGGGAGAGGTAGCGAGCGTTTGTGGTCACCATTAACCTAGACCGTCGGAGAATGGAAGAAATGTCTACCCAGTGGAAGAGGGCTACCTGCAGAAGCATCTTTTCACTTCTCAGCAGGAACAGGAAGAAGACTGAAGAGATGCAAGGCAGGATGTAATCCTCCCAACCCCTGTCAGAGACTCGGGGGTGCTGCAAACAGCCCCGGAGACCCAGAGACCCAGGCCCTTCCCTGTGAGCACCTTTCTCTAAAACGAAGAGCTGTCTCTGACCTCTCTCCCTAAGCTTTCGGCCCATCTCATCTACAAACTCTTATACCTCTGGAGGTCTTGAAAAACTGGAGATGCTCTTCCTGCAGCAACATATTAGAATTGGGGAGAAAACCAAATCACAGGCCCCAAACCCGGCACATCCTACAAACATTCAAGTCTGGGCCTTTCTTTACATGTTAAAGACATAATACCTCATAAAATTTCCCAATACATTTTTCCAGTTTCTAAACACCTAGAAGCGAGATCATGGGTGAAGACAATCCGTGCATTCCACAATAGACATTTACTACCCTCAACCACGGGACAAGCACAGAGCTGGCCCCTAGCAGAACAAAGAAGGAGGAAACATATAGAGCCTTCACACCAAGCGAGTCATAGGTGATAACAAGAGCCCAGACCTTCTCAAAGCCCTCTGAGTAAGGACTATCATTTAACCTCTGCACACAGGAGGAAGAAATCAGGCTCAGAGAGGTTAGGGGACTTGTCTAAGAGCACACAGTGAGGGGTGGTAAAACTGGGATTAGAGCCTGGGTCAGGCTGTGCAACCTCCTCTCAGAAGACACAAATCCCCTCAGAGAAAAGAAGCAAATGCACTTCTGGGTAAACACTTCTGGGTACAAAGGGTCCTGGTCTTCCTAGAGTCCCCTCCCTCACGTTTCGATCACCGGTGCTGGAAAGGGGACTGGAAAGGGGACTTGAGACAACATGCAGGACCAACCTTTCCAGTTAAGCTACAATCTCTGCAGGCCCCATTGTCTTACTGGGCACTTTTGAAAACCATCCATCCCCTCTGGAGATCAGCCTGGCAATATATAAAGAGAGCTATAAAAGTGTTCATACACTTTGACCCAATCGTCCCACTGTGGAATATCCCTCAGCGTAATATGCAAAAGAGAAAAGAAAGCAAATAGCACAGAGAGGTTTACAGTAACACCATTCACAGCCGTGGAGAATTGGGGTGTGACCCAATGTCCCAAATCGAGAAAAGGTTATGCGAACTATGGTACATGAAGACAATGGAATGTCATGTTGCTCTTAAAGGGAATCGAGTCTACAGATTCTGTTGATAGATCGAAATGCACACGTAAGAGAATCGCAAGAGAAAAGAGAAGAATGCAAAAGACTATGTACACTCTGGCTGCCGACATAAATCAGTCTGCGTGCGCATCGATAAGGATCAGAAGCCAACAGAAGGTAGCAAATAGTTAGTGCTCTAAATTTATAGCATATTTTCCCCTCTGAAGTCCAGAGTACCATGAAAAAAAAGATCCATCATTCACTTTTGTTCCTGGTGAGGAGGGAGGGGATTTCCTAATCCCAAGGCTCAGTGTGTGTCTGCAACATAATGTGTCTGCAAGAAGAGCCAGCTCCACGCTCATGTACGCTCATGTACTGGATACGCACACAGTGTTCAGGGCAATGCGGGGGAGGGTGCCTGGCCTATACTCACTAGGCCGTCTCTCTGTAACTACATATAGTTCTGGGCACCGCACTGCAGGGGAGACGGATAAACCAGAGCTCATTTCAAGGAGGATAACTAGGGTGTGTGGTTTCTAAAGGCCACGGAATTTGGGAAAAACTTGAAAAGCCTAGGAATATCTGGCCTGAAGCAGAAAAACCTATGAGAGACCCAAGAAGCTCTCTTCCAGCCCTTGGGAAGCATCCATGTGCAAGAGGGTTGGGCTTGTTTGGAGGGTTGGGAAGACCTATGGACAGAAGTTATGGAAGAGCAGAGTTCAGGTCAATATGAGGAGAAGAGTCATTCAAGAGGCAGTGAGGCCCACGTCACCAGAAGCATGCAAGCGAAGCATGTAAGTTCCCATCACATAAATGACCCTCCAGTTTGACCTTCATCAACTCAAGCAGGATTACGCATCAACTCGGGAACAGACACAGTTTCTCTGACTCATGAAGCCCTGAGGGAAAAGCATATGGTAACAATAGAATATTCTGCCCTTCATAAACTAAGATAATTCTACTGACCCACTGTCAGTGAGGCTTCCATTTTGAGTTGTTTTCCTAGGACTGATCCTAAGTGTTTACAAAGTGATGTTGTGGAGAACTACAGACAGGCCAGAGGTGCAACCTAATGCTTTCATTTTTTCCAGTGGAAAGTGAATTATCCTGAACTGTGCAGCATCCGTGATTTTTGACCTCGTTAATCAAACAAACAATTGTGCCTTTAAGAAACTTACATTAACGTGACATTATGGTCTAGTGGCTTCTACACTTTTTATTTTATTTTATCTTTTGGCGGTGCTGTACGGCGTGTGGAATCTTAGTTCCCCGACCAGGGATCGAACCTACGCGCCCCCCTGCAGTGGAAGTGTGGTGACTTAACCACTGGACCAACAGTGAAGTCCCTACACTTTTCAAATTGAGAACCGCATCAGTAAAAAAAATTGAACATGTACCCCTAATGTCTGTTTGTTAATGTACAGATCTATACATGAACTACTGTCAAAACATATTAAATATTCATAAAGCTTAATATCTTTCTTATCTGTAAGTAAAAGAACATAAACAAAAGTTCTAGTACTTTCTCCCCAAACTCCTTGGATCATTTCACTCACCCCTCCCTCCCCGACCTCAGTGTGAATACTCACTGGAGACGCCATAGCTCTTGCCAACGGAGAGGTCAATCTGATAACGTTGGCGCAGCTGTAGTAGGAGCAAACGCATCGGGATTTAAGAGAATTGGGATAGCTAATAAATATAATACCACCATGTCTGAAAAACATTTAGGTCTATTGGTAGGCATGGGAGTTGTGGTTTCAGCAACTTGTCTCAAACCAGTTTACACGTATGATGAATAAAATCTTATAATAAAATATATGCAACTTTATAACAACTAAATGAAACCTTTAAAAAAATAAGGGATCTCATCATTGAATTTCAGTAGTGCTGGCTACTGAATGGATGGATTCACTTATTAATTCAGTATTTGTTAAGAATCTACTAAGTACCAATTAGGCATTGTGTGCTATGTATTGGGGATACTGTAGAAAGAAAAAAACAGAGGGTCCCTGAGATTGTGAGATAATAAACAAGTATATGAGCCAGAAACTACACATGCAGGTAAACAAATCCCAAAAGCTGAAGGCTGAGGAGAGACTACCACATAGAAGAAGGTAAAGACATACGTAGCACACTGCCAAACACAAAGCATAACTCCAAAACCGAAGGGAAAACTTAAACTCGTCTTTCAGTCGGAGCCCATCACATATATTTTATTTATTCTTATTTTACTTATTATTTATTTTTTAATTATTATCTCTTTTTTTGGCCATGCCACACAGCCTGCAGGACCTTAGTTCCCTGACCAGGGATTGAACCCGTGGCCCCTGCAGTGGCAGCTTGGAGTCTTAACCACTGGACTGCCAGGGAAGTTCCCCATCATGTATATTTTAACGCCCTCTCTGGAGCTTAGAGCAGAACTGTTTATTTTAGGTGCTCAATGCACTGAGTGAACAGGTATCTGGCTCTAAGAACTTTCCTAGAATTGGGCTATTTCTGTCCTCATTCAAGGCAGCATGTACACTCTCCTTTCCTTGGTCAAGGCTTTCTGGCAACCTTTCCAGATGACACAGAGGCAAGCCGACTTCACGGCTACAGACAAGCCTCCCACTGGTCCTGCCAATGGGGAGTTCTCTTAGTTGAGCAGGGTCACCCCAACCCACACCTGTGGAAATAGTAAAGGAAACTGGATTTGCTCTAAAGTTGTTCAAATTCCCTGCAAGGGCAACTGCTTTATCTTAAAATGTAAGACTCCTGGAAGGAGCGTGCCATAGGTTCTGTGCCCGCTGAAGACGTTAATGTATGGTCAGTAGGTTGGATTTATGAGGCGGCATCATCTGGGAATCACATTCTGTCCATTAGGTAGAGCTAAGTGCTGTCAGGAATGCAGGAAGAGCCGTGCTGAAATGAGGGAGCACATAAGTGATTACGGTGCCTTAAGTGAATGCATCTGGACCAGCAGGTCCTTCGGTGGCGGCACCACTCTGCTCAACCTGGCTGAGCAGTCTACAGACTCACCTAACCCTCAGATGTTTGGAAAGCAGAATGCCAGTCCTTTGCTGTTTCATCTCACTGGCTTTTTGGGCACTTACATGACAAGAAAGTTGGAAGAGAAATCACCCATGTACTTGAGATTGCAAAGAAGAAGGGTAAATCTGCCCTCGAATTTGAACTTGACTCACACTCTAGGGTTCTGTGGAAGACTGAGCAAAACAGCCATGACTCCCAGAGGTTCATTGACACTTATTTCAGTTCTGAATATCTCCAATGAAAGAGTAAGAGGGGGCTTCCCTGGTGGCGCAGTGGTTAAGAGTCTGCCTGCCAATGCAGAGGACACAGGTTTGAGCCCCTGGTCCGGGAAGATCCCACATGCCGCGGAGCAACTAAGCCCATGCGCCACAACTACTGAGCCTGCGCTCTAGAGCCTGTGAGCCGCAGCTGCTGAGCCTGTGTGCCACAGCTACTGAAGCCTACGTGCCTAGAGTCCACGCTCCACAACAAGAGAGGCCGCTGCAATGAGAGGCCCGCACACCGCAACGAAGAGTGGCCCCCGCTCTCCGCAACTGGAGAAAGGCCACGCACAGCAACGAAGACCCAATGTAGCCAAAAATAAATAAATAAAATAAATTTAAAAAAAGAAAAAAGAGTAACAGGAAAGTCCTGGACTCTGTTTATAGAGAGGTAACCCTGAAGTCAGTAAAAAACCACAAAAAACAGAAAACGAAAAACCCTGGGCATTAAAATAGTATTACAAGAGAAAGATGGCTTTCTAATGGGATCAGGAATAGCAGAGACACTTCTAATATGAAAACTTTGTCACTTTAAGATCAAAGCAACATGAGAAATGGAAACCCTCATGCACTGTTGGTGGGAATGTAAATTGGTGCAGCCACTATGGAGAACTATATGGAGGTTCCTCAGAAAACTAAAAATAGAACTACCATATGATCCAGCATCTGAGTATTTTTCCAAAGAAAACAAAAACACGAATTTGAAAAGATATATGTACCCCCATGTTCACTGAAGCATTATTTAAAATTGCCAAGATATAGAAACAACCTAAGTGCCCATCAACAGAGGAATGGATAAAGAAGATGTGGTATATAAATACAATGGAATACCACTCAGCCATAAAACACAATGAGATCTTGCCATTTGTGACAACAAGGATGGACCTAGAGGCTATTACGCTAAGTGAAATAAGTCAGACAGAGAAAGACAAATACCGTATGATGTCACTTACATGTGGAATCTAAAAAAAAATCCCCAGGGACTTCCATAGTGGTGCAGTGGTTAAGAATCCACCTGCCAATGCAGGGGACGCGGGTTCGAGCCCTGGTCTGGGAAGATCCCACATGCCGCAGAGCAACTAAGCCTGTGCGCCACAACTACAAAGCCTGCGCTCTAGAGCCCGCAAGCCACAACTACTGACCCTGCGTGCCACAACTACTGAAGCTCATGTGCCTAGGGCCCATGCTCTGCAACAAGAAAAGCCACCGCAATGAGAAGCCCATGTACCTCAGCGAAGAGTTGCCCCCGCTCGATGCAACTAAAGAAAGCCCATGCGTAGCAACGAAGACACAATGCAGCCAAAAATAAATAGAATAAGTTAGAAAAATAAAATAAAAATAAATTAAAAAATTAAAAGAACCCAAACTTACAGATACAGAGAACAGATTGGTGGTTGTCTGAGATAGGGGCTGGGGGTGGGTAAAATGGGGAAATGGAGTCTAAAGGTACAATCTTCCAGTTATAAAATAAATACGTCCTGGGGATGTAATGTACAGCTTCTGATAATTACCATAGATAATAATACATTACTGAGCTTCCCTGGTGGCACAGTGGTTAAGAATCCACCTGCCAATGCAGGGGACACGGGTTTGAGCCCTGGTCTGGGAAGATCCCACATGCTGTGGGGCAACTAAGCCTGTGCGCCACAACTACTGAGCCTGAGCTCTAGAGCCCACGAGCCACAACTACTGAGCGCACGTGCCACAACTACTGAGCCCACGCGCCTAGAGCTGGTGCTCCGCAACAAGAGAAGCCACCACAGTGAGAAGCCCGCACACCACAATGAAGAGTAGCCCCCGCTCGCCACAACCAGAGAAAAGCTCACGCACAGCAACAAAGACCCAACGCAGCCAAAGATAAAATAAATAAATGTATTAAAAAATAATAATGCAGTACTGCATATTTGAAAGTTGCTAAGAGAGTAGACCTCAAAATTTCTCATCGCAAGAAAAAAAATTCTGGAACTGTGTATAGTTACAGATGTTAACAAGCCTCATTGTGCCGGTCATTTCATAATATATACAAATATCAAATCATTATACTGTACACCTGAAACTAATATAATGTTATATGTCAATTATACCTCAATTTTTAAAAAACACAACATGAAGTACCTCCAATGGCTGTATAAAAATGTAATCTGAGCCATTCTCAGTAATCGTTTACACACTTAAAACAGATAGCAACCAAATGTGCAAAAATTCAACAAGGGAAGAAAAATGTATTCCAGAGAATGTAGACCAGAATCTGTTTGATTTCCCAGCAAACCCTGAAAATTGATGAAAAACAGATGGTAAGTAAACACTGAGAAAAGGAACAAGTGAAAGATACAACCAAACTAGCTTCAGTTATTCAAAAAGATTCCTTTAAACATTGATTTTAGGGAATTCCCTGGTGGTCCAGTGGTTAGGACACCGTGCTCTCCTTGCCAAGGACCCGGGTTCGATCCCTGGTCCGGGAACAAAGATCCCACATGCCGTGCCCCAAAAATAAATAAATAATTGAGATTAATTTTTAAAAATAAGGGAAGGCTGTGTACTGTGTTACCATGATTTGTGATAGATGTATAAGAAAATCTCTCAGGGTCTCTTGGTCAGAGGAGATACGTGGGCTCCACGTGGAGGTGGTGGGTTCCATGGATGACTGAACAACCTGAGTGGGCTGTTGGCCCTGTATGAGTCTGAAGAGGGATCCCCACTGTGAAGTGTCTGTCCCTAGTCCTGTCCATTGAATTGTTTTTGTTAGCCTGGAGGACCACTTTATCATGTTTATGATTGACCCACGTTCCAAGGGACTGCTGACCCATTGGAGGGTGCCACCCAGGCGTCCACACACCCACTCACCAGCTGCAGGAGCTTCTGTGAACTTCAATTTCCTTCTCCGAGTCTCAGTAACGTGAGAATACCTTCTAGAGGCTTTGCAAGAATTAAACTACACAGCAGAAGTGAAACACCCAGGAGAGAGCTTCAATAAATGCGGATTTCTTTCTAATCTTAGAAAGTACTAGGATTCAATATTATCTCGATAGCTGAGATTGATAGATTAAAAATCCAAAACATAAAATATAATAGAACAAATACACACCTTATCTTAAAACAGACAAAGGGTAGGCTATGGGAGAATGAACATAATATCAACTTTGATTAAAAAGATAGAAATTCTGGGAATTTTTTAGTGGGCTGCTAAAAAATGGTTAAAGAGGTAGCCTTTAGGCTTTTGTTTTTAGTGTGTCTGATCCTGGAATTCTTTTTTTTTTGTGCAGCGCCACAGGGCTTGCGGGATCCTAATTCCCCAGCCAGGGATTGAACCAGGCCCACAGCAGTGAAAGCACAATTCCCAGAGGTAACTTTTAAAAAGATACACAATCTGGGGATTTCCCTGGTGGTCTAGTGGTTGAGACTCCGTGCTCCAGGCGCAGGGGGCCTGGGTTCCATCCCTGGTCAGGGAGCTGGGTCCCGCATGCCGCAACTAAGACCCGGCACAACCAAATAAATAAATAAATTAATATATTTTCAAAAGATACACAATCTGAAGATACAGTATGGGTGGTGTGGTGTGGAATAGGGCTGAAGGCTGGATGTTGCAACTAGGCAAAAATTTGCTCAATAAAATGATGCATTTTCTAAAAGCAAAAGCTGTTTGCGAATGCAATTATTTTCCAAATGAGACAGTGGCACCTCCGTCAGGCTCTCCAGTGGGAGGGTACTCTTGGGTACCAGGTCTTTCACGGTCTCTCTCATCAACACCGGGGGCCTCATTCCTGGGCTTCTCTCCTATGGGCTCTGGTCCTCTGGGAGAGAGGTATGCCTGGGCTTTGCCTGCCATCATCACCAAGTAACTGTATGATACTGTTTCCCACAAAGGTCAGGCGGTAATAAAATAAAAAGAGTCCCAGTTCTGGAAAGACAGGCATGTCTCAATTTCCACTCACCTTCAAGCCACTGGGTATGATAACAAGTACTCAATGTTGTCTGCACTTACCAAATAGCAGTCCTGTATTCGACAGCACACTGATAGTCATTGGTTCAAGCTCCTGTATATTTATTAAGTGATAAAACTGATGATCTCTTAATAATGAAGAATTCTGTAATTCAAATTTGATCATTTAGGTGACCCTTTTCTTGCTTCTCTATTGGCCAGAAGTATTGTGAAGATCTACAACCTAGTCTCATAAAGTCATATCTAATTATTTTTAAAAATTCATATTGGCTCAGATAATGTACTTTTCAAATTTTGTGGTTTACAGAAGCAAGTCATCACTGAGTCATGCTTACAGTAAACACAGGCAAAAGGACAGTAATGTACTCAAATAAAGGTAGCACACTGCATTGGGTCTGTACAGAAATACATTTTTTTAACATTTACAAATACAGGTACTCAAAATTGACTTTCCCTAAATAATGTCTTATTCCTCATCTACAACCAAATTTAGTACATGCCAACGTTATTAAAAACAAAGCAATTTTTAGTTATGAGTATAAAAATTCATGTGTCTTTTTTTCCCACAAACAAACATTTTCACCATTTTTAAAGTGATCAAAAACAGCCAAATAGGACTTCCCTGGTGGCGCAGTGGTTGGGAGTCCGCCTGCCAATGCAGGGGACGCAGGTTCGTGTCCCGGCCCGAGAAAATCCCACATGCCGCGGAGCGGCTGGGCCCGTGAGCCATGGCTACTGAGCCTGTGCGTCCGGAGCCTGTGCTCCGCAACGGGAGAGGCCAAAACAGTGAGAGGCCCGCGTACCGCAAAAAAATTAATTAATTAATTAATTAAATAAAAAAAAAAAAAAAAACAGCCAAATGGACTTTTGGGGAGTTTTCCAAAAGCAAAACAAAGGGGGAAGTTAAATATGAAAGAATCTGGTACCTGAATGAATTTTTTCCACATATATAAAAGATTAGTTTATCAAAAATTAAAGTACAGTGTGTCTCATGGGCTCAGAATTGCTCCTGAAATGTCTGGATAAATGTATAATTTGTTATACAATTTATATTCTTATAAATGTGATATACATGTGAATCTGGTGTTAAGGCATATTAAGAATACAAGCTTTGTAAATGAGTATGTTATAATTTTCTATTGTTAGAAGTTGTTATCAGTAATTTTGAATCTCAGCCCTTCTCTTGTCAAGCTGTACACTAAGCAGAGCTTCCAAATTAAGAAAATATTTGAAACACTTTCTTGAGTTGCTTTTAACACGAGACTCCTTGAACGAATTAAACCTACTTCGTACTGTTGACACTCATGTTTCCACTGGCTAGCAGTGCCAACCCTAGGCCTCAGAAAGGTAGAAAGTCACCCAGATATCCTCCCCGAATAGCTGACGTATCTGTGGAGGTAGCCACTGTCTTCACTGCACTTCGCCGCGCTGGCTTTTTTCAGTTCAAGTCATCTCCCTCCGTGGGAAATTGTCTATGAATGAATCTAACTTCTAGTCTACTGGATTGCCTTTCTCTCAAAATCCTGTTTACCTGGGGTTCTTCCTTCCTTTCCCCAGAAATCTATTGCCTTTAGTCTTTCTCCTCCTCCAGTTAGCTCTCTGATAGAAAAAGTAAATGTTGAATTTAACATGCCTTCTTGGTGCTGTTTGGAAGGGTTCTAAGTGGGAAAATATCCCCCAACCAAAAACAGAAAAAAAGGGGGGGGCAGTTTATGGCAGGGGAATAGTACAGAGAATTCATCTGGGGTGGATATACCTGTTGCTATGAGGGTAAATATATGAGAGATGTCATTTAACTTGTAGAAGGGTCTACTAAAACACAATTTTCCTTTTCTTTTCTTTACTTTGTAAAAAAGTTTTACTTTATTGAACTATAGTTGATTTACAATGTTGTGTTAATTTCTACTGTACTGCAAAGTGATTCAGTTTTATATACATATTTATATATATATATACATTCTTTTCCATTATGATTTATCACAGGATGTTGAATATAGTTCCCTGTGCTATACAATAGGGCCTGTTGTTTATCCATTCTCTATATAGCAGTTTGCATCTGCTAATCCCAAACTCCCAACTCATACCCCCAGCAACCATAAGTCTGTTCTCTGTGTCTGTGAGTCTGTTTCTCTTTTGTAGATAGGTTCATTTGTGTCATATTTTTATTTTACTTTTTTTTTTAAGATTGTTTTTGATGCGGACCATTTTAAAAGTCTTTATTGAATTTGTTACAATATTGCTTCTGCTTTATGTTTTGATATTTTGGCCCCCAGGCATGCGGGATCTTAGCTCCCTGGCAGGGATAGAACCCACACCGCCTGCATTGGAAGGCTAAGTCTTAGCCACTGGACTGCCAGGGAAGTCCCCTGTGTCATATTTTTAGATTCTACATATAAGTGATATCATATGGTATTTGTCTTTCTCTTTCTGACTTACTTCACTTGGTATGATAATCTCTAGCTCCATCCATGTTGCTCCAAGTGGCATTATTTCATTCTTTATTTTTTATGGCTGAGTCGTATTCCATTGTGTATATGTACCACATCTTCTTTATCCATTCATCTGCTGGTGGACATTTAAATTGTTTCTATGTCTTTACTGTGAATAGTGCTGCTATGCACATTGGGGTAAAACACAATTTTCTATTAAAACAATCATGTGGTATTTTATTATGTGGATGCTGTATATGCATCAAATCAATAATCAAGAACAGCTTCAAATAGCCCGTTGATAGTCCATTATGTTAGTAAGCCTTGCATTGCACTGGGGCCTAGTTTCAAATTTGCAGCACTGCCTAAGCTCAATGGCAGATATCTCAATTTGCAAAAACCCTTTGGCTCTCTCCGTATAAATAAATGAGGGGCTTCCCTGGTGGCGCAGTGGTTGAGAGTCCGCCTGCCGATGCAGGGGACGCGGGTTCGTGCCCTGGTCTGGGAAGATCCCACATGCCGCGGAGCGGCTGGGCCCGTGAGCCATGCCCGCTGAGCCTGCGCGTCCGGAGCCTGTGCTCCACAACAGGAGAGGCCACAACAGGAGAGGCCACAACAGTGAGAGGCCCGTGTACCGCAAAAAAAAAAAAAAAAAAAAAGATCATTGTTTTTCTCAAAGGAAAAAAAAGAGTTATGATAATCACACTATTTGTAGATGGAACTAAGGACATGGGTAGAAAATGTGATGAAAGAGAAACAGGAGTCAATATTGATGTTTCAGGCTCCAAACCTAGGTGACTGGGGAAATTACTAAATTCAAGTCGAGGACAGGTTTTATAATCTGTAAAATGCTGACAGAATGTCCGTGGTTGGTATAGGTACAGACAAACCAGCTGAGAAGAGAAATACTGGGAAAGGGACAAAGAATGATGCATTAAGGTGGGAAAGTCCCATCTTGGAGAATGAGATATTTGAGCAGAGATGTACCAGACACAACTGCAGATTTCCAGTTGAAGTTGAGTAAGGCAGTAAGCCTGGAGACAGAGATTTAGTAGTCGTCCACATAAGGGTGATGCTTGAGGCTTCCAGTAGATAAGGGAGAATGATGACGATCGCTTTGATTTTCACAATATGAATTCTTCATTGCCTTTTCCTCTGGTGTGTAGTCAGTTACTATGCCTCTTCTGTGTCCGTCTATTTTGCTTTAGCTATGTGCTCCCAGCGGGTGAGAATGTGTCTGAGTCACTTTGAACAGCATGCAACTCAGCATCACTGGCAAGCAGGCTATTAATGTACACATTGCTCATCCAGATCGGAGCTGGTCTGACATGGGCTTGCGGAGGGGAGGACCCTGCTCCAGGACACAGACTATGGAGTTAAGTGTGAGTAGCGAGACAGGGCTGAGGATAAAAACACCCACTCAAAAGGCAGCGCCGTTGGGAAGGTCCTATGAGGAGGTAGAGTCCAGGCAGAAGACCATCAGAGGGCAAACAGAGCAAGTTGGAAGGTGAGGGCAGAAGGTTTAATGTGTAAGGAGGAAATACATAACGTGACTTTTTTTCTAATCTCCTCCTCCAGTGATCCGGTCCTGAATGTATAACTCCAGGAGCTCTGACACTCTCTTGTCACAGTTCACCCAGCATCTTGGGCTTCGGAGTATGTAACCAGACGTGTACCTTCCCATGTGTAATTTAGTGTCTTTCCTTAAAGTCGGTCGTGGTTTTGACCATCTGCGAAGAATCAAATTGTAAGCATCTCAAACACAGGGATGTGTCAGAAGGGCCCCTGCCCCCGCTTCATGGTCTACCCTGAAACCCTTGAGGAACTGCCCCAGCTCTCCTGCAACCTGGGTCTGAATGAAAGAGGTGTCCACTGGATGCTCCCAAATTCAAGGACTCGTCCTACTGAAAGCAAGGGCCTCACCCTCGCTGTACCTTGTTCCCTGCATTATTCTCTTCATTCCACCAGGCAACCTTCTCACGCCCCCACCCTCACAGTCCAGGCCTCCTTGGGCTGGGTTTGCATCTTCCTCTGACACAGCACTTTCTCTGAAAACCATGCCTCAGGGTGAATGCTTGGCCCAGCGCAGAGAATCTCTGCACTTCTCTGCAGGCAGGCCCTGGCCAACGCGTCCCCAAAAGAGATCTGGTCCTCCTCGTGTTTGTCCACACCCTTGGTTCTGACCTGTTCATCCCACATTTCTGACACCCTTGCCCAACATCTTCCACTACGGAAGGTGAGTGAAAAGCTGAAGGTTGAAATAGTTACAGTTGTGATGAGAACGTATATGATCATTAGCAAATAAACATAATGTAACTCAAACGAATGAATAAAAACAGCTCACCTTTGTGTGGAGATACAGCTTTGGGGTTATATTTTCCCTTTCTTGCATAAAATTAGAACCAGTTGCTGTGCTTACAGAAAAGTCTTTGCTTTGCCAAGCAAATTGGCAGAGATGTTCTTGCAATAAAAGGACGACATCCTAATATCTTTTCCTAGCTGTAACCTATAAAATGTGGTCTCTATTGTATTTCCAAACATCAGGGAATTATAACTTCCTCCCGTCACCACCAACATTGCTAGGGACAGAAAAAGAAAAGCCAACATCTTTATTAGTTCTCTGAATAAATTTTTACTGTGCACATGTCAAATGCTGGAAATTGGGTTAAGCTCTATGAGAGTTGCAGTTGCATGGAAGCTCTGATCTCTGGCCCACAGGCATTCCCGATCTAGCTGGGGAGACAAGACACGTACAATTAGCCACACTACCAGGCAGCGTACCGTAAAGGCCATCGGAGTGAGCGATGGGGGACTCAAGAGCCATAGGATTTCAGAGGAAGGAGAGAGCATTTCTGGCTTAACAGAGGAAGTTCAAGTTGAGCTTGCCTTTCGCTTATTCAATAAATATTGACCAGATGTCTCTGAGGACTGGGGACTGTGCTAATTGTCGGGGAACACAAGAGTGGGGAAAACAGACATGGCCCCGTGGCTCCCATGAGAGCCTAGAAGGGAAATAGATCCTGGTCAAATGATCACACAATATATAATAATAACTCATGGTAAGTTGAAGGAAGGAAGTAGAGGGAGCTATGTGGGCCCAAAGGAGGGCGTCAGGGAAGACTTCGCTATAGAAGGGATGTGGCAGCTGAAATCTGTAAATGTGTAGGAGTTAACTAGGAAAAAAGAGAAGAAACATACAAAGAAAGGAGAGGGATATCCAGGTGGAAATGTCCAGTAAGTTTTGTGGGGTTTTGTTTTGTTTTGTTTTTGTCCGCGCCAGGTGGCATGAGGACCTTAGTTCCCTGACCAGGGATCGAACCCATGCACCCTGCATTGGGAGCACAGAGTCTTAACCACTGGACCACCAGGGAAGTCCCCAGTAAGTTTTTGGACATGCAGAAGGTGTGGATTTACAATTGGGAAATGCCCCTTCACTGTGGGAAGAAGACGCAAATTCCTCAGCAATGTCTCCTTTTTAAATTTGAATTCCCTCTGCCTAATATGTGTCAGGAACGCTCATGGTTTTTTTTTTTTTTTTTTTTTTTTTTTTGCGGTACGTGGGCCTCTCACTGTTGTGGCCTCTCCCGTTGCGGAGCACAGGCTCCGGACGCGCAGGCTCAGCGGCCATGGCTCACGGGCCCAGCCGCTCCGCGGCACGTGGGATCTTCCCGGACCGGGGCACGAACCCGCGTCCCCTGCATCGGCAGGCGGACTCTCAACCACTGCGCCACCAGGGAAGCCCAACGCTCATGTTTTTAATGATTGATTTGAAAGCTGAAAGTTCTAGTCTTTACCTTGGCTTGGCTTGTAAAACACTTGGAACCCAGTCTACCCAGGGCAATGAGCAACTGAGATTCCTAGAGAGGATTTAAACCTGTGTAATAACCAATGTTTTTGAAGATGTAGTGAATTAGAAACGTTTGAACAGCAATCTGGCAATGTAAATCAGTACAATCCTTTTAGAAAGCCATTTCATAAGATACACCAGAATATTGAACACTCATTTTCGAGAAAGTTCTACCTCTGGAAATGGATCCTAAATGAGATTCTGCATACAGAGAGAAAGTTTGCTATGCAAAGGTGTTAATTGAAGAATTGTTTATAAAATGGTAAAAACTTGAAAACAGGCTAAACTGTCCAACAGTTTTTGAATGCTTATGCAAATTATTATATATATTTATTCAACAGGATGTTATATTTCTTAAAATATTACTTATATAATTTTTTTTTTGCGGTACGCGGGCCTCTCACTGCTGCGGCCTCTCCCGTTGCGGAGCACAGGCTCCGGACGCGCAGGCTCAGCGGCCGTGGTTCACGGGCCCAGCCGCTCCGCGGCATGTGGGATCTTCCCGGACCGGGGCACGAACCCGTGTCCCCTGCATCGGCAGGTGGACTCTCAACCACTGCGCCACCAGGGAAGCCCACCTCTGACTTTTTAATATCCCTATTTAGCCATTAGATTTTGATGGATCAATTTTAATTTTTAATATTGAGCATATTCTATATTTTAGACCAGGGAGTGTAAAGCCATTTTGCAGTTAATGAGTTTCATCATTATGTACAATACAATGAACAGTGGTTTATTTAAATTGGGCAAACATTAACAATCATACACAGAGCATTTTTTAAAAACCTTCTCCACACTCTATGGCACATGGCAAAGTTTCCTGGTAGATCCGAAAAAAGGAAAAGGAAGAGAGAATTCACAGTGCGGGAGTCAGAGCCAACTCCTTGGCTTATTATTTCACTGGAGGGAGGCTCTGTGGGAGGCGTGGGTGGGTACCCACAGGCTGCACTTCCACAGAGGTGCTGTAATCCTAGAAGGTGCGGAGCAGACCTCCTGGTCCCCCTATGTCTTTCCTATACATTTATCACAATGCCTGAGGTTCTACCATTGCAATTTTCCCCTGGAGTCTTGAAAGCTAATCATGTTTATGGTTCTGCTTTGAAGATTGCAGAGCCCCTCTGGGACGACTTCTCCCCTAATACCTCAGAGCAGGTGCTCTAACCAGTTGATCGAGATTGACTGGTGGACCTTAATGTAAGAGGCAGGATTGATGTTAAGAGCCTGAATTCTGCCCCGCCACTTACTGAGAATGACCTGGGGTGGGTTATCTTCTGAAAACTCAGTTTCTTCCTCTATAAAAGAAGGATAACAATACTTACTTTGAAGGGCAGTTGTAAGGAGAAAATGGATGTCAAACTCTTAACCACAGCAGATGGTACCTATCTCAGACAACCAGGTGGGTCAGCGGGAAACTCTTAGCTCCTGACTGAGTGTAAGCACCTCCCTTAGCCCATGAGCGTCTCCAATAGAATAGCTTTTAACCTAGAGGTCCCGAAACCTGGCACTGTGGAGATTTGTTTTATAAAGTAAGAGATAGTCAGACACCAACACTTTAGAGACTCTGATTCAGGAAGTATAAGAGGCTTAGAGGTAAAGAGCATAGATTCTGACTTCACTCCGTATGACAATCTCTAGGTCCATCCACGTTGCTGCAAATGGCATTATTTCATTTTTTCATGGCTGAGTAATATTCCATTGTATATATGTACCACAGACAAATATGTGATATCGCTTATATGTGGAATCTAAAAAAATTGGTACAAATGAACTTATTTAGAAAACAGAAATAGAGTCACAGATGTAGAAAACCAACTTATGGTTACAGGGGTGGGGAAAGCGGGGCGGGGGTGATAAACTGGGAGATTGGGATTGAGATATACACACTGCTATATATAAAATAGATAACTAATAAGGACCTACTGTATAACACAGGGAACTCTACTCGGTACTCCATAATGACCTATGTGGGGAAAGAATTAAAAAAGAGTGGATAGCTATATATATATAACCAATTCACTTTGCTGTACAGCAGAAACTAACACAACATTGTAATTCAACTATACTCCAATAAAAATTTTTTAAAAAAGAAAAAAGTATAGATTCTGGAATCAGACTGCCTGGGTTCAAATTCTAGCTCCCTGGCCTACAATGTGTGTCTGTGAACAAGTCATCCATCTTTTCTGTACCTCAGCCTCTTCATCTATAAAATTAGGATAATAACAGTAACCTACTTCAAGTAATTGTTAATGGGATAAAATTAGTAAGCATGGGATAGGGCCTAGCATCTGATAGTTTTAAAAGAGGCTGTAGATCATGAGATGCAGCTGAGCTAAAACCACTTTGCTTTTTAATTAGCTCCCAACCATTGGTCCTTAAGGTAATTTCAGAAGGAGAAACAGGAGATTCGGGGACATCAAAGAATAATTTTTGGCAAATGACTGATCACTGACAAGGAAGGTAAAAATGAGGAGGCATCATTGTTTGATCACGCCTTATATGGATACTTTTACGAAACACTGGACAATTTTCAAGGTAAACCATTTACGTCAAGAAGCACAAAGTCAAAAGATTGGAAGGAAAACCGATAATTACAGGATTGCACGTGACAAATCAAAAGTAAATGAATCAGTGCCAGAAATGTTTAAAACTGCTTGAGTTGGATACTGAAAGTCAGGGGAATAAGATATACCCATCTTAAGATGGAGAGAATTCCATCAAATTAGATCCAGATGCATTTAGAGCTTCATACCTGTATATTACAAATAGACCAGCTGCTCTAAGTGTTGGAAATCAAAAGTAGGCAATACATGAAGAGGAATTTTCACGTACTTTAAGCAACTTAGTATGTTATCTATACTTCCAAACTTCAGTGACGCTGTCGGGCATTTCTTATAGCTTCTCTCTTCTTTGTTTTTCTCAATTGCCTTTTCCAAATTCTTTTCTCTTCCTCTTGCATACCATCATTTACTCTTCTAAGCTCTTGCATTGATAAAATCAAAAACCATGGCATCTAAGGTATTTACACAACATCTTTTAATTGAAATTTTTTGCTGCGATAATTGTAGATTTACATGAAGTTGTAAGAAATAGTACAGAGAGTCTCTTTATCCTTTGCCAGTTTCCCCTAATGGCAACAATTTGCAAAATTATGGTATGATATTACAACCAGGTAATTGACATGGCTACAATCCACTGATCTTACTCAAATTTCCCTAGCTTTACTGATTCTCATTTGTTTGCATGTCTGTGTGTTTATTAAGTTCTACACAATTTTATCACCTGTGTAGGCTCATGTATTCGCTACCAGAGTCAAGGTACTGAATATTCCAACACCACGAGGATGCCCCTCGTGCAGACCCCTTACACCACATCCATCTCCTTCCCGCCCTACCCCACCCCCAACCCCAAGTTCCTTACTCTGATATCCATCTTTTCCCCATTTCTAAAATTTTGTCATTTAAAAAATGTTACATAGGGCTTCCCTGGTGGCGCAGTGGTTGAGAGTCTGCCTACCGATGGAGGGGACACGGGTTCGTGCCCCGGTCCGGGAGGATCCCACATGCCGCGGAGTGGCTGGGCCCGTGAGCCATGGCCGCTGAGCCTGCGCGTCCGGAGCCTGTGTTCCGCAAGGGAAGAGGCCACAACGGTGAGAGGCCCGCGTACCGCAAAAAAAAAAAAAATTTTTTTTACATAAATGGAATCATATAGTATTGCAACCTTTGGGGACTGGCTTTTTTCATTTAGTATAATTTATAATTTCCCGGAGATTCATCCAAGGTGTCCTGGGTATCAGTAGTTCATTCCTTTTTATTGCTGACTGGTACTCTACAGCAGGGATGTTCCACAGTTTATCTGACCATTAACCTGTGGCAGGACATCTAGGCTGATTTTAGTTTTTGTCTATTTAAATAAGACTTCCATGAACGATCATGTACAAGTTTTTGTGTGAATATAAGTTTTCATTTCTCTGGGATAAATGCCCAGGAGTACAATTGCTGGGTCATATGGTAATTGCATGTTTAGTTTTATGAGAAATTGCCAAAATGTTTTCCAGACTGGCTGTACTTTTTACATTCCTGCCAGCAATATATGAGTGATTCTGTTTCTCTATATCCTCACAAGCATTTAGTGTTGAGACTTCTTAATTTTAGCCTTTCTGGTAGATGTGTAGTGATATCTCATTGTGGTTTTAATTTGCATTTCCCTGAGGGCTAATGATGTTGAATATCTTTTCATGTGTTTATTTGCCATCTGTATATCCTCATCATTGAAATGTCTGTTCATGTCCTTTGCCCATTTTCTTTTCTTTTTAAAAAAAAAAAAATTTAATTTATTTGGCTGCGCCGGGTCTTGGTTGCAACACACGGGATCTTCATTGCGGCATGCGGTTTTCTTAGTTGTGGCATGCATGCGGGATCTAGTTCCCTGACCAGGGATCGAACCTAGGCCTCCTGCATTGGGAGCATGGAGTCTTACCTGCTGGACCACCAGGGAAGTCCCTCTTTTGTCTACTTTCTAACTTACTTTGTTTTTTTACTATTGAACTTTGCATGTTCTGTGTGTGTGTGTGTGTGTGTGTGTGTGTGTGTGTGTGTGTGTGTGGTTTTCCTGTGTTCCAGTATTTGCAAATCACATGTCCTTTGTCAGACATGTGATTTTCAAATACTCATTCCCAGTCTGTAGCTTTTCTTTTCATCCTCTCAATAAGGTCTTTAGCAGAGAAAATGTTTTCAACTTTGATGAAGTCCAATTTATCAAGTTTTACTTTTATGGATTGCGCTTTTGTGTCAAATCTAACTATTTGCCTAGCCCTAGACCAAGAAAATGTTCTCCTATGTTTATCTAAAAATTTATAGTTATATTTTACATTAAATCAGCAATCCATGGGACTTCCCTGGTGGCGCAGTGGTTAAGAGTCTATCTGCCAATGCAGGGGACAAGGGTTCGATCCCTGGTCCGGGAAGATCCCACATGCTGCGGACCAGCTAAGCCCATGTGCCACAACTACTGAGCCTGCACTCTAGAGCCCATAAGCCACAACTACTGAAGCCCACGCACTCTAGGGCCTTCACGCCGCAACTACTGAGCCCGCGCACCTAGAGCCCGTGCTCTGCAACAAGAGAAGCCACCACAATGAAGAGCCTGTGCACCACAACGAAGAGTAGCCCCCGCTCACTGAAACTAGAGAAAGCCTGTGCGCAGCAACGAAGACCCAACGCAGCCAAAAATAAATAAAATTAAAAATAAATAAATAAATCAGTGATCCATTTTTAGTTAATTTTTGTATAGATGTAAAAACTTTAGGTCAAACTTTGTTTTTTTACCTGTGGATGACCAATTGTTCCAGTGCCATTTGTTGAAAAGGCTATCCTTCTTCCATTGAATTGCTTTTTCACCTTCATCAAACATTATTGGGCTTCCCTGGTGGCGCAGTGGTTGGGAGTCCGCCTGCTGAGGCAGGGGACACGGGTTCGTGCCCCGGTCCGGGAGGATCCACATGCCGCGGAGCGGCTGGGCCCGTGAGCCATGGCCGCTGAGCTTGTGTGTCCGGAGCCTGTGCTCCGCAGTGGGAGAGGCCACAGCAGTGAGAGGCCCGCGTACCGCAAAAAACAGACAAACAAACAAAAACATTATTGACCATATTTCTGTGGATCTATTTCTGGAATCTTTATTTTGTTCCATTGCTGTGTATCTCTCTACCAGTACCTCACTTTCTTGATTATTGTAGCTGTGTAGTAAGCCTTAATATTGGGTGAGTGATTCCTCCCCCTTTATTCTTTGTAAAGATTGTTTTAGCAGTTCTAGGCCCATGACTTTCTATATAAATTTTAGAATAAGCTTCCCATGTGTGCAAAAAACCTTGCTGGGATTTTGATAGGAATTGTATCAAATCTATACATCAGTTTGGGAGAATTGATATTTTAATTATGTTGGACCCTCTAATCCATAACCACAATATGTGTCTGCATTTATTGAGGTCTCCTTTGATTTCTTTCATTGAGGTTTTGTAATTTTCAGCATATGGATCATGTTTTTATGTATATTTAAATATTTTGCTTTATTTGAGTGGTTGTAAGTAGCATCATGTTTTAAGTTTGTTTCTGTATGTTCACTGTCAAACAGAAATGCAAGTTTTTTGTGTGTTGGTCTTATATCCTAAACCCTTGCTGAACTCACTTACTAGTTTTACGAGATTTTTTGGTAGACTTATTGGGGTTTTCTACATAGACAATCGTGTTATCTGCAAATAGAGGTAGTTTTATTTCCTTTCTAATCCATCTACCTTTTTTAAAAATTTATTTTTCTTGCCTATTGCAATGACTACAACTTCCAGGACTATGTTGATAAGAGTGAGAGTAGATTTCTTTGCCTCGTTTGGGATCTTAGGGAGAAAACATTCATTCTTTCATCATTAAGTATGCTGTTAGCTCTGGGTTTTTTTTGGTAGATGCCATTTATTAAGTTTAGGTATTTCCCCTCTATTTCTAACTTTCTGAGAGTTTTATCATGAATCAATGCTAGGATTTACCAAATGTTTTTTCTACATCAAACTGATACGGTCATATGATTTTTCCTCTTCAGCTTGTTGAATCAATTATGTTGATTTATTTTTGAATGTTGAACCAGCCTTGTATAACTAGAATAAATCCCACTTGGTCATGGTTCATAATTCTTTTTATGAGAGATGTTGTTCTGTTATTTTTTTTGTACTGACTTTGTCTGGTTTTGTTACCAGGGTAATACTGGCTTCATAAAATTAGTTAGGAAGGAAGAGATTGTATAAAATTGATGTTAATTCTTCTTTAAGTGTTTAGTAGAATTCTCCAGTTAAACTACCTGATTCTGAAGATTTTGGGGGTGTGAGGTGGGGGAGGAGAAGGGCAGTTAAAAAAAAATAGACTTTATTTTTTAGAACGGTTTAGAGTTACAGGAAAATTGAGAAGACGGTACAGGGAGTTCCCATATATCTCATACCCAGTTCCTCTATTATTAATATCTTAAATTAGCATGGTACATTTGTTATAATTAATGAATAATATTGATACATTATTGTTAATTGAAGTCTATACTTTATTCAAATTTCCTTTGTTTTGACCTAATGTCCCCTTTCTGTTCCAGGACAGAAAAGGTAACCCAGGGATCACTACATTATGATTATTTATCATGTATCCTTAGGCTTCTCTCTTTTTAAAAAAAAATTATTTATTTATTTATTATTATTTTTTAAATTCTTATTTTATTTATTTATTTTTGGCTGCGTTGGGTCTTCGTTGCTACACGGGGGCTTTCTCTAGCTGCGGCGAGTGGGGGCTACTCTTCGTTGCAGTGCATGGGCTTCTCACTGCAGTGGCTTCTCTTTTTGCAGAGCATGGGCTCTAGGCTGCGGGCTTCAGTACTGGTGGCATGTGGGCTCAGTAGTTGTGGCTTGCAGGCTCTAGAGCACAGGCTCAGCTGTTGTGGCGCACGGGCTTAGTTGGTCCGTGGCATGTGGGATCTTCCTGCACCAGGAATTGAACCTGTGTCCCCTGCATTGGCAGGAAGATTCTTATCCACTGCGCCATCAGGGCAGCCCCATTAGGCTTCTCTTGACTGTGACAGTTTCTCAGACTTTCCTTATTTTTTTTTTTTAAGATTTTTTTTTTTGATCTGGACCAGTTTTTTTAAGTCTTTATTGAATTTGTTACAATATTGCTTTTGTTTTATGTTTTGGTTTTTTGGCCACAAGGCATGTGGGATCTTAGCTCCCCAACCAGGGATCAAACCCATACCCCCTGCATTAGAAGGCAAAATCTTAACCACTGGACCTCCAGGGAAGTCCCAGAATTTCCTTATTTTTGATGAGTTTAAAAGTTTTGAGGAGTACTGACCAGGTATTTTGTAGGATTTCCCTCCATTGGAATTTGTCTCATGTTTTTCTCATGTCACATTAGAGTGAGATTATGGGTTTGGGAGAGGAAGAACACAGAGGTGAAATGCCATTTTTACCACATCGTGTCAAAGATACATATTATCCACATGATTTATCACTGTTGTTATTGACCTTGATCACCTGGCTGAGGTATTGTTTGTCAGCCTTTTCCACTGTAAATATACTCCCTCACTTTCCATACTCCTTTTTGGAAAGAATTTACCACACGTAGCCCACACTGAAAGAGGAGTTATGCTCCCCACTCCCTTGCAGGCAGAGTATCTGTATAAATTATTCGGAATTATACATGGGAGATTTGTCTCTTCTCCTCTTTTTATTTATTTATTCAACTTGTGTCAGATTTTCCTTAATACATTCTCAAATGTCATTAATACCAGATATGAGATGACTATGCAGGGTGAAAGCAGCCATTATCCTCTCTTGGTTCTGGGACACTGGAATGCATAACAACCACCTCACTTTATAGGTGCTATATGGCACAAGATCTTTATGGAAATTCAAGTGAATACAAACTAGGTTGAGTCCTTGGTGAGACACTCACACTCCGCACACATATTCGGATGTCAGGGTGTCATGGTGCAGAGGCTGGCCTGGGAATCAGGAGGCTGGAGCTGCACTGCTCTTGACTCTAATGAGCTATGGGACCTTGGGGAAGTCAAACTCTGGAACACAATATGTTCACGTGCAATCACAAGAACTGAACCCGATGAGCCCTTCCTCTACTAAAAATATCCACACGTTGCAAAGCCACAGCTAGGTTCAGAGTGGTTAACTGATCGCTGTAGGAGCAAATACTCTGGTTTTGCCTGACCAGCACTGGTGTGTAGAGTTTAACCAGGCAAGGGGTGGCCTTGGTTCTGCCCTGCTTCATGGTTACTTAGCGATGTTTTCTGACTGTGTCCCTCCCTTTCTGTCCCTATTACTACACTTTTTTCTTTTTTTATTGAACTGTAGTGGATTTACAATGTTGTGTTAATTTCTTCTGTACAGCAAAGTGACTCAGCTATACATATATATATATGTTCTTTTTCATATTCTTTTCCATTATGGTTTCTCACGAGATACTGAATATAGTTCCCTGTGCTATATACAGTGTGACCTTGTTGTTTATCCATCCTATATAATAGTTTGCCTCTGCTAATCCAAAACTCCCAGTCCTTCCCTTCCCTGGCTCCCCTCCTCCTTGGCAACCACACATCTGTTCTCTATATCTGTGAGTCTGTTTTTGTTTTGTACATATGTTGATTTGTTTCATAGTTTAGATTCCACATATAAGTGATATCATATGGTATTTATATTTCTCTGTCTGACTCACTTCACTTAGTATAATAATCTCCAGGTCCCTCCATGTTGCTGCAAATGATAATGTTTCATTCTTTTTGATGGCTGTGTAGTATTCCATTGTATATATGTACCACATCTTCATTATCCATTCATCTGTTGATGGACATTCAGGTTGCTTCCTTGTCTTGGCTATTGTAAATAGTGCTGCTATAAACATAGGGGTGCATGTATCTTTTTGAATTATAGTTTTGTCTGGGTATATGCCGAGGAGTGGGATTGCTGGATCATGTGGCAACTCTATTTTTAGTTTTTTGAGGAACCTCCATACTGTTATGTAGATTTATTGAAGGTTAGGTTGAAGGAGACCTTAGAAAAAAACTATTCCAGGATTTTCCAAACTGTGTTTTTTTTTTTAATAGTGGTTATGCACACACAGATAAACCTGATTTTGTGGTAAACTACTTTTGAAAATTCTGTATTCCTCTCAGAGATTTACAACTCACGCTTGTATATCCAAGCGGGTTCTTTGCGTCATACTTCGTCACCACCTATGAGTCAGGTCTTAAGACTGTCGGAAAACAACAGGAAACGGTTTTTTAAATATTATAAAATATTTCTACAAAATATTTTTTATAACATATATGTGGGGTGAAAAAGGCTCTGAGAAGTCTTGTTTATTGTTTAATCCAGAGTTGCTCAAACTGATTTGACCACGAAGCTTTTTTATTGTTGTTGCCACGAAATATCAATAACATATCTTGAACTAATGTTCTGAAGAACATAGGGAAGTGCTGATCAGCCCATTTTCTAGATGAGGGAACTTGGGTTAAGGGAAGTTTATCAACTGTACAAGGTCACAGGACTACTTAGTAGTGCAGCTGGGACTAAAACCCAGGTTTCCCAAATCCCTGATGGCCCAGTGTTCTTAGCATCATACTATACCACCACCTATGAGTCAGGTCTTAAGACTGCTGAAAAACACCAGGAAAAATTTTTAAAATATTGTAAAATATTTCTACACATATAAGTTTTTTATAACATGTATGTGGGGTAAAAAAGGTATTAAACACCCATCACCCAGCTGAAAAAGTAGAATATTATCAGAAACTTTGAAGCCCTTAGGAGCCCTTAGAAGCCCTTAGAAGCCCTTAGAAGCCCTTAGGAGCCTCTACCCAAGTGTACTATCCTGTATTTATCAGTCACTATAAATATACCCCGAAAGACATTGTTCTATTTTGCATATTTTGAACATTTAATTAGTAGTGCTATCGTACTATTCTTTTGCAACGTGTAAAGTTTTTGCTCATTAATTTTGTGAGATTCATCCATGTTCATAAGTATAGCTAGAAATCCTTTGTGTGTATATATCATAATCTATTTATTCATTCTCCTGTCAATTGATATTTGAGTTGTTTCCTTCCCCTTTTATTTTGGTGGATCATAAGCAATGTTGTATGAATTGTCTTACATGTGTACATAAGTGTGAGCACATGTGCTATTATCTCTAGTGAGAAACTGCTAGAGCTATAAGATATACCAACCTTCACTTTTTCTACGTAACATGAAATAGTTGTTCAATTTACATTCTCACCAGCAGTGTATGAGGATTTCCACTGTTCCACAACCTCGGCAACATTATCTTGCCAGACATTTTTAAACTTTATATTATGGAAAAGTTCCAACATATACAAGAATTATATTATGAGCGTTCTTCAGCTTCAGCACTTATTGACCATGGCCAATCTGCCATGGGTCATCTTGGAGTATTTTAAAGCTAATTCCGGACATAATATCACTTCGCCTGTAAAAATTTCAGAATGTATCCTTAAAAAATAAGGACGCTACCTTTTAAAAATTGAAGTAAAACTTACATACAGTAAAGTATGCAAATCTTAAGATTACAGCTCAGTGAATGGCGAACTTTCACATGTACCCACAGCTGTGAAACTACCACCCAGATCTAGAATGCTTCCAGTTCACCCAGAAGACCTTCTGGTCCTTCTTGTAGGACCTTATAAAAACGTAAGAACAAGACCACTATCACACCTAAAATTGAGTAACAAATCTTTAGTAGCATGAAATATCCAGTCAATGTTCAAATTTCTTCTGCTTTTGTTTTTGTTTCGTTAGTTTTGCTTTCCGCTCAAACCAGGGTCCAAGTAAAAGCCACCCTTTTCCAGTCCTTGGAGTTTATTTGATGAACAAAGCAAGTGGTTTGTCCTGAAGCTTCCCACTGTCTGAGTCTTGTTGGGGGTATTCTCCTGGTACCGTTTCACATGTTCCTCTGTTCCTCATTTCCAGTAATGTGTGTTTGTTAAATCCAGAGACTGGATCAGATTCAGGATCAAATTTCTGGCAAGAGCACTTTATAAGTGGTGGTGTGTTCTTCCATCAGGAGGTTGTATCTGTTTTGTTTGGAAAGGCAACAATCATTGATGATCATTGCTTAGTTCGTTAATTCACTGGAGGTTGCCAACTTGTGAGATGCTATCATTCCCTTTTCATTTATTAGCTAGGATATTTCTCTAAAGAGCAACTTCTGCTCATCAATTACTTGGTTACCCTGAGATGCACTTTGTATGAGAAATTGCCAGACTAAATTTTCTACCAAAATAAAATAATATTGTGGTTTAAATTTTCTATTTCCCTAGTTACTAATGAGATTTTCCTAAGTTCCGTGTTTTTTCTTCTGTCAGTTGCCTGTTCTTGTCTTTTGTCCATTTCCTCCCATTGTACTATACGTACTATATGTCTTCTTACTGGTTTTTGAGTTGTTCACATAATCTGGATACTAATTCTTTGTTGGTTGCAAATATCTTCTGCTTTGTGGCATTCTACTTTTGGCCTCTGAGCTATCCCTTGTTTAGTTACCAGCTTGGAAATGCATTAAAAGATGTTCATTTTGCCATGTAAAGGGCACAGATACGTATACCACTAGCGACATGTGGTATAAATATGATGTGACATTTACTGGGAAACTTACAGGCAGAGAATCAGCAGACTGCATGGCCCCCTCCCCCCATCCTCTCTCTATTCTATGGATAAGTGTGCTTGGGCAAGGTATAGCTCATTTATAGAGAAACTAGACCATGAGAATAAAAGCTTCCTTATTAAGGAAACTAGCTTATTCCAAAGAGGAACTTCTAGAGCTCATTTTCTGGTAAAGCTGTCCTTTTGCTGAACTAGTACAGACCTGCTGAAGCAGCTCCTTACTAAGCTACAGAAATGGGAGAGGAAATGAACCTCCAGAGCCATCTTGATCTGTCTCTCCTTGTATCTGAGGTGTTCTGTAGTGGAGTAGCTTTTCAGATTATCTAGCCTCCCATTTTACCGGGAAGGGAAGTCCTCCAAAAAGTGTTTTTGAGGTCAACCAAATGCTTGCAATTAGACTGTGCCCAAAATAATACAAGCCAAGCTACACATCACTGCCAGGTTAACCTTCCTGGAAATTTTGCCTTGTTCATGTTAGTCTCTGGATCAGAAGCTTTCAGTAGTACCCCATTTCCTAAATATTAATGTCTGTATTCCTCAGCTGGACATTCAAGGCCTTCTGCCATCTTGTTCCAATTCATTTCTCTGACCTCACCTTTACACAAATTTCCACCCCACTAAACCGGACTCATTATTGTCCTTTAAGAGCACCACAAAATTCTACTGCCTTCCTTCTTCTCTCCAATTATCCAAGTCAGCAGTCTCCTCTAAGGTACAAACCAAAATCTCTCTTCTCTCTGAAGCATCCCCTGCTCAATCCTCCCTTGTGAACTATTTGATCGTTGATTAGAAACAATGATTTTTGACAGTTAGTGTTCACCAAACACCCAAGTGCTCCCCACTTTTCCCAGCCCCCTTTGCAGTTGGGTTGGGGCTATGAGACTAGCTCTGGTCAGAGGACTATGAGAAAGTCACATGTGTGAATAGGACCAAGGCAGTTAAGAACTGATGCATTCCCCCCCCCCACCCTTGATTCCACTACCGTGGGGATCCTGTGTTCTAGATGGTGTTGCTACAATTTTTTTTGTTGTTGTTGTTGCTACAATATTGAGGAGAACCACCCTACTACCATTGAACTTTGTGGGAATGAGTAATAAACAATGGAACTTTGAGAGTTGATTTGTTATTGCAGCATTGACTAGCCTATCCTCTTTACATTTGGACAACATAAAAGTGCACTGTTTCTTGACTCTGACATTATTTTTCTTTCTCTTACTCATAAAGTTGCCTACCAAGCCTCACCACCCCATACTTTGAAAAAATACCTCCTATTCCAGAGGCACGATCCCTATAAGTGAGTGGCTTGTTCTTATAGCCCACAGTTGACCGGACCAGCACACCTGACTTAAGCTGGGCCATTGAGGTCCTCCCAATTATTTTTTCCTTGGAACCAAAACAAGTCAGCTCAACTTTTCTAGTGACTGGAGTTCTAGGATAAAACTGGGAGCTGTCAGCAGTCATGTCCAGATAGGAGAAGCTGGTTTACAAGAGATTCAGTTGACACAGAGAAGCAGGGACATTTAGGACTGCTTCCTGTTGTTCCTGAGACCTACATGTCTCTTAATGCTTCCTCATCTTGATGTATCAAACCTTTCTTGGATTCCAAGATGCCATAAATGTCATCTTGAGTCAGGTGCCCTAGACTGTCTGTCACCTGCAACCTAGCGAGTCCACCTGCCATCTGTCTACTCTTTTCCCTGTGGAAATATCATCAAACCAGCATAACAGGAATATGGAGAAATGTTTACCTTTGAGGTTGTCCCAAGTGGTAATAATGTTCCTTTTTTTTTTTTTTTAACATCTTTATTGGGGTATAATTGCTTTACAATGGTGTGTTAGTTTCTGCTTTATAACAAAGTGAATCAGCTATACATATACATATGCTCCCATGTGTCTTCCCTCTTGCGTCTCCCTCCCTCCCACTCTCCCCATCCCACCCCTCCAGGCTGTCCCAAAGCCCCGAGCTAAAATCCCTGTGCCTTGCGGCTGCTTCCCCCTAGCTATCTACCTTACTACGTTTGTTAGTGTGTATATGTCCATGACTCTCTCTCGCCCTGTCAAAACTCACCCTTCCCCCTCCCCATATCCTCAAGTCCGTTCTCCAGTAGGTCTGCGCCTCTATTCCTGTCTTATCCCTAGGTTCTTCATGACATTTTTTCCCCTTAAATTCCATATATATGTGTTAGCATACGGTATTTGTCTTTTTCTTTCTGACTTACTTCACTCTGTATGACAGACTCTAGGTCTATCCATCTCATTACAAATAACTCAATTTCATTTCTTTTTAAGGCTGAGTAATATTCCATTGTGTATATGTGCCACATCTTCTTTATCCATTCGTCCGATGATGGGTGCTTAGGTTCTTTCCATCTCCGGGCTATTGTAAATAGAGCTGCAATGAACATTTTGGTACATGACTCTTTTTGAATTTTGGTTTTCTCAGGGTATATGCCCAGTAGTGGGATTGCTGGGTCATATGGTAATTCTATTTGTAGTTTTTTAAGGAACCTCCATACTGTTCTCCATAGTGGCTGAACCAATTCACATTCCCACCAGCAGTGCAAGAGTGTCCCCTTTTCTCCACACCCTCTCCAGCATTTATTGTCCCTCAGAATGGGAGAAAACATTTGCAAATGAAGCAACTGACAAAGGATTAATCTCCAAAATTTACAAGCAGCTCATGCAGCTCAATAACAAAAAAACAAACAACCCCATCCAAAAATGGGCAGAAGACCTAAACAGACATTTCTCCAAAGAAGATATAAAGAATGTCAACAAACACATGAAAGAATGCTCAACATCATTAATCATTAGAGAAATGCAAATCAAAACTACAATGAGATATCATCTCACACCAGTCAGAATGGCCATCATCAAAAAATCTGGTAATAATGTTCCTTAAGGGCACCAGATGCCCTGATCCACACCAGGAATATTCTTGTCACACACCTCTACTTTAATGTCAAAAAGAGATACATGGATTTTGGCTCCACAGAACCACAGAAAACGGGGTGAATAATGAAAGGAGTAGGGACCCCAAGGGCACAAACCTAGCCGTGCAGGAGGCAACAGAATTATGTGGTGTTAATAGGCTTAACAAGACTGTCTTCTGAGCTAATCAGTAGAACAGCAAGGGTTATACTGTACAGTTCTCAAATCTTGCTTTGACAGGAGGGAGAGAGTTTTCTTGAAACTGTTTTAATTGGAGGGACTTCCCTGGCGGTCCAGTGGTTAAGACTCTGCACTTCCAATGCAGGGGGCGCAGGTTCGATCCCTGGTCAGGGAAACAAGATCCCACATGCCGTGCAGTGTGGCCAAACAAACGAAAACATACACAAACAAAAATAAAACATAAAAAAAGGCCTCTCTCATCTTCCGAGATGGCCCACACTCCGTCTATGGCGTGTGTATCTCCCTCAATAAACCTTCTTTCACTTAAAAAAAAACTGTTTTAATTAATTGAAATATTGTAGAGGGTGCTATTGGCATCCACCAGTATCCCCTCGATGTACCCCCTAAGGTCACCTGCAGCATCTGAGTCTCTTCATGAGTGCTTTCTCTGGGTGCAGAGGTGTGCTCAGCCCATGTGCCAGACAAGCTGGAAGTATCAGGGGGGAAAAAACCCAAGAGCAATTTTAATCAACGAGGGATGAGAGTTGGTGGATAAATACCCCAGTGTTCTCACCCCTTGGCAGGACAGCCCCTAGGTGCATTCTGCAGTCTCAAAGGGACCCCAGTGGCGATGAGCACTGCTCATAAGCACAGTCTTTCGTCTCGTCCCTACATTTCCCCGGTCCCTCACCATACTTCCTTGTTAATAAACAACTTGGTCCCAAATCCTTATCTCTCAGGAACTATTTCAGGGAAACCCAAACTAAAATATTTTAAAATTATTATTGAGGCATAATTTACATGCAGTAAAAGTTACTTTTTTAGAGTACAGTTCTAGGAGATTTGAAAGTCACAGTTGATCATGTATACCTTAAAGTTACACAATATTATATGTCAATTATGTTTCAATTAAATATATAAGTAAAATTTTAAAATTCTCAAAAAAAGAAAGAAAGACACAATTGTGTAAATACCACCACACTTCTCTCACTCTCCCCCTCCCTGAAATTCCCTGGCAATCATTTGTAGTCAAACCCTCCCTCCACCCGCCAGCCCCTCGTAACTGCTGCTCAGTTTTCTGTCCTTATTCCAGTATGTCATAGATGTAAATGGAATCATACACTATGTCGTCTTTTTGAGTCTGGCTCCTTTCACTTAGCAAAATGCATCTGAGATTCATTCACGTTGTTGAGCAAATCAGCGGTTTGTTCGTTTTTATTGCTGAGTAGTATTTCATGATATGAATATATCACAGTGTGTTTATCCCTTCACCAGTTGGAGAACATTTGGGTTGTTTCCAACCTTTGGAGGTTATACATAAAGACATTACAAACATTCACATACAGGCTTTCAAATGAATATAAGTTTTTATTTCATTTGGGTAAACACCTAGGGGTGTATAAGGTACATTTGTAAAAAGCTATTCAATTGTTTTCCAAACACCAATGCATGGGAGTTCCTCATCTGTACTTAGTATTTTCAGTTTAAAAAACTTTAGCCATTCGGATAGGTGTGTAGTGTTATCTCATTGTGGTTTTAATTTGCATTTCCCTAATGACTAATTACTTTGAGCATTTTTTCACGAGCTTAATCACCACTCATGTAGCTTTTTTGCTGAAGTAGCTGTTCAGATCTTTAGCTCATCGCTCTCTTATTGTGTTTGGAACATTCTTAAGACATTCTTGAATTTCAAAATGAGAGCTTTATTGATTTCTGATTAGAACTGCAGTTATACTCATTTTTACAAATCAGGCAGCACATAAAAGTTTAAAGAAAGTGAAAACAAAATTAGAGACCCTTACTCTGATTCTTTTAGTCACAATGAGAGGAAAGTTTCAGGACACCAAATGACAGAGACCCATCAAAGGTAAATCATTTTACTGATGGTCCTTAGCAACATTCCGATGTTAAAAATTAAAAGTAGAACTACCGGGACTTCCCTGGCAGTCCAGTGGTTAAGCCTCCGCTCCCACTGCAGGGGACACGGATTCGATCCCTGGTCGGGGAACTAAGATCCTGCATGCTGCGTGACGTGGCCAAAGCAAAAAAAAAAGAATAGAACTACCATATGATCCAGCAATCCCACGGCTTGGTATACATCCAAAGGAAATAAAAAGAGGATATCGAAGAGATAGTTGAAATCCCGTGTTCACTGTAGCATTATTCACAACAGTCAACATACGGAAACAACCTGTTCATCAATAAATGAACGGATAAAGAAGATGTGGTATGTATGTGTGTGTGTGTGTGTGTGTGTGTATGTATGTATATATATGTATACATACACACACACACAATGGAATATTATTCAGCCATAAGGAAAAAGGACATCATGCCATTTGTGACAACACGGATGGATCTTGAGGGCATTATGGTAAGTGAAGTAAGCTAGACAGAGAAAGACAAATACTGCATGGTATCACTTTTATGTGGAATCTAAAACAAACAAGCAAAAAAAAAGTCAAACTCATAGGGAGAGGTGGGTAAAAGGGTACAAACTTTCAGCTATGAGATGAATAAGGTCTGAGGTTCAAATGTAAAACGTGGTGACTATAGTTGATAACACTGTACTGTAGAATTGAAGTTTGCTAAGAGAGTAGAACTTAAATGTTCTCACACACACACAGAGAGATAAATATGTGAGGTGATGGGATGTGTTGATCAACTAGGTGAGGGAAATCCTTTCAAAATGTGCACATATATCAAATCACCACTATGTACACTTTAAAAATCTTTCAATTTTATTTGTCAAATATACCTCAATAAAGCCAAAAAACAGTGTGGGATCTGGACATGCACCTGTTGCCAAGCTCCACTGGCATGCACGACCACAGCCCTGCCCCAGGATGGAGATATGGTCTGTATATACTTTTTTTTTTTTTTTTTTTTCCGGTACGCGGGCCTCTCACTGTTGTGGCCTCTCCCGTTGCGGAGCACAGGCTCCGGACACACAGGCTCAGTGGCCATGGCTCACAGGCCCAGCCGCTCCGCGGCATGTGGGATCCTCCCGGACCGGGGCACGAACCTGTGTCCCCTGCATCGGCAGGCGGACTCTCAACCACTGCACCACCAGGGAAGCCCTGTATATACTTTTTTTAAAATTGAAATACAGTTGATTTACAACGTTGTGTTAGTTTCCGGTGTACAGCACAGTGATTCCATATATATATTCTTTTTCAGATTTTTTCCCTTATAGATTACTACGAAATACTGAGTAGAGTTCCCTCCCTGAGCTATACAGTAGGTACTTGTTGGTTCTCCACTATATACATTTTTAATACCTTCTCTCGGGTGGAAACCATGGCAAACAACTCTCTTACCTCATGTAAGGTGGTGAAACAGTGAAATCCAAGCACAACTCTGTTACCTCATCCAGGTGCTGAGGGAAGAGTCTGTCTCTGTTCTCTGATAAAACTATTTAACACCAGTCAAGCACTCTTTCTTCACAAAGGACTTCTCACAGAATTCTACCAATGTGATATATTCTCTTTCTTTGAAAAAGAAGTTTTGTTTTCTTGAAAAAGACACACAGACCTAGCTAAATAGTCAACGTTTATTAAATCTATGTGCTTTGCAAAAGGAGGGGGAAAGTCATTAAATGGTAGTTTCAGAGGATGTCCTAAGAATCTCTCGTAATATCTATTAATATAAGATAGAGGAACAGGGCTTCCTTGGTGGCGCAGTGGTTGAAAGTCCGCCTGCCGATGCAGGGGACGCGGGTTCGTGCCCCGGTCCGGGAAGATCCCACAAGCCGCGGTGCGGCTGGGCCCGTGAGCCGTGGCCGCTGAGCCTGCGCTTCCGGAGCCTGTGCTCTGCAACGGGAGAGGCCACGACAGTGAGAGGCCCGCGTACCGAAAAAAAAAAAAAAGATAGAGGAATAGTGCTGATATTTTCCTTTTTAACCTGATTCTTTTTTCTATGCACATATACACGCACACACAAAATAGCACATAAAATAGATAATATTTTGTAACAATGTGAATGTAATATATATCATGGAAATCTTTTCAAATCAAAAAATAAGGATCTATGTTAATCCTATTTAATGGTTGCCCAGTACACACTGTGTTAATATAATTTATTTATGCAATCCCCTACCTCTGAATATCAAGGTTGTGTGTAACACCTACATATCACATTTGTTAAGTGAACTGTCTCTCTTTGTCCTTTGACCACTTTTTTATTGGGTTATTGAAAAATACCTTAAATACTAGTGATATTAAATATAGTTAATTAGTTTAAACATTTTAACAATCATGAGAAAACTTCTTTCCTTTCTTCCTCAATAATTTAATTTTTAAAACATTATGCAGGACCTCCCTGTGCAGTGGTTAAGAATCCACCTGCCGATACAGGGGACACGGGTTCGAGCCCTGGTCCGGGAAGATCCCACATGCCGCGGAGCAACGAAGCCCGTGCGCCACAACTACTGAGCCTGCGCTCTAGAGCCCGTGCTCCACAATAAGAGAAGCCACTGCAACGAGAAGCCCGCACACTGCAATGAAGAGTAGCCCCCACTTGCTGAAACTAGAGAAAGCCCACGCACAGCAACAAAGACCTAATGCAGCCATAAATAAATAAATTAATTAATTAATTAAAACAAAACAAAACAAAACATTATGCAGGTCCTAGCATGGAAGGTGGTTGGAGTTCACATAAGGAAGGCAGCCAAGCAGGGTGACAGCCTGGCAGGCATTAGAAGAGCACATACAGTGGAACTGAGTGATAAGTAAATATACTGAGGATGATGAGAGGCAGGAGAAGGGAATTACAAATAAAGAAAAGGAAAATTCTAGAATGAGCATTGTGTATTGCATTGGGGTTACAGGGACTGATGTGAACTAATGGTATGGAATATAGAGATGTAGAAACAGATATATATGTTTGTATATATGTGTGTGTGTGCAGAAAATACAAGTGTGAGTGTGTACACATTTATATATCCCCTTGCTCTGTTCACTAAGAGGACCTGTAGCAATGAGCACACCTAAAGCCTAGATCTTGGTATCTAAATTCCTTTTCTCCACTAAAAGGACTCCTTGTAGAAATGGCTGATTCCAGGTCTGGGGAATGGAAAGTGTAAACTGAGTCGGCAATGTTTTGTACCAGAAAGTAAGGAAGTGCTTAGAGACTGATGTGCCATATCAAAAGGACACAGGAGTCACCTTGAATGGGGCCCAAATCTGGGACAAACCTGGGACAATTTGAGCATCAAAATAAATAATGACAGTAACATTACATTCCACTGGATAGAAAAGGAATCCACCAATCCACATTGATATAAATAGACAAATGAGTAAATACATGGGGAGAAGGCCAACTAATACGTTTAAAAGGAGTGATGGAATTAGAAAATTACCCCTTGTCAATCATTATGCTAGTTATTATTCAGGCAGGAAACCTCAGTTGATGCTAAAACTGGAAGGTGAAAGTTGGATGAGAACAGGATATTTACACAGCCTCAAAGTTCCTTCCTACAAAATAGTGATTAATTATGAGAGGAAAAAGAGTAACCTTACCACCAGACACTATTATTATTTTCAGACCAGCTGACATCATGAGCTACCTGATGTACAGTAAGAAAAGCACAGCATCACTTCTCTGATGTCCCTGTCAAACATGGGTAACTTAATCTAATCCTGAGAAAAGAAACACCAGACAAACCCAACTGAGGGATATTCTGCAAAATAACTGAGGACCTATTCCAGGTCAGAGAAAACTGAAGAGACATAACAAGACATATATACACATGACAACGTGTGACCCTGGATTGGATACTTTTGCTTTAAAGGACGTTATTGAGACAGTTAATGAAATCTGATGGTGTCTCTGGGCGAACAGTATATGGGAACTCCTTGAACAGTTCTTGTCATTTTTCTGTAAGTTTGAAATTATTTCAAACTAAAAAGTAAAAAGAAAAATCATAAACAGGGGAAAGCCAGAAAAGTGACAGATTTATAGTCAGATGTGGGAAGAGGGTGGAACACTCAAATACTCAGACACTTCTTTGTGGTAAATGGATGAAAGAAAAGCCTTTAAATGAAAGGAGAAACAAAAATGCTCATGTGGTTGTAAAATATCAATATTTCTTGCACAGGCCTTTAGTGAAAGTACCTCAGCAAGTGACATTTGTATTAATTAGCAAAACATAACAGAAAATAGATCAATCCAAAAAGGAGGCAGGGACTTCCTTGGGGGTCCACTGGTTAAGACTCTACCCTCCCCAAAGCAGGGGGCCCAGGTTCAATCCCTGGTCAGGGGACCAGAGCCCACATGCCACAACTAAAAGAGCCCGCATGCCGCAACTAAAAGATCCCACATGTGGCAACAAAGGATCCCACATGCCGCAACTAAGACCCGGCGCGGCCAAATAAATAATTATTAAAAAAAAAAAAAAAAGGAGGCAGGCCTGCATAGGTCAATGTGATTATTGCCACTATCTCACAAACAACTACACAGTGAAAAGCAAGAGTTTAAAGTAAAGAAATATCATGAAGTTCAAAATCCAATAAAAAATACAGTACTGGAAAAAAAAGATATATATAGCACTGTGGGCCCAGAGCCAGAGGATATTCTCAGAATGGCCTTCAGACCTAAATTTAATCATCTGGATTTTTTTTTTTAAGAACCATCCTAGTCAACCTTTTCAAAAAGGATAAACCTTTTAAGAGGGAGTCTGTATTTCCTCATAAAGGTGGAAGAAGCACACCAAGTCCTCAGCTGAGTTAATCTCCAGAAAGCAGGCTCTACTGTAGCATTGCACAGCATACTGCAGAGACATTGCTCATGGCAAATTTATTTCATGTGGTCGTGTACAAGCATAGCCATCAAGGAGCTTATGGACCGGCAGTGCGTGTCCTAACTATGTCTGTACTTCCGTTAAAATAAAATATATGCTCTTTCCTATGGTCTTGACAGCAGCTTTGAGGAGGACCTGAGCCATTATCACTAATCCAATTTTACAAGTCAGGAAACCACATCTAAACAAGATGAAGCGCCTTTCCCAACGTTGATTCTGATAGGTGGCAGAGTTTGGGCTCAACATAGAGGCACCATCGCTAAATTTGCTGCAATTTCCACGATACCAGACTCACTCAAAAACATCACAAATCAGCAGTAAGCAGTAACTCTGTGGTCTCAAACCATTGTTCATATGTTATGATCTGTAGCTCAGGAAGCTCATTCATTCAATAATAGCTAGTATGAAGTCCTCATTTGTAACTCATTTCTAAACATCTAACATTTATTGGAAGTATCAACAAGTACTTAAAATGTTTGTTAGTGATTATATGACAGAAGCTGAACAATAAAGCCTTTCCCATAATCTCCTCGTGTACACTGCTCCAGATTTCTTGATTAGATGATGTTCTGTTCAGATTGATAGTCAAGATACACACAAAATATGTTGAATCAGACCAGGTTATAGGTTACAGCCCAGAATCTGTGCCAGCAAGTCTGATTATCTACGGTCAGCTAGAAATCAAGATCAGCACTTGTAAAATAAGTTCCAGACAGTTTCAGAACAAACAATGCTTTTCAAGAAACATTTTCTAGAATGCTTAACTGATGTGGCATCAGACTTAAAAGACAATTCAGTGGATTTGCATCATGGTGAAAAAAAAAAAGAAAAAGAACCATTTACCCAAGTCTGCCTATAATGTTTTTCACATGTTTTAAATATGGCATAAGTAGATATAATGGAAGTGTCAGATGAGATTATGTCACTATCTCATCTTTAAAAGTCAATGAACATTCCAGCATAATTCATATGCTTGCTCTCATTTTTTAAAAGGTGGTGAAGTAAAGACCTGGATAAGGGACTACTATTTATTTAAAAGCTATTCAGGGACTTCCCTGGCAGTCCAGTGGTTGAGACTTCGCCTTCCAATGCAGGGGGTGCAGGTTCAATCCCTGGTCGGGGAGCTAAGATCCCACATGCCTCACGACTAAAAAACCAAAACAGAAAACAGAAGCAATATTGTAACAAATTCAATAAAGACTTTAAAAATGGTCCACATCAAAAAAATCTTTAAAAAAATAAATAAAAGCTATTCATTCTACAAATATTTATCAACTATGTTCCAGGCACACAGTCTAAGTGAATGTACCGTTTTCTCATGTTAATAATGAAAATGAAGTAAGTTTTAGTTCACATAGCACTGGCAATACCGGGCATCCCTGATCATACTTGAAACCCCCAATACTAGTTCTTTTAGAATATTGTTTTGGATCAACTAAGGCACTTTCTAGAGTATTCATGTCAAAGATATAATTGTCTTAGGGAATTATATCAGGATTAAATCAAACAGTGTCATGTTGAATGTTTAGAGATGTGGTAAAGAATGGGATTAATATGCTTGGGAAAAAAAGTAGGGGAACTAGTTGGAAAGGTGGCGGCTGAGAGTAGAGGATGGAGATAACGAATAGTACAGTGAAAGAAGCAAGAAGACCCAGAGGAATAGAGAACTAAATGTAAGCCTGAGAAGCTGAGAATAACACTGTTGGTTTCCTACCCAATAGCTCTTACCCTTCCCTTTCTTCCTTGCAGACAGAAGCCACTTCCCATCACAAAGGGTGAACAAGCCAGATACTTTCCCAGCATTCAGTGCAGCTAGAGGTTCCCATGTAATCTGATTCTGGCCAATGAGAGGTGGGGAAGACCTTCCTCCTTATTAACACAGACTCTGCCTACCTTTTCCACGCCATTGAACATAATTGTGTAAGGATGTGATGCTTGGAATTGCTGCAGCTGTTTGGGGACTATAAAGGAAGACATCATGGGGTCATAAGAAGACATACCACATGCATTGACAATGGCAGAGTAAAAAGATGAACCAACTCAGGGACTACACTTCTCATTACGTGAAGTTTTAAAAGTTTTTGTTGTTTAAGTCACTTTCCATCCTTTTTTTTTTTTGCCACGCTATGTGGCATGCGGGATCCTAGTTCCCTGACCAGGGATCGAACCCGTGCCGCTGCAGTGGAAGTGTGGAGTCTTAACCACTGGACCACCATGGAAGTCCCCCATCAAATTTTTTGTTGTTGCTACTTGCAGCTGAAAACATTCTAATGAATACATTTTTATTACTGCCTTAGGATAAAGTCAAAATTACTTTCTATAACTTATAAAGTTCTTAAACTCTTAATTATCTAGCCCTCATTTACCTCTCTAAGCTAATCTCTGACCACTTTTTGCATTCTTCAGTTTTTTCAGTTCTCTAGCCCAAAGTCTTCTCCTTCCCTAGTTTCTAACTGGAACCCTCTCCACTCCTACCACTTCTGCTTGACCTGGCCACTACTGCTCATTCTTTAGGACTTGGTGAAATGTCACATCCTCCTAGAAGCCATTACTGACCACCCAGAGTATGTATTTGCCACATTTATGATGTCCGTAGAAACGTGAACTTCCATAGTTAGAGCACATTTTCTACTCTATTGTAACTGTTTCAGACAGTTAGCCCGTGCAAGTCAGGCTTGTGTCTCTCTTATTCATCACTATATCCTAAGAACCTAGATGGTACCTAGCAGTCATATCTATGGAACACACGAAGGAGTTGTAGGATATTGGAAACAAAATAATTTCAAAGATCAACTAGGAAAAGGCAAACACCTCACTAGAAAAATGTACAAAGACATGAGAGACGATTTCCAAATGGTTATAAACAGATGAAAAGATGGTCAGCCCCTGTGACAATCAAGAAATGCAAATGAAAAGAATAATACTTTTCACCAAGATTGGCAAAATGAAAAAGAACTTTTCAATACTGGGAATGTTGTAATGAAATGGACAATCTCGAGCACACGGTAGGAGTGAGTATAAATTATATAAACTTTCTAGCCATAAATATCAACATTTAAAATGTGCCTACCGTCTGACCAAGCAATTTCTTTAGAATGTATTCTAAGGAAATAATCAGGCAATGTACAAAGACATTTGTCTATGGATAATTAAAAAACTGTAAACAGGGCTTCCCTGGTGGTGCAGTGGTTGAGGGTCCGCCTGCCGATGCAGGGGACATGGGTTCGTGCCCTGGTCCGGGAGGATCCCACATGCCGCGGAGCGGCTAGGCCCGTGAGCCATAGCCGCTGAGCCTGCGCGTCCAGAGCCTGTGCTCCGCAGCGGGAGATGCCACAACAGTGAGAGGCCTGCGTACCGCAAAAAAACCCGACACAAACTATAAACAACTTAAATGCCCATCCATATAGAAATTGTGCACACATAGTGGCATTCTTCAAAGCTTTAAAAAAGATGAGATAGGAAAAACCAAGATGTCTTGATATGGATAAATATTTATGACAAGATTAATTTAAAAAGCAGATATAGAGCATTAATATATAATAATGCCATTTAAAATGCATGTTAAAATTGATTTAAAAAACAAATTTAAAACAATTAAACCAATTAAGTTGTTGAAACAAACTGTTCAAAAATCATGTTGGACCAAGATGGATATATCCAGCCACTAGTTTTGAACATTTTCAGTCGGAGAATGTCCAGTTTACACTTACAAAGATTAGTCATACATACATTTTAAAGTGGGTCACTTAGGGTGAAAATTGCAGTAATGCTTAGGATTACTGGGACCCTAAAGTTACACACACACAGAAAGATTTAGTTTTGTATCTTTTCAGCCACTGATGTTTATCTTACCTAATTAGTCCTGTTTTTTTGCCTCTTAGAGATTTATATACTTATGTTATACTTAAGTTGATTTGATGAGGCTTTTTTCATAGGAAGAGAAATAAACTTCTGATGAAAAGGAAAAAATGCCTGTTCTTCTTTTTCCTGCTGGATATTCCTAGAAAGAGGAGAGAGATTTAAAATGTTAACAATAAAATGTACAAAAAAAAAAAAAAAAAAAGAGGAAACTGGGTACAAAGCACTTTCCTTTCGATCAGTCGTCCAGGCTACAGCCCCATTTTCACTATCACTTCTGTGCTGCCAGCTGCTGTCAAGGCTTTGGGGGATTCTTCAGCGTAAGGTTGCTTCTCAATTTTCTCCCATCAGGCTTAGGATTTCATTTTCTCAGTTCCCCCAATTTTATTGCTGTTGTTTCCTTTCATTCTCTTTATCCTTGTTAATGTATGTCTTAAAATAATAACAACAACAGCAAGAAATCTCTTCTGTGTTTTTATTGGAGGTTTTGGAACAGAGTGAATAGAAACGTGTATGTTTCACTCGCCATCCTCAAACATTAAAATGTGACAATCCACATAAAATTTGAAGCACGGTTCCCCGGTCAGTGCTGTTAGCTGCTATTATTTTTATTAGTGTGCTCGTTCCCTTTTTAAATCAGACTGCTTGGTCTGCCTCTTCTGGCTAGTCTTTCTCCTTGTCCTGTCCAAGCATAGATACTTCCTAAGATTCTGTTCTCCAACCTCCTATTTTTTTTGTTTTGTTTTGTTTTTTCGCGGTACGCGGGCCTCTCACTGTTGTGGCCTCTCCTGTTGCGGAGCACAGGCTCTGGACACGCAGGCTCAGCGGCCATGGCTCACGGGCCCAGCTGCTCCACGGCATGTGGGATCTTCCCGGACTGGGGCATGAACCCACGTCCCCTGCATCGGCAGGCGGACTCTCAGTCACTGCGCCACCAGGGAAGCCCTCCAACCTCCTATTTTTTAAGCTCACCTATGATTGCAATACAGAGGGCATCGAAATATACATACTAACTCCTATCTCTTCTGGGCTAGAGATCCACTTTTCAACCGTTAGCACGATCCCAACACTTGCGAACCTTAGAATGAACTTGATGCTCATCTATCCATATGACCAACTCTTCTCCTCCAGACATCTATTTCTTTTCTTTTTCTTTTTTCTTTCTGGAGTTGGCATCACCGGATCCTTGAAACCTGGCTTTTAGGTCAAATGCCTTATTCTCCCTTAGCCCCTCCGTTCAATCATTTGTCAAACCACGTAGCTTCCCCCTTGGAAATGGCTTTCGTTTCCATCCTTTTTTCTTTGCTTGTCCGTGGACCATTCAACATCCCTGTTTTCCATCTCCCATCTCACCTCACTCAAATCTACCTTACTAGCCACTGAAGATTTCTTCCTAAAGGGTAGTTGTTGATAATGAGTAAGTGAACTACATATTCAGCCTTATCCTTAACACTCATGTAGAGGTTCTCTACATTCTAGACAAGGGTAGAGTACAGTAGACATTTACAAGCGTTTAATTTAGCATTTGACCTTTGACTGTTTAAAAGTGAGTCTCTGAAAGGCCAGAGACATTTGCTAATTTACTATTTTCCTGAAGCACAAGTTCCATTCACAGCTATAAAGTCAGTGACAAAAAAGTCACTTAATTATAAGCGTGCTTCCAACTATCCCACCACCGCATGGCAATCTGGCTTTGTTGCTTTCTACGTATCATCATGTATTTAGTAATTTTTATTGAGGTTCTGAAGGGAGCACATGTATTTTTCAATTCCATTTTACTGTCTTTTAGAATGAAAAGTACATGCTAGAAATGGCAGTTGTGATTTTTGTTGTTTTACAGATCTAACTCTTGGGTCAAGGGTTACCATACTGGCTAATCCTTAAAAATGCCCAGTGCTTCCTGGTTTCCAGAGCTTTGCTCCCACTGTTCCCTCCCCCAGTGTTTTCATTGTCTATTGCTACATAAAAAACCACCCCCAAACCTAGTGGCTTAGAACAATAATCATTTATCTGCTCACAGGTGTATTTACAATTGGGGCAATATTCTAAGATAGTCTGTCTCCGTTCCATGTGGTGTCATCTTGGGGGGCGCTCAAGGTAGAGCATCTACCTCCAAGACGGCTCACTCAGAAGGCTGGTTGCTGGTGCTGGATGTTGCCGGGAGTTCAGATAAAGCCTTGGGGGTTGAGGGAGCATGGCTAGGGCTTGAATTTCCTCCACGTGGGCCTCTCCAGGTGACTGCTTGGGCTTTCTCATTACATGGAAGCTGGGTTCCAAAAGGGAGGAAACAGAAGCTGCCATAAATTTTTAATGTCTGGGCTCAGAATTCCCAGAATGCCATTTCCTCCACATTCGATTGCTCAAAGCAGAAACAGGCCTAGCTCAGATTCAAAGAGAGGGCACATAAGCTCTAACTCTTGATGGCAGGAGTGGTGTGCATGTACCAAAAAAGGGAAGTTTTGTGGGGCTGTGTTTGAAGACTAGCTACTACCACCCACCTTTTGGCCGTAATACATTTCCTTCCCATATGAAAAATATACTTATCTCCTTCCCTAAGATATCAAAATATCTCATCCCATGATACATCAGTTCATAGTCTAGGACAGGGATGAACAAATCACAGCCTGAACCAAATCTAACCTGTGGGCTCTTTTTGTACAGCCCCTGAGATAAGAATGGTTTTTAGATTTTTTACAGGATTATAAAAAACAAAAACAAAGAGTACTAAGTGACAGGGATCACACATGTGACCTGCAAAGCCTAAAATATTTACTATCTGGCCCTATACAGGAAAAGTTTGCCAGCCCCTGGTCTAGGATATCAGCATCTAAGTCAGATCCAAGTGCAGATGTGGCTTCTTAGGTGTGGTTCCTTGACTATAGCTCCTCAGACGTGGTTCCTCTTGATCTGAAGACCAGTGGACTAAGGGGACAAAATATCTGTCTCTCACATACCCAATATCTAATGGTAAGGTAGGGACAGAAACTCTATAATAGATACTCCCATTTAAAAAGGGGAGAATAGGAGAGGGACATGGAAGCTGGTCCATAGCAATTCTGAAACCCAGCTTGTCAAATGATATCACTTCCTTACTTATGCTCACTCCTGTTCTTTGGGAATAATTCTCAGTGGCTCTTTCATCCTTCTTGAGTTATCTTCTCTTTTGGAAACAGCTCATAATTGCAAATGGGTAGCTTCCTCAGCCTGCTTCCTGCCTATAACATCAAAGGTCCAGAGGCCTCTTTTCATTATGAATAGTCTCTGTCTATTTCAGTGCAAGCTAGTAGAGATCCTTAAAAAGCCAGAAGTTTCTTTTTTTTTCCTTCTTTTTAAAAATTTATTTATTTTTGGCTGTGTTGGGTCTTTGTTGCTGTGTGTGGGCTTTCTCTAGTGCGGGCGAACGGGGGCTACTCCTCGCCGCAGTGTGTGGGCTTCTCATTGCGGTGGCTTCTCTCGTTGCGGAGCATGGGCTCCAGGCTCGTGGGCTTCAGTAGTTGTGGCACATCGGCTCAGCAGCTGTGTCTCGTGGGCTCCAGAGCGCAGCCTCAGTAGTTGTGGCACACGGGCCCATTTGCTCCATGGCATGTGGGATCCTCCCAGGCCAGGGCTCGAACCCGTGTCCCCTGCACTAGCAGGCGGACTCCCAACCACTGAGCCACCAGGGAAGCCCCCAGAGGTTTCTTATACTTAAAGTTATAATCATCTCCCTTAGGCAAAAGCTGTACTCGTATTTCTTGCCAAGACAGTCCCTTCTCTACCTCTTGACACTATTGTAGGACAATGTCATTTAGATCCCCAGAAGCCCTGCTGTCTAGTTGAAAGGATCTATGAGGTACTACCTTAAATTTTTCTGAGATATTAACTTATCTATTATTGCATAACAAGTTACCCCAACACTTAATGGCTTAAAACAACAAACTGTTATCTCACAGTTTCTGTTGGTTAGGAATCCAGGCTCTGTTTAGCTGGGTCCCTCTGCCTCAAGGTCTCTCAAAGGTTATAAACCAAGATGTCAGCCAGGGCTATGATCTTGTCAACCTAATTTATGTCAGTTTACCGTACAAGATATCACAGATTGGTGGCTTAAACAATAGACATTTTTTTCCCCACAGTTTTGGAGGTTGGAAAGTCCAAGATCAAGGTGCCAGCCATTGGCGTTTGGTGAGGGCCCTCTTCCTGGCTTGCAGATGGCCATCTGTAACCTCACATGGCAGAGAGAGCAGATACTCTAGTGTCTCTTCTTACAAGGGCACTAATCCTATCATGGAGGCTCCACCCTCATGATCTCATCTAAACCTAATTACCTCTCAAAGGTTGTACATCCTAATACCATCACATTGGGGATTAAGGCTTCACAATATGAATTTGGGGAGGATACAAACATTCAGTCCATAACAGGTTTCATCTAAGGCTGCACTTAGGGGAAGATCTGTTTCCAGGCTTACTCACATAGTTGTTGGCAGGATTCAGCTCCTTGTGGGTTGTTGGACTGAAAGCCCCAGTTCCTTGCTGGCCCTTGGATGGAGGCCTCCACCATTCCTTGACACATATGCCTCTCTATCAGGAAGCTCACATCATAGCAGCTGGCTTCCATCAAAGGCGGCAAGTGAGAGAGCAAGAGAGGGTGTGTAAAATGGGAGCTGTGGTCTCTTTATAATCTGACCTTGGAAGTGATATCTATCACTTTTGCCATGCTCTTTTCATTAGAAGCAAGTCACTATGTCCAGCCCACACTCACAAGGAAGGGATTACACAAGTGCTTGAACACCAGGAGGTTGGGGATCACTGGGGGGCCACCGTAGAGGCTGCCTACCATGGGGTCTTCTAGCTACATCCTTGTCTTGAACTTTACCTAAGGCCAGGTTTTCCTGGTTTAACCTTTGCCCCTAGGCCATTTTTTATTTTGAGAGTTTTGTCTTCTGGAGAATCTAGGAACGAAGAAGTTTTATTTCAAATCCAGCAAGTCCTGGCTTCTTTAGGTTTCCTCCAGATTCTGACTGAAAATGGAACAGTTCCTTTTTTCTTTAGCTCACCTCACTTCTCTTGTGCTAAATCATAAGCATCTACAAGAAACCATCCAACCCTTTTGACATTCTATCCAGATCTAGCTAGATCCACATGTTCATAAGGTATCTCTTCTTTCATGTAATAGCAGGCTAGTTTGGCTAATTGTTCTTCCGTTACATACATGGGGTCTCCTTTTCTCCTGCCTGCAGTGACAATACTCTCACTGTCTTTTAACAATGCTCTCCAGGACCTCCTTGGCAGTCCAGTGGTTAAGAGTTTGCGCTTGCACTGCAGGGGGCACGGGTTCGATCCCTGGTCAGTGCAGCCACGAGAGAAAGAAAGAAAGAAAAAAAAGCCCAATGCTCTTCACTAGCAGACTCTTCAAAGTTCTTCCAGCTTCCATCTTCCACCTGATCCTAAAGCCACTGCCACGTTTTGTGTTTTTGTAATGGCAGGATCCCATTTCTAGGTATGCGAATTATGTTTCAGTTTATCTACTGCTGTATAACAAACCACCCTAAAACTTAGTGTTTTAAATATCACATATTAATGCATATATGTAGAATCTAGAAAAATGAACTTATTTGCAGGGCAGGAGTAGACATAGAGACATAGACAGAGAATGGACATGTGGACACAGGGTGGGGAAGGAGGGAGGAAGAATTGGGAGATTAGGATTGACGTATATACACTACCATGTCTAAAATAGCTAGCCAGTGGGAACATGCCATAAAGCACAGGAAGCTCAGCTCAGTGCTCTGTGACGACCTAGATGGGTGGGATGTGGGGGCGTGGGAGGAAGGTCCAAGAGGGAACGGATATAGGTATACATATCGTTGATTCAGTTCACTGTACAGCAGAAACTAACACAACATTGTAAAGCAATTATACTCCAAAAAAACCCCCTTAGTGTTTTAAAACAAAAGCAGTCACTTTTTTTGCTAACAATTTTGCAATTTGGGCGACTCAGTGAAGACAGCTCATGTCTCTTCCATGTGGTGTCAGCTGGGGTAGATCACCTAGGGCTGGAGTATCCACTTCTAAGATAACTCACTCACAAGGCTGGGAATTGGCCACAGCTGTCTGCTGAGAGCTCCGCTGTAAGCTGGGGACCCAATTCTCTTCCAGTGGGCCTCTCCACATGGCTGCATGGGCTTCCATAAATGTTGGAGGGAAGTGATTGAATCTCAGAACTATTTTAGGAGGTAAAGATCAGGATGTTGCACAACAATGGGAATATACGTCACACCACTAAACCATACACTTAAAAGTGGTTAAGACGGTAAATACAATGTTGTGTGTGTGTTTAGCCACAATTAAAAATTAATAGATAAAATCAGGGGAGGGTGGTGATGGCCTGGAGGTGGGTGGGGGCAGGGGTGAGGGAGAGAGATGTGTTAAGAATGACAAAAACTAATCAAACACAGCCTCTGGCTTCAAAAACATTTTTGGTCCAGCGGAGGATGTAGGAGAGTTAACAGAAAATCACAACACATGTGCTAGATACTGCAGCTTTCTGCCACGGTGCTAACAGAGTTACAAAGCCCATGCCATGCAAATTGCCTCAGAATAGACCTTTAACGCCTGCAATTCCCAGAGACGAACATTTAAGGCATAATTATAGGTTTGGATTTCTTAAAGCAAACTTCAAAATGAACACTGCTAGAGAAACAGAAATGAGGAATGAAAACTACAGGTGCGTAGAATATGTCCCTATCAATCTAGCAAGCAACCTTCCAGGCCAGAAGCAATGAAGTAAAGTGGTGGGCAGGGGGAAAAGCAGGTGTTTCTTGGTCATTAGCCCTGTTTTTCTAGGATATAAAATCCCTTTGTTGTCTTAGTATGTCTAGAAACTATTGCTACCGAGGAGATCTCATGTTGAAACTTTCTTTTTTTGAAGTAGTAAACAGGTCATAAAGATCATTTATATCCTGAATGAATGTACATCCCCTCCCCCAACTCTTTTGCCTCACTCACAAAGTTGTATAAATACCCAGTCTATTTATAGATTTTCATTGAGTGTTGCTGGCAACTTAACTCCATTGTTCTTCCAAATAAGTCTAAACCATTCTTCGTAGAAAGGGCAAAATAGGAGTCCCTCTTTTCCTGGTATATTACCCCATCCCCAGGGTGTTTTCTGAAAATATGCTGAATTTCACACTCACCATTGACTGTATGTTATAGATTTCCCTGCTTTATTGTAAATTGCCTGATGTGTCTGTCAGTTGATTGGCTGAGTGGTGGTCTTGGGCCCCTGTGCTGAGTGGTGTGATTTTATTTTTTACTTTTTGAAATCTCATCAGTTGTCCCATTCTGCACAAGCTCTCTATCTAGGGTCTCCCGTGGCAAAATAACGACTGAAGTCCACTTCCATGAAATCTGCCTAGTGCCTTTGTGGTGCTCTTCATGCCGAGACACCTCGGCTAATTCAGTCCCTTCGGCAAGGTCTTGGAAGGATCTGTTCATATCATTCAAGCCCTAGAATCAATACCTGATGAGAATGTGTTCACTCATTCAAAAATAATCATTGAGTGCCTACTATGTGTTAGGCACTGTCTCAATGTTGTGAACACGAGAATAAACAAGCCAGACAAGGATCCTCTCACGGAACTTATTCTCATTTTTTATTCCAGAGGGTTTTGACTTTTAACAATGGACAAGGTGCCAACTTGGCTTCAAGACAGAGGAATCAGGTCCTCTGCTTGAGATTAAGCCACATTTCCTTGGATGGGGGTAGGGGAGGTTCTCCAAGCACACCAGGACCACCCAACATCCACCTACTTGTAAGTGGAGTCTGACGGGGACTATCAAGGACTAGGTCAATTGTTATTTTTCTTGGTCCTCGGCCAAGCTCCATGAAGACAATGCCTTTCTGTGGAGTGTATTCAGGAACAGGCAAGAATGGCCAAGGAGGGCAAAGTGCCGGCATTATTGGTCAGCACAGGGGCCCAAGACCACCACTCGGCCGTTGCTCAGAAAGACATTGCCCCCTCGTGGTTCCTTATATAACTGAAGGAAGAATAACTGTACCCTTGCCTCTTCTGAACTTCAGTTGCAATTTCAATAGACTCTTGGTTTATTTTCATCCGGGGACATTTGTTTTCCCCCGTAGAGAGAAATGACAATATGACATCAATATAATCTCTTTATCAAAATCTCCAGACGCCCCCCAACACCAGAAAAATCCAATATGTAAATCCAAGTATCAGTACTGTTTTTTTTTTTTTTCTCTTCAAAATGCTCTTAAAGCAAATATTTTCTTTGCTTTTTACCATCTGAACCAGGATCGGCGGTGACGTTGCCGTGGAGTTGTTTGGGGTATCTTGTCTCCACAGCACCACTTTCAATTCCCTAAAAGCAGAAGCCTTATCTTCAACTCCGCCTCCACCCCCATCCCATTCCCAGGAGCACTTAAACCAGTCCAGGGTAAAGAATGTCTAGTGGGGGAGGAGGTCGGGGGGGTTGGGGGCGGAGACAAACAGTGAAGCTAACAAATAATAATTAGAAGTTGTGATTGTCGCCTTGCTGGAAGGGAACAGCGTGCTGTGAGAGAGAATTCCTGGGAGTGAGAAGTGAGGGAGAAATCTACCGATGTTTGGAGTTTTAAATTATGTGTTTGTAGCAGTCACTAAGTTTGAAAGCTTAAATGATACAATATTGTAAAAGTTCTCGATGGCTCAGGGAAAGTGGAAATTAATCATGTCAGCTCCCAGGTATGGTAGACTTAACTGGGTCCGAATGGGTGCCAGGTGCTTTAGTTTTATCTATCAACCTATAATTTCCTCTAATAGCAAACTCCTGGTAGATAAATAGAACTACTTCCATTTCAGAGGAGGAAACAGAAACAGGCAGTTCTTCCTTCCGAGGTTGGTGCGTAAACAAGCATAGTGCGCCGACGTCCCAGAGCGCTGAGTCTCCCTTCTTTCAGCGGCTTTGACCCTCTGAATATCATCTGTCTTGGCCTCCAGTTCGCCTGGCGGTGAGAAATATTCCCTCAGACAAGTATTTATTGAGCGCCTACTGTATACCAGATAGCGTACTCAAATAGCCATGGGATTCAAAAGATAAACAGGGCCCGGTCTCGTCTTCCAAAAACGATCTCCCAAAAGAGTAAAGAGAAGCAGCCAGGTAAACAATTCCAGGACAGTCTGAAAAGGGCTATAGAGGAGTCTGAACCGGGGCGGCGGGTTCGGAGACGCTGGAGAGGTTTGCGAGGGCCCGGCGTCGGAGGTGGGTTTGAAGCTGCGCCCTGAAAACGCCGGCCCGGAGCGGGCTGCCCCCGGATGTCACTCGAGTTCTCGCGTCCTGTCATTTTAAGCTGCCGACTAGGAAGGGAAGAAATAGGTCTAGGCCGGTACTGAAAAGGAGGGGTAGGGATTGGGGTGCGAATCCCTCGTGAAGCGCAAGCAAACGAAAGTAGCACATCACACTTCCAGGTCCTCGCGCGGGCAGGGCCTGCCTCCCCGAAACCCCTCTCCAAGCTGCGCGAAACGCTCGGCGATCCCCAGGGACCGTGCAAGAGGTAGGACCTGACCTTCTTCCCTCCCCCCTCCTCGGCCCTCGCCCTCCGACCTACCGCGGCGTCGGGGGCTGGGGTCCGCCGCTTCCGCCCGCCGCCCGCCGCCCCTCCCAGGCGCGCGCCATCCGGCCGCAGGGCAGCCGCCCTCGGCGCAGCCCCTCCTCCCGCGGGGGGCTTGCCGTCCCGCGTCCCGTTCCTGCCGGCTCCAGCCGGCAGCCCATGTCCAGGGAGGGCGGAGAGAGGAGGAGGCGGGGAGGAGGAGAGAGGGGAGGGAGGGAGGGAGGCAGGCGAGAGAAGGGGAGCTGCTTGGAGCCCGTACTTCTCAGAGCCAGCCAGGAGCGCGCACTCAGCGGCTCTCCGGGTCCCAGCCGCGCCCCGTTGACCCGCACCTCCTTCTCCTCCTGCTCCTCTCCGGGTACCCCTCGCCCCCTCCCTCCAGCAGCTGCTACGCTCGGGCAGCGGCCGCCCCCGGCCCCTACTCGGCCACATCCCCAACTCTCTGGGCTCACTCCTGGGACGCGCGTCCTCGCCCCATCCTTTCTTCCTTTCTCCCCTCGCGCCCGCCCGCCCTCTCCAGGTCTCCCTCTCGGGTCCCGATTGTCTCCGTCCCCTTCTCGGTCCGCCGGCGCCTCGCCCTGCCCCGTCTCTCCCTCGCACTTCCTGAGTCGCCCGCCGCCGCTGTCTCGCCGCGCCGCGGGAGCCCGAGCCCGAGCCCGAGCCGAGCCGAGCCGCGCCGCCGCTGCCCCGGCTCCAGCCCCCGCAGCGCCCGGGGAAGGGAAAAGTGGGCGAGCGCGCCCTCGCCCAGCCCCGCGCCCCAGCCCTGCCCGGCGAGGGAGGACCGGGAAGATGAACAACGGCAGCAAAGCCGAGAAGGAGAACACCCCGAACGAGGCCAACCTTCAGGAGGAAGAGGTACGGAGTGGCTCGGTGCGGTGGCGGGTACGACCTGGGACGGCGGCCGCTGGCTTTCTGTAAAGTGCGGGCGGCCGGCCGGCGGGGCGCGGGTCCCGGGGCGCCGGGCTGCGCCGGGGAGGGAGCGCCGCGGTCGAGGGTTTGGGAATCGTCCTGGCCCCGAGACACCGCCCCAAACCGTGGCCCCGGGAGGCTGTATCATCGGAGAGTGTGTTTTTGTGGGTCCGCGAGCGTCTGCGTGCCTAAAATTGCGTAACTTTGAGGACTTTGCTGAGACTTTTGTAAGTATAATGCTCAGCTTTGTTTGCCCCGGATTTTAAAAGCGGAATCGAGAGCTGACTCCTGGGTGACCTCAGATGATTGGGACCGGGAGGGTCAGCACTTAGGTCTGCGTCTGGGGCTGCAAGTTGTGGGGTGTGTTTATGTGGCTTAAGGAAGAAAATCGGGTAAAGTTTCTCGTTAAAAGACACCTTCGGTTCCCTGCCCCCTCCCTTTCAATGTGAAAAGTTCTTGAAGTATCCTCTCAGCTGAGGCAGTTTGGATTAATAGATAACTCTTCAGCCGCATTCTTCTCTGATGAGTCAAAGACCCCGAACCTGGATGATTAGGTTTTGTAAGTTTAGGGGCTTTGCGGTTGTGGGGAGCAGAAGTTGAATACAAGAGTTTCAAACTTTGCAATTCACCAAGTGACGATCCAGGCTATTTTAGTAGGACTTTGACGTCTGAGCGTCAATTTCATGTGGTGCGTCCGTAACAACCGTAAATATGTTAACGGCTGCAGAGCGTTCCTTTGGTGGAAACAAAATTCGATAAACGTGGGGGGAACTCCTGAACAAACATTTCAGAATTTTGTACTTGGGATATTTGTAATATCCTGTTAAATGGCTCAGTTCCTGCAGGTACATTATCTGGAGCCCAGTAAACAATACTTTCCGCCTACTTTTTAAGAAGCCCACGAAACCGACTTTAAACATTCTAAAAGGAACTTTATGTTTAGGTGCAAGGAAGTATGCAGTCTCGGTAAAAGCGTTTTTACAGGTATTGCATGCTGATGTATGAGGTTGACCGAAAGGTAAACTGATTCTAAAGCGATTAGGATGTTGAGATTATTATGGAGATACTGTGTTGTGTGTAAACTAAAATTCTGATAGTGAAAACAAAGGTTGCGGAGGATTTAACTAAAACATACAAGCCCTCAGCACTTTGTGCACTTGTAAGATAGGAACTGTTTAAATGGGGAAGACGGAGGGGAGCCCTAAGCCCTTGCAAAACAATGCAAAATAAACACAAGATTTTACTCTTAACATGATTGTAAGGTAGTGCAACCCAGGTGAATTGCTGTGAGCCCCAGGTGAATTGCCGTGAACCCCAGGTGAATTGCTGTGAGCCAGAAATTTGCCTTCTCACCTGAGGAAATTGCCTTTATTAAACTGTTATTTTGGAAAGCGTTGCTTACATGCTAGTTGTTTTTTAACTGCAAGTGGAGTACTACTGACATTCTTTTTCAAAGAGATGGAGCCTTGAATTGCATGTTTCGCTTTTTTCTTGAAACTTACCTGCTGCTTTGCTATTTGTTTTCCCTACCACTGAGATAAAATTTTAAAAATGTTTGCTTTTTTAAGGAGTTGCTGTGTTTAACTAATTCAGCTAACATACCAAGATAATAATGGCTTCAGAAACCTTTCTGTGTCTCTTAGATTGGCGATCTGTTGACTTCTAAGGGTAAGAATATATTACATGAGACTGTCTTTCTCTCTTCACCTGATTGAGAACTTGGAAAGTTAATCAGGTTAAACCAAAGATTTTTTTTGTTTGTTTGAGTGACCCCAAACCATAACCTACTTGACAGAATTAGGTAGAGAAAAGTCACATTTTTCTGCTCGACCCATACAGCTTAACTGCCGACAGCACTGGCAAGTTGTCTGCCCTGATCGTGGGCGTCTTAATGTGTGAAGCTTGGGTACTAGTATGATAGAATCAGATGATCCCAGTAACAATCACTGCCTCTTAACCAGTGGGAATGGCCTGTGGCTCTAGAAAATATCAGTTTTAGCAAGATACTTGTTATTTTAAAAATAAGGGGACAGTTTAAAAGATTTCAGAACCCAAGTTGTACAAGAGGTGGAACAGACAAAACAGATACACCATGAAGAGAGAAGTTTTATAATGTTAAAGATTCAGGAAAAGAAAGTAAGTTGGCCTGAATGATCTAGGTAATTTTGCCCTAATTCCCTGCTTGGGGTTTATGTTTTGTTTTTGAAAAACTCCTAACCTCTCTTTCCTAACCCTGAAAGCCACAAGTAAAATAAATATGGTATTTGGTGTGTCCCATTAATGTGCACAGCAATATACAAAACCACCGCCCTGGACCCTTTCCCTGCCCACCCAGGGATCAGCAATTTGTTCTCAAACACATTTAAAAGCCGTGGCCAAGGATTCCAGTAAACAGAACACACACATATACAATGTATATACACGTGATGACAAGAGAGGAAAAATGTGTTCTGTTGTAGTTTCTGATAGCCATTGAGCTGATGAGGAAGAGTTAGTCCACTCATTATTAAGAGAAAATAGTTTCATAGATAATCAGGGTAATTTAGACTTTATCACTTTATAAAATCCAGGGTTTTTTTTCTACTTTTTAAAAAAAGTGAGTTCCTTTTATTTTCCAGTACATTTCAGCCCTGATCGAGAGCTTCTAAAGCCCACTCTGAAACAGTGATGCTTGAAACACTTACTTTGGTTCCAATTGAATAGAAGGAACAGTCTAGGACTTAGGAGAATTTTTGCAGCTTTTTAGGGTTGGAAGTTTTTGAGAACTTGGGCAGGAAGTAGTCTTCTGCTCTGGGTAGTATTTAAAACTTTGAGGTAAAATAATTTTAAGATTTGGCTTGCCAACTGTAAGAATACATCTGGTTTTCTGACTTCGAGTATTCTATACATATGTGTTCCTATGCAAGTTGTCCCTGTAACGAAAAACCAGTTGTCAAAATCTCCCTGGGATCTGAGATTTACAAGGCTTCTGTATATGTATGTATAGGGCGGTAGATACTTTCTTACATAACTTTACAATTAATAAAATAATTCCAAGAATTTGCCTCTAATTTTGGACTAGATGGTATTCTCTTAAAACACTTGGCAGTTCTCACTTGACCGACTTTACTAAAGTTAATAAATATATAAGTAACAGACATAATTATTTGTCTTATCGTTTAAGTTTCGTATATTGAGACATTCTAGTAGTAGATAGAAAATATTTTTGGTCACTGAATTTTCAAAATGGAAATCAGATAAACAGTAATCTGGTCTTATTTTTACTTTTATGTTATCTGTGTCATTGGGTACTTTTCAGGCTGATTACAAATCATTGCTGAAAGGTGTTATTATGTTGAAGCACTGGTTTTAGAGTAATTTCTCCTTAAATTGCTTTGAACATTCTTGTACTTAAAACTAAAACAGAAAAACCTGGCCTTGTTGGACTATTGATCAAAAAGATGTTTGTCAGATGTTGGGCAGAAATCACACAGAGTCAGGTCTTCAGAAGTTAATACAAATCTTTTACCTCGCATTCCGCCTTTTAAAGTACTTAGTAATTTTGCCCAAATATTGGGGTCGTGAAGAAGTTGTTTCTTATGTAATTGTCACAGAGAAGGGGTACCGTGGTAGTTTGCGGCAACAGCGGGTTTTCATTGAGCAATAAGATTAATCTACATTATGACCTGGGGAAAATACAAAATGGTTTTGTACAGTTTAACCAAGTTTGGAGTCTGTTACTCCAAATCAAATCAAATGCAATAAACTTATAATTCAATCATACATAGGATTTGGTGACAGTGTCTTGGATGAAAATGTGGTGACTTCATAGTAAAATGTTGCTGCAGGACCACTGCCAATATGGCATGCATTTCTGAGTTATTTTTCCAGTAGTGGTTTTAAAATTTCCCTGATAAACCCTTATGCTCACTTGTCATCTGTTTCTAACGGTATTTGTTTGTTGGATAGATAGATTGGATGCTCTTATTTGAGGACCAAAGCCTTTGACGTTTGTGATGGGGCAGTGAAGTGGGAATTCTTGTGCACTGCGATGGGGATACGAATCACGGCAGCTTTTGGAAGGACTTGGCACTGTATATGAAAATTTCAAGCCCTTTGATTCCGCGCTTTTATTTTTAGAAATTTACCCTAAGGAAATAATAAGCATGCACAAAGATTTATTTAAAGGGATGATGCTTAGAGTTATTTATGATAGGGAAAATTCACAGAGACTCTGTGCCTAACAGCGAAATTGCTAAGTAAATCATGGTGTAATTCCTCTAAGAGAATATTAGGTAGCCATTAAAAGCCACATTTTTAAAGAATGTACGTGTGTGCGTGCGTGCGTGTAAATTTTTTTTTGGTGGCTTAAAACAACAGAAATCTATTCTCAGTTTTGGAGGCTAGAAATCTGGAGTCAAGGTGTTGGTATTGCTCCCTCTGAATGCTGCAGGAGAGAATCTGACTTTCTCTTCCAGCTTCTACATTTTAATTGAGGGGTTAATTCTCATGACATAAAGTGAAAAGAGCAAAAATAAAAGTTTTATATTATGTGATGCCAATTTTAAAAAATAACCAAACATTAATAAAAAAAACTATCTGGTGGATTACAGATCATTTTTATTTACTTTCTGGTGCTTTTCTGTGTTTTCTAAATTTTCTATAATGAACATAGGAAGAAAAGCAATTTTATGTCTTTTCTCCTAGATTTCAATAAATGCCCTTGAAATATCTGTAGGTGTCACAAAACCATTGGGTTGGTCACATTTCGTTTTGCTGCCAAGCCTGGCCTGGGGAATCAGGCGTCTGATCCTCACAGCCTTTCCTCATAATGTTTATCTCATTCCCTTATCCTGTCTCTTCCTAGTGATCTTCAGCTGCTCTCCTTGTTCTAACGTGCTTTCTCAATCCATTCTAACACACACTGCTGGGTCCTCTGGTACCCTAGCTCCTTCAGCACTCAGTGAAGTCCAAATATGGCACTCAAGCTTCCTCCTAAGGTACCTCCGTACATACTCTGCACACCATTTGTTTCAACCACCCTTTCCCTCTTGGTCTAGCTTGAACTGCTTTCCAGGCAAAAGTCAAGTTTCAGCCTACATTTTGCAAGATCTCATCACCTGAATGCCCTATCCCAAAGAGAGGCTTTTCCTTAGAATTCCAGGAGATACATATGTTATCTCCGTTTAACTCCTGGATCATTACATTTCATTTTTGGGTTTTTTTTTTTTTTCTCCTTTAAGATCTATGCTGTCTTATCACAGTGTTTCCAATCCCCAGCACCTACCCAAAGTTGGTACCCCAGCACAAGGTAAGTACCACACACTTACACATGTATGCACATGTAATTCTTTATAAGCATATGAAATATCCTTACTGGTGGGGATGGTGGTGATGACCTTGAATAGGTGAGCTGTCACAAAGCAGCCACTTCCTAAATGTGGGATTTAGAGCCGGTTATGGATGGACGGATCCTCTAGGAAATGACCTCCCCCACCTGTCACCTGCAGCCTCCATCTGCACCCACAGGCCAGTGTGCTTGGTTCATCCGACAGCCACTGCCAATGTGGGCCCGTTCATTTCAAGGTGCAGTTGGGTTTTCACTATTAGAATTTGGTTTCTGCTGCGGGATTCATTTTGACCTTTCGGACAGGGGTTTCTGGAAGCTCTGGTTCAATGGTGCTAGAACAGCATTCCCAAACGAGGCTGCCCTGTGTGATGGCCACTTTGGAATGTTTGTGTTCAGTTTCATTTGGCACCTTAGTGTCTGCCTTGGGGGTAGGGGAAAGGGAATGCAAATGTTCCTCTTGAACAGTGCTTGCTTTGGTCAAAGAAAAAATGTAGGAAGGAATGAAGAGAATGAACCTGAGTAATAGCTGGGGCAAAAGTGGCGGCCTGGCTCTCTGGGCTTGAGGCCGGCAGGGACCAGGTCTTTAAATTGATGCTATGTTGATATGAGGGCGTCATGGGGGATGAGCTTATCTGTCCATGGGGGATGACTTGGGTATGATTCCTTGAACCCACGTCCCTATCTTTAAGTGTACGGGGAGGATATTGCAAACTACTTCAGTGCGAGCGGGGAGTGCTCGACTGCGGAGCTTATCAGAACAGAGTTGCCTAGTTTGTTGCCTAGTCGTCTTTGCTGAGCGCCGGAAAGAGAAAATACTGAAATACTTGATCCTGGGACATTTTCAGACATCTTTTAAGCTGTTCACTCAGGTAAGAATTGTTAACTTCTGAGTATTCTGTGTCAAGTACTGGCCAAGCACTTTATATGTACCACGTGACTCATCCTCACAATGAGCTGATGTAGGTATTGCGGTGATGAGGACCCTCATTATGTGGGGAGGTGACTGAGGCACTGAGAGGCTGAGTGACTGGGGCCTTCACTTTCAGATTCTGGGGGGCCCAAGATCTGGGACGAAGCTCTTACTCCAAGTTGCGCCCAGGTTTAGTGGCGATGGCCCTGTGTGAACAGGTACAGTAAAGCACTGTGTTGAATTAAGTGAGGCGGTAGTTTGAGTTGGGAACCAGTCAGCAACAGAAGGAGAGGGTGACGGAGCTATATACATCAAAGAAAGCTTTAAAAAAAGAGGTGATAGTTGAGATTGGTTTTCCAGTTGAAGAAGGGTTGAGACAGGAGGGGAAAGATTGTCTAGTCAAAGGGATTGACCTTCAATGAAGATAGAGGCTTAAAAGGGAAAACAAGTGGGAGAGGAAGGGAAGTCAGGATATGAGGGGGAGGGAGACATGGGAAGGGGAGGGAGGCATTGGCGGGGGAAGGATAGAGGAGCTCTGCTTCCATGCCAGGGACCAGGAAAGACTTCCTGTGATGGGAGCTGGGCTTCTGTGCAGCGGGTCTTGGCGTTCTGAGATGTTCCTGTGGCAAAGGGGATGCACTGGATTTGGAGGCTATAACACTGTAGGAGTCCTGGTCTCAAAATTAGGCAGTGGCTGGCGGTGGTGACTGAGCCGGGCGGGAGAGGTGTTCAGGGGCTGCAGTAACTGTCAGATGACCAGGAGAGAAGCCTAGGAGTTGCATCTGTGGAGCCTTTTGGGTTTCTCTTTTGGATGACTAGCTAAATGGTGGTTGTATTTGTAGAAGCAGAAAATACCTGGAAGGGAAAGAGGCAACCGAGAGGGTTGGGTTTGAAGTGCAGAGGAGAGGTCTTTCAGAACAATTGAAGATTATATAGCTAGCAATCGAAAAGCTGTATACTATGAACTGAGTGCCCAGAAAATTAGAGAGGGCGTGGGACCCCTGCTCCTAGGAAACCTTGTGAGGGTAGGCAACAAAAGATGGACAGTTTACTTAAAATTTGAAGCTGTGTTTAAAAAAAAAAAAAAAAGGGGGTGTGGAGAACTGGAAATTCTCAGGAAAACTTGGAGCAAATTTTTTTAAAGCACTCTTTTAATTCAGGAACATAATGTATTGCATATATCCGTCTAGTTATAATAGTGTTCAGGACATTTAACCATTTGAAAGCCCGATTCGGGGGAGCTTAAAAAACTGGGTATATATAGTGTATTTCATATATATATATTTTTTTGCTTTCATCAACAGTCTTTGCAAATTGTTTTCCTCTAAAATTTGCAGTTAATTCTCAGGCTCTTACAACCTTTTCTTTTCCCAACCCTGTACCTAGAAGGGACATAAAATTTGTAGATGGGTTTGGGAGGTAAAGATGGAAGGCCTGGAGAGGCTTGAGTATTTTTATAAGAAAAAATTTGCCTGAGTTGCTTTGTTCTTTATTTCATTTTATGGGGCTGGGGGGAGTTAGAATGAGCCTTTGGCTAGAGCCCAAAGTCATCTCTTCCGTGGGTCATATTTTCAGTTTATTCATTTGTGCTTTCCTAAAAGTTAGCTACTTTTTCTGCTCACAGCTAAGTGTCAACTAGTGAATAAAGAAAAACGGTCCAGGAATTTAATTGCGTTTGTATTTCTCATAGGTTTTAACCCTGCTGCAACCATTATAATGCACATTATGTAGAATACTGGAGAAAAAAAACCAGAAATGGCAGTAATAAAGGCCAATCACACCAGGAAGACGGTTCCAAATTCCAGGCTGTAATACAGTATTGTTACACAAATTTAAAACGCAGAGGGAATGCCAAAGCAGCCTAGCTCAATCATGTCAGCCCCTAGGATTTTGCAAAGGTACAGAGAAACCCAGGAGTCTCAGAATTGAGGTACATCTCACCAACCCATGAAAAGAAGTTAGAGACTAATTTCCACTTTCAGTTAGCCTTTACTTCTCGTGAGTTTTTTTTTTTTTTTAAAATGACGTTCCTTTCTCTGCGCTTCCTAAATTCTTATGTCGTCAGGTAGATATGCTGGCAGAAGGCCAACATTATTCTAAGAAATCCTAGAGATAAAACATATTTTTTTTCCCTCGGATCCCCAGGATCCTGTTTTGTGAACTTTTCTCTTACGCCCACCTATAGGATAGATAGTTTTGGCCTCATGAGAGAAGGGACAGCACAGAAAGTGTTATCTTTTTATAGAAGTAGCAGAATTTCCTTTGTGCTGGGAGGGGAAGTGCTATGAAAGTGTAATTACTTTACCCAGCATGTGTAATTTACAGGACTTAAAATGTGTGAGTTTCCAAAGAGGCATCTGTTTTTAAATAACAGTATCCCTCTAAGCCAGCAGGTTGTGTTTTGGGGCAGGGAAGGGACACACACACACACACACACACACACACACACACACACACGCACATGCACGCTGCGCTTCTGTCCTGTGCATGCCCTGAGATGCTGGGTGACAGGAGACTGAAAACGTTGGATAATTGGATAAAAGGGACTGGCTTATCCTTAGAAGGAACATGAGCTGTCCTGGAGTCCAGTCGCCCTGTTCTGATTTCTGCCTCCTCTCCTCTCTACCCTTGTAAGCCTGTTTCCTTCTTTACCAAGACCTCCAAGCATTTTCCCAGCATTGAGCAAAAAAAAAAAAAAAAAATGGTTAGAGCTAGTGCTGAGACCATTTTTGTTACAAAAATTTTTTTCAGTCTTACTGCATATGTGTAAGAAAATTGGAGAATTGAAGATCAGGTGCGTGTCCAAATATAATCAAACTTGTAAAAGCATGTATGGATTCTTGGCACATTAATTCACTAAGCATCTACTGAGTAGTGTCTACTGTTTTAAGCATTGCATATTATTAATTTCTATCTTATTTTGGAGTATAATTGATTAACAATGTTGTGTTAGTTTCAGGTGTACAGCAAAGTGATTCAGTTATCCCTATACACGTATCAGTTCTTTTTCAAATTCTTTTCCCACTTAGGTTATTACAGAGTATTGAGCAGAGTTCCCTGCCTTATACAGTAGGTCCTTTTTGGTTATATGTTTTAAATATAGCACATTTTACATTAAGCACTGCGCTTTAACCCAATGAAGCCTTCTCATCCCATGTTGAGGGATAAGGAAACTGAGGCTCTGAGGGATTAAGTAATTTGTCTGAGGTTTTATTTGCAACTAGCGGTAGGAGCTTAAACTCTCTCCAGCCAGGTGCAAGGTTCATGTGATCTGGGCCCTGCTGGTCTCCCTGACCTCATCCACCAAGAATCACAGCTTCATTCATTATGCTTCAGCTGCTTGGGCCTTACTTAGGTATCTCCAGCTTGCCGAATATGTTCCTGCCTCAGGGCCTTTGCGTGTGCTCTTCTGTCTGCCTGGGAAACTGTACCCCCAGATGTTCCTATGGCAGCCTCGTCTTTGGCATTCATTCAGATGTCAGTTCAGATGTCACCCAGGGAGACCTTTGACCTCCAAGTTCAAAGTATCCCCACATTCCCAACCACTGTCCCATCCCCCTTATTTTATTTCCCAGAGAGTACTTTCTACTTACTGACTTTACCTTGGGTACTTAAGTGTTGCACTCCTAGAATATGACTCCTGTCTTGTTTTGGGCTGTAACTCCAATGCCTAGAACAATGCCTAGAACTGCCCAACGTTTGTTATTTGTTAAATGACTGGAATACAAACCAACCTGTCAAATTCTGAGGCCTGTACAATATACCACATGGTCCTAAGTCTTTTCCAGCAGTTTTTAGATTAAATTTTAATGCTGCCTTCAAGATGATCATTTCTGGGTCCCCATCCCCCTGTACTTCAGAAAGTACAATTACCGCCTGCTATTAAGCCAGAAATTTTGGATGGTAAGTGATTGATGCCATGGAGATGGGGGCTGGGGAGGGTAAAACAGGTTTTCATACGTAAAGGAATCCTTTGTCTAGTTAGAATGGAAACCAAGTACGTATTTCCACAGAAGCAAGAGTGAAATGTGGGCCGCCCGTGGAGTAACAAGTAAAAGTAGGGCAAGATGACTTTGATTACTGTTCTGCAGATGTGCTGTTGGGTTGCAAAGAGTTAATGTTAATAACCCAGGTGGAATTGATTTGGAGATAGACTTAGCACTCCCAGCCCTTTGAGTTAGTCTAGCCTCCAGCTCAATGTGCTTTCCTTCCTCTGCCTACAAAGTAAAAAAGGCACGCGGCTCAGGATAAGGCGGGCTTTAGCTAGCCGAATCCAGCCTGTAAGCACCTGTGTGGTAGCTACCAGGCAGCGGCTGACCTGAGCCCTGTGAACCCTTAGGCCGGCACCTCACAGCCGCAGATTATACCCCCTAGTCAGCCTCACAGACTCAGAGGCTGTGTTTCCTCACTTTGTAAAGCACAACAGGTGACTGTCAGGATGTAGACATCTGAGTCATCCTTGCTTTGGTCACCAGACTGCCTGTTAATTGAGCTCACTGAGGCCCTCATGAAAGTGCAGGCCATTGGATTATCCTCATTTGTGGCATTTATGTCGTAATAGTTGACCTTGAGCAAACTTTTTAAACTTTACCATCATCCACTGTCTGATACCCTTATAACCAGTGGTATATAAATCCTTGTAGGAGTCGGTTCTTGACCAAATCATCAGTACTCTTTTTTTAAATTACTACACCTTTTTTTGTTTCCTAAGGGACGTAGGACAAGTCATTTAAGTGTCCGTTTCCCGAACTAAAACATAGGGGTGGACAGACAACACCTGCTACGTGTTAAGAGAACTGTAACTCCTCTGCCGGTTTTTCTGCTTCATCCCACTTTTCCTCTCCCCTGTGCTGTGCTACCGCAGCAGCCCAGATACATCGGGGTGGGGGGGGATAGGCTGTTTGCGGGGAATGGCTTTAAGCCTGAGATTGTTTTGTTTTTGTTTTTCACTGAGAAAATCCGTGCCCCTCCTGGAGAAATGGGTGGGAGTTTCTGGGTGTGAGCTAACGGCAGGAAATGACCCTCTCTAAACAAAAGGACTCTTTAAGGCCCATCCTGAGTCTTTGTGTTTTGAGGAGGGGTTATACAGAAAACCAGAGCTAGGAAATTAATCTCTGCTTTAGCCATGCTAAGGGAGGGAAGGGAGAAAGGAGAAAATTCCTTCCCTGCTCACCCTCCCAAATGTCTAAAGTGCCAGGCAGTACCCACTGTGAGTGCCAGAGAGGTTCAAAGTAAGGTGGGACACACTTCTTGGGACAGTGTGGCTTCATAACCCCAAGACGCAAAAAGGAACCAGGTTGGGCAGAATTATACCCACCGTGACCTTCAGCTTTAACCTTGGCTTTCAGCTGCTGCTTGAAACACCCATCACCAGCAGGATGCAGAAATACAGAACGGGGAAAGGAGAAGAAAGGGATATTTTTGTGTGATCTATTCGTTGGGGTGCTGTGATTTGCTAATGAAGACCCTATAAGTAAATCAAAGATTTGAATACTGCATTAACTACCGTCTTCATTTTTTCTAAATCTTAACTGCTAAGAGTCACTGACTTCTGCCGGTTGACTAACAGAAGGCATTTGTAATCGTTTCTGTGTTAGATAGCAGGCCCATGTGAAGAAATGTGGGGCCTTGCCCCTGCTTTGGAATGCACCTTCTCTTCACTCTAAAGTGACCATTCATTATACCAGTATTTATACGGCAAGATGCTGAATTTATATTGCGAGGAAAGTGGTTCTGTCTTATCAAAATTATTTTGCCTTTACATTCTTGCTGACTTGCAGCAATGAACTTCTTCCAGGCACACCTTTTTTTTTTTTTTTAGGAATATAAATCTTCCCACTAATAATTAGAAACACACATTTTTGTTGAAAGTGGTTTTGTGGCTTACTTTGTTTTCAGAAAACGGCAAACATCTCAAAGAAACATCGTTAGCCTACTATTTTAGGCTTTATATTGTAACTATATTTTTAGAAAGGCCTGCTGATGTGTTTGGTGGATACAGTGTGGTGTGTTGGGGGTAGAGAGGTGGATTACATCACGGGCACCAGACACTTAACAGAATTGCAGAGATAAGATTAAAGCGGATGCTCAGATCCCAGTATGAAAAGGTTTTATTTGGATATTACATGTGTTGAAAGACTCTGTATTTTAAATAGGAATCGAGGAGTGTAGAATTGCTGTAAAGGTTTACAGGGAAAAATTGTTAAATTCCAGTGTCTCATGTGTTGGTAGGTTTTCTCATTTTCCTAATAAGTAAACTTGAGAGAAAGATTAATGTTGTAGTGTTAGTAATTTACAGATATGAAGATATACATTGACTTACGTTCATTTGGAGGCTTATATGGTATACATCTGGCATTTGTTTTTCATTTGTAGAAGATCAGTTATTTTTCGGTTATTATCTGTGTAACATCACACATTTTTACAAAGAAAAGATTAAAATACCAGTGATGATCTGCTCTCTACATTTAAGCACTTATAGCTATAATGTCTGGCGGTAGAATTCTTTGCATTGAGAACCGTTTCTGCATCAGCTTTGGTGACTAGGACCAAATATTCCCAACCTGCATGCTTTACATAGGTTACTTTGTGGTTTAGATGCATTTGGGAATGAAGCGTGTCTGATTGTAGTGGGTGGAGGAACAGCTTCTTCTGTAGCTCTTTCCCTTCGTGCAACTACTGGTAAACCTTGAATCAAAAAGTGAGAATTTCCTGATCAGGAATGTTCTTGGATGATCAAAGGGAAGAGTCTTGCCCTTTGCAGGACTAGCCTCTGTTGCCGTTTGGTCACAGTGCACCCAGCCTGCTGACTCTGTATCTTAAAAACAAAAGCCAGTAGGGAGGGGAGCGAAGACTCAAAAACATCTGTGGGGCTTTGGAATATGTTGAGTTCCTGATTTTGGCAGGTGATCATTTGAGAAGTTTTAACCGTTAAGTTGTCCCTTCCTCTGCCTTCCCAAAGCCCCCCCGTTTTTAATTAACAATTAATCAACATGAAAATTGCTCTCATTACTATTATTATGAATCATGGGTCATGATTATACAGAAAAATCCTTTTGGTATGAGCTTATTCTGAACTTCACGAAACAGTGTTGTTTCCTTATTCACTAATGAAGTCAGCCCAGGAAAGCTTGGGTGCTGCTTGGAGCAGGAGACCCAGGCACAGAAATCCAGCAATTTGACCTCGGTCCTCCACCTTATCCCAGTGCTCTCCGAAATCTCTCCACAAAACTAATAAGCATTATATTGTCCAAAATGAAATTGCAGTCATATTCCTCGGAAAATGTACCATGAATACGTCACTGCCCTCCCCACCCCAAATGGGTTAATTTGCAGTCATACAAATTAGGGCATTTTTCATATAGGGTTGGGATAAAGAGTAAGCATATTGTTCTTAGCAAAGTCCTGAGATGACTTCCCTTTATCGAAAGCTCTAGGATATTAATGCCATTTTTTGTTGTTGTGTTGGACGTTTGTGGTACCCACTCCAACAGCAGTGGGCCACAGCGTAGCTTCAGTGTACAGCGGAGATTATCTTCTGGGATATTGTTGCATATTTTAAATCGGGTTACGCACTTAACTCTGCAGTCATTTCTCCCAATACTAAAAAAATAACTCCGTTGGATTTTTATTTTATCTGGTTTTTATTATTGAGACTACCAAGATGGCATAAGCCACTTGTTTACCTAATTGGATGGCATTGGGCCCAAATTTCTTTTCACCCTCTTTCCCCTCGAAATAACATCTTTTTTTTTATTGGCAAGTAAATTCACCTATGTTATCCCCTCCTTTCCCTTCCCCCATTCCAAAAATAAAAGTAAGCAAAAAACTCCCACAAAAAACAGAAGCTATAAAATTTATTAAAATTTTAACAATTCCTTTCTCTACAGCTAATGTTAACATTTTAGTATCTATCTTATATATGTCCTTTTCTGTGTGTACGAGTGTTAACACACACATACACTCACTCCCCTCTATTTTTACAAAAACGAGATCGTACCATAATAGTGTTTACTTACATTTGATTTTCTTTTCACTTTACATTACGTTATGAATATCTTTGCATGCCAGTGGATACATTCTGCAGCCCCGTCTTTAATTCTTTATACTATGCCGTAGTAAGGATGTACCTTAATGTATTTAACCCTTTCCTTATTATTGAGCCAGGAGCTTGTTTCCAGCTTTGTGATATAAACAGTGCTATACATCCTCCTAGCTAAATTGGAGTATACACCCTTAGTGATTTCCTTAGCCTAGCCTCTCAGAAGTGGAATTTCTGGGTCAAAGGGCTTACATTCCCTTTTTATTTATTTATTATTTATTTATTTAATTATTTTTGGCTGTGTTGGGTCTTTGTTGCTGCACGTGGGCTTTCTCTAGTTGCGGCTCGCGGTGGCCACTCTTCGTTGCGGTGCACAGGCTTCTCATTGCAGTGGCTTCTAGTTGCGGAGCGTGGGCTCTAGGCACGCGGGCTTCAGTAGTTGTGGCATGTGGGCTCAGTAGTTGTGATGCACGGGCTTAGTTGCTCCGCGGCATGTGGGATCTTCCCGGACCAGGGCTGGAACCCGTGTCCCCTGCATTGGCAGGCGTATTCTTAACCACTGCGCCACCAGGGAAGTTCCCCATATTGACTTTTTTAAACCCCCCTTCAAGACATCTCCTAGTTATTTTGAGTATTGCTTGTAGGCACTAAAATGCTTAGATAATTTCTGGAGCTGTTACTCTCAAGTTCCTTGAACACAATGAAAAGTGTTGATTTTTGTGGTCTTATGTAATAGGCCCTTGATATGTTTTGCCGGCTTTAAACGGGATAACTGGGTGATGAGGCCAATACTTTGGGTGTTGTGTGTGCACGTACAGAATTTCATTGAATTGGTTGCAACGTCAAGTGAACCAATAACACTGCTGCATAAACTCTACTGTAAGATGCATCCCGATCTCAGAGATGTTACTTGTTGGAAACGTGTGTCAGAGCCTTGTAGCTCTAGTTTTCTGGTCACACGGTTAGCTTGCTCTTGAGGTGAGGATAGAGACACTCAGAGAGACGTTGGTCAGTTTGACATAAGTTTTGGTGGACAGCTAGCCAGTTACATTCCTGGAAGGAAATTTTATAGACACAGTTAAAAGAGTAATGCCTTTAATTAGGTGTGGACCCTGCAGTGGTCCTTTTCCTCCCCTCTAAATTGAGAAGGGGGCCTGGACTCCAGTGTAGAAGCTGTCACGAGTATTTCTCAGTCTGAACAAGGTACCATCAGGACTTTCTCATCCACCCCAGAGGGGCTGTTTTCACTGCGATCAATGCCCACAACGTCCCAAGAGCCACATACAGCTCAGGAGTGGGGCCCCGGTCTCCCCATGTGGGCCGGGCAATCACCATTAACCCCAGCCCACAAGACCTCTTCAATTGTTACCAGAACATTCCTGCAGAGCACACGCTCTCCACAAAGTCTACACAGATGTTCTTAGAGTGCGACTCTAGAAAATGAGCAGATGTATTGGAGACCTCAGTCTTGACTCATCCTGAATGTCCCATATGAATGGAAGTTGCATCTCATTTAGCGTTTACTCCAAGTATTTCAGGGTAAATTCCCACTGAGGTTATGAAATACTGAATTTCTACGCACGCAGCACCTTTCTCCAAGGAACTGGAAACTCTTTTGCAAATAAAAACATGCCTTTTCCTTGAGTCCTTGATTGTGGTTGACAGATGGGGAAGGAGTTGGTGGAGAGAACGTTGATAAGTGGTGAAGAGGTACAACTCACTGGGGTACCCCTCACTGGTCCTTGTTGTCTTGGCCATTTAGGTGGGATGTAGAAGTGCTTACAGAGAAGCAGTTTTCCTGCCTACTTGGAAAGCCTCTGTCAACACAGAAAGCAATGGGAAAATACTATGAGTTCCTATGTCAATTGACACTATTGTGTAATATAGACAGAGGGCTTAGGAATTCAGAGAGATCTGTGTGGATGAGAGGGGAACAGGCTCTTTAGAAAGTGGAAGAAAGAGATGGGTTTTAATGAACTGGGCAGATTTAAATAGAGATGTGCGCTGCGATAGCAGAGTTTCACCATCATAATGGTTTTGGGAGTAGGAATGAATGTGGCATATTTCTGTGGCAAAGAGGAGGCTTATCTGGCTGTGAATTTTGAATGAGTAATGATAAAGATTTGAGGATATTTTAAAGAATTTTTATCAGTTGTCCTTGGTTCCCCAACCAGGCCTGTTGCATAGGCCACAGAGGTACCACCTGCAGAACGCAATGCCGGTATGCTAAGCTTTTTCTTCTTCTTCTTCTTTTTTTTTTTAAACTAGGCTTGCAGAGCCACATTCGCCAATCAGGTTAGCATACTGGAAAAATAAAACATTTTCCTCTTTGGTTCTTCCCCTCAACTTCCTGGATGGAGCCCTTTACCCCTTGAGTGCGTTTGTTTCTTTTCGTCTTCATTCTGCAGTAGCCGGGCTGTTGATCAGTTATGGTGGCTCTCAGCCTTAGAAACGGAATATGTAATTCCCAGGTGATGTAGTCGTTCCAGAGTTATTAAACTCCTAATGTATTAGGCCCTAGTGATACAATGGGCAGCAAGCAGACATTGTCCTTGACCTTCCTGGAACTTGCAGTGTAGTGGGGAAGTGTATATTAAATAAAAGCACCTGTAAATATAAAATTATAAACTGTGATAAGTGCTGTGAAGGAAAAGCATAGCTGATGGGTAACGAGGGGGCCTTGTTTAGTTTGTTATAGGCACCATTCACATCATTTCGTGTATGTTAACTCTTTCAGTCCTCGTAACACTGTATCAGGTAGGTACCAACCATCATTATTCCTAATGCACAGGTGAGGAGCTGAGAGGTGAATAACTTGCTCTAGGTCACAGCTCATGAATTGCCAAGTCTGGATTTGACCTACACAGTTAGTTCAGAATCTGTTGTCTTATACTAAACGTCACTGTCAGTCTGGAGTACTCTTTCTTTTTTTTTTTTTTCTTTTTTTTTTTAAATTTATTTATTTATTTTTGGCTGTGTTGGGTCTTTGTTTCTGTGCGAGGGCTTTCTCTAGTTGTGGCAAGCAGGGGCCACTCTTCATCGCGGTGCGTGGGCCTCTCACTGTCGCGGCCTCTCTTGCTGTGGAGCACAGGCTCCAGACGCGCAGGCTCAGTAGTTGTGGCTCACGGGCCCAGTTGCTCCGTGGCATGTGGGATCTTCCCAGACCAGGGCTCGAACCCGTGTCCACCGCATTGGCAAGCAGACTCTCAACCACTGCGCCACCAGGGAAGCCCTGGAGTACTCTTTCTTTCAAAAAATTTATACCAAGGAGATCAAGAGATCTTTGGGGCTTAGTACCCCTTAGGATCTTGCTTTCGTAGAAAAATTTGAGATACGGTACCTGCCTAAGTCCCCAGTGGTGAGTAATGTGGCAACTTCTTTTCAAGGATGTGAGTCACCCAGTTACATATAGCATCTCTCGTTTCAGAAAATCTGGGTGGCCCGTGACGACCTGCCACAGTCTAATCTGTCCCACCTTCACCATCTTACCTGTCTGGACTCTAAATTAGACCCTCAGAGCCTCAACTGGCTTTCTCTCACCTTAGTCCATTCACACAAAGGGCAGATGAGGTACCTCTTCCAAAGGTGTTACTCTCCATAAATCAGCTAGCACCTGAAGACATTTGGAGGCTCCTCGGTCAAAGGATCTGACGTCTAGGAAAGTACTCTGAAAACTGGAGAACACTGCCCACCACCATTTTTGGGTTGTAGTGAGTGGGTAAGATGCAGATTTCTGTAGCTGACATTTAAAGCTGCCTGTGATGAGGCTCTTCCCTGCATTTCCAGACTTGGTGTCTGCTGTCTGCACGTGTGCACTCTCTCTCCTTTACCTCCATCCCAGCGTCTAGTCAGGTGGTGGTGGTGTCCTGTTCTTTCTTTTTTAATAACTCTACGGAGGTATGATTCACAAAACTTAAAATTCACCCTTCTAAAGCATACAATTGAGTCTCCTGGGGGCACATTTAGAGTTGTGCAAGCATCACAACTCTAACTTTAGAACACTTTTTGCTAGCCCCCTCTCTCCCCCCCAAAATAAAACCTGTGTTCATCAACGCCTCCTCCCAGCCCTTGGCAACTATAATAAAATCTTGTCTTCGTGGATTTGCCTTTTGGGGACATTTCATCCAAATGGAATAGTACAAAATGTGGCCTTTTGTGTCTGGCTTACTTCCCTTAGCATACTGTTTTCAAGGTTCATCCGTGTTGTAGCATGAATTGGTACTTTGTTCCTTTTTATGGCTGAATAATATTCCCATTGTATGTATATACTGTGTTTTGTTTATCTGTTCATCAGTTGTTGAACGTTTGAGTTGTTGCCACTTTTTGGGCACCCTGTTCTTACAAAGATGATTCCACCTCCAGGTTCCTGACGAGCTTGTGCCTAGAATGTCTTCTTTCATCCTCTCCTTGCATTTACATTTTTCCCCCAGGCTTACCCTCTGGGCTTTCCAAGTATTAGCCTAAGTGGCTTCCCCCTCATGGAACTATTAAGTCAGTCTCTGACTTAGCACACTGAATATGCTACCTAATATTTTTACTTCTGTCCTTTCATGAATATCTACACGTTTGTCTTTGGACCTCGAGCTCCTTTGCTTGTTAGTTTTAAAGACAATTCATGCAACAAATGTAGGGTTTAGGGTGAATCAATGAACAAGGCTAAGAGCCTTGGCCTTTGTGGAGACTTAAGATTCAAGCAGAGCTTATATTTTAGGTGACTTTTAAACACATATATATAATTTACTGCTATATTATATTTTCACCTGGCTACAAGCTGTCATACACTGTAGATTCTCAGTAAACATTATTAGATACTTACTGCATTGAACTTTTCTTAACTTTTAAAAACAGAATGAAGCCACTTAATCCTCTCCAAAGGTATAGGTTGCTGTCTTATTTCTTACTGGCGCTGTAATCACAGTGGCCGAGTTTATTCCTGAAGGTGAAAGGATGTGTGTGAAGTGTCCCCTTGGAGACTAGAAGCCAACCTGGAGAGAACAAGTATTTTCACATCCTCCTATATGCCCTGTCTTCCCTCCAGACCCTCGCCTGGGTCTTGCTCCTTTCCTAGGCTGTTCAAGTTGGAGTCTTAATTATTCCAAGGACTGGAATCTGTGGGAGAAAGAGGGGGGAGGGAGGAGGCCTCTCCTCACTTACTGTCAGAGTGGAGAAATTTTCCTCCCCCTTCCTGTTCATGAGTAGGAAAGCGTTTACTCAGTTTCTGACAAAACTGAGGCATGTCACGCCCTGAACCAGGCGCCCAAGAAGGGCTGCCATCTCCTTACCCACTTGGCCATAATTACACGTGATGGCAGGTGTCTTGCTTCCCCAGTGTCTTTTGGAAATGGTGGTGGCATGGCTCTCCCAGAGCACCATGAGTATTAACGAGTTAACATTTGTAGAGGCCTCTGGAAATGTTAAGTGCCTCGTGTTCTTATCTCCTTTCTGGGCATAGTTGCCTTATAAGGCTGTCCCCTGGGTTGAGGGACTTCTGTTGGGGAGCTGGGCCAGCCTGTGAAGCTAGATGGCCGTGGCAGTCTGTGACAGTGTTCCCAGAATGGGCTCAGATTTCTTATTTTAATGCTGGTGATGCCACTTTTTTTTTTTTGTGCTAATTGTTAGTGTCAGTCTCATGAGTACTTTCCTTTCCCTCAGCTTTATTGCATCTATTTTTAGCACCCCATGTCCGTGATTCTTTCCCTGTGAAAACCAAGTATAGTAAAATCCATTTGAACAAAACAATCCAGGCAGAGTTTTTAAATTTTCTTTTTTTGGAAAGGAAAGGCTACTCATCCCAAGAATTATTTTGAAGTAAATGCATTCTTTTTTTTAAGATGCTGTATTTAAAAAAGAAATAGCAGATACAACATTCCAATAGTGCTCCTTATTTTTAAATCAATGAACGAAAATGCACAGATATTCAATCTAGATGACTACAAACGTTTGTTCACTTTTCTTTCATGAAACAGAGACTGCTTTTCAAACAGTGGTATGTAAACATGGAAACTTACATGTTTAAGATCCGGTTTTAAAGATCTTTCCTCTCACTCTGGCTGTCAGGGTTATAACATACCCATCTATGCTTATCAGAGCTTTTTGGAGCTGGAAGGGACCCAGGAAGTGCTTTTGTTCAACACACTCCCTTGAGCGGTGGTGAGTCAGCTGAAGCTCGAGTTTGGGTCTGGAGCCCATTCCCTTTTTCAAGTAGACCATGCTGTTCTAATTGACCCCTACGTCTCTCTCTGGAAAAAGAGCTGTCATCTCTCTCTGGATCCCTTTATGTCAAGTAAAATAACTCCTATATTTAGAGTTTGTTAGTTTATAAAGTAAAGAGGATAATAGCTACTCTCAGCCTACTCCCAGAGGGTGCTGTTAAGGTAAATGGTGTAAATATGCCAAAACGTTGTTTTGGGGTCAAGGGAGGGGTAGAAGGTTAGAATATTATTTCTTATATCCTTGTTGACCTCTAGAAGTATCTTGGGTAAAACCTCCCCTCCCTTTTTTTTTTTTTTTTTAGAGTATCATCAGAGCAATGGGTATGGAGTCATTGGTAACTATCTGTGCTGGCTCAGTGGGTTACCATCATTTTCATTAATGATACACTTCTGCTTGCCAGGGCAGGACCTTGTAAGTAAACATAAGTCCTTTTCAGAGGCAATGAACAAATATTTTTGGTGAGCCTTGGACCTCCTGTATCTGTGTGAATGTTTATAGGCTATCTTGTTTATAAGAAATGGTGCAGAGTTGGGGAACTTTGGCCTTCGTGGTGGGAAGTGGGACACAGTAGGCTGGGTCTGTTGCTGGTTAGCCATTTGATTTGAACAGTATGCTTATGACCCCAGGGTCACTGGACCATCTGTGTATAGGCCAGCCAGCTCTGCTCTGTTGGGATTCCAGACCGTGGCCGGGAGGCTGGGCCATGTGTGTCACTGGTCATGAAGCTGGAGCAGATAGATCACCAGACCCAGAGAATGAATTCAAAACACATGCCCTGAGGATAGAAGACTGTTTGTGGCTCTTTAATTTACGGGGATATCATAACAGTTAGACATGTTACACAGTTAAAGTTTTCTGGTGAATAACAAAGTATGTATCTATCAAGGATCCTAGGAAAATACAGAAAAGTTTAAGGAAGGAAACAAAAACCAGGTATCCCACTACTGACACATTTTACATTTTGGATTTTTCCCTTTCTTGACAGTTGCTTTCCTTGGCTTTCAGGATACCGTGGACTCCCCCGCCTCTTCCCCCGCTTCCCACCTCTGACCTCCCTCCTACATTCTCCTTTTCATCTTTTTTCCTTGGTTTGGTTCTTAAGTGATAGTATTCCTTAGCCCTCTGTCCTGTGTATTCACTTCTCATTATCCTGCTCTCCCATGGATGATGTCCTTTGTGCCAGACTTCTGTCCTAAGCTCCAGATTCAATTATCCAAGTGTCCACACCACCTCTAGTTGAATGGCTCTCAAAAACCTTAGTTAACATGTCCAGTAACTGATTTCATTATCCTCACCCCCAAACTTGCTCCCCTGTAGTCCACATCTGAGTCACCCTTTACCGGGGTGCCCAACTCTTCCCTCTCCCTCCCTAACTAGTCTATTGCCAAATCCAGCAATTCATCCTCCCATGTATCTCTTAAATCTGTTGCCTTCTCTCCATCTTCCCTGCTACCATCAGAGCAGGGCCACCATCAAAACTTTCTGCGCTGCTGGGCCAGCTTTGAAACACCTTTTGCCCTCCAGCCTTGCCTCTCCACAGCTCTCGATCTTCGGGACAGCCAGGGTTACCTTTCAAAAACTGGAAATATGCTCTGCCATTCTTCTGCTCAAAACTTTTGATCATGTCCCCTCACCAGATAGTCTCATCTGTGACACTTTCTCCTGCAGATTCTGCTTTTAATCATACTGAGCTTCATTCACTTCTCTAGTAATTCACCATCTCGTCCATTTATTCAGTAAGCATTTTTATTGAATATCTACCATGGCAAATGCTAGGTTCTGGCAACATGCTCCAAGGAGAATGGGGAAGGGGTCAAGATACACCTGGGACTGGGCTCCCCTGGAAGGCTGTAATGTCTCTGTCTTTGGGAGAACCTGGGCCAGGATCATGCAGTTCATTACTTTGTGTGCTAGATGGCGGGACTAGTACATACTGTGCCTAGTGCAGTGCCTGTGGAAGGCGTGCAGTAAGTACTACAGCTTGCCTTTCTGCAGGGCTTTGAAGGATGGTGACTCCTTGGAAGGACTATGTGGGAAGCACATTGTGTAGAGGGAGGGACATCTGATTTCTTCATCAAAAATTAAGTGTGTCTGAGGTTTGTCAGTTTGGTTTTGTGTTAGCTTTATACTTAAAATGACTGTGGATAGGGCTATATTTTCACGTAATACAATAAATCCCTTTTGTGACATTCCATCCCAATTTGGGATTTTCAGAGTTGGGAAATCCCTGTGGAGCCTGGACGTAGAGTGTTGTTTCTGGATATACTAGTGACTTATGAGTTAGAAGAGTTGCATATATAGTAGCCATGTCCCCTGCTTCATCTTGGGTTTGTTTTGCATCATACTGGCCAGATAAACTAAACAAAATGATAAAGGGTAGAAACGGTCCTCCATTAGTGAAGTCAATGTTTGTGTAAATGTTAATCCCTAGGAAATAGAATGTTATTCACTCCTCAGTCCTACAGATCCACTTTCTGACCCTCATTCTACCGCCTTGATGTTTTTCATATATTTTTTCTTTTCATGGGGGAAGCTTGTACTTCAAAGAGACAGATACATCTTGTTGCCTAATCTCAGAATACAATAAAATCTTTTGGTGGTGTTTGTGATTTCTGAAAAGTTTGTTGAAATGTTCAGATGGTTTACTTTCATATAGAGACAGAATAGATCACATTGACTGGATATTTAAGCGTTTACAGAATGTTTGGAATTGTTGGATGCCTTCTCTGTTTTCTTTCTCACTGTCTGCACCTCCCAGGCAATCATCACTACCCAGTACCAGATAACTGACATTATCAGTGACTGAAATCAACATGGAGACTCCTCAGAAAATCTGTTTTTCATAAACTTTTGGAGAGTTGCAAAGGACCACAAATACCATGTTCCCTCATTTTTCAGTTGTTTTTAAAAAAAAAAAAAGTACAAAGTAATAAGGCTTGTGATTTTTTTTAATGTAAAAATACAGAAGTACATGCAGTAAAAATGTACTTTTCCCTTCAATCTCTTACCCCATTCTGTTCCAAAAGTGTAATCACAGTTAATGGTAAAATAAGCATCTTTCTATGCACTTAGATGTAGATAAAAATGTTTTTTTAGATGCAATACATATGATTTACTCCCTCTCTTTATTTTAACCTGACAATAAATCTTAGATCTTGTGTATCGGAATGTGTAGCCATACCTCATTCTTTTTAATAGTTAAATAGTAGCTGTTGTAAGGATGCACACTAATGTCTTACCACTTTCTGCTGACATTTGAGTTACTTTTCAGTATTTTTTGCTGTTACTAATGCTACTGCAGGAAGCATCTTTATGTATACATCTTCAGACACAGGTGTGCTGGTATTTCTAACACAGTAATAGAGTTGCATTTTATGCATTTAACTTAGTAGAACTCAATCATAATATGCTCTTACATAATTAAACATGTAAGATTTAATTTTGTCTATGTGTTCTTTATGATATATGTACCTCGGTAAATCAATTTATGTTTATGTATACTATTAGGCATGTTGGAATTAATGAATTACATACACTTGGACAAGTTAAGGGATATTTAAGGATTTTTTTTCCATATGCCATTTAAAAATTTACTCTAGGGCTTCCCTGGTGGCGCAGTGGTTGAGAGTCCGCCTGCCGATGCAGGGGACACGGGTTTGTGCCCCAGTTCGGGAAGATGCCACATGCCGCGGAGCAGCTGGGCCTGTGAGCCATGGCCGCTGAGCCTGCGCGTCCGGAGCCTGTGCTCCGCAATGGGAGAGGCCGCAACAGTGAGAGGCCTGCCTACTGCAAAAAAAAAAAAAAAAAAAAAAATTTGGAACACGAGTATAATGTAGAGATCACTAGAATTGGAATTTCTGGAAGAAAAGGTTATGTGCACTTAACTTTTTGATAGATAATGCTGAATTTCTCTCTAAAAAGACTTATTAATATACTGTTGGTTTCTTCACCTCTCTAGCATCAGATAATTGTCTTTATTCCTCTGCAGTCATTGGCTGGGAAAAAGGCATTTCATCATTTTAATTTGTATTTTTATTAATGAAGTTGAACATTTTCATATGTTCACTGGTTTTCAACTTTTAAACAGCTTGGTTAGTAGTCCTCTCTTATCCATGGTTTTGCTTTCTGTGGTTTGTTATGGTCAACTGTGGACCAAACATTAAATGGAAAATTCCAGAAATAACTCATCAGTTTTAAATCGCACACTGTTCTGAGTAGTGTGATGAAATCTTGTGCCATCCGACTCTGTCCTGCCCAGAATGTGAATCGTTCCTTTGTCCAGTATATCCATGTTGTACATGTACCCACCAGTTAGGATAGGAAGAAACATACATAGTATTATCCATGGTTTCAGGCATCCACTGGGGGGCATAGAACATGTCCCCTGCAGATAATGGGGGGACTATTGTATTTGTATTCTTAATTTTTCTATTAAGGTATTGATTTCTAGGCACTCTTTATATATCATAAACATTGTTTCATGTGTGTACTTTCTAAAGTATTTTGGAAATATTTTCCCTAGTTTTTTGCTTGTCTTTTAAGGATAGGCCCAAACTGTTATTATTTGAAACAAAGCCTAGAATAACAAACTTCAATAAGTTGGCCAGACAAGATAAACACAAAATCGCAAGGCTTTTTTTTTTTTTTTTTAAACCTACCAGCATAGGAAAGCAGTACTAATCAAACTAGAAAACAAAATTTAAAAAAATACATTCTTGGTAACAGTAAAAACAAATTTGAAAGAACTACCTGAAGAATACTGTATTCCAAAGGACATAAAAACCTGAATAAATGGAGATAAAGACTGTATTCCTGAATGGGTATCATAAAGTTACCAGTTTCCTCCAAATTAATTTATAAATTAAATATAATTCCAATAAGAATTTCAAAGTAATTTTAAAAGTATTTGACAAACTGGTTCTAAAGTTCAATTGGGCTTATAAATGTATGGACAGCCAAGAAAATTTTGAAAAAGAAGAACTATGAAGGGGGACTTTCCTCACCAGATATCAAAATCCATTTCAAAATGGTTTTAAAAAATCTTTACATAGTGCAACATTTTAGTTGAAAGAGACAAATCACTAAATGAGGACAGTAAAGTCCAGAAAGGTGAAATGACCAGCTAAAAGTCATAGCGCTAGCTAGGGACATCTTTTCATGAAGTCTAAAAGTATTTCTCAGTTTTTAATCTGATTGCATGCTGTTCTAACTTTTAGCAAAACTCCATTTAGGGATTTCTTGTTTTGCCATTTAAAAAAGTAGTTTAAGGAAAATATGCACTCAAAGAATCTACTTGCTGGACATTTCACAAAGCTTGAATAGGGGTTAGAAAAGGAAGATCCTCATACAAGTCAGCCAAGTCCATGTGTGTTTCATGTTCTGGTGTTTTCTTCCCGTGGACGTGGCTGAATAGTTTTAGGGGTGAAGCGTGGTGGTGGAAGGTGAGGAGAGTCCTGGGGTATATCTAGGAACAGGAGGTAGGAATGGTTTAGAAACTTGGAATCAATTGACAGGCTGGTTAGTATTTTATTGACATTGTAAGTTAAAAATTTTAAATATTGATCTGTTGTGAGTCACGAGAGTGGCCGATTTTAATTTATTCCCCCCTATGCTTTAAATGTGTGCTGAGCTGTAAAGACGAGTAAAAGGTGCATGGATGGGAAGGGGATGTTTAGAATTTGTAGTTACTTGTATGAAAATTTGGCTTGATTTGTTTTTTTGTTTTATTTTTTTGAGTGTGGCTGGTCAGCTGCAGAACCTTCTGTTGAAGGAACTGATAGCATCTAGGGTGGGGCTAAGAGCAGAATGGTGTTTAATCACATACTGACCAGCTTCCTGACACTAAGAGAATTATCACCAGGCAGCAGCTACCAGGCTAATTTAACTTTAGTTCTGGACAGGCACATCTGCAGTAATCATTATTGAAGTGAAATTTCTTCAAGCAAATGTAGGCATTACTTGGCTTCCTCTTTCTGGCGATGTTTTCATGAATCCTCTTCAGTGTTTTTGTCGTTGGCGTGCGCATATATGTCTTTCCCATTAAAAGCTCTTTAAAGTACAAATGTCATATGCAAATACTATATTTAGTATTCTTAAATTTGAACATACAACATCAATAGATGATTTCTAGAAGTTTTCTATGTACCTACTCTGTGCCAAGCGTTGCAGTGCCCTCAGGTGGCTTGTGGGCTACTAGGTGGAAAGTAGTAAACTGAGGTTAGAAAAGGTTAATTGCTGTAACAGATAAGAGAAATCACTGGGTAGGATATTGAGGAAAGCTGCTTAGAAGCAGTAGCATTTGGGCTGGGATGTGTCGGATTATCTACTGTTACTTTATACACAAACCTGGGCTTTGTTGAGGTATGAGAGTTCCATGGCACTTCCTTTTGTAGGAACTTAATGTACAAGAGAAACCAAATGTCTGTTTCTGACACATTTAGGACATCTGAGGGTAGATTTTGGAAATCCTTCTACTTGGTCTCATTGCCATAATTTTTTATTATGTAACCTAACACAACAAGAAGTTGCAGAAGAAAATACATCAAAAATGCACCTCTTGAAGTGGAAAGATCACATTCTTAGAGGTATTGAATGGATGTGTTTGCTGAAACAAATCCCATTTTAAATTTCTGTGTGTCTACTTTTTGTTTGTTTGTTTGTTTTTTGCGGTACGGCGGGCCTCTCACTGCTGTGGCCTCTCCCGTCGCGGAGCACAGGCTCCGGATGCGCAGGCTCAGCGGCCATGGCTCACGGGCCCAGCTGCTCAGCGGCATGTGGGATCTTCCCGGACCGGGGCACGAACCCGTGTCCCCTGCATCGGCAGGCGGACTCTCAGCCACTGCGCCACCAGGGAAGCCCTCTGTGTGTCTACTCTTCATGCTCGAGGAACTCGTTAAATAGGGAATCATTTGACTGCGTTCGTGTATCCATTGATTTCCACTATCCAAACTAGGGATGAAAACGAGGACCTGGCCCAAAGTCCTCAGAGCAGTTGAAATAAATGTATATTATAGTGTCCATACCCCAGACCTTCATTGCTGTGTTAATGTCAGAGCTGTTCAACCTCACTTCCAGTCTCTTTGCTCTTGAACTGAATCGCCATGGGCTTTGCTATCTGGTGTCCCAGCCGAGCCCTCCAACTTTCTGTCCACCAGTGTCTTACCAGGGCTTTTAAAATTCTTACCCGGACTAGAGATCCAGACCCTCAAACATCTGTACTGTTTGTCCCTTATCTTTTTGTTCTGTGTTTCCGTCACCTTGCGGGTATTTATAAGTCACCAGTTCTCCTTTTGTTGGAAGACCTGTGTGGCAGGGCTGGGCATCGCTTTCCTCTTTGTGTATATAGGGTCTGGTTGCCTAGCTACCTCGGAGGAAGGACGAAGTGAGGAAGGGTCTGGAAGGGGAAGCCTGGAGAGGTCTGAGTTAGACTCGCTCTGCTTGTTTTCCAGTGTGGGCGGAGCTCCAAGGGGCCCAGGGAAAATCTATTGCTGGGAAACAGCCACTTCCCTTCCATTTCTTCTTTACTCTCCTTCCCTCTATTTCTTTCTTCCCTTTTTAGTTCTTCATTTCAGCTTCTAGCTCAGGCCCACGGGTGCTCACCGGGACCAAAGAATCTGCGGAGTCCATCGCGTCGAGGGGTGGGAACTTCCTGGAAGAATATCTTCGCTTTTCAGAGACCAGCCTCATGGGGCAGCTGAGAAGAAGGGCGTCCTGGTGGAGAGGTTTACATTCAGAAAATTTAGATGAGCGTTCCACTTCTTCAGAGTGCCTTGAGATTTGGAGTGGGCCAGTGTAGGTTTTGAATCCTGGTTTCTTATCCTGGCCTTGTCACTTATGAGCTGTGTTACCTTGGGCAAGTTACTTGACTTCTCTGAGGCTACGTCTTCCTTTGTAAAGTGGGAATAACAGAATCTGCCCCATAGGGTTGCATAATACAAATTGTAGCAATAGTAATAGAGAGTATGCCTCATTAGAATGTAAATATGTGCTCAACAAGTACAAAGCTGCTATTATTATTATTTATTTGGAAGGGGGTTATCATTGAGAAGTGGGATGAGGACAGGTTATGGAGAAATCAGCCAATAAGCCTAGCTTTGGTGACACAGAAAATTTAATTAAAAATCACTTACTTCGGGTTCAGTTAGGTTAGATGCATAACTTGGTTCATGGTGTGTTTCTTCTCTTGGCTGGGTGACCTTTAACCTTTCTAAACCATAGTTTCTTCATCTATTTTTAAGAAAATGATGGTAATATCTACTTCGTGGAACTGTAAGGTGATCTTGTGTGTAAAACATGTGGCAGAGTGTCTGGCACAGAGCTTGTCCTAGAAAGGATCTTATTTTTAATTCTTAGTAAACTTTAAGGTAAAAGAGCAATTAATGCTACAGTAACAATACATCATCGTACTCTGTCCCTGGAAATATGGTTGTTTCCAAAAGTTTTGACACTCCTGCAATATGTTTCTGGAGAAAACATACATACCCAACAAGAGCGTTAGCCCATAATTAAATAATAACACTACTCCATTATTACTTGGGTAGAAATTTGTTTTTTTTCAAAAGTTAAGGCTTACTTCTCAATATATTGCAGTGGATAAAAGCATGAATCCTACTCTCTCAGTAGTCTCTGCTCCTGGGATTTGAAGACATATATGTAGAGTAATTTTAATTTCTTTATCACCAACATCTAGCACAGTGATTAACAATGTGGTAGTAGCTCAATAAATGTCTCTGTAACTTAGATTGATTTTCCGATTTCTAAATGTTTCTTTTTACAAATAGTTTTTGTTTCATGGAGACTTAAAGTATTTGCACTTGTAGTGGTTATTTTGGTGTTTTATTTCTCAGTGAACAGTGGGCATGTTAACCTGGATATTGGCATGTTACCAAACGTGGCTTTTCTTTCTCAGTTTTGTTGAAACGGCTAGTTTCCTTAACCAAGGAATTTTGGTAAGATTTAGTGTATTCATCAAACACTAGTTGCCAGACGCCGTTCTAAACGTCTTACGAACGTTAACTTACTGAGTTCTCATAACAATCCTATGAGGAACTACAACTACGATCCCCATTTTATAGGTAAAGAAACCACAGAGAGGGCAGGTAACTTGCCCGAGCTTGCACAGCTTCGTGAGAAGGCTGGCATCGAACCCAGGGAGCTGTTGACTCCAGCACCGCTCTTCTTTTTTATTTTTTTTTAATGAAAAAAAATTTTTTTTGCGGTACGCGGGCCTCTCACTGATGTGGCCTCTCCCGTTGCGGAGCACAGGCTCCGGACGCACAGGCTCAGCGGCCAAGGCCATGGCTCACGGGCCCAGCCGTTGCGCGGCATGTGGGATCTTCCCGGACCGGGGCACGAACCCGCGTCCCCTGCATCGGCAGGCGGACTCTCAACCACTGCGCCACCGGGGAAGCCCCCAGCACCGCTCTTCTTAAGCGCCACTCTGCTCCTTGCTGCCCAGCATCTGAGTGCCCAAAGGCGTGTCTCTCTTTGTGTCTTTCATGAAAAGTTGCTTCTATTCCCTTGGCCTGTGCACTGCTTTAAAGAAAGCAGCATGGAGCTGAACAGAAATGGAATAAATGCTGACAATGGAAGAATCGTGATATGTTGAAACGCTGGTGATGTAAGATGTGACCATGATGACAGATGCTGGGTTAGCAATGTTCACGTTCCACCAGGGGACCCCGTTGCCAGTCTGCAAATAAGCTTTCTTGTGTTCGGATTCCTTGGTGATTATTATTCCTCAGGGGGCAGTCATCCTTTTAATCTTGTGGTAGAAAATTAAGAGCGAGTCTCACTGAGGTGTGGTTTATTTTTAAGTTTTCTTTTAAATATTAGTTTAGAGAAGTTAATTAAGTACCTGGCCTGTGAATCCAGCTTCTTGGATTTCTTCAGAGAGCAGGTTTTCTTAGGAGAATTAGATTACAAATTGGAGAGTTTTACCTTATCGGTAAATCATGAACATTTGGGGTCCTGAATAGGTGGCAGGCTTGCATAATAGGACCTGAATAAAGTTAGGCAAACATAACTATCTCAGATCTTAAAGGCCTTTTGAACAGAGCCTTAAGCTAAAGTGTTTGTCAGTGTTTCAAGTAAGGCACAAGAGGCCAGGGGTACTTTCTCATTTTGCTTGCACTGATTTTCTTTTCTTTTTTTTTTTTTTGTGGAACGCGGGCGTCTCACCGTTGTGGCCTCTCCCGTTGCGGAGCGCAGGCTCAGCGGCCATGGCTCACGGGCCCAGCCGCTCCGCGGCATGTGGGATCCTCCCGGACTGGGGGACAAAACCGTGTCCCCTGCATCGGCAGGCGGACTCTCAACCACTGCGCCCCCAGGGAAGCCCTGATTTTCTTTTTTAACTTAGGGTGTCTTAGGGTTGCCCCAGGTGTTATAAGTTGCAGGGAGGTCTGGCCTGCTTGAAAGCAGTGATTGTTGATTTTGGGGGTCATTGATCCCTTTGACAATCTGGTGAAACCTGTGGGTACTCTCCCCAGAAAACACACACAGACACGCACAGACACACACACACCCCTTTGTTCATAACCCCTTAAGGGCCACAGACCGTATTTGGAAATTCATCATGGGAGCCACTTACGGCCCCTCCCCATATGTGTGCCATCTTTTGTCTTCCTGGCTCTAAAAATTCAGCTAACTGGTTAGTTTATCACACATACATTCTTGCTTGCACCCCAGGACCATTTGTTTTTTAAAGTCTTCCTGTCTCTGGGAAGTGAATCTCAGAAGGGAAGAAAAAACATTCCTTTAAACTCCACCAGATACTATCCCTGTAGGAGACAACTGTCAAGTGGACCCTGCTTTCTAGCCACCATTAGCCCTGTAGGAACTGAGGCAGAAAGGGGTTCAGTGAGTGAGCCTGGAAACTCTCCCCGTTCCTGCCGTGCCCTCTGTCACCTCACGCCACACTGGATTCCCTGCGCTCACTCACCTTTATGTACCTTGGCACATGTTCTCCACCTGGAATGCCCTTCCATCCTTCCTGCACCCCAGGAATGTGTGCTCATCTTTCAGGGCCCAGCTCAGGTGGAAGTCTTGCTGAACTCCCCCAGCAGGCCCCTCTCCCCACTGTGTTGCCATAGCAATTTTTAAAGGCCTGGGTTACAGCACACACACGATATGTTGTAATTATTTTTTATATGTTGGGCAGGCTCCACCGCCTGTAAACCAAGCACTTGTCTTAATCATCTTGATCACCCCGAACGGTGTTAGGTGCTAGGTATGTTTGCCATCCAGCGTCTAAACGGGTAGGCTGTGGGGTTAGGATGCCGGAATTCAGATTCTGACTTTGTGACCTTGTGAGGAAATGACTTCCGTCTCTTTGTGCCTCTGTTTCCACATCTGTAGGCTTCTGGGGGAGGGTGGACAGAGAGACGTGAATCAATGCATATTGTGTCTGGCACACAATAGTCAGCAAGTGTTCAACATCGTGATTAATCATAGTATTAAGCTGTAATATTATTGAGTGAATGAAAAACTCCAAGTAATCCAGCCATAATTGGAGATAACATTTCAAGAAATGTAGTCGATTCTGTATTGTCCAAGTTTAAATACCAGCACAGATCAAATAAATCAATCTAACATTTGTGGGGCACCCCAAGAGGCTTGGTAGGACACCGTACTTTCAGCCTACCACCCATCTCTTTGTATTAATGTTAACTGTGATCTATGAAAGGGCTTTAAAGCACTTAGAAGTAGGTACTGTGGGAGACTTCAGAGGACGAACTTATGGTTACCAGGGTGAAAGCGGGGGAGGGAGGGATAGACTGGGATTTTGGGATTGACGTGTACACACTACTACATTTTAAACAGATAACCAACAAGGACCTACTGTATAGCACAGGGAACGTGACTCAATATTCTGTAATAACCTAAATGGGAAAAGAATTTGAAAAAGAATGGTTACTTGTATGGGTATAACTGAGTCACTTTGCTGTATACCTGTAACTAACACGTCATTGTTAATCAACTATACTCCAATATAAAATAAAGACTAAAAAAAAGTAGATACTGTGGGAATATAAGACTTTTTTTTTTTAAGGAAGCGCACACTTTTAATATACAGTCTAAATGTGTTCACAACCTTGTGTTTTTCACGTCACTTTCAGAGCAGCCCTAGTAGGCTTTGGGAAATGGAGGGGGTCACTACCATGTTTAGCCCCACCGGTAACATTCAGCCCTGTGGGAATTCATAAGTAACACTTAGTCACAAAAGCATTGGCTTCTGCTTCTAAGACAGGTCAAAGGTGGTGAGAAAAAAATGTCACTGGAGTTTTTTCCTGTGTGTGTTTTATTTGTAGGTAGGATGGAGACATGATGCTAAAGTCATAAATGTAATAATTCTGTTTTAGAACTGGAAGGAACGTTGCTAGTCTAGGCTTTTCTCCTTTCAGAAGTGAGGAAACTGAGGTCCAAAAAAGTGGCTTGATTTGCCATATAACATTGTGTCTGGACGTGGGATGGGTCTATGCCTTGGCCCTCACGTGGAGTCACATGGATGGCCATGTGGCTGGTGCGGGGGGAGGGGCTGCTGGAGTGCCCATGCCCTCTGTGCAGGACCGCCTTTCTGCCTTCGAGCACACACCTTGCTTCTAGAAAGCCTTCCTGGACTCCCCAGGCAGTATCTTCTCTGTGCTTTCAAAACTAAATTATGCCTAAATTAAAAGCTGTGAAATCCAGGCCTCCTGGAAGGGTATTTAGTTTTCCCTTTTAAAAAAAGCAAAACAATTCAGCAAATGACAGTGTTGCAAGCCTTAACCACATCATCCAGTGATTGATATACATGTCCCCCAGTTTTTGTAGTGAAATATAAAAAGTTTATAATCTTATTTCATAGTCAAAGTTTAATCAGGTATAGTAGGTCTCAATACATCCTTAGCAATTGGGGCCTCAGGTTACCCAGCAAGATCCCTTTCATTAATTTCTTGAAGTTGTTTTCCATCATGTTTTGGCTTCTTGGTATCTACATAGTTTCTAACCTCGGCAGCCCAGGTTTCCATGCTTTAAAAAGTGGTATACATTTGCTGTTGTTTCCTTTTTCAAAATGTAGGTCAATTTGTGAATTTTAACTATTTTTAAAGTGAAAGAGGGGGAGGGGAAAGTGCTTTTAGAAGAAATTGAGGGCTTCCCTGGTGGCGCAGTGGTTGAGAGTCTGCCTGCCAATGCAGGGGACATGGGTTCAAGCCCTGGTCTGGGAAGATCCCGCGTGCCACGGAGCAGCTGGGCCCGTGAGCTACAAATACTGAGCTCTGCGCGTATGGAGCCTGTGCTCTGCAGCAAGAGAGGCCGCGACAGTGAGAGGCCCGCGCACCGCGATGAAGAGTGGCCCCCGCTTGCCACAACTAGAGAAAGCCCTCGCACAGAAACGAAGACCCAACACAGCCAAAAATAAATAAATGAATAAATAAATTTAAAAAAAAAAAAAAAAAAAAAAAAGAAATTGAATCACAGTAATTTGTAAATTAAATGCCCTATCCCTAGTAACTTGATTCATAGAACAATATTTTTGTTTGTAACTGTTTGGTTATATAATCTACACACAAATTGGCAAATTTAAAAAATATGAAATCGCACAAGTCCCTTTGCCACTGTTGGCAGTATAGAGAGAATGATACTCATTGCTCTATACCTGTAGTATTTCTATAAGAAACAACAAGTTGCATGCCTTGATCATTCTCTGCTTTACGTGGAATAAGATATTTGAGAGGTGAAAACAAAGAAGAGGCTTCATGGTGTATATCCCTGAAATGCACTTGTTTGGCACATTTTTCAGATCTTATAAAGAGAACTAATCTTTTGGTGAGTTGTTGAATAACTTTTGACTCATTCCCCTAAAGTACATTTCAAAGTATGTCATATCAATGAACAGAAATGCAATAATGACAGCATTTTAAAAAAATATAATTTATTTGAATAGAGCTTAAAGTAATGAATTAAAAACAAAGAAACAACCACTACCACAACAAAAACACAGAATGATTCCCATCCACACATGCAGCATTTTCTCCCACTTTTTTTTTTTTTTTTTTTCGGCGGTAGGCGGGCCTCTCACTGCTGCGGCCTCTCCCGTTGCGGAGCACAGGCTCCGGACGCGCAGGCTCAGCGGCCATGGCTCACGGGCTCAGCCGCTCCGCGGCATGTGGGATCTTCCCGGACTGGGGCACGAACCCGCGTCCCCTGCGTGGGCAGGCAGACTCGCAACCACTGCGCCACCCGGGGAGCCCTCTCCCACTCTTTTAAACCACCTCACGTTTCCCAAGCACCAGAAATCCATATTTTCTTTTATTTTTTGGTCAATAAAGGTAAGAGCAGGTAGAGAGACTCTGTTCAACCTCAGCCCGGCAAGGCACACAGCAGTTGGATAATTTACCATACGCGTATTAGTGGTGCAAGACCTAATTCTTGTCCCTTACAGTAATGCCACTGATGTGCTCTGGTACCCAACACAAGCAACAAAGCGGTACTTTTCATTGACTAATGGATTTAAGTTTTTTGTGTTTTGGGCTTTTTTTTCCTGGTTTTCCTGGAGACACTGTATTCAAGATGTAGTTTAATAAGGACCGATTAATTCACTGCAATTGTTAAATTGGTATTCTCGATATTCCTTTTCTATTAATGAATGCTGGGATTGCAGCCTGACACTGTTGCCTCATAAGGGTTATTCCAAGGCACACGATGTACTGTTATGTAGATTCACATGCAGTTGTGAGAAACAATACAGAGAGATCCCCATGTACCCTACACCTAGTTTCTCCCAGTGATACATCTTGCATAACTGCAGTATAAAATCTGATATCTCAACCAAAAAACTGACATTGCTCTAATCCACTGACCTGATTCAGATTTTACCAGTTACACTTGTTGTGTGTTTATATTTAGTTTTCTAAATTTTATCACATATGTAGGTATGTATGAACACAGTCAAAATACAAAACGGTTCTATCACCATAATACCTCCTGCTACAAAATGACAGCATTTAAAAAATTAGTGGTATTTAAGTGTTATATGAAGAGACTAGTGTTTGATTTCTTGGTAGCTATCTCAGTTACTAATTGGAGAAGGTAGAATAATCATGCAACAATCCTTCTATACATGTCTGAGATATTCTCATGTCTGGATATCTTTGAGAGACACGTACTAACACCCTATTTAGTAGTTTCTCCTAAAAGCCAAAATTATAGCCTCTGCCTCATATTCATTTACTTTTCTTGAGATATGGGTGAAAGTGTTATGAATTTTAAAAATACCTATCTCGGGCTTCCCTGGTGGCGCAGTGGTTGAGAGTCCGCCTGCCGATGCAGGAGACACGGGTTCGTGCCCCGGTCCAGGAAGATCCCACATGCCGCGGAGCGGCTGGGCCCGTGAGCCATGGCCGCTGAGCCTGTGCGTCTGGAGCCTGTGCTCCGCAACGGGAGAGGCCACAACAGTGAGAGGACCGCATACCGCAAAAAAAAAAAAAAAAAAAAAAAAAAAAAAATACCTATCTCTTATAGTTCACTTACTCCAGAAAGATACATTAAGTGTCTACCATGTGCTTGGCACTGTGTAAGCTGCTGAAATTTAAAGACAAATAAAAAGGCCATTTTCTTAGTGAATATGATGAAAAGTAAAGCAGATGATGACAATGTGGAGGATAAGTATTTGTGGGTATGATTTACTTTTTTTAATGAACACTTTTTATTTTT